>NC_053164.1:57543030-58250530 GCF_016835505.1 Polypterus senegalus | reverse complement strand
TGGAGTTTATGTCTTGTACCCATGGCAGTGAAGTTATTGAAAGATACTGACAATCAACAGTTGCCACTGAAGAAGTGAAGATTGCCGATACCCAAAGTAAAAGGTGAAAAGGTAAGGATTACTAAAAGTTGTTGCCAAAATCAAGACTTAGAAACACATAAACACATGCCGATTTTGCCTTTGTGTTTTGGAAATACCCTGCAGAGCAACACAAAGTAATGCCAAAAAAAACAGAAACATATCGAAATGGTATTTCACTCTCTTATGCCTGAAACAAAGGTATGTTGTAAAAGAATGATTGGTATGGTGCTATGAGTTATATCACTTACCAAAGTGGGAATCATTATGGAGAGTAACAGCATGGGATGATTATTTACAGTAAAGACCAAGAGAAGAGTTTTTAAGGTGACAGAGTATCTGCTTAGATGACATGTTGTGCAGTATATTATTTCTATGAAATGGTTGGAATTAATGATGTCTACCACTCAGGAAATGCACCAAACAGTGTATGGTTTAGCTCAGTTTCAGTAAATATTCATGTACAGTGTAGAAAGTGAACTCATGTCTATGTCATTTATGTAACATAAAACATAAAAAAGAGTTAACTAGAAGTTATGTTAATACATATTGAGATACTAATCTATAAATGTGTTCTTCTTGTCTATGAACAGTGTGAGTGGCATGGAGAACAGAATAGCATCCCAGCTGTAGTGGCACAAACTTCTATCAAGATGGAAGCTTCCAGGGAATGGACATCAGAAGCCATCTCATTTTAAACACCTGCAGTGGTTCAAGGGAACTGGAGTCCAGAAGTGCAAACTGGGTGCCACAAAATGTTTGGGTTCTCAAACAGAAAGGAGGCTTACCTCGGAGAGTTAGGGTCAGGAGGCACCGGGCAGCACTCAACTGTAAGTAGAAGGAGAGGACAAAGTTTCTTTGTTTGTGTGGTTATTTGTTGTGCTTCATTGTACAAAGTGCTGTGTGAATTAAAAAAAATGAATTATTTGAACCTGCGACTTTGTTGGGTATTATTGGGTCTGGGGGTTGGGGCCTTCTGGTTGCAACATTTAAATTTAATGGATTGTGTGTAAATTAGAAATGATCAGCAACTAACATTCTATCTTTGTGAGTTATCTTTACAGGAACATTTGAACCTTAGATAATTTCTACTATTTTTGTAAGTGAATTAAGCAGTTTTAGTGATGTTATGTGATAAGATTCCTGTGTTCTGAACTGTATCAATACTGCCACTCTAACTCTTTGACTTCAGAGTATTTCCTATGTTGTACTGTGATCTCCTCTGGCCCCAAATAAAACCCTCTTGAACCTTTGCCATTGTGGTGTATCCAACTGTGTAATGCTCCAGCAACATTCCAAAACTCATACGTAGGCAGGAATGAAATGTAATCAATATTCAATACATCACTGTGGTCTGAGTATTAAATAAGCATTGCACTCATATATATAAGTTGCTTAGAAATTTTTACTCTTTCACATACAATGTACAACATACTGTATATTGTTTATGGTAATTACTGTATTAATTATTGTTGCATTGCTTGCTTTTCCTTTTATATGTTATATACAGTTTTACTTTTTCCTTTCAATATTATACTGTTTCAGTACTGTTTGAGCCCTGCCAGGAGAATCACAGAGAAAGTTCTTTATTTCCAGAGATTTTTGGCAAAAGAGGAAAATCACTGTAACTTTTCATCCTTGTACATGCTCTACAAGCACCTGAAGGAGAAAATGGCCAGAAACATACATAATATGAAAAATACTGAGGAAATAGGAAAAAAAACAGCAAAATGTCCCATTACAGCCAAGCCATGATGGGACAGAATGAAGTACGACTGTTTCTACAATGCATGCCGAGTTGCTTTTGTTTAGAAGACAGATGAAAGAAAACAACTGATAATGTTGTGTTTGAGTGATTAAAAGCAATCTGTAATTTTTCGTAGACATTTACTCAAATACATTTTATGATGAGGGTGATTTAATTTTAGAGATTGATTCCTCAAGCAGGATACTAGTAGATCAAAAAAGCCTGAACTTAAATTGTGTTATTGTATGCTGTAGTCCTTTTAAAATCACAAATCCATTGGCATTTCACAAATCTGTTATTATCTATACATGGCACTTTATGGAACCTGTTACGGATCTAAATAAATAAAAGTTTATTCTGTAACCTTCATGGGGATGGTGCCTTAGGGAACCAAAACTATTTCCCCAATGGTATTGCCCTGAAGATCAACCTTGGCAACTTTACTCTTTAGAAAGAACATTAAACCTGGTCCATTTGTTGAGATAATGTTCCCTGTTAGAGGCAAGTGACCAAGAACAAGGTGTCATGTCATTTTCTAACCTGCTTAATCCAGACCAGATTTTCTGGAGTTTGGAGGGAGTTTTGGGGTTTGGAGCCTAACCCAGCTAGCATAAGGCACAAGGCAGAAACAACCCCAGGACAGGATGCCAATCCATTGTAGAGGGAACACACACACTCCCATACACCAAGCAAGCACCAATTCACCTAGCTTGCATGTCTTTGAACTGTGGGAGGAAACTGAAGCACCCAGGAAAGTCACTCAGAGACAGGGAGAACATGCAAACTCCCCACATGGAGGACCCAGGATGTGAACCCTGATCCCATTAATGTGCGGTAGCAGCGCTACCACTGCACTAACACCAAGCAGAAAGTGATTCATAGTAACAATATTAGATCATTTCCTTGATGATCCTGAATTTAATTAGAGCACATTTTAAAATTTAACTAAAAGATAATATCATAAAAGTACCTGGGGGTTGACATGGACAACAAATTGGACTGGTCTGACATCACAGTGGCACTGTACAAGAAGGGCCAGAGCAGACTGTACTTGCTAAGGAGACTTGGGTCCTTTGATTTGTGCAGCAAACTGATGGAAATGTTCTCTAAGTCCATAGTAGGTAGTGTGTGTGTTGTTCTACGTCACAATCTCCTGGGGAAGCAACCTCAGCTGAGAAGAAGCATAATGCCTGAACAAACTTAGCAAGAAAGCCTGCTCCATCACACTGACAGCTGTTGAGGAAAAGAGGATGATGGCAAAATTGGATGCCATCATGAAAAATCTTCTCCATCTTCTAATGGAGAAATTTTAGCCATGGGCTTATTCCACTATGGTGTGCTAAGAAATATCTGGGGGTCTTTTCTGCCCACTGCTATTGGGCAATTTAATGCTTCCACCCAATGCACTCATTAAGTTTATTTGTGTTTATTGGTTGATTGATTAACTGTATTATGTGTCCTATGAGTCTGTATCCTTATTTTTTATGTTTCACCTACTGTATGCATCTGAATTTCCCTATGGGATTAATAAAGTTTATCTAATGTAATCTCGTTTGCTTGTAGTTAATTGCTCCAACAAAAAATTCCAGGCTATCCACTTCAATTTATTATACAGTCTAAATTGCACTAACAGATGTGTTAAAATTTCCATTTCTTGTGTTGATGTTTATTTCAATTTAATTAAACTTATATAGCAACTCCCACACACCCTTAAAAATATATCAGTCCATCCATCCATCCATCTGCTTTTCAAACCAAATTCAAAAGGCTCATTATTGCCTGTACGTCTTCAGAAATTTTAGTTCAGCTCAGATTTCTCCATCTCTTCTATAGGTGCAGAGTGGAGTCCACGCGCACTGGCTAATTTATATTCTGGTGTACCTCCCAGCCAACTACAGAACATAAAGCACTACAGATGGAAGTGAGGACAGAGAATATCACCAGCAATGAGCTGCTTTTCCGTTCATGACTTACAGTATACAACACTCACTGTATTAGAAAGGCAAAAAAGTTAATTAAAGACCTTAGCCATACTGCACAACCACTTTTGTCACTCTTGCCATCTGGCAAACAGTATAGGAACATTGGTTTTCATACCATTAGATTTAGTTATAGTTTCTAACCACAAGTCATAAGGTCAATCATAGCAGTCAATCATAAATATTCAAATACCAGTAATGGCACGAATACACTTGACTTGAGCATTCCTATTTTTCATCCTCTTTCTCTGTACGTTTAGCATCTGTTTGCTCAGAGGTTGATGTGCTTGCTGCTTCCTGAGCAGCTCTTCTGCTCTTCTTTCATCGCCATGTTTTCACATTAAAACTGATTAAGTTAGTGTTTGTGTTGTAATTACTTAGTATGTTTTCTTTAATTTTTCACTTAAGCTGGCACTTAAGTCTTCAATCTGCCTCAAGAATGATTTAAGATATGAAGAGGTAGGGGAAGTGAGGGCGAGGATAAGAAAGGTGCCCGTACACATGCATTGCACGGCCGCCCTGCTGGCCACTGCTGAGAGTTGATTCTACTGTACAATAAAGTAAAATAAAAAGAGGAATAACCTTGGAGGTCAATCATCACTCCGAAAGCAGATAGCAGACTTCACGTAGTACATGTGTACCAAATTTCAGGTCAATAGGTCAAACAGTTTGCGAGCTACAGGTGATTTAAAATCCTGGACAGACAAACGGACAGCCTCGGTAGCGTATTATATAAGAAGATTGCGTATATACTCACCACACATACATGCACACACACCCGCACACACACAAAGTATGGGGCTCACTGATTAGTATTGCAAACTTGTAATATCCAATATGCAAGTGTACTATGGCAATGGCTTTTTGAAAAATGTAAGACATTGCTTTGATAAAAAATATAATGTAATATAATGCAATAACTTAATTTCAAATGTATGATCTAATTTACACAGTACAATGACATTTCTATTTGCTTGCAAAACCAACAAGCATGACTCCACCACTGTCCTTGTCCGGTCCAGGAATCTCACTTAATAGGTTATGTAAAATACAACTTTATAAAATATTGTAATGGCACTGACAAGGTGCATCAGCCTGGGCATGATTCACCAACAGAAGAAGCTGCCATTCCACAGTGCAAATGATCAGCTTCAGTGCCAGCTACAGAAGAGTCTAGAAAAGCAAAAGTCTGCCAAAGTCTCAAAAACATTACAACTTGCAAGCGATCCTCCTAAGCAACCTAAAAGAGGGATGTAAAGAGTGAGAAACCATGGGCACTTGATGCAACACTACAAATAAAAAAAGGAGCAAAACAAGTTTGACTTTGCAGATAGTTTTACAAAATTCACGTTAAAATTTGTTTTCCACGCTATTCTGCAATCAATTTAAAGAGTTACTTTTTTCTTCTACAGTTTATTATAAATGTCATTTGGGGGAAAAGAAACATTGCTCCTTAAGGGGTTAGCAATGTTGTTTTCATACTTTTTGGACTTTTCTGTTTTTTCAGAAAAGGTTATATGGATAAAAATAAATGGAGGGACAGTGTTAGACAAATGCTGAAACCTAGCGAGGCAATGAAACTGTTGTACAATGCAGTTGAGCAAAAAAGAGAAAAACTAGCTTGGGTCATCCCAAACTTTGTGTGCATCAGGCTGATCAACCTGAGTCCTGTCAGCCACAGTGCATTCCTGCTGCCTTATGGGAAATGCAATCCTCTCTTCTGCAGAACTATGAAAATACAAGGAGGGAAAAAAAAGTTTAAATATACAGCATATATGAAACACCAGCCTCCCCTGGCTCAATGGTATGATTTTAACTGCCATAATTTTGTGATTGTTTTTGAGAAGTGAAACAAATTTAATTTTGCTTGAATTGCTGGCTTGTCGCTAATATTAGGCTTAAATATATTAGGCCCATTTTTCTCAACCCCCCCATTTCGCGGTCTATGGTATTTTGTGATTTTCATACAGCACATCCTGTACCTACCTGACCTAAACTTAATAGTAACCTTATTGTGTATAACAGTAACCTTATGCCATATAATATTATCACTTTAGTGGCTTTTATGCAGCTTTTCTTTATAGGTTTTACTCGTCCTCTCACACTTGTGCTCAGATTTACTAAGTATACAGAGTCAGTAAGTAGGTTGTACACAGTCCATTTACAGTCACCAACATGCCTAATTGGCTTGGCTTTGCCTTATGGGAGGATACACCAAAAATATGTAAGACATACAGAGTAATTCAGCGGGTCATCTTTTGACCCCAGATCCATGAAACTGTGAGGTGACAGTGCTAAACATCAAGCCAGGGCTGCTCATTTGTCAATTAATTTTAGTTTACTTTAACTAAAACATATGAAGACAAATGCAAAGTGAAGTAGTACATCAACCATACAAGTGCTATATAGGCCTAGTCATGAGTGCAGTTAGGTAGAACTTTTCTGCACAGCTCCCTTCTGCGTGTGACTGTGCCCGGTGATAGACAGGGTACCCCTGTCCAGGGTAGGTTTTGGACACCAGTCTGATTGTGTATGGACTGGTTCAGACTCTTATTCATCTTTAAACAGAAAACACATTCAGAATGTGATATTACTGCTGCATTTAAAAGCGGCAAGGGTCGGATTTTCCCTGGCCAATTCCGTTCTGCTCTGGCTGGACTAGTCAACTTTTCTTTTTTTATGACGTTAATTTTGAAGGCTGCTGAATGTTTCCTGCTAAATTTCCCTTTATGATTCTGCCTGTGATAACAATTTAATTGCGACAGCTTGGGTTAAACTTTTTTTTTCTTAGTAACTGCTAAGCAACAGTAGTGTAGAAAATGTTAGGCCTTTCACTTTAGAAAAATTCCAGCGTTGCAAGCGTTTGATGTGGCGTCGCTCTGATCTTCGGGTCGAGCACAGTTTTCCTTCGCTCCTGAACCAGGCATTGTAAGTTAAATTATGGGTTTTCGTACTTTTTTCTTGCACTTCTTAGCTTAAAAATGCCTATTCTGCCTCCAGCTCTAGCTATGTGTGCCGTACACGCCTAATGTGATGTTGCTCTAGCTCAGCCATTTGGCCAAACGCTTCACGTCCCTGAGCCAGCGGTTTCGGGCTTTGGGTGCGCACGCACATTTTCCCGGCTCCCGACTCCCACACGTGTCGTTTTGAATTGGGTGCATTACCGTTACAAGTTCCGTATTATAAAAAGCAGTAAAAAAAACTTTGTTTTAATTCATCTCTGGTACATTACACCTCTGTAGGTCGTTTCAAGCGAAACAGTTTTTGTGCAAACATGTCGATCGTCAGTGGGGGAGAACTAGGAAATAAACACATTACTTTGTCATAATAAATAAACTAACAATAATAAAGGAGCTGATCTGTGCTTGAAGACACAGAAGGAAAGGGCGGGGTTCCTCTTGCGAACGTAGTTGGGTCACCTCAGGCAGATGACAGCTGCTTAAGCCGTTCAGAGAAGTGTGAATAACAGAGTGCAGCTGCTTGAAATCGCAGCGTAAGGGAGTGGTGGGCCTAAATTGCGGACAACGCCTTCTTCTCGATCCAATGACCATCTTGTGGTGGTATTTGGTAAGCGGGTTGCTGCAGGCGCTGTATGAAATTAAGCATTGCTCGATTTATATGCTGTCGTATACACTTGGTGCTACGAAATGTTTGCCGTTGTAACAGTGCTCCTGGAAATGAAAAGCTCATTTGATACGCTAGCAAAGCAGTGGAGCACTGTTTATAGCTTATTGATCTTAAACCGGCCAATAGGGGTGCGGTGTGTGGGTGTAACTGTACAATGAGATGGGTTGGCAGCCCGACTCTTGTCTTGCGCTTGCAACACGGTTAAGTATGGCTAGATTTACCCAATCAACGTTAAATTTGTAATTTATATCCATCGAGGAATGAAAACAAAATATGACAGATGGAATCATTCACAACATTTTAAAGCGAGTAAGACTGTCACATAATTACTATAACAATCTAGTCTGGAATTATTTGTCCTCAAACGCCACCTCGCGTTTTTGTTCGTTTTTCCAAAGCTCCAAAACTTTTCAAAGTTTCAGCCTTGCACTATCCGAGAATGATTCTATGTACCATTTTTATTTGCACTTTGACATTTCATTTTCAAGTGTTGCTCAAAACGGAAAGGGCGTGGGTTTCTGTGGGATATTCCATTATGAAACTTTTTTCTTTAACCAAACAGAAATCGTCAGCATGTTAGAATATTTCGGACTTGTGCACTTTTTTCCCGTTTGTACAGAACCATACGTAAAATCTAATACTTTCGGTCGTGAATACATATAATGAGACCCCAGACGGGCTTGTCTGGACCACGTGATCGGCGCTTGGCTTGACGATATTTTTTGATTTGGATACTCGACTTGACGTTCGATGCGCCCCATCCCCCACACACTAATAACCACGTTCTGAGATCCATTCGAAAAGGATACTTGGGATGAATCACTTTTAATGTAATCTTCCCTTTTCCGGGTGCTTTCTCATTAACATCATTTCAAAACGGTTCCTCAGCGCAAATCGACCCCGTAGAAACAACAAAGTCAAAACTTGCGAGCGCAAACAAAAAAAAACCGATTGCACTCCTTTTAAAACTATCGTTCGGTATGTTTTATCCCATAAATATTTTTAGCAACGAGTCTTTTTTCTTCTTCTGGGAAAAATTGTCTTTGATCGCCCCCTCCTTTTCTCTCTCTCTCCTCCTCTTTTGTTGCGCTCGCTGAAGCTTCTCTCTCCCCCCCTCTCTCTCTCTGCCAAATCAAGTCTGGAGCAGCAGCTGAGTATGACATCGTGCTTTATTCCTTTCAACTTCCAGTGAGTTTAGATCTGAACTCTTTTCAAAATGTTCATTTTTACTTGGCTTTCCATTGATTAGTGACAAGTCATGCGAAGAGTATTTTTAGGTAATATAAGGGAAAAACCCTTTTCAAGGGGACTGTTTGCAACGTCAAGAATATTTCAGGATCCCGGCCTTTGCTGGTAAGAAGACCGCTTGTCGTGAACTCCTTCATTTTACTTGGATCGAGTGCATTTCTAAGTCAAAAGATCAGCTTCATCCGTGATAAAGAGATGATGGGACCCCGGTCAAGACGCTCGCCGCTTCTTTGGACTCGAATTGCTCTTTGATAACCAGTTTAATAACTGCAGCGCTGGTCGTTTCCATCGAAAAAAGAAATCGCTTCTTACTTTTAAACTTTAAAAACGCAACGTGTTTGTCCACAAGAACAACAACTGGGATCTGTGTGTGTTGAAGGGGCTGTCTCTTGCTGCGGGATCAGCGGAACCCGAGGATGTGGATCAGTGGTTGTGCCTCAGTGCTGATGCTGGGGTGAGTGGTGTCGTAAGCGCAGCCCCCCTCTATGTCTGGAGCAAACGGAGGATCGGAAAGAGCTTAGCTAAAATGGTCGGAGAGTGATGCTATAGCGTTGACTCTAATAGACTCGCTTCTTTTCTCTATTTTTTTTAAAAGAAACAGTGCGTTTTTCCTGGGTAGGGATCAGACATTAAGGCGCACGACCTCCAGCAGACAACCATCTCGGTGGATACTGTGCCCAGCTCAGCTACATGCTGACAATTGCCCGCTCCGCCCGGTAAGTCCTATGTGTACATGTATGTGTCAGTGCTGGACTGTTTTGTCACCAGTAGTGGGGTGCACCATTGACCACAAAATGAATTAAGTTGCATTTTAGTTAACGTATAAATGCTGCATGTTGCCTTTTCTCAGTTTAGTTGCTCTTCTGAGTAAAGCGGAGCTTTGCCGCACAGCGGGATTATCAAGTGCCAACCGCTTTTGAGTTTTTAGATCCGTTTGTTCCCTGGCAGTGTGTCACTTCGGTGTACTTCTACTTTGTTTATCCTTCAATCTAACGTTATTTCAAGAGGGTACGTTCGTGCCAAGATGTCCATGTTGTTGAAATGAGTACGGGCGAGCGCGTGTGTGTATTAGGCGTGCAGATGTATGTAAACGTCAAAGACACTGAACGTGCGAAGACTGCACATGGCATTGAATGAGACTGGCAGATAAGAACAGTACCAATTAGAAAACGGGTACAACACCACACAGGTTAAAAAACATTTTTATTGTTTCAATAAAACCTTCAGGAATTGGCGGAATTAGATTAATGTTATGAAGTGCAACCTGGAGCTGAACTAATCGTATCTTTTAGTTGTAGTCAGCTAGTGGATAAAGACAGCATAATCTGAATCAACACACACATCCTGTTTAGGTATGGGGGCGATCAGAGCATTATGGGGTGCAAGGCAGGAGTCGGCTCAGGACACGGCACTCCTGTATGGCGGGCAAATATACAAACCTTCAACCTGAGATCATTTATGAATCATTGGGATGTGGGAAAGAAACTGTTATGGAGACCAGGCAGGCATTCAAGCTGAGTGTCCTGGAACTGTCGGGTAGCAGCCCTAGCCACTGTATCACTGTGCCCCCATTATTCATTGATTGGCTAGCCTGTATAAATTATATATATGTGTATGTATGTATATTCGTATATGAATACGTGTGTGTATGTATGCGTGTGTCAATGATGTCTATCTTGCTCACATATCTATCTATTACAAACACATCCATGTATTTTATTCTTTTTTAATGACACAATTCAGTGCCCACTGGATTTGTTTTCAGGTATGCATTAGATTCATTAGAACCAAATTTCAGACTTCATCTACACACAAATGTCGTATTTATCACACTTTTCTTGCATATGTCAGGTATAGTTTGTCTGTTGTGAAGTAAAATATAAATAACTTTATTTTTTTTAAGAAGCAGAAAGATTTAGTGCCAGCTTAAAAAGAAAAGTAGAAAGTACAAAATTCTACTTGGTACCTTGCATTATCTGACCAATTCATGTATATGATGCACATTACACATAGGCTGATCCTAGCAATAGAGCAGTATATTAAAAGTATACATTTATTTTTCATTAGTAGACTTACCAGGTCTTCTATAGCATATTTCAATGTTGTCCAAATTCACCACTATGACATAGATTAGCAGTGGACCAACTGGAACAATAAGGAAAAAAAATAAAATTAAAAACAAAAAAAAATTCAGACACCTTCCATTACCTTTTTTTTTTTTTTTAAACAGGGGGCACCTTCAACTGTCTTAATTATCTGTTTCTGTGCCATATGCATCTCAGAGATTGGTCCAACTTAAAATGAACAATGACGTAAAAGCCATTTTTATATTTGTTTTTTCTCTGTAATGGATTAGTCGTCATTGCATAAATTAATGTTAGTCGTTTCAAATGAAATGTAAACAGTTACCAGTCTTTGTAGACCATTACTCAGTGCCTACATGATCTGTCTTTATGGACCACATTAGCCTTGTACTGATGGGATCCAAAATATATAAAAACATTTGAATCAATCAGTTGCAATTTTCAGTGCCAGTATGTTCAGTCTTTAGGGTAATATGGACAGTCCAGACACAAAGAATAAACAGGAAGCAGTCCTAAGTATAGCACCTTTCTGTGCCCACATCTTTTATTTTCATGGTGCAGGTTTGCTGTAGAAGTCCTGTGCATGTCTGAATCCTGCCTGGCACCCAATGCTGCTGGCATAGGTCCAGTCTCCAGTGACCCTGAATTGAATTAAACAGGCATCAGAAAGCTATTTTATTTTAGGTTACCTGTAAACTGGTTATTCATAAATTATAAAACAGTGTAATTTAATCCTTAATTTATATGATGTCCTCATCAAAAAGAAGTATTGTCAAACCAAACATGGCTTGTACTAAAAATGACAATCCCAACAGTTATGTTTGTTATGACATTTCATATGATTTATGCTTTAAAAGTGAACAAATATGCTGTCATCTGGCGGTCCATCCTGTGTTTGTCTACATGTTGTTTCCAGTCCTGTTAGAAACATCTCTGGTCCTCTGTGGCCCTGAACTGAATTAAGCAGATTTATAAATGAATGGATGTTTTCTTCACTATTTGCATTGTTGTGGTAGAAAAATCAGGCCAGCATGTGGCCCCAGTTAACTGAGAGACCGGGTTCAATTGGTAGCTTGGTCATGCCGCCTGAAAGCAATACGTGAGTATGCATTTTACGAAAGAAAAGGGAAGACGCATAGCAGGAACACATGTCTTTCATATCATGCTTTGTGTTCTTCTTTTTACCATTTGTGTTCTTCTTTTTACCAGATTTGATTTGCTCTTCTTATTTTTACACTTGGTTTGGTTGTTGGCAAAAAGCATCACTTTATTTTGTCCCTCACCTTGTTGAGCATTTTGGGAAATTAAACAACCCTTTCCAAGTCCCACACCTAATCCAATTGTTTGTTTTATGTGGAAAGTTTTGTGTAAACGTGTCAGGCAATTTTTGGCTCAGATGGTTATATTCCAGCTAGATCAAGTCTTGGCTCAAAATAGACCGCCTGCTGTGTGTGAGCTGGATTTCCAACTGGGCACCTTCCTGACTAGCAGCTGATGGTTGCACCTAATAGCGATAATACACGTCTCTCACTAGCTAAGCCTATGTCTGAATCGATCCCAGCTTTACTTACCTTTGCTTGCGTGCTGCTTGCCCATAACGTTTAGCGTTCCATCGCTAATTTAGCTTCTTCTTTGGCACTAGTGTAGTTTATCAGCACATGATTTCTGGGTAGCTCTTCATGTTGTAAGATGCTTCTTAAAGGCCATGACCTTAAGCTGATGTTCTTAAAGATGTGACTACTACAAGATATGCAATCCACCAATATTGACTGAACTTGGTGCCAATATATACTGGAATCTTTGCATGGGCTGGGATGCAGAAAATGAACAAAGAACTTTCAAATATAAGACAAGAAGAGCTGAGCTATTTATATTAAAAAAGATTTTAACTAAATGATTGCAGACATCTCTTATAGAAGAGATGATTTGTTTAGCTGTGAACCTCTATTCCTTTGTGTAATTGAATATTGATTTTGAGAATTAACTCAATGATTTGTCATGTCCAAGTAGTTGCTTCTGCCTTATTCGTGCAATGTCCTGGCCTTGACTTCCATGTCTGGTTGTTCTCTGTGTGGAGTTTATATTTTCTTCCCATGTCTACATAGGTTTTCCTCATTGACACTTGAGTGTTTCTCCCACATCACTTAAGGAGTGTACTGTTAGTTGATCGGTGAATAAATTGTCCACATATGAGTTTGGGTGTGTGCTTTAGGATGCTCTGAAATTCACTGGTGCTCTTTCCAGGCCTGGTTTCCTCCCAGAATAAGCTCAGATACTTCCATGACCTTGGCATTGAAGTAAGTGGATTTGAGAGTGCTGTGTTATGTGCAGATTATTTCAGAGTTCTCTGAGTCATCTGTATAGAAGATGCTTGATAACTGATGTTAAATTCAATATGTTAATTAGACTTCCTTTATGGTGCATCTGATAGATGTCTTCTGTTCTGCTTCTTTGTGTATATTCCACATTCAACATCTAATTATTCTGCTCAGATTATTTGGGAATTGGTCTCAAGCGCAGGAGTATAAGAATCCCCTGGATAGTTGATCACCCGCTCTACTGTATTACCTACTCAAGAAACAAGAGTCATCAGTCAACCTAATGGTCAGATGGCATCTATGCATTCAACTTGACACATTGGCTCAAAATGCAAGATAAAAATCCTGACATTAGATTATTGGTTCAGTCATAAGTTATATCAAGGATATTATCAGTGTGCATTATTTTCATCCCAGTCTGTTGATGTTATGTTGCTCAGCTTGAAAGGGAGGTCTTAGAATTCACAAAATAATTTCCCATGTGGCTTGGAGGCCTCAAATGATGCCATGGCTAAAGTCTCCCATTTATAACAAACTAAATAAGGTAATGAGTAATTTTTCATAGGATGGATTCAAAATTGTTACAGTTTAAGGCTTCTGCATGGAACTAATAAGGAATATTGTATCTGTAGTGCTGTAATGTTGTATAGTTTATTATACTAAGTTTCTTTAAAAATACTGTAGATGGTGCATTTTTCTTCATGTGGCTATGTGTGGCATTTTTCTAAGTTCGAAGCCATTTTGACACCTCTATATCATTACCTTGACCAGTCTTTTCCATTAGACAGTTCTAGATCCATATCTTCCTTGCAAGGCATTTGGGAGACGCCATAAGTACACACTGTACCTACACCAACCTCAACTGAGACTGTCTATCTGGAGAATCAGATTTTCTTCTTCCAAGGCCTCCTATGATACTGAGCTCTGCATCACCTAGAGTGAGTCCAGCAACCCTAAGCAGGAGCCTGGTTTTGGTCCCTTATAATTTCATTCTTTGGGTCCTATTTACTCCTAGTTTCATGACCATAGATGAGAATGGGAATAAAGAATTGACCTGTAAAAAGAAGGATTATGCCCAGTTTCAGAAGCACTGACTGTTATGTCCACAATAATAGTTTTTGCTTATCATTCTCATAGTCACCTCTACATTTACTCATGAACAAGAGCCAAGGGTCTTTGTACTCCTCAAATTAAACTAGTTTTCACTTTATGCTTGCTGGGAGCAAGACAGTTTGTTTTTTTTTATGGGAGAGGACCATGACCTTAAGTTTGGAGGTGCTAAATTTCATCCCAGCTATATTAGACTTAGCGTTGAACTGTTTCAAGTGCATGTCAGAGACGCCAGACTGATGAAGCTGAGAGGGCAAATGACAAAGATGCAATACTTAGATTCCTAAACAAGACAGTCAATAATGCTTGGCAGGCCCTTGTCACCCTGCCAGTGAAAATCAGAAACAAGCGAGGAGACAATACACATCCTTGTTGGAGTCTGATGCCCACCCACATTGAATGGACTCATTTTAATGTCAATTATAGTAACACTATTCTTGGTGTGCTACTGCATATAATGAACAGCATTGTAGCAGCAATTGTACAACCTGCAGCTCTAGTATCATCTTCCGCAGGTAATGTGAAGAACTTTTAAACATTTTTTTTTCTTCCTAACCTTTTTCTAAGAAAAGGCAGTGACGTTTAAAAACTCCCTAAAACGATTGTGCTCTACTGATGTAAAGCCACACAACACTGAGGTTGTAAAAAATCCCATTTGGAATTTGTGGAAGAAATCCTGTCTTGTAGGGAGCTGGAGAGAGGTCCATTCAATTAAATGGCATAAAGCCGATTTTTGTTTTTAATATAAGGAAATCTAAAGAAAAGGTGCATAAGTCCAGAGAGCGACTGGGCTAAAGCTTTGTTCACTTGCACAGCTGTGTGACAAGACAATACTGACTACTGTCCTCACTGTTTGTGGTGCCAGTGCATAACATTGCTTATAATTTTTGCAGTAAAATATTGCAGACCAATGATTTATTAGGTGAAGTGCCATTATGAATAATGCTGCACATCCTCTCTCTGCCAGACTAACTAACACTGAGTACTTTCAACCAAGGAATCGTTCAACAGAACCGTGTTAGGAAGCACTACTTTATACCACCAACAGCAATACGCCTGCATAATGCTTTACTGTGACTGCCAAGTCAGATGTTTTCTTTCTTTTTAAAGTTGCCTTGTTTTTAGTCATTCTGGTATGTGTTCAGCCAATATTTTATGTGTGTATGCATTCATCTATCTGTTTATGTATTTATTTAAAGAGCTTCTGTAAAAAGCCAGATCTTCCCCTAGGGACAAATAAAGAGCTATCTGTCTGTCCAAAAATGATAGTATCATATCTTTTTGGCAAAAAAATGCATTCTCATTCCCTAGTTGTGCTGCACTTGGGACACACATGTGTGCAAAGGTTTTATCTCTGTAAAGCAAAATCCACAGAACTGATTATTTAACATCGGTGAGGTCCAAGCACTTTACAGAGCTAGCGACTGTGCCAGGTTTCATTTGGATTGAGTGATGCCTGTCTCACTTATTGCAACACACACACACACACATATTCCACTTCAGAAGTAAGTGAATTTGCTTTTACAGATGCCTTAAATCTGCTGAAAACTTGAAATTAAATCTCTGACTTAATTATTTTTGTTTAGAGTCAAAGGAATACAGATTGCATAACTAAAAAGTAACAAAAATTAAAAGTCTGGAGAATAAAACTTGAATTTAAAACGTGTGGAAAAAAACACTACTGTTTATTCTTATTATTCCTATTATTCTTATTCTATTCTGTTAAGTCTACTTGGCATAAACTTGTGCAACAATCCTCCTCTGCACTTTTCGTTAACCCTGAAGTTCAGCCCATAGCCTTCAGTGAAGAAGCTTCGTTTAGGCAAAAACTTAGTTTTTTGCCTTTGAAGAACTACATTTAATGCAGTTTTACCAAGGCACAGAGGTTTGTACATTGACATATTGTTATGAGTATCAGTGGGCCAACTATATCTCTCTTGTTGATTTCCATGTAGTGGACTTTATAGTTGTTTATTATGAAGAGAAATTCTATTATAAAAAATGGAGCAGCCCCTTGGTTTTATAGAATTAACTCGATTATAATACAGTGCTATTCACAATATTTTACCTAAGAATGCTGCACTTAAACACTTTTCATGCTTATCATCTCCCCACTTTCTAAATCACTTACACAGTCCAGGGTGGCATAAGGCTGGTGCCTACCCCAACATCAAGGTTCATGGCGGGAGCTCTGGCACTGCACATGTCCATTAGGGGTCCACTTATACCCACAATTACCTTGGGCTTGTTATTCAAACCTGAATGTCTTTAGGATGTAGAAGGAAAACTAGGGCACTCTGCACAGGTACAGAGGAAATGTGCAAACAGACAGTGATGAGGCAGGCATTCATGGCCAGGACTCCAGAGGTGTATGGCAGTGTTAACTACTGTTATGGTACATGTTCTCCTTTTGTAGAGTCACAGAATCTCAAGCCTATCTCCAAAGGTACCAGCCTTGGGTGGTGTGCCAGTTAGATGTAGGGCATACTGGTATATACACCCACATACTCACTTTAGAGTAAGCAGTTGTCTTTGCGTGCATATCTTTGATATATAGAAAAAAACTCGAGTAATTGGTTAAAAATCACACACACACAATTACACAGACAAGGGAAGAACATGCAAAGTCTGTAAAGTTAATGATCGAGATAGTTGAATTCAGTTTTCCTGGAGGTGTGAGGCAGCAGTTTAACTATACAATGTTTGAAATTAGTGTATAGAAATTTGCACAAAACTGTATTAAATAAAAATACTTACTTGCTGTCTGTTATTTGTATTACTACTACTTAGTTTCCTAAAGTGTCAAAAACTCTAGTCCCAGATTTCACGTGTCCATGGTCATCCAGCATCTTGGCATCACAGACTGGTCAGATCTTGCTAATGTTGGCTGAATACCATAAATGTCTAATGATGGCTTCATTATTGGTAAAAATGACTCCACTCCGAGGTGTACAGATTGCCAGAACTGGACAAGGACAAAAGAAAAGAATGTGAGAATTACATTGCAGAATCAAATTGTTGGCTCAGTTATTAAAAAGCAATGCTAGAACACTCAGGAAGAAAAGCGGAGACTGAAGTTACCTCTCTGACATTGATGAGTACATAGTTTCAGAGTTAGGTATCTGGTAGTTGAAGGCTTTACTTGCAACATTCAAATGTTATTTATTGTTTAAATCTGAAACAGGATTGGACCTGTAGCTTACAATCTATACCATCCAAATGCCAATTGTAATTCTGCTCAATTTGATCTTTCCATCTTGCTGCCAGTCTGAACACAATGCACATCACACCTCCTTGTGATATTAAAGTTTGCAAAGTTTTGTTTTTTTATGTGGATTATGCCATTGTTTAAAATATTTAAATTGTTAAGATTTTTTTCTTAAACTGCATGGAACGAATTTTTAGATAAGCCGACATGAATGAACCGCCATCAGTCTTCATAGGCTGTGAAGATAATGCAACTTATTAAATAGGTGAAAGATTTACAAAAAGCACAAAAAACACCGGAGTCTACTTAGCATTGTCTGTTGGGCTACAAAAACAGCAAATTAATTTAGATAATTCAGGTATTTTAAAGAGAAAGGAATGGCCTTGCAACTCAAGGGTATCCAACTCCAATACTGGAAGGCTACCATAGCTGCAGATTTTAATTCTAATCGTTTCTCTAATTAGTGACCAGTTTTTGCTGCTAATTATCATTTTTTGTTTTAATTTTAATTGACTTGCTATTTAAGACTCTGGCCCCTTGTTTCTTTTTCATTAATTAGCAGCCATACAATAATGCGATCCAAAATGAGCCAACATCTGATCGGCTAACTTGTCCATCATACAATATCTGAAAATAAAGAAGGGTGAAGGTCTCATTAATGTTGATTGGCTCAGATCCTCAAAAAAAGTTTGAAGGCAATCTTGGAAAAAAAGAAAATGAACAGTTCTGGGAATATCTGCTATGGTAGAATGAAAGCAACAACAAGCCGTGGAGTTAAATAACCGGTTTAACTAACAACAAGAGTCATTCAAATTAAGAAAGTGGTTGGATTTTGTGGCTTTAACTTAACTGGTCATCTGTTGGCTCAGTTTTTGCATTGTTTTTCTTTGGTTGCCATTTGAGGTAAGAAGAACAAGCAATATAAAGGATCAAGTCTTAAAATACAAAGCAATTAAAATAACTGGAAAAAAAAGTCAGTTAACAGCAGAAATTGGTCACCAATGAAGGATGTGGCAGGAAGGAAAACCAGCAGCCAATGCAGCCCTCCAGGATCATAGCTGGACACCCCTGCTGTAGGCACTCAGCCAGTTCTGTTTATTCCTGTAAGCCAGCGGTCTGCAAAGGAGGACCCCTGAAGAGCTGCACTGGCTGCAGGTGTTTGTTACATACCGAATGCTCAATCAGAAACTAATCCTTGCTAATAACAATCTATGGCTTGTTAGAGTTTTCATTCTTCCATGTCAGGTAATTCTTATACAGTATTGCAGATTTTTCTTCTCTCCAAGGATATTATCCAATTAATTTGTTACCTGAAGCACAGAAATTCTTTGTCGTTCACTTTTTTTTTCTTCAGTTCCCTCCAAATATTTTATTGAACTGGATAGTTCATGATGACTATACACAAGTATAAATGGAAAACTGCTGGTTGTTTTGCCAGATGCAATTTATTGCTAAAAAGGAGCAATTAAACAAAGTGAATGCAGCTGTTTAAAGCAAAAGCGAACAGTTAAAAGTGAAGGACTTGAACAAACAAGACAAATAAAATGAAGCATAAAAATGTTGCTGGGAGAAGAAGTGTTTCAGCAAAAAATTATTAAGAAACTGGGACGGAGCAAAACTCTACCGCATTCCAGGACTGATTTCATAGACCCTTGTTATAAGCCAAAGATGCGGTACGACAAATATAATATACGAAAACTGTCATATACTGTTTCCTTCCTGTGTTAAATACCCATTATGGCTGCAAATTTGTGGTATATACACAAATAATTTTAGGTGGGTCTTGTCACCTCAGCATCTTGCTGCTAGAAGAATGTGTCATCCTTTCCGTGCACCACTCGCTTTTTAGATTTTGAATGCAGTTCTAACCATCACTAAAAGAGAATGTGGTGAGAACAGAACCTGCAACATTGCAGTTTACAGTTCAGTCCATTAGCTTCCAGGTACAAGTGGAAGTAGACATGTTAGTTGATGGTACTAGTCTTTAAGTTTTATAACAGAAGAAAGATCTCTGACTGCTCCTGGCCACAATTAACAATGCACTAAATGGCAGCTTCATATGTCCCTTGTGACAGTTGGTGCATGTTAATTGTTTAGCAAGGTCCATTTGCTAAAATTGGAGTTGGTAATAATTTTGGGGTAGATTCATGCAAAAAGTCAACCGATTATAAAATCCACGTAATCCACTTTTTGGGAAGGGCCTGTCTTAAAAGCTTTAGGATCAAAGCAGAGCCAATCCTCTTGGAGCACTGGTCCGTTTTAGGTCACAGTCACTCAAAGAGAAACAATTTAAAGTCACCTAGTGATCCAATGCAAATAAATGGAGAATGTATAAAATCTCAGACAATGACCAGCTTGGGATTTGAACCTTGGCTCTAGGAGTTGCAAGGCAGCAACACTGATCATCTAATTACCTTGCAACTTGATAGATAACAATGAAGACCTCTGCACAAATAATTCAGTCAGTCTCGGTGTAGTGTGCATGGAGGTTTTATAAAATTGGCAAGAGCAGGACTGCATACTTACTGATTAAGAAAATGCTGTTAAAAAATTACAAATGTACAGCATATGCGGCAGGTATTATATAACATGGAGTAAAGAGTAGGTGGAAGATGGCATTCAGTCATGCAAGTCTACAATGGATTCAGAAAGTATTTGGGCTCCTTCATTTTCTGCACACTCTTGCGTTGTAGATTTAGTTTTAAATGGACAAATTTCCAACTTTTGCCCAACAATCTACTCTCAATTATCCACAATTTAAGTAGAAGCATGTTTTCAGAAAAGTTTACACATACACATTTATTAAAAATCTAAAACCCCTCATTCAGACCCATTTCTGTGACAGTCCAAAATGTGGTCAAGTCCATCCTATTTGCTTTAATTATCCTTGAGATGTGTCTAGAACTTGATGAGTCCACCTGTGGGAAATGGAATTGATTGGACATCATTTAGAATGACACACACCAGTGTATATGTGGTCCCACAATTCTCACTTCATATTAGTACAAAAACCAAGCTATGAATTTCCAGGAATTCTCAGTTGACCTCCACTATCAAACTGAGGTGTGACATTGATCAAGACAAGTGCATAAAACCATTTTTGAAGCTTTGATTGTTCCCAGGAGCACAGTGGCCTCAATAATTGTGAAATGGAAGAAGACCAAAATTACCAGGCGTCTTCCTAGAGCTGGCGATCCAGCCAAACTAAGTAATCATGCAAGAAGCACCTTGGAAAGGGAGATGACGAAGAATCCAGTGGTCAGTCTAACAGAGCTCCATAAGTGCTCTGCTGAGATGGGTGAACCTGTTAGAAGGACAACCTTATCAGTAGAACTCCCATCAGTCAATTGTTTGTGGTACTGTGGCTAACTCCTGCTTGGAGTTTGCCAAAGAGTATTCAAAGGAGAGCATGAGGAAGAAGATTCTCTGGTCTAATGAGACAAAAATAGAATTATTTGGGCAGAACTCCAAGCACTTTGTCTGGAGAAGACCAGGCATTTCTCATCATCTGCCCATACTATCCTTACAGTGAAACATGATGGTAGAAACAACCTGGCATGGGTTTTTTTCCTAGCATTGGGGACATGGAAACTGGTTAGATTTCAGAGAGCGATGAATGCAGCCAAATACTGAGACGTTCTTGAAGAAAATCTCCTCCAGAATGGACAGAACCTCAGACTGGGGCAATGGTTGTTCTTTCAGCAAGATAATGATCTGAAACATTCAACCAAGACAACGCTTGAGTTGCTTTGGGACAGGTCTCTGACTGTTCCTGAGCGGCCCAGCCAAAGCCAAGAATTAAATCCCTTAGAATATCTGTGGAGAGACCTAAAATTGGCAGTTTAATGGATTCCTCCAATCCAATTTAATGGAGTCTGATTTGATCTTCCAAAAAGAATAGGATATACTGCCCAAATCTAGGTGTGCAAAGCTTATACGGACTTAACCAAGAAGATTCAAAGATTTAATTGCTGCCAAAGGGACTTTTATAAAGTACTGAGGGTAATGGATACTTCATATGAATATACAGTACAATTTTAGTTTTTGATTTTTAATACATTTTCAAACCTTTCTTAAAACATGTTTTCATTTTGTAGATTGACAGACAGAAACAGCAAATTTATCCACTTAATCTACAACACATTAAAGTGTGCAGACATTGAAGGGGTCTGACTGCTGGGGAGCTAACATGATTTCTTCATGTGCTTGTAGGCTTTTTTCCATTATTCTGTTAGATTTTATTGTACCTCCAAGATACACGTAGGAAATTAATCTGCCTCTCTAAATTAGTTTGGTCTGAGTGTACTGTGATAGACTGGTGTCCCTTTTAGGTATATGTTCCAGCCGTTTTGCCTTAGGCTGGCTCAGACTCTCTGTCTTTATTTAAAAAAAGTTGATACATACAATGAATAGAAAGATCGAGTCTTTGAAGGATTCAAGACAGTAGAGCAGAAGAACAGAAACAGGCCCGAGTTCATGACTTCAGTTCTGGGCCTGAAGGATTTTAGAGGCTGGGCCCCACCAGCTTGGTTACATTCTGTAATAGCTTTTTCCGCCTACTGTATGGTTCATGACTTCTTTCACTTTTTTCTCACAGAGAAGTGTGCATGTGTTAAAAAAGAGGTGTGCTTTATGTTCTGAAAGAAAATGCACTTTTTTATCCTTTTACTTCTGCTTGCTTTCAATTAATTTGATTTACTGCTCTAGTGTGCATGGCACCTGCAGTTAATACTTCCTCTTTTCTGTCTGTATTTAAAAGCCTCAGCTGGCATTTGTAGTCAGAAAAAAAAGCATTTGTTTCCTCAATGTTTCAGATAGAACTACAGCAATGAGATATGGCTTTATTATCCCTCAAAGGAAATATACCTTGGAGTGGTTTCCATATAATAGAGGCATAAAGAAATTTAAAAGACTAACGTAGGAAAAAAAATGAACAGATGACTAATAAATGTGTCACTGTATATAGTCTATGGGAATATGGCAGGAAAACCTGAACAGAATACTTAGAGAACAGGCAGACTGTGCAAAGACAACAACCAGATGTAGGGTTACACTACACAGAGGCAGCTGCCCTAACTACTGTGCCACCATGCTGTTCACAATTAATGTAATTTGTAACTCTAAACTGACTTGGTAAGTGTGAGTGTAGGTTAGTATGTGTATGTCCCCGGGGATTGACTCCTGTTTCTTTCAAGTCTGATTCCGGCTCATTACACAATGTTTCTGGAACTGGCATCAAAAAGAATGACTAAAATAAAGAACTCTCAAACTCTTTAGCTTGGTGGCAAATCCAATCCTGGCAGTATTAGGCACAAGGTAGGAAACACCAAGGGATAGAGTGTCACTCCATCTTAGTACCCACGCATACAGACAACCACACTCACAGTCAGATCAATTTAGAATCGGCAGTCAGCCAAACCCGCTCATCTCTGAAGATGTGGGAGAGATATTAGAATACCTATAGGAAAACCATGCAGACATGTACGATCTTCATAAATTCATCTGGGTGTTGGATCTAAACTTGGGTTGCTGGCTGTCAGAGGCAGCACTGCCATCTGCTTTGTCACTGTGCTGCTTGTCAAATAAAAGTCAAAAAAGTAAAAGAAGAGAGTATACCTAAAAAATGAAAAGAACTGCATTTGTATTTAACGTTATCTGTAAACATTTTTAAATGATTATTTGATTTTTAAGTTCTTATAAACAGAAATACATTTACTATAGGCAAATAATTAGTAGTAACAAATAAAAACAATAGAGAACAGATCTTTATGTTACGGTTGCTGACAATCAATTGATATGACCAACTTGGTAACTGCACCCCATCTTAAAATTGTAGTGTGTACTTACTGCTGCTATACATGTGATAAAATTCTACAAGTGTAGATGTGAACATATGAGCGGGCTTTGTGATGCCCTGATGTGCTGTCCCCACGTTGAGCCTACTCCTCCTGCAATTGGCTCATGTCACACTGCAACTGTGAATTGGACTGAGCAGATTTTCAAATGTTATGTATCTTCTTCTAATAAACCTGTGCCAAAATAGATCCACGTTACTTGTTTATTTCTGGCCTCATGTTGTTACTCACCATGTGCAAGGCATTTGCATGTGTCTTTTTCAGTCATTTTACTGAGATACAGTGGTGTGAAAAACTATTTGCCCCCTTCCTGATTTCTTATTCTTTTGCACGTTTGTCACACAAAATGTTTCTGATCATCAGACACATTTAACCATTAGTCAAATATAACACAAGTAAACACAAAATGCAGTTTTTAAATGATGGTTTTTATTATTTAGGGAGAAAAAAAAATCCAAACCTACATGGCCATGTGTGAAAAAGTAATTGCCCCCTTGTTAAAAAATAACCTAACTGTGGTGTATCACACCTGAGTTCAATTTCCGTAGCCACCCCCAGGCCTGATTACTGCCACACCTGTTTCAATCAAGAAATCACTTAAATGAGGAGCTGCCTGACACAGAGAAGTAGACCAAAAGCACCTCAAAAGCTAGACATCATGCCAAGATCCAAAGAAATTCAGGAACAAATGAGAACAGAAGTAATTGAGATCTATCAGTCTGGTAAAGGTTATAAAGCCATTTCTAAAGCTTTGGGACTCCACGAACCACAGTGAGAGCCATTATCCACAAATGGCAAAAACATGGAACAGTGGTGAACCTTCCCAGGAGTGGCCGGCCGACCAAAATTACCCCAAGAGCGCAGAGACGACTCATCCGAGAGGTCACAAAAGACCCCAGGACAACATCTAAAGAACTGCAGGCCTCACTTGCCTCAATTAAGGTCAGTGTTCACGACTCCACCATAAGAAAGAGACTGGGCAAAATGGCCTGCATGGCAGATTTCCAAGACGCAAACCACTGTTAAGCAAAAGAACATTAGGGCTCGTCTCAATTTTGCTAAGAAACATCTCAATGATTGCCAAGACTTTTGGGAAAATACCTTGTGGACTGATGAGACAAAAGTTGAACTTTTGGAAGGCAAATGTCCGTTACATCTGGCGTAAAAGGAACACAGAATTTCAGAAAAAGAACATCATACCAACAGTAAAATATGGTGGTGGTAGTGTGATGGTCTGGGGTTGTTTTGCTGCTTCAGGACCTGGAAGGCTTGCTGTGATAGATGGAACCATGAATTCTACTGTCTACCAAAAAATCCTGAAGGAGAATGTCCAGCCATCTGTTCGTCAACTCAAGCTGAAGCGATCTTGGGTGCTGCAACAGGACAATGACCCAAAACACACCAGCAAATCCACCTCTGAATGGCTGAAGAAAAACAAAATGAAGACTTTGGAGTGGCCTAGTCAAAGTCCTGACCTGAATCCAATTGAGATGCTATGGCATGACCTTAAAAAGGCAGTTCATGCTAGAAAACCCTCAAATAAAGCTGAATTACAACAATTCTGCAAAGATGAGTGGGCCAAAATTCCTCCAGAGCGCTGTAAAAGACTCATTGCAAGTTATCGCAAACGCTTGATTGCAGTTATTGCTGCTAAGAGTGGCCCAACCAGTTATTAGGTTCAGGGGCAATTACTTTTTCACACAGGGCCATGTAGGTTTGGATTTTTTTTTCTCCCTAAATAATAAAAACCATCATTTAAAAACTGCATTTTGTGTTTACTTGTGTTATATTTGACTAATGGTTAAATGTGTTTGATGATCAGAAACATTTTGTGTGACAAACATGCAAAAGAATAAAAAATCAGGAAGGGGGCAAATAGTTTTTCACACCACTGTATATACAGTAAATGATTGCATTCTGTGTGTAATGAAAGTAACTAAACACACTTTAGCTGCATTTCCTTTGTCTTGTTTAAATGCTGCTTCTTATATAGAAAAGACCAGGGAGAAAAACCATTTTTTAAGGAATCATCAAGATCGTACAACCTGCATTGCAGCGAAGTTAAGTAAAATGTCTGTTTACTGTCAGTTTAATATTAGAGGATAATATTAGTATTAAAGGATAAGTGTTTATAAGTAATACTAATGGAGAAGTGAGCAGTTGTCTGTGTGCTCTGTATGAAGTGACCATGTCATGTCTTTTCCTGTACTTTACCTTCATATGTTTTGTGCTGCTTATCTGAGTCAGTTTAGTATTTCTGTCTTGAAGTTAGACCTGAAATGTATATAGAAAATAATGTTAGGCTATATTTTTATTAAAAGAAACTGCAACAAAGGAGCAGTGAAAGGGAATACAGTGTACATGCGTGATCTCCACGGCACAACCATCTGAATGTGTCATGAAAAAGTATTAATGCTTAGTAGTGAAATGGACTTCCCGGTGTAGAAGGAAAACCTATAATGGATATTGGAAGCAAACCAATCAAGATCATTTTTCAGGGTTTTAATTACAACTGGTTTTATTTTATTTGCATTTATTTGCTATTGTAGATAATGTTGGTAGAAAAGTGCAGAGGTAGCTAAAATACGGGAAAAAATACATCTTCAGAACCAGAATGGATCAGGCAGCACTGTCTAATGAGTAATATCTGTAAAAGTGTGTTTACTGCTTAATTTAATGAAAAACTGCTGTTGTTCTAGGACATTGACTGCTCATCTCAGTATGGGGTACAGCCATTGTTTTCAGTTTTTTGTAGTTTGCCTGCACAAGTTATGTTTTGGAGTTTCAAAGTTAGAGATTGATTTCGATTTGCTCAATTAATCTCTCTGAGTGTAAGCGATTCTGTTTTTCTGTTGTTGTTATATAAATAATCCACAAAAATTGACTGATTGCTGCATGTATCCTCAGTGGTGTACTGACTTATATTGAGGCAGTGAAGGTTTTTATGGGTAAAGTTCTAAAGATGAAACCGAGCCAAAAGTAAAGCTTCCTAAAATAAGAACAGATTTCTAAAGCCAAGACGGTTGTATTCATCAAAAGAGTTGCAAATTAACACAAGGATTATTTGAGATAAATGACTACCAGTGCTGACCTTTAAACCCATTGCATTAAAGACGTAGGACCTTCACAAATATACCTCCAGCAACCCAAAGCCACATCTCATCAAAGAGACATATAAAATGGTGGTGCCCATATACAAAACAAGATGGCATCATGCATAATACTATACTATACATTTTGTACTTTCTCTAAGCCTCTTGTCAGAAGAAATAAATGTTATGTTTGCAATCCTTGGGTTTCAAAGCCACTTAATAGGTATTTACTTATTTAAAACAGCTTACCAACAAAACATTAATAAAAACATGACAGTTGGGTTGCTCAACTGGCTGCTTTAATGTCCATCTGCCTATTTTGCTATACTTTACTGGGTTGTGTGGAACAAGCGTATATTCTGGTTAGGCTTTTGCAGTATAACTAATGTATTATTGATTAATTGTGCACACGTGCATCTCTTATCCATTAAAACCCTTTTTAGTGTCTTGCTAATCAAATAAATTCCATAGCAAGTACTCACTTCTCTGTACTGAAACAACAAAAGTTCTCACCACCAGGACAAGATACGGCTTGTTGGTATCGCATCTCTCTCTTTGTCTCACTGTCAGCTCCGCTTAATACAATGAGGAGGTGCAGGCAGCCAGAGCCATCATTGATGCTGCAATCAGGCAGATGTGGGCAGTGTTGGAAAGTGTGCGGGTATACTTGTCTAGTCAAAAAGGAACCCACTTGGCAATGCTTAGTAGAGTGAAGGACCACAATGGTAACTTCCATGATTTCGTTATTACTTTTTTGTATACGAAGTATAGGAAAAGTATTGTAATCGTCCAAAGATTCGATGTTGAGATTTTGATGAATCTCGATGTTTTAGACCTCTCTGACTTTCTCGTATACAAAGTATAGGGAAAGTTTTGGAATCCTCCAAAAATTCAATTTCGAGATTTTCATAAATCTCAATATTTTAGACCTCCCTGAGTCCAAAAATACCATTTTTGGAATTATGTCTGTGTGGCTGTCTATGTGTCTGTGTGTGTGTGTAAACACAATAACTTGAGTATGCTTTCATTTGGGTCAACCAAAGTTTGCATAAAAGTATTAGGTACAAAACATAGATTTCTATCCACTTTTGGGCTATTTCCGTTAACTGGAAGTGGTACTTTACCTTTTATTCATGCAGTTGCAGATCTAATTTATTCAACTTTACTTTTATCATAATTGTTCGATATATTATTACTTGGATTTGTTGTTAATGGCTCTTTAATGTACATAATATAAACATATAAGCATTGTCTTGCGGTTTACTCCTCAAATACCCATCCCCATATGTATACGAGAAAGTCTAGGGGAGACTACTTCCGATTTTTAATAATGGAATTAGAAGCTAAGGATAACCTTTGTACCTAGTGACACATTTTATCTCATTCAGGCTGAGATTAGTTTATTGGTGGTTTTTATTCTGTGACACATACCCTTTCCAGGCCACATATGACATGTATTAAATTAGAGCTACTGAACTCTGTCTGTAGCATCTGCAAGTTTACACTGTAATCATCTAACCACTGAAAAAGCGGAGGAGCTGTATCTGAAGTTCTTGTTTAATTTGATGACTAAGGGTCAGTGTAATTCTATCAGAGTGCCTTTTAGTTATCAAAGATCTTGTGTTGAAGATTTTATTATATATTTCTGCTTTTTAGCAATTTGATCTTGTTTAGGCCTCTTTTTACTTGAACGTTTTACAAAGCCAGTCCTGAAAAGGAAATTTCGTTTTCATTCCAATCAGTTCCTCAACCAGAAGATCCTAAACTAGCTTATTTAAATTAATAATAAAGCTGCTGTCCATATAAAATAAAACAATTTTTATGAGCCTGCTTAATCTAGTTCTGCATTATGTAGCACTGAGGCTTATACCGGCAGCAGGAATGGGTGTGCCATTCTACTGCAGAACCAGATTGAAACTTCCAATAAATCTTAATATGCATATAGGTGATGTTGGAGGTAAACTAGAGTAACCATTTAAGAACTCGCTCAGAGTGAGAGTGACATTCAAACCCCAGATGTTTAAATTATGAGTCAGCACTGCTGACCGTTGCTCCGCCATCGTGTCCCTTTTTAAATATTAGCTAAAGAAGGATGACTAAATTGTAGAGTGGAAGGAGTTGCAGCTTACTTTTTATATACCAGTGAACTTGAGCAGTTTTCCCTGTGTCTAGGTTTCTCTCTTTGGAGTTCATTCCAAAGATGCATTTGTTTAGTTTATTGGTAATTCTAAATTGAACCATTATTATGGGTGTGTTTATATGCTCACGGTGATTAAATGGTGTCTCATCCATGGTTGTTTCTTGCCTTGTGTCCAATGCTTCCATTATTCCGCTGAATAAGCTACAGCTGTGTCTATTGTGTGTAAAATCTGAACAAGCATAAACATTAAAATAGATAATATCTACAGTAAATGTTTAAAATGAGTCATGGATATACTTTACACACATCTTTTGTTACATTTCATAGACCAGATAAATCACACTCTACAGGTTGTTCGTGAAAAGGAATTCAATTCAAGGTAGCGCTGGCCGTGCTGACCAGTGGACCAAGCCTGAGAACTTCTGGCTTATAATTTTTAGAAAAAAAGCATTTAGCTGTTAAAAATGTCTGCCGTGCCCAGCAGATGAAGTGCATAGTCTGTTTTTTTCACTTCTGTGCTTGTTAATCATTTTGCTTGCTTTTAAATGTTGCTGAGGAAACACAGCCATAGCAAAATACCACATTAGCAGTGGAGCCCAAACAGTATGAAGTCAATTTGGAATACTGAAGATTCATGCTTCATGTGAACGTCTGATTTATTACCCAAGTGCCGTAGCAGCAGTAGCATAACAAGTCAGTTATTTGCCACCTAAAATATTCATACACATGTATTTGTGTATTTATTCAGCCACACTTTTATTCAAAGTTACTTTCAAAACACTGGTGTTTATAGCTGTACTGTCACCCTGGGGACAGCAATACAGTAGTTGTCAAGTTTACTCCTGGGGACCCACAGAGGCGGCAGGTTTTCATTTCAACCAATTTTCAATTGGACTTTTACCCTAATAAAAGAAAGTGTTACTTCCCTTTGTCTTTTTTAGTTTCAATTCACAAATTTCATAACTAAGTTTTCTAAAATATATCGGAACGTACCAAGCATTTAAGTGTGTTACATGGAGATAATTTGATGCTTTTGTTTAATATTGGGGCTTTGAAGAGTTCTTCATCATTATCACAATTTTCATTCCAGTTTTCCACGTACTCTTGTTATTTAAGCCGTTAATAACGAGCATACTAGTTTGTATGACACTGAAGTAACTGCAGGCTTTCAGCATTTGGTGTCATTTGCCCTGTGGTCTGGTTCACTCATGATTGTCATTACTAGGATGCAATTATAGAAAAAACTCTTAAAAAAAAGTTGAATTAACAGGAAAATCATTTAAAAGTTAACCATTTAAAGCTATGGTAAAGATAAAAATATATATGTATGCATTTTTTAAATGTAAATCTTCCCTTGCTGTTTTTATTTCTAAATGCAAAGTAAGAGTAGAAAAAAAAGAGCTAATTAAACAATTATTATATGTCTCTTCTGTCAGTAAACTGGCAGATAAACTTTTGAGCAAAAACCAGGCGATGCACATAAAACAAACAAACAAACAAAAAAACAAAGAAATCAAGTGAAATGAAATCCAATACAAGAGACAATAATTGTGGCCAAAAGAACAAGAGGGTCAAAACTGAACTTTTGAATACTTCAGAGATTTGATGTCCACAGATCAGATAAGGATTTGCACTCATAGCCGTCCTTTTATTCCGTTGTGTTGATTACGCGTGGGGTCCGACTTCAGAGGCCATTGCCCCTACCAATGCTGGAAGTGGACCTAACAATGGAAATAAACACTGGTTTGTAATTGAGGACCCAAAATGACTCCAAAGCATGACAATGTCAGCCAATGTTCCTCACCTGGCTTGTGTTCAAATCTTGGTTTTATGTCTTCTTTGTTTATTTTTGATTATTTGGTTTGTATTAATGTTTATTTTCATTTTTCTTTGTATTTGATTTTGTGTATGTATGAATGCCCTTTTTATGTGACTTGTCTTTTGTGGGTGGTACTCCAAGAGGCAGGACCACCTGCCCATCATCGCCAGGGACTGCCCTTGGCCTTGTTAAGGCGAGAGTTTCTTCTAGTTCCTATCAGTTCATTTTGAATGTGCTAGTGAGTGGTGAATGTTTATTGAGATTTTTCTGTGCGTTATGCTTATTATATTTTGTGGATCTTTGGTTATGTTGCTCTCTGTTTTGACTTTGTTATTTGATTTCTGGTTTGGGACTTGGTTGCTTTTGAAAGCATTATATGCTTTTTGTGCTTTTTGGAGCTTCACCCTGAGCCTTTTTGTGAAGCAAGTCTTTGTTTTTGTAAGTTCCTGTATTTGCCTTTATTCCTTATCAGTCATTGATGGCAAAGCCCCCCTAGTGGGCATTTTTGGAGGTGTTTTTAGCACTCTTTAGAGCTTTAACCTCCGAGTTCTCAAAAGAATTGAGATCAATTAAAGGTAAAAGAACTTGTTTAATTTAAAACTGTTGGAAACAAAAGCCCGCAGTCACAGTGGTCCACCACAACTAAACTTGAGAAGCAAAGAAATAAAACATCCTAGCCTCCAGGCCACTCATCTTGCCAAAACCACCTCTGATGAAGGTACTGGTTGCAACCACTATGGCTATTCAGGCCTAAAATTCTCCAAGCTTGCAAAAAGTGGCTTGAGCAAATGTATGTTTTGTTTTAACTTGTATAAAGGGTGTGGTAGGGGTTGGATGTGTTTTAAAAAGACACAAATGCGAGCTATATTAGAAACTTAGAGTTGAATTACTGAGCCTTGGTCATGTTTAATAGAAAGTTGGAACTAAGATGCCAGAAAAATTACCCAGGACAAGACCTGGTATGAGTCTGTGGTTATCTACCTACTCAGGTTATGTGAGAACAAACTCGTGAAAATATGGACATAAACATGCAAAACATTACTACAGCCTCAAGAAGGACATTAACATGATAATTAGATATTAACATGAGTAAATGAATCACTCACTCATTTCATAACATAATGTGCAAAGAATGTGCATAGACATCTGCCAATTTAAGACTTTTCACAAACAAGCACAGCATTGCTGTTGAGTACACAGGTACTTTCCAATAATTGTGTTGATACAAGTGCTATCTACAGACAGTATTTAATAAATCTGTGTGACTTGTTCCTCTGCATTTTAAATCAGCCATGCAATGAAAGGTGGTGAATGCATAAATGACACATTGCAAAATACAATTAAGAGCTCGGCTACGCAATTGATATTTGTAAGACACATAATGGCAAAAATTCGAAAGAATGAAGAAGGAAACCAGGGGGCGAATAACCAAGGAAGGGAAACACAAAAAAGTAGCCAAAAGATGGGTACAAGTTCAGGAAACCTGAAAAGTCCAAATAATAACCGATTGTCAATGCCCAATACACAAAACTGAAGTTAAGGTCAAAACAGGAAAGCAAAGATCATGAGAGGGCTAATACCCCTAAATATTTAAAAGAAAGGTTGATTTCTTTTTTTAAAATATAATTAGGGGCGACATGGTGGTGCAGTGGTAGCACTGCTGCCTCGCAGTAAGGAGACCTGGATTCGCTTCCTGGGTCCTCCTTGTGTGGAGTTTGCATGTTCTCCCTGTGTCTGCATGGATTTCCTCCGGGTACTCACAGTCCATAGACTTGGTGGATTGGCGATTCTAAATTGTGCTTGGTGTGTAGGTGTGTGTGGGTGTGTGTATGTGTCCTGCAGTGGGTTGGCGCCCTGCCTGGGATTGGCTCCAGCAGACCCCCATGACCCTGTGTTCGGATTCAGCGGGTTGGAAAATGGATGGAAATATAATTAGCAGCACTCCTAAAATTAAGATACCTGACACCGCAGATCATGTATGACATGAGGTCGTTTCTACAAACAGTTTGGCAGTAATTAAACCAGAAAGTGCTTTTACAAAATGGTGAGTTGCTGTCCTCACTGTAGTTAAAATAAAGAGACAAAAAAGAAAGTATGTAACAAAGTATGCAATACAATTCTATTTATAACAAACTGAGATTAATGTTTGATGTTAAGTGCTAAAAGTACATTTCATAAATAAAACTGACAAAAAATATGGAAGAATAATCCACTGAGTGAGTAATTTTTTAGTCATAATTCATAAACCCCACAAGGGAATTTCAAAGATTCAATAAATTATTGTCTTTTGTACAAAAACATCATTTAGTAACAATGTTCAAGTGGCAAGTGAAAGTAACACAATATGATGTTCGAGGCAAGATTACTAACATGAGTCTTGTCATTGTTGGGTAGAAAATGTTACTGAACCTGGAGGTCTGTGCCCAGATGGAAGCGGCAAGGAGAATTTTAAAGTGGCAATGCAGGGTAGCTCGGGTCCTGCCTGTCGCCCAGCCTGATGCTATTCACTTTCCCGAGACAGCGAGTGGTATAGATGTCATGGATTGTAGAGAGCTGTGTGCCCGTGATCTGCTGTGTGGTTTTCACCTGATGATACAGAGCTGTGGAGTCCTGGGATGAGTAGCTGCCACACCAGGAGGCGATGCCTCCTGCAAGGATGGACTCCACAGCACACCTGTAAAACCTGTTCAAAAGTTGTAGGGAACATCTGGAGCTTTGTCAGATCCTGAGGAAGTAGAGGTGTTGGTGGACTTTTGTCAGCTCAGGTGCAATGTGACATGACCGTTTAAGGCCATCAGTGAGGGTGACCCTGAGGAACCTAATGCCACTGACCCACATTTCTTCTGATACTGATATTGTCACCTGCTTGCAGAAGTCAGCAGAGTTACTGAAGTAGTTTGTTTTGAATAGTAAGCTATTTAACAAACGTGTTGAAATCTAGAAGGGATTTACTCACCAACCAATTGAGCAAAGAAATTGTTAAAGAAATTTAAGGAATGTCGAAAGACGATCCAATTGTAATGCTTTGAGCTGCATTTATAAAACTTAGATAGACAGTAGGCTATAAACAGATTGCTCAATTTTTGGGGCCTTTTCTCACTCTACATTTGTGAATTATCGACTCAGGAAATTAACAGAACATTGTTATATGTGTGAATTAATGAATCTTAATTAGTTAAATAGCTAATGTCCTGGGTTCCATGTTTGAGATACTAGATACCCTCAGCTACATGTAAATTTTACCAATATGTGTACTAAATATACAATAACATATTTTGGTTAGTTGTTTAAATTTGCCTCATAATGCATTCACTGAATCAATGTCAATGATTCTTTCATATTCTTGAACTATTATCATTTAGATATTTTTTCTTCTTTTACCCAGAGTGAACATTTGAGCGATTGCTATTTATGTTTTTTTTTTTTTGTCTTAAACAGGTGTTTTGCCAGTTAGACTTGTGCCACAATTATATGATCTCTTAGGAAGAGAAAATGAGTTCAGCTGGTTTACCTGAGTGGAAGGTTCAGCTTCTAGAGAAGAAGAGACGGGAGGAGGAAGAAAGTCGGAGGAAAGAGAAAGAGCAAGAGGAGCGTCTTGCACGTATGCCTGCGTGGAAGAGAGAAATCATTGAAAGGAGAAAAGCGAAACTCAGCAATGCAGGGATAACTGGAAGCAGTGGGTCATTTTCTGAATGTGGGGACCAAGGAGCTGGTGATGCTCAGAATTCTGAAGCTACAAGATACACAGACTTGGGCAAAGAAATGAGTACAGTCTTGAGAGAGACCATCGCCCCTGTACATGAGAATCCCTTTATAAAACTAGAAAAAAAGACCCAGGAACGGAAGAATATTGTACCCCCAAAAACGGAAGAAGCAACTTCAGCTAACCCCTGCAAGGTAAAACAGATCGCCGATATCTATGGTCAACGCATCCCTGGGATTAGAACTATTCGGGCTGAAAACATTATTATTATTGAATCGGATGATGCCGTGCAGACACCCAGACATGACTCCAAAGGTGAGATGGGGAAGGGCCATTATGTGGAGAACCACTTAAGTGAGTTGATAGCTGGAAGGGGCAGCGTGACAGAGATCCATGCATCTGAAGTCCTCATCATCAAGCCAACTCTAAGCAGGAGTGTTGAAGACCTTAACTCTTTGAACAAACCAACAGCTGCTGGCCGGGGTAGGGTTAGCAAGCTCTTGAGTAAGTTTGATGGTCAGGACACAACTCGGTGTCGACCAGTCCGGAGCAGAAGTATAGAAAACATAATTATGGATGGAGATGGTAATGAACAATCTGGACGTCGTTTCCCTGAATTTCACTCCGCAAAGTGTAGTTTTCTTCCTTCCCAAAACTGGGATGGCCAGAAAGTAGAAAAGCAGTCCAGTAAGAGAAGTGAACGGTCAGTAACCCCACCTCCCCTTTCCCAATCTGGCTCTGGCACCTGTCCTACAGACAACAGCAAACGCCTTCAGCATAATGTTGTGGCTGGATACAAGAGTCAGTTTGAAGCAAGATCTTCAGTCAAGAAGCGCCAGCCTTCGCCGAAACGATCATTCAGTTGTCCACCTAGTGGTGAAGAATCGATGAATAACCAAGCAAAACACATACAGAAGGACATTAATGAGGATAGCTTTTGCAATACTAGAGTGACACAACCTAAAAAGTTAAGTGAGGATTCATCACTTCACAGTCACCATCATGGCTCTCTAAATGAGGGTCAAGAAATTATAAAAGAGACATCAATAACTGGTAGCTATGGAAAACGTCAAAATTTGTACCTGTCAGGTTTAGCAAATGCACACTCTCCTCCAGATCTGAATGAGCACGATGATGGCATCATTTACAAACAAGATAACCTTTGTTCCCAGATGAAAGGTGATGGTTTTGAAATCTTGCCTGCCATCTGTCCTGATCCATCGCTTATTCCAGAAAGTGATGTTCAGGCTCGAGCACTGGCCAACCTGAGAGCTCAGTCACGTTATACTTTTGTGGTAGTTCCAAAACGGCAGCAGCAGCAAACTCCCCTTCTAAAGGTATCTAAGGACAATGGAGAAAGTATTAATTCAAATGAAGAGGGAAAGGAAGTTGCAATCAGCTATGAGCCACCGGTTTCACGAGAATATTTGCACGAGACGGATGGTGGACTGAAGCTTGCCATTCAGGATCAGCCTAAGAAAGACCTCCTGTCTTGTATGACGTTGCACCAGCAGGAAGAGAATGAAGTTTGTACAGAAAAGGAAGTAGGCGTCCCCTGCACTCACTTCTCAGCCAAGCTGTTGCAAACGCAGGGTTTGGCTTCCTCTTCCTTGCAATCTACAGCTGAGCCTCTGTCTCACTTTGCACAGGAAGAAGTACAGACTGCAGCAGACCCTGGTGCTGCTGAGAAGCTTGCAAGTACTACAGAGCCGGTTCTGCCATGTCAGGGTGATGGGGAGGCAGTGAAGTCAGGCCTACAACCCAGCTGTGAAGGAGAGGAAGACCAGAGTAGAGGAGCAAGTATGAGCCGCATATACAACCTCAAGCCAGTCATGGCTCGGGATAACAGTGCACCAGCAGCCACCTCCACAGCTGTTAAGGAGGATGTTAGGGCCACATCCTTTCCCGTGAGGAACATTTTGAACAAAACAGCCTTGAGTAACAGGACAGAACGAAATGTGGCTCAGGTGTCGCCTGTCTCTGTACAGGAGAACCAGAGTTTAGAAAGCAGTGGACCTGCTTCTGGCAGAAGCTTAGGCAAGGGGCATGTACGCACTGGGGCAGCCACAATAGAAACAACCCCACTTCAGGATACCGTCTTCAAACCTACACTTTTAGGAAGACCCGGCATGCAGAAGAAAGGCAATACTATAACTATCAATCCTCGCAAAATGACCAGTAACTCCACCAATGGGAATCCTGACACTGCTACAAGCAGTAACACGACCTCCTTAGAAAATGGGGCATCAGACAGTGCAGTGGACAAGAATGATGTCTCAAAGTTGAAGAAGAGATACCCTACTGCTGAAGAAATTGAAGTCATTGGAGGATATCTGTCCCTGGAAAAGTCCTGTTTGGCCAAAAAGGACACCTGCAAGAAAAAAGTGAGTATAGACACTATTTTACCATTCTGTTGATGGTTTAGGGATTTAATTAGTGAGTGTAAAAGTGATTTCCTAATTTTGGATGGGCAGTGTCAGAAAAGGATTTGATGAACGACTGCATGTTTAGGTCCTGATATTTGCATTTAAGAGGCAAAATGTGTCATGTTTTCACATATGCTAACATTGTGAAGTTGATGTTTAGATAAAGGCAGACATAGTATAGACTTTTAAATCTGAATTTTTGCTGTCAAGGTAAATTTTCTCACAACTCTGAAAAGTGCACACACAGTGTAATTTTGCTGATATCAGGGTAAATTGTTTTCAGCCCATTAATAAGAGGAACAAAAAACCTGCATTTTTCATGCACAGTCCTTTTTGGTCATTTAGTGGTTTACACTGACCACAATAACATGTTTGAATAAAAGAAAACCATATGACTATCTGTATATGGTCAGAGAGAGGGACTGATAATCACTGAGTGAAAAGTCTGATGATGGTAAGATGTGGTAGTTAAAGTGTTTACATATTTCAGGTCTGATATGTAAAGTAATTGGCATTGGTGAAGTAAAGTATGCAGCCTTGTGTACACATTTGGTTATGGAGCCTTTAATCATTAAAATGTCTGATTGAACTTTGCAATTTGTAAAGTAATTTGACATACTGTAAATATGAAGCATAGCACCAGGACTTCCTGTGTATTCATGTTTGCATAAAAGCAGCTCTGAGACTGAAATATTGTAGTCCTTCCATCCATCATCCAACCTGCTATATCCTTGTAGTATGGTGACTATTATGTTATGTAAAGGTTACAGAGTTGTTGTAATAAGTAGTTGCTTATTTCAAACAAAACAAGACACCATTTTTCTTCTTAATTACAGTGCACAGCATTTCTTGTCCCCATTTCTGTATAAATAAGTATAAATAACTATAAATAATATAACAGTCTGATACCTGCTAATCCATTCCTGTATCTTGGGCCAGTTCCCAGTCCATTCAAGACCCCAGAATATGAGATTAACACAATAAACATGTTCGGCATGTGCAGGATAACCAGAGTACCTTGAGAAGAGCAAACACTGACAGATGGAGAACAAGCAGACTCCACACAGAGAGTAAAAGAGAGTGGGATCCCAACCTAGGAGACTGGCTCCATAAAGGAGTACAGTGTGTAAGCAAAACAAAACATGGAGTAAACCATATAATGGTGATTTTGGTAGTTTTCATCATTACTGTAACTTATGTGATAGTCGGAACTCTAAAAAACTATTTTAGGCCAGTATAACATTTTGTTGGAGAAAGCTGACCATAGGTACCATGTAACACTGAAGATAGAATGAATTCTAGCTCATTGTATTAATGATAATTAAAAATATGTTCAAATATGAAATCACTAGTCCATCTACCTCATAGCTTGAGGAACATGAGTTTGATTCCAAGCCATAGACCTGTCTTTGTCATTGTGCTTTGTGCCTTTATGTGATTATGTGAGTTCTTTGTTTTTCACTCCAATGATTCCAGTGATGCATTTTTAGGGTAAACTGGTGTGAATTATGATGAGTGAGTGTGTCCAATGCCTTACTGTTGTCTCACTCAGGTTTGGTTCATGCCTCTTTCAATAGACCCTTATGTTCCTGTGATGGTATAAGATGATTAAGGAATGGGTAACTGGGCAGTAGCTTAGTAGCTTGTGAAAAGATACACTGTTGTTGGAAGTATCTTTTAAAATGAAATAAAGAACATAGATGGTTAACCTGACATGCAAATTATTTTTCTGAGTTTTTCTGAGTACTGTTTTGTCTTGCAGAAACATTGAGGTTAAGAATGCCATAACATTTTTGCATAAATGTAGGCTTTCCATATGAAAAGAGTTTTACTGCTCCTCCTCTTTCATTTTGTTACTTGTTCAAGTGTACATGTACAGCAGATTTGGTGATATTCTGGTGTACTCCATGGGATACCCAGGGTAATAGCTGAAGTAATTGTTTTTACTGTACCCTTTTTGGGATGTTGTGTAAGACTAAAATTTGTGATGTACTATAATTGAATGGCTGTTTTTGAAACTAATGAATAGAATTCAAATCAAAGACCTATGTCTATCATAATAATTAATTAAATTTGTGAAAGGAATACGGTCATTATAAAGTGCAGATTGAGTGGGCATCAAGTGACACAGTGGCTAATTCAGGTTCACATTGCCTTGGATGATGAGTGAGTATGAATTCTGAAGCTGTTAGGTGGATGACATAACACAGTGGTATTTAGTGCTGCAATCCTAGAGTTCTAGGGACCAGGGTCGCTATCTGTATATAGTTTGCACTTTCATCTGTGACCATGCGGGTTTTCATTGGTTTGCTTCCAGATTCCAGTTTCATGTTGGTTTAGTTAATGATTATAGGGGGTTAGGTGCTGCTGGGATTGGCTTTGGACCTGCACTACCCATCTGTCTATTCATTTATTTTCCACACTCATTTATCCAGTTTTTAAACCAGCCTTAATCAAACTTATTGGATCACATGGTGCTAGAGGCTGTCCTAGTATCTGTGGCAGAGCGACGGGTACAGAGCAGGCTACTGTCAATAATGGAGAATCCACTGCATCCACTGAACAGTATCATCTCCGGACAGAGGAGTAGCTTCAGCGACAGACTGCTGTCACTGTCCTGCTCCACTGACAGACTGAGGAGATCATTCCTCCCCCCCACTATGCGGCTCTTCAGTTCCACCCATGGTAAACGTTAGTCTTATACAAAGTTATTGTCTGTTATACCTGCATTTTATCACTCAAATCTTTAATTTAATATTGTTTTTTATCAGTGTGTTGCTGCTGGAGAATGTGAATTTCCCCTTGGGATTAATAAAGTATCTATCTGTCTGTCTGTCTGTCTAGTAGCACTGAGCAAAAGGCAGGGTTCAGCCGTGGAAGGTCCGTCAGTCCATCACATGCCACGTCTGCAAGTCCATCACCCATGCAGATACACAGACATGGAGAAAATGTATAGGCTCCACAATGATGGAGACCGAGTTGGAATTCAAGCCCACTTGCTGCCACTGTGCTGCCCTCATTCCACTCTCTTACAGAAAGGCAAAGTATAGTATAGCATAGCTGATGGATGGATACATTTCCGGCTACTGTGTTCAAATTGTGGCTGAGAATAGCAGACGGTTGAGGATAATTGCAGGTTTTTTTTCTTCCCCTTAGACTTGAACTTAACCAAATACAGTTTTATTCTGCCCTGGAGCTCACCTGACTCTACTGGGACATTTTACTGCTTACCCAAGCCAGTACATAGCAGTCTTTTATTTTTATCATTGTGTTCCTTAATAGGGTCTTTATTTCCTTCTTCTCATTTTCTCCAAAGTAGGATCATGACACCAAACATTCAATCATACATTTCTAGGCTCACTTAATCCAGTACGGGTCTATGGGAGCCACTAAAAAGAATTACAAGGAGAAAAGTTGTGATTTTTCATATGCAATTCTTGAAAAAAAAAATTTGGTACTGTATATGATACACATATGAAGTATATCACAATTGTGCATAAATACATAAGGTGTAGAAGGCACATGTGCCTTACGAGCCTTTTAAAGAATTGTGTACCTTGTGTGTGTGTTTTGTGTGTCAAGTAACATGTAAGACAAGCACTTAATCGAAAATGCTGCACTGTACATTTAAAGCGTACAGAAGAAGTTAAGAATGACAAACCAACTCAGCATCCCAGATTAGGACCAGAGTGCAGCCATGCAATGGGTGACACCTCAGCGCCACACTAGTTCAGATGGAATGGAACAGAAAGGAGACATAATATATGTATGAACAAAAATGTATAAAAGTGTCCCTGTATCAGAGAGTGTAACTTTGTGCCCATATTTTCTTTCCTGTGTATTGACACCATGTCAACAGGTAGTATGTATTTTTGAATACTCCTGGGGGGCTCTAAGCAGTCTTTCGACCTTGAAACCCCTAGACATCATCTTGCAAGTTGGAGTGTTTGTTTTTGTCTTCTCTAGCCATCTGACCGTAGCACCAGCCTCTGACTGTTACCATTACGACTAGTAAAGACCTAAAAACTACATATACACTCTTAAAAAATGAAGGTGCCAGAGTGGTATTTCAGAGAGATGCCTTAGGGGAACCATCCCATCCACATGAAGGTTTCAGAAAAACAAACTTTATTTAGATCTGCAACAGGTTCCATACAGTAAATAACCATTAGCAGATGGTAACAAATTTGTGAAATACCAATGACTTATAATTATAAAAGGATACTTGCTACATACAGTAACACAGTCTACAGTAAATTCAGATTTTCTTAATCTGTTAGTGTCCTGCTAAGTAGCCTACTATGTATTAAAGATTTCATTTTTTTGTATACATATTAGGAAGTTTTTCAAAGCACAAAGAACCAACTTCATATACAAAGATCATTTGCCAGAATGAAATGTTGTTTTGTCAAGCAAATGTTCAACAAGGAACCATACAACCCAGTAAAGAACTATAAAGTGCAATTAAAGAGCCAGTATTGTATAGTCAGTCATTTCCGGCGCCGCATCCGAGTGGCAGCCTTTCCAGCAGCTAAAGATAAAAGATATGACTTTATCTTTTTACCTTTTTATCTCTATTTTTCTCTATTTCACTGATCACTACTACCACTTTCTTTTATGTGGAATTGCTCCCTGGACACTTCTTACTATTTTTTACTACTTGACATGGATTTTGTGAATTTCCCCTTTGGGATTAATAAAGTATCTATCTATCTATCTATCTATCTATCTATCTATCTATCTATCTATCTATCTATCTATCTATTCTTAAGAGTGTAGGCAATTGTACAGTTGATTAAGTTTTGTGTAATTTTATTATGGACTCTTCCATTTTTACTTTTTATTTATTTGTTTACTTGTACTGTCTAATTAATAAATTAATATAGATTTGTCTTTCTTCTTTCTAAATTAAATTCTTCCTTTTACGTCTTTGAGCTTCACTTTTTGTATGAACTGGGCATAGAATGCACTCTAAGCTAGTTCAGAAAATGGACAGACTGATGGGTTTCCTAAATAATGGTTTTAAAGTAGAGACAGGGCAGGGTGATTAATTAGTTTCTAGTGAGCACGGTTACGTGTACATCGGGCAAAACCAACCCTCTTAACAAATTTGGTGCAGTAGTTGTTAACTGTTTTTGATAAAGGTAGTTTAGAGCTCCAAATTTACGTACTTATTTGTGGCATACATACGTTAGCACTGCTGCTCTACTGTATTACCTTAACTTTCTTGGTGGAAAGTTCTTGAAAATTGGGGCAGAGCATATAAAGCTCAGTGATTGGCTCCTCGGCATGACCACATTTTTTGTTTTTTGATGTTCATGACCATGTATTGTTTGCTGAAGATCGCATTTTTCCAGCTCCCTTGCACACTACAGGAAGTTGCTTTTATATAATGTTACCTGTATTTACATGATGGTCAAATGCTGAACACTGATATAAAGAAGTGCTGTCAAATGAAAATGCTGGTTATGTTTTCTTTCCGCCCCTACATACCCTAATCTTAAAAAAAAAAAAATGTATAGTTATCGATACATCTGTGATGTAACAGTGGTGCAAATGTTTTGTGACTTCCGGAGCTCTTCAGAATAACTGCATCCAAACACCAAAGCAGTTTCTTTTCTATGTAAAATCCACCTACTTTCTGGGTTAATCCCAGCCCAACCACCACCTTTAGACAGTATGGTATTGTGTGTATTAGCCACTGTTATCAAAATGAAATACTATTTAAGTCTTGAGTTATCATCACTTAATTTCCTATAATTGTACTTGCTCATTTAAAGTTAGCAAGCAGCAGGCTTCCTTTTACTCTAAGCACACAAGACAAATTTTGCTTTTTAGGCAAAACCTTTTATTCCATAATATCAAAGAGCTTTGCTGTCTCTTCAACATTTTTAGTCCTAATGAATCCATGCATTTTATCTGAACCCATTTAATTCAATACATGCTCATTGCACTGGGACATAACTGTAAACCAGCACTCAATGGAATGATAATCCATTGCAGGGAACACTTACTCACATTCACTTCTACTGACTCATTCTGCCTCTCTAATGACTGACTGACTGCTGAAAACAGGCATAACTCTTATGCCATTTTGACACAGAATTAGGCATCCTAGGAAAGCCAAAAACTACTCCATAACGAGCAAACTTGTTTTTAGATGAGCCTATTGTATCAACAAAAAGGTATCTCTCTGCTTCTGTTTTCTGCAATATCTCCAGTGTACATGGAAGAAGAACTGTAGAAAAGTATGAATGCAAGAGATTTGGCCAGATAATACACTATTTGTATATCATCTGTGTGTCGTATGTGAGTCTGCCGATGTACTCTTGTGCTTGATTATCTACAAAGTATGTATGTGAGGAGTGCATGGGTAAATTAATAACTGCCTAGGGTGCCAATATTCTAATATTGCAGCCATTTTGCAGGTATTATTTATGCATATTGCAGTGTAAGGAGTCTCGTACAAAATATGACATCAAAATAGCAAAGTTGGGCAATATTTTAAAATGCAAAGCAGCACTGTTATTTTGTGCATACTCTGTAATTTAAAACTTTCATGCAACAGTTCCATATGCTTAGCAATGAATCGCAACAACAATCCTTCGTCCCAACTTCAATAACTGTGTTAATTACCCAAACTTGAAAATGTGATTTAGACTAAGGAGAAAAAATACCAGAATATCTGCAAAGGTAATGCTGTCGCTAAGCTATGCCGAAAGTAGGGGCCTTCAAGAACTGATAAGCTTTATTAAACTAAAGTGAAAAGTCTCTTCCTGGTAAACCATTGCAGTCTACTCCCCAGATTGTACAGAAGATAGTCAGACTTCAAATAGGACCAGAAGAGGAAACAATACCATAATGGGTCAAGATCATAAACCAGAAAATCTAATACACCAAATAACCACGGCAAAACATTAAAACAAAATCATTTTGGAAAGGAGTAATCACAATAATCTTGTACAGAAATGCTATCATTTTTAGAGATATCTGTAATCTCGGACAACCAGGAAGTGCAAGGAGCTGAAACTTCATACAGTTGCTAAACTGATGTAATGTGCCACACTCTCCTGGCAATCCCTGGACAGTGAGAACTCGACAATAAACAAAATTGTTCAACAAGAAAACAATTGTGACATCACAATAAGATTTGATTTATTTTTGATTACTTTAGTTTAATCCAAAAATGAATGCCAAGGACAAATTTAGCAACACAAAAAAACTTATCAGAGCAAATGAAGTGTCTTTATATAGGTTCAGTAATTTGAGAAAAAAAGTTATGGTAACGCAAAATACATCGATTTTAATTGCAATGGGAAAATGAAGTGTTTCATTTGTTAGAGGTTGGTATCAGGCAATTTGTTTTCCCCTCACAGTTAACCTAAGATCTGTTAATTGAATATCAAAATTAGCCAGAGTCCTCTCGATTTACCTGGCTGTCATTCCAAGATGTCGGTAACTTCACATTATATATGACAGGGAGAGTCTTTTAATCCCTTGAAGGTTTGACAACCTAGATGAAAAGAAGAAGAAGAAGAAAGTTTAAAAGTGGAATCATTATCTTGAAATAGAACCACCAAAATGTTTACTAATTCCTATTTATTTTCTACTTGTTTTCAACAACTGCATGGAACCTTGATGTAAACAAAGTGAGTCTGGGTCTATTTTGCTTATATTTTTTCTCCTCAAAAGTTCTTGTAACCACTCACGAAGCCACTAACTTCTCTGTTTTTCATTCTGTACCCTAAAAACAAGCAGCCCAACATGAGTGAATGACTATGTAGGTTTATTGAGAGCTGATTCCCAATTTGCATTCACAGTGGTTGAAAACCACAAGTAGAGTTTCCAAAACCGGTCCATTCTGTGCATTTATGCATATGGTTTCTGTTTCAATATGGAATAGCAAAAACAGAAAACACTTCTCTGTTTTGTCAGGGAGGTGATTTGAATGCTGGGCTCATGAGAGTGACACTCTGCTCCTGCCTCTTGCTTGCTTTCTGCTGTATTATTGTTAACAGCTGTCAGCATATTTAAGCTGGTACCAAATATTTTTTGGGTAATTAAGTTGAGAAGTTTAATAATGTACCCAATATTCATTTATATCTGATTCTACAAATCCAGTAATCGGAAAGCCCCTAATTCTACATGGGCAATGTGTCTCTCTGTGTGTTCATTTTTCCCCATTTAATCAGCTCCCTGCAACATCCATCCATCCACCCATTATCCAACCCGCTATATCCTAACTACAGGGTCACGGGGGTCTGCTGGAGCCAATCCCAGCCAACACAGGGCGCAAGGCAGGAAACAAACTCCGGGCACACACACACACTCCCACACACACACTAGGGACAATTTAAGATCGCCAATGCACCTAATCTGCACATCTTTGGACTGTGGGAGGAAACCCACGCAGACACGGGGAGAACATGCAAACTCCACACAGAGAGGACCCAGGAAGCGAACCCGGGTCTCCTAACTGCCATACAGCAGCCCACCCCTGCAACATGGCTAACTTATTCAAAATGTATTCTCGCTTTAATTTTGTAGCCATAATAACATGCTGCAGGTTTGAAAAAAGAAAAAAGTCTGTGGGTTCACATGCTTCAGCTCTGCTGTGGTTGAACAGGCAGGAAGTCATTCTTCCATGTCTGTTCCAAGTTATGTGTTGGATGGAATTCACACAATTCAACTTGTTCAAGCCTTCTACCACAGCATTTGTCCAGTTCATGCTGAAGGGCACTGTGTTTGAATGCCCATCTGTTTAAAGTGTTGTGTTGTTCTTAGAGGGAGTGCATGGAGAGAGTAGTCAGTCGTAAAGATTAACTTTTGTTTAACACACATTTAGCAACCTAGTTTTTAATTTATTTTTTTTCCATTATGGAACTCTGAATTCATTTAAATGGCAATTGTAGGGCAAAGGGCACCGGTTAGGTGACACAAAAGCTCTTGGGCCAAAGTTAATGAAGGAGTGGAATGCAGTGCCTGCCGGTAATCTTTCAGTTTCTTTACACCATAAGATACTTTGTTGTTGAACAAAAGTACTGTGAAGTTGTGATTGGAAAATGTTTCCATGTGTGCTTAATAACGTACCTTTAAATGGTTTCCTTAATGTAAGTTACTCACTGATCGTGTTTTTCTAGCTGTATTTAAGAGTGTGTGTGTAAGGCAGTGTCCCAAAATTGTTTTGTAATCACTAAATCCCTTTGTTCAGAGTTGGTTAGAAAACAAAAACAAAAACTGTTTAATAGGGACCTGCTAGTGTCATTAGTCATGCCCGAGGGGTCTGGGTCACAGTGCAGCACAATGACACTTTTGCTTTGCATGCACTTTAATATTTATGTCTAAGTTGCTGTGGATGGGGAAGGGATCATTTTGTTACAATTATGCCTTTCTTTGGTAATGTTTATTTCAATCTGGAATTTTTTGAACTTTTGTTTGGGTTTTACTGCAAGCCAGTTGTTGGATTCTCTGACCTTAGTTTTGCCTTCAGACAGCTCTTCGCATGCCACTAAAAAGGAAACTTCATCTCCCGGTCTTTCCGTTTCTTGCAGTCTTTTGACTTGTCAGTCTTTCATCTGCCCAGTATACAGCAAAACCTGAATGGGACAAGTGCATGGAGAAAATGGGTAGATGGGCCGCTTGTTATCTTTAGGTATAAATATAATGGTTAGCCAGTGTTTCTTAAGAATTGCAGTCACCAATGGCTGATTAATGAGAAAAATAAAATCAAGGACGATTTTTCAAATTTGTAAAATGTAGAATTTTTGCAAAGGCATCAGAAAGATTTTTTTTATTATTATTATTTTATTATTAGGGACTAATGCATTTTTTCCATTTTCTGGGTACTGACTACAATTTATAAGGTTAACCACATGAAAAACAAGAAATCAGTCTTAATATCTGATGCCATAAGTGACTGTCCGTAAGCGTTATTGGTGAACGTTGGCTTTCATGTCAGTAAAATAACCTTACAGAAAATGCTGTAAAGAATAATTTATGTTCACAATAAAAAACAAATCTGGCCTTGGGGTCAAGCGGCACTTTCTGTGCTCTAATTTCACTCATAGACAGCACATCTGTTCCTTTTTGGTCCAAAATTACAATGTTTCTGATGTAGGTTATTACAAATTATTCTTTTATAGTGCTCTATTGCACTTTCACAAATTTACAACTACAGTCTGAAATTGTACAGGAAAAATAAAAAATAGCATGTTGAAACACTTTTACTCATAAAAAGGGCTCTGTGTGTCCACTGTTGCTCCTGAGCTACAAATTCAGTCAAGCACAAGGTCATTGAGGTCAGGAGTGATGGTGTTACATGCGTCAGTAATGCACTCCTGCAAATGTTTAACATTCTGAATTTTCACAAGATAGGCCTGCACCTTCAAGTGACCCCCAGAGAAAACAAATCTAGCGGGTGTGAAATTTGGGATTCTCTATTCTCTGGTTTCTTTTACGTCTGTTCACTCTGTACAATTACACATACTCAGGTACTAAACCTTGCAATATTTGCATATATAAACACACATATCAATAGTTAAACATTATAAAATCATGTCAATATAAAGTGCTGTTATCCTAATATTTGAGATATGACCACTTGACAGCAAAGGAGAAGTAAACAAAAGCTTCTGTTAGCAGCATTCCTGGAAAAATGAAATGTCTAAGCACTGCAGACTATAGGTGAATGGTGTATTGATGAATGAACACAGCAGTTCTTCTTACCGGTGCTGTCAAGATTTCCTCAACGAAAAATGGTTCAGAACCTATTTTTGAACAATTACTGTACACATTACGTTTCTTATTCACATTCATCTCAAAGGCGAAGTCTCAGAAGAACGTTTAGGGTAAACATAAAATGACAGTCTCTAAACGCTTGAAAATATTTATTTTTTTTAATAATGGGAAATTTCGTAACAGTTTTAGTAAAAGAACTGATTTTGCATTCACTAAAATGGAAGTTCCCATCAATTTTATTGTTGAATGAGGATTGTGACCAGGCTGCCCAGTTTGGTCTTGGCCTCTGCTTGCCATAGACGTGCAGCCACACATCACTCTGGATTTGGGCACATCTTAGAATGTATTGTAAAAGGAGACACTACATCGTGAAAGTGTTGGGACACCACCCTGGGTTTACAGAAAAACACAAAGTATGCAATATGTTTTTGAAACGGCTTCAAGTTGGATTCAAGTTCAAAACAGCTGGGGTTATGGTGTCCAGGGTCCAGGATGGTGGGTGACAGAAGTGATGTTGGGGCGGTCAGTCTTCTGTTCTGCAGAGGGAGGAAGATAGAAGTCATTAGCACAGTACCATCACTAGATCCCTTAAGCTGTTTTCCCAAATGCATGTGCGTAACAGTATAAATCTGCTAAATTGAAGACAGTACTTATTTCTGTACTTCAGTAAACATGCAATATTTGAATCTGAAAACAATCTAAAACTTTTTTTTGCTTTATTTAATGGTGAAGCAGACAAGCAGTTTGAAATGTTAATGTAAAATAATGAAAAATGTGTATTGTCAGGTGCTTAGTTGGCTTTTGGTTATATTGACTTCTGTTGGTGAAACAGCAACTCTAATGCAACCATGGTGCTCCACCTTTGGGGGACTGCAGCATTTAGCAGATAACCAAAATCAGTCAAAAGTTCGGATATGTCTGTAATCACAGATTTTATATTGGAAAACTGCTGTACAAAGTTACAGACTTTAGTGAGGATTCATTAGAGAGTTGGTGAAGAACTCTACTGGATACATGAGTGGGTATGTCTGCAGATGGCACTGTGCATTATGTACAGGAGTCACATTGAGGTCTCTATCCTGGTGAAGACTGGACAATTTTTGTCATCAGAAAGCACTCTGTGTTACATAGCTTGCTTAGGCTTACTTGAATATATACAACATTTAAAATACAGTATATTCATCTTTTTGAACTTGCTTATTCCATTACACAGTCTCTGGGAGGTGGGCCTATTCAACGAGCTCATGCATTCACTCTCACTCATTCTTGCTGAGATAGTTTAGAGTCTTCAGTTGACTTAACTGATGTGGGAGGAAAACCAAAGTCCATGTGATCATTGGGAGGATATGTAAGCTCCACGGAAAAAGTGGACTGACACCAGATTCCTGGAGCTGAGCTGTGATAATGTGTACATTCATCCAATCTCTGAGCCAGTTTATTCCAAATCACTTTGTGATAATGTGTACATTCATCCAATCTCTGAGCCGGTTTATTCCAAATCACTGTTGCTACAGTGCATATCCTGGAAGCATTGGGTGCAAAACAGAATCTAAAATTGTGGTGGACTTATGAGCATACCTACTCTTATTTCCGATATAACCTACCTTTGAGATACATCCAAAGACAACCTGTATAGACATGGGGAGAGCCTTTGAGATACATCCAAAGACAACCTGTATAGACATGGGGAGAATGCACAAAGTGCACATAGGCATTTAAAGTGGGCTGTGAGTCACTGTTTGCCCAAAATGCACTTCTTGGTAAGACAGATGCTGTCTCTGGTACATTTATATAGGCCAGAAGTGTGGTAATTATATACTTGCTTGGAACATTTCTTTTATATGTGAAAATGTATAACTCCAAGAACATAGTATTTGGAATACATACACAAGCAAAAAAACATCAATTTCTAGATCCTATCTAATCTAGTTTTAGGAGTGAGAAGTCAGAGTCCATCCACGGAGGCTTTGAGTGCAAAGTATGAACTGAATCTGGACAAGTTGCTTGTCGCAGGGCACTCAAATCTGCATGCCCATGGTTGTTCACACCAGGCCAGTCTTGCTGCTGTATTAACATGGAGACAATGAACTGGTAACCAGTTAATTTGACTCTTTTTTTAATTGGATTTTAATATAAATTACTCACTCACCTACCTAACTGTAACAACATATTTGCTGGATGATGTAGCCTGCATATGTGTCTACTTTCTTTCATAGCTGGCTGTTTCAGTGAGGTTATTACAAATGAAAACAGTCACTCAGAAGCCTAAAAAGACAGCAGGAGTGTGGTGTTGACAGGTTTAGGGACACACGTGAAGGGAGGAGTAATTACTGTGCAAAATGCACACATTTGCAACAAGTCAAATGACTCATCTACTCAGTCCTCCTTATTGCAAGTTCCTGTGGGGCTTAGCTGTGTCAGGTTTATTTTTTTTTTTTCATGAACATTGATTAAATTTACTACAGAACACATTCAGGGCAATTGGGTGAGTTGGTTCAGTTATAGTATAAAAGCAACATGTCTGATTCAGCAGTATTTAATGTGGCGACATTTGATCTGAATCTGTCTAGGTATAAAAGCATCTATTCTGTCAAGGTACATTTGGAATATAAGAATAGTCTATTTTACAGACATTCTGTCTAACTTTGAATAGATCTAAATGGTTTGTTGTCGATGCGAGTCTAAGGAATATTAAAGTCAGCTGGTTGTTCAATACTGCAAAGCTGCATGTTTTTGCAAAATTGTAGCATGAAAGATTTCCATTACTGGGTCAGGCTACTCCTGTATAGAACTTTCACGGTCCCTGTATGTTCATGTGGGTTTCCGTAGGAAATGTTGACATTCTGCTGCATCTCCTATTTGTTTTTGTCTCCTTGAGACTCTTTAACAAGGAAAAAGAAGGCTGAAGAAAATAAATGACAGTAACTAGGTGGAACCTCCTCTGCAGAGGGCATATTTGTTAATGTCTTTAGAAGCCTTTGAATTTATGATCATCACATATTGTGAACATTTGAGCAGTATTTAAAAAGAAGAGTGTTGCTAATAAATGCTAAATACATTCCATAAAAAGGGGCAAAACCAGACTGACTGGGATGAAAACTGGCATTTACAGGGGTTGCCACAGCTGTTGTTGATATTTTCTTGTTTCCATGTAATCCTGAACGCTTGCGTAATGAGGTTGAAACCTGTCTAAACAGCACAAAAGTACAGCGGAAGAGAAATAGAAACCTACCCTGCAATGATAAATTATGCTGTTTCATTTTAACTGTGTCTTCATCCACAGAATGAGTAAAAGAAGATGGTAACAGGAAATCCGGTGTCTTGTTTGGGTTGTTTCTGTTTAGAGATGTTCACAGCTTCACAGAATATTATCATGGGGAGATTACTGCAGGATGGGTAGCTCTTTGTTTGCCCTTTTTTTGATATTTCCTTTATTTCTATATTTTATTGAAATTGGAAAATTGAGTTGTAGGTGAAGGGATTTCAGCTGACTAGATTATTGGGACCATACTAAATGATTCTAGGTTTGATCAGCTAGTTGTTTATTAGACTTTTTGTCAAAGCAAAATTAAAGCTGAATATGGAGATGAGCACAAGTTTGCTATATGAGTAGAATTATAGCCTGTTAGCTAAATCTAAAATTACCATTTTAAGATGCATTCATGGTGTTAATTGATTTATAAAGCATGTATAGTAGCATTGCCAATGAAAGTTAACAATTTAAATAGCTCACAAATTTTAAGTCTTGCAAAATTGTGTAATTTAAAAAAGACGTACATGTAGTGTATGGGGCACTGTTTACTACACCATGGTTCATAGAATAGTGTCGTGGAAGGATAATGGGTAAAAATACAGTATACTGTACTTGTCTGTTGTGTTATATGATGCTCCAGGAACGCATGCTGATTTCAGATTTGGAATCAAGCAGGACTGTGCTTTGAGGCTGAGCTCTGTCATCAAAATGAAAATATTCAAAATACAAGATGATTATCAGCCTATATTTACAGTAATTTATGAAAAGCAAAGAGGGTATATGGGATCGGATTTTAAAGAATGGTGTCAATAATACAGCCTGTTGAACACCTGAATACCGAGAAACATGGGTACACTTACATTCATGTCAGCTTTCCCCATTGCATGTTGTTATGTATTTGTTACCACTTATTTGATTATCGTGGCCCTGAACAGTGGTAATGTGTTGCATATTGGTTAGACATGCTGTGAAAATGTCACTTCATTCTGTATATATGACAGTTTGTAAATTTGTTTTCAGTGTCTCTGTGATTAATGCTGTTGTTGTTGGGATAGGCTTCCATGTCCCTGAGGTGGATTAAGCAAATGTGGAGGTGAATTGAAAATAATGTTACAACTTAATGACCTGGGATTCAGACTATTCTCTGCCTAGAAAAAAGCACGGGTGGAGTAAGTGGATGGATGGAGAATTGATAGGCATTGTAGTCACGAGAAAAGTGGCACTCATTTTCCCAGTCACTCCACTTTACATATCCCGGTCAACCTGATCTTGTCCATGAGTTGATTCCAATCTGCCTATGCTGGCTATCAGATCTTGTAGCACTGACTGTTAGCTGATTTAGTTTAGTTTACTAATTAGATTACCCAGTCAGCATCTGCTCAAGGAATATCTCACTTAGACACTAATGGAAGAAGACAGCAGTAGCTTTTGTGGATTCTGCTTAAAGACCTGTCACCTGCTTGTAAAATTCCCTCAAGTGGTGTAACAGACTGTTTACATATGTTCACTATGCCACACAATTTTGAACAACTCTTACCCTTGATGTTAATTTCCTTTTTTTTTGTTTCTAGTGACTGCTGTTTTATAATGTGTGGAAACTGTCAAGTGTTCAGTTTTCATATATTCATTTGAGGGTCACACGATGGCATAATAGTTGGCAATGGTCCTGCTATAGAGTTTACATGTTCTCCCTCTGTCTGTATGTTGCTGGATACTCCACTTTTCAATCCACATCCCAATAATATGTGTGCTGAGCTGAAATGGACTGTAACTGGGTCTCACATGAGTGCATTGTGGATGTATATAACGTATGAGATTGGCTTGTCATGGGTTGGTGCTCAGCCAAGATCTGATTCCTGCCTTTTACCCAGTGCTGCCAGGATATAAAACTTAAACTCTGAATTGGATTAATCTGGATCAAGAAGTGATAGATGAATGGACATTCCTTTGCTTGAAGTATTTGAGGGAAATGTTAGGAAGCCTCTCAGATTCTGCTTTGGAGACTTCACCATATTTATTACACACAGGAAGTTTAATTTTGGGAAGATATTTATCCTTTCTGCTAGGGTTGTGAAATTCATATCTGCATATAAGATGTATGTAAATGCTTCTTACAGCTTGAATATTTCACATTAAACTGTAAGTGGCAACTGCACTTCACATGTTAGTGAATTTTGACTGGTGTACACAAAATGTTCACAATTCATGTGCCGTTTGAGTGACAATGTTTATGAAAAACGCAAACACAAACAGTGCACATTCAAGAAAAAGATTTGCAAAAAGAGATTAATGACTTGTCCTTATGTCCACATGACTACTTTTTAAATTAAAAATGCAAACATTAGTCTAAGCTTTTGACTTTCATCCACACTACCCAGATGTTTTTAAACCACTGAAAATGGCCACTTTTGAAAACGTTCTCTAAAGCCGTGTATTTCTGAAAATACAGGCCCAGTTTTGCTGTGTGTATGAGTGAAAACAGAGCTTTAAACAACACAGTCTGTAATTATGCTATAATTCGTTCAGGCTTATTATGTGGCCTTTCCCTGATTGGAACTTCTTGGTATATTTTTTTACCTGCTCACCTACACTTTCTCACTTTATACTTGAGCGTTTCTCTCAATAACAATTTCACGTCATCATCAGTCCAAACACAACAATCTTGTTTTCTGTTTTTTGTAATCGCCATTGCTGTTTTCAATGTGTAAATGCAAGATGAAAATGAATGCATCCTCTTTCTGTTTCCACCGATTCCTGCATGCCCAGTGTAAGCGAACAACTACATCATACGTGGTTTCGGTTGTTTTAGTCTGGGCAAAGGTACTTTCATAAAAGATTTAAAAACACTACTATGAACAGAGATAGTTTTTATTTAAAAGCACTGTTTTTAAATAAAATTTTAGTAATGTGGACATAGCCAGTGTAAAATGATTGTCGAATTATTTATGTAGTGTTTGGATTCTACTTTCCCACTTTTTTCCATAGAGTATCACTTAAGATATTGTGTGGGTGTCTACAGTGACAGGTTCACGTACCTTTATTGGAAATTATGTTTTTTCCTTTTCTTAATTAAATGCAATGTGTGTTTACAAATGAAATAAATGAGAAAATATAAAGCCCATAGGAAAAAAATAATATAATGTAATTTTTGTGCAGCCAGAATTTATTTCCATCAGAAGCATAAATAGGCTTTTTGTTACAAGGAGAGTTTAGACAACAAACAAAAACGTTTTGAGGGATGTGGAGAATGACAGATTTTTACCATTTTTTATCATACAGACTTTTTTCAGTCTTAAGAACGAAACAATATTTTGAAAGTATGAACGATTAACATGTTGTTTCTTCAATATTTATTAAAGGTCTTTTTGCTAATGTCATGTACCTCATACAAGAATACATTTGTAGCCTCCACAATCATTATTTTCAATGAAACATTCAAATCTCTATTGAGTCAGGTCATATCCCTGTTAGCCATGCCCTCTTGGCTATATAAGAACTAGGCTTTCGTCCACAGTCAAAAAGTCTTCCTCTTGGTTCGAGTTAGAATGGAGTATGTGCTTTTGTGCATTTATTTTTGCTTACTTTCAGCCATTCCAGGCCAACTTGTTGTTAACGTAATTGCCTTCATGAGTTGTTAAGGCTTCTGGATCTGCGATTGCACTGTTGAACCTGTGTACTGTTTTATTCGTTTCTACCAAGAAAACAAAAATTTTCAGGAACATTACATCAGTACAAAATCAGTGAGTCTTTCCCAACAGAAATATTTCTTCACTCTAAAAAGAACTCATTGCGTCTCTTGTAACACCTTAACTGTGTTCCAATCTCTCTGCTAAAATTGACAGCGAAGGGTGTCCCATTAATGACACCAACTTTATATGTAGTCTTGAGGTATTCCTATAGCAGTTTGTTTTGTTTCCAGATTCAAATCCAAGATCTTGCAATTCCCAGTCCTTCAGACAACTGAAATGTAAAACTAAAAGAAATTTCCTTTTGCTTTGGAAGCTGGTTATGTGACTCCACTTTTTTTGTAACAGGGTCTTACCTTCTGAAAGTTTTGCTATTCTTTCATACTGAAACTAAATTTAAGCATCTTGATTATAGATGGAGGGGTGGTGTTTGCTTGAAGTAATTTACTTTGTTGTTTTTGGATATTACATGTTGGCAAAAATGAAGGTTTATGTTTCCATCACTGATTCATTATGTGAACCTGAGTGAGACACTCCATGAGTTCCAGTTTTACACTAAAATCAGAGTGAGAGGTGTTCAATAAGGAAAGTGCTTTTTAAAACATAGTTAATTGGTTGGTCACATAATATACTTGTATCTTAAATGACTACCATATTCTGTAGTTGCATATAATAAAACCCCTCCCCTTCTACCTGGTGGTCCTTTGTGTGTCTCTAGATGACGACATATATTTAGAGGATAACACAGCAAACACCCCATTTGTGTTTGTGTACTTGAGCAGCCAAGCATGCAGAGGTGTCTGCTATTTATTGCGTTGCTGAATTTCAAGTAATCCATTATGTTATCATCTGCCCAGAGCAAATGCTATTGTTGAGACTGTTTTCAAGATAATTTCTAGTATTAGATTCAGAAATGAACAGGCTGCACTGTGAGGAGTAGTGAGACTGGGCTATGCTTTTATAGGCAATGGAATCTCTCGTCAGTTTTAACAATATGGAACCATTCCGGTGCATGCAGGCTTTGTATTTTTTCTTTTAAAATGAACCTTACCTGTAATCCTAAAAAAATAAGGTGGTCCTTTCTTTTTCTCCCTTGGCTCTAGGTATTAATCTCACATTCAGTTCCAGCAATACTCTTATAATGACAGTAATGGTACTATGGAACTATGTACCATTACTATGGTACTAATGGACTTTGCCCTCCATTCCAGGAATACCCATGTTGATCCCACCTTCACTTCCATAGATACCCATTTTGATCCCAATTCCATCCTGGTTTTAGTTCTCAAGTACTGTACTCAAGATCTAATGTCCGCTTAGAGAAGGCCTGAAACATCTGAAAAAAGACTGTGTTGAATAAAGCAACTGGGTGAATGAATGGATGAACATTTCTTAAGTATTATTTTTATGGATGTTTGTTAATAAAGAGCTTGTTCAGATTTGACCTATGAAAAGAACATACAATAATACATTTCAGAAATAAACATTTTTGAAAGGTTTGTGTGCTTTGCCTGCCTTACTAGCATAAAAGTAAAGATGTGAAGCTTTTGTTTTGCACAGTAAGTTTTATTTTTGCCAACAGATTTCCAGTGAGGTGGGAGCAGGCTGGGTCTGTCCTTCAAGTTTTGTGACTATTATTGCATGTATTCTCCCATGACGTTATTTTCACTGAGTTCAGCAAGACTGTTGAGAAATCTGATGCCACAGTGACTGAAAGCTACTGTTTTTTTGGAAAGCATGCTTCAAATTTTGATTGGCACACACCTTTCTGTAGCCCACGCAGAATACAACTTGGGCATTGTCAGACTTGTAAATTAGTGTTTTGTGTTATAAGTATTTAGAGTTCAATCCATTCACAATAAACACTCTTTTGGGATGCTAGCCTGTCATGTGATTGGAAAGTCAAGTAATCAATCATCGGTTCAGTTCAATCTAATCTTTAGACATGCTTAGAGTGATGTGCATGGGGACAAATGTCCATCCATCCATCCATTTTCCAACCTGCTGAATCCGAACACAGGGTCACGGGGGTCTGCTGGAGCCAATCCCAGCCAACACGGGGCTCAAGGTAGGAAACAATCCTGGGCAGTGCGCCAACCCACTGCAGAACACACACACACACACACCAAGCACACACTAGGGCCAATTTAGAATCGCCAATCCACCTAACCTGCATGTCTTTGGACTGTGGGAGGAAACCAGAGCACCTGGAGGAAACCCACACAGACATGGGGAGAACATGCAAACTCCACGCAGGGAGGACCCGGGAAGCAAACCCTAATGATCTCCTACCTGTGAGGCAGCAGCGCTACCACTGCGCCACCGTGCCGCCCGAGACAAATATATCTAAAATAAAATACATACCATCATGTGTTACATACATAAAAATGAATATTTAAATGCACATGTTTTGCCATGTTTGTAGTACATAATCAATAAATATTCAAATACAGTCTTGAAATATTGTATTGAATGCTCATGCAGAAATGCTGTTTGTCTGTTTTTGACTTTCTTTTAAGTCTTAAAGGAATAGTCTGCCCAGAAATTATGTTTTTTGTATATTATATACCTCATGTACTTTGTAATGATGGCTGACAAAAAAAATGTATTTCACGATTTCATGTAGAACAGAAATGACAACATTTCTGTTATAACAGGTGTCAATGATGGCAAACATGGGGCAACAAACAGCAACAAAAACGTCTATGAAAAAAATCTCACATTAGTTGTGTTGCATAAGCCACATATTGACTTGTCCAGTCATAGATAGATAGATAGATAGATACTTTATTAATCCCAAGGGGAAATTCACATAATCTAGCAGCAGTATACTGATACAAAAAAAAAAAACAATATTAAATTAAATAGTAATAAAAATGAAAAAGAATAAAAATAAAAAAGCAGACAATAACTTTGAGTAATGCTCATATACTCAGCCTCAAACACTTGTGTTTTTACTATAATATATATACAGTATATATACCACTTCTGAAAAACGCTATAGTGAATGAAAGTGGAATGTGCTCAGGCATGAATAAACATTTGAACGGCAGACCTGTCACCCGTTGTTACTTTTATATTCATAGCAGTGAGATGCAACTGGAGTACATCAGGATTATTTAGCATCAGTCTGTTAAACTGCAAAGGTGAATTGATCCTCTCCTTGTTGAAGTATCTCACGTATGTACAAGTATGAGACAAATTCTCTTCATGATAATGTTTTCATTCTCTTCTCTTTAACTTTTATTCTTTAGTTTTACAATACATTTCTCTTACTGCGCACATTTTTGTTGAGATCATATGAAATGCAACGATAGGCAATGAATAAGCAGTTACTGAACTGGATTCCTGACCAATGAAAGACTTGGGAAAGCATTTCTTCAGTTCAGTTGTGTTTGACTGAGCATGTTGTATTTTTGCTCATGATAACATTTTCTAGAAATGGTTTATTTAACAAGATTTTAGTAAAACTGCATGCATTTGGGACATTGTGAATTTAACACAAGAAATACGAGATTTCTTTGTGGACTTTTTGATATTCCTAGACCCCTATTATAACAGAAACACTTTTTTTTTATCTTTGTTCTGCCCAGAAACATGAGATTAAAAATTGTCTGAGCAAATGCTACAGACTACATGGAGTAAGTAACATATACAGTAAGAAAAATATAATTTTTGGGTGGAGCAATTCTTTTGGCTCAAAATTAAGTTATTATTTAATTTGTATTTAATTATGTTACCATGATTATGTTATACATGAATAATTTGATAACAGTCTTGAAAAACAGAGGACAACAGGAAAAAAAAACAGAATCACAGATCATAGGCATTTCATTTAATCTTTTTGATCAATAAAATAGACTTCATGCAGTACCATTTGGGACATTGAGAGAGACAAGTTGTATAGCTACATGTGGAGAAAAGTAGAAATGCCTTTGGATGGGAAAAAAAATTAAAAATGAAGGTGCATTGAACTCTGCGGTGGGTTGGCACCCTGCCTGGGATTGGTTCCTGCCTTGTGCCCTGTGTTGGCTGGGATTGGCTCCAGCAGACCCCCGTGATCCTGTGTTCAGATTCAGCGGGTTGGAAAATGGGTGGATGGATGGATGGTGCATTGAACTTGTAACAGAATTATAGATAACATAAAGCTGTTGAGGAGCACAGGCATGGGTGGCAGGGTTTTATTATCCCATGCCATTTTCCTTTGACAATTCCAATAAATAATATGTTAAGACTTCAAAATTATTTTCCCATCCCTTTTTCTGTAAGTGAGGTTCCTAGCTGTTAGACTTACAATATAATTGAAGCACACTTATTTTAAGAAACACAGTAACGTAAAAGAATGGAAACAAAACTGACAGAGAAATATGTAACAAAGAAAGTTGGATTTGTTTAGTTTCTTCACGGGCTTTCTGAAGTTTATCTTTAATTTTTACAAGCTTTCAGTTTGCCTTTGCTCTGATTCACAACCTTGGGTGAGAGAGGACTAAACTTTTAGACTGTAATTCAAGGCTTTTGTTTCCACTTTTCTTAAAATCTTGTAACAGCTAGAATTTTATCTAACACTGTTATGATGTTGTTGCTGTTTACTAGCTACTTGGTGTTCTAATTAACTTGGCGCAGGTAAACGATTTTATGAAACCAAACCTATAAGGATGATATTTGACGCGATGAGAAGTACACACATTGTGTTTGCCCAATGGACTTTATGCATTGTGCTTGGTTGTCTTCCTTTGCTCACTTTTGAGTGTTAGGCTGTTAGCCATGTCCTCTGCCACGTTGTAGGGCAAAGTTTAACACATTCTGACAAAGAAGTTTAGATACATGAGATACATTTTTTGAAGCAACTTGACTCTTTGAGGGCTGAATATTTTTTCCAAAAAACAGTTTTCTGAAAAGCAATGGCTTCACACAGAAATCAACATAAAACATCTGTTGTTGCATGCTGTGGCTGCCAGTTAGCCAAGAATGTGTGGCAGGCTTGCTGCCAGGCTGTCTTCGCGTGGCTGGGGCGGCAGCAGCAGCAGCAATCACTGTCACAGTGCATTGCAATCTGGTTTCTACCTGTTATCATTGTTAAATGGCAGTCCTACCACAGGAACAGCACCATAGGCATGTCAGCTACTTGAACCTGTTCAGCATCACGAATAGCTGGGGACCAATCAGCTGAAGCCGGAACATCACATTCGCCTTTGATCGCTTGTATCAAAATTGGAGTCTGACAAGTCACAGTCCAGTTCAGAGAAAATAGGCAAAACGTTGTCCCCGGAATATTCTGCTTTACACATCTGCTTTGATATCTCTCCAGGTGTCAGGGCCATTTTTGTCATTGTTTGTGCCTTGCTACTCATGGGAGTGCAGGAAATCTCGGTCAAAACCAACAAAGCTAACTTTTCATCTAGCAACAAGACTCCAACTAAGACATAACGGTTGGTTTTCTCAAAGTTTACAGTTGATTATTATCATCAACTCCTCCTTTTGACAAAAGTTGACATTAGCCCTGAAACAGTTAATAGTGCTTCTTAGTTCATCTCAAAGTCAATCACCGGCACACAGCTTAGACTTAGTGGAATAGATCTTAGAGCTCATTCTGGGCATCCAGCTCCAAGGCTCTACAGATAGTATGTTCCAGTCCCAGAAAAAACCTTTCTTGCTAAAAGGACAGAGTGTTGGCAGTCTACTTCCAAGAGACAGAGGAGGTGCATGTGCCAAGTTTTAATGCAAGCTGTAGCCCTGATGATTTGGACCAAGGTACCTTCCAGTTACAAATGCAGTTTACTGGTTTAATTTGTGTACAAGCTTAAATTAAATTAAAACAAGCTTAATTTGAGTACAAGCTTAAAAGTTCCTTTTTATCTGAATGTGTATCTGCATATGTCCAGCTCACCCTTGATTAATACTTTTGTTATCAAGTGAAGTACAAAGCTGACCGAAGTGTTGGTAGAGCTACAGTTTAGTCATTTATTTTCACTGTGACTTTGCAATGAAAATCTTAGGGGCCATGGTTCTGCTAGCTTTCTGCATCTCGGTTAAGTCTGCTTTCTTAGCAGGCCTTGTGTCCTACTGAAAGCCTATCCAAATGGGACAATGCCCGCATTACCTTACAATACCTGTATTGATCCCATCTTCACTTCCATGAATACCCATTTTGATTTCACCCTCATTTCCAGGGATAACCTATTTTGATCCCACTCTCAATTCTCTGACACCATAACAAATATGGGGAGAGGGGTGAGGAGCTCTTTTAGGTTCTCATGTCTTTGGTTAGTCCTAGTTGCCAAAGTACTCTTTTCCATTTCTTCCACTTTCCTTTAATTGCAGTATCCTTCCTGCATCATCTAGATCAGTGGTTCCCAAACTCAATCCTGGGGACCCACTGTGGCAGGTTTTTGTTCCTATCAGATTTGGTAATAATTATCGATAACAACTCGTCTCATTTAATTAGCTGGTCTTTTTTACTCTTCTCTTATTCTGCATTCAGAAAACTACAGCAGTATGTTTTTTTACATTTATACGACATTTAGAAATATTTCTATTTTTTCTAAAGCTATAAATGCTTAACTCTCTTTTGTTGTTTTCCTATTATTTTCCCCTTTTCCTGTGTAGTTTGCTCCCTTTCATTTAACCCTAATAGTGACAATTAACAACCAGCATAGCAAACACCCAGGATGATGAAAGCAGCAACGACTTCAGTGTCAGACTCGCTAATTAATAAATAATTAAATAACCAGAACACCTGGAAAAGCAGAATGAAAATTAGGTTAAAAATGTTGAAAAACTACACATTTCCCATAAAACTGCTTATCACATTTTAATAAAAATCTACCAGACTTAGTTTGTAATTTCTACATTGACTCAGAAACTGGAAAATAACGACTTACTTAACTAGGCTAAGAGTCCAATGAAAAACAAGTTGGTTGGAACAAAAACCTGCAGCCACAGGGGGTCCCCAGGAATGGAGTTTGGGAACCACTGATCTAGATCAATTTCATTTCTTTCAGCCTTGCATTTGGTTTTCACTTTCCTGTTGAGCTTCTTTAATGTTGTGAAATGGAGAGTCTTGGCTCAGAATGTGTCTCATCCAGTTTTTCTGCCCTGTCTTGATTGTATTGACGGGCAACTTCTTTTCTCCAAGAATCTCCTCAAATACACCCGTACTTGTACTTGTAAAACATTCCATCCAGCTGTCTTCCTCCCTTTTTTGCCATATCTACTGTATATTGTAAAGGTTTTCTGTTTTTCGATGTCTTAATTCCATATTTTCCCAGTGTCTTGATTCTCTTTTCTGTCCTACTTGGACCATGTCTCAATACTTCCATTGTTTATAATTGTCTTCTCCTTTTATTTCTTGGCCACATTTAGAAAATTCTAAGTCGAAGCTTCTACAGTAGCACAAGTGCTTCACCTGTTTTCTATTTTCTCCATAATCTTTTGTTACTGCTTTAATAATACCAGTTTTTCACAATTTTATCATCTTTCCTTTTCTTCATGCGTTTTGCTGCTAGTGGTTGGTTTATCAAGTTTTATATTTTTTGCAACTCAAAGAATAAAACAAGTCTGAACAGAGTCAGAATTGATTTGTTAATATCTCTTATAGTTTCCAGAAAAATATTGGCAACCCCCAAAACTGACAGGTCAACCATGTAAACTTTTATGATGGCCATACTCATTATGATGTTAGGAGGAGTAATCATCCAGGTTTATGTGGAAGCACTACTGTGTTAAGATATTAATGGTTACCTTTATAGTTTTCATGACAAAAGCATGTTTGTTTTATCTGTAAAGTTAGATATTTAGAAACTGGTTGAACTCTGAAATTGGGCTATTACCCATAATTCAAAGGAAGGATGAAACTGTTAGTCTAGAGGACGTGACTTTATGGTTGTTTTTGTGTCACTAAATGAAGAAAACATTTTCCATCAGCTAAGGCAGCAATGCATCTGCCAAGCTATGCTGTAGAAGTGAAAAGAATTGTGTGTGGCTCTCATCAGGTGTTCAAAAGAATTTACGTAACATTATCTTTGGCATTGCATACATTGCATTAGCTGTCTGCAAAATGAGCTGTTTGTTCAAATGTTTTCCTTTAAACTAAAACTAAGCACCTCTGATATTGGTGGTGGTGCCTGTTTTAAGGAACTTCTACCATCCTGCTTCATACATAGAATATTTATATGTGGACATCATGGAAATTGAAAATTAGGGGGGCGTTGTGATATACTGTATGTAAAGAAGCCAGTCTCACCAAATATGGTAAGGAGACCCATGAGTCAACAGCTTTCTGTGCACAAATTCTTTTCTGATCCATCTTAAATTGGATCAAACAGATTAGGGAAATGGATGGATGTTTTATGTACCTTAATTAAAAAGGAACTCAAATCTAAAGCAAGGAGGTACAATGATTTGTATGGTCAGAAATCTAAATTTTTCAGTGAAAATGGTTTCGTGGTATGTAAGGATTATCCAGAACTATAGAAACCTTCAGGTTGTGTACACAAGGAGTCTGTTAAGCTGGCTTCATATCACTTATTTTTTGCAAGACTGTGTGTGTGTGCACATAATTAAATTATCTCGCTAATACAAGCTGCCCCTGACTAGGAAGACATTGCTCTTCTGGGTAATTACATACAGTCTATGGCTGCATTCCACATGATACTGGCGTCATTCATGAAATATTTCATGGCCACGGTTCTTGGCTTCAGTAGTGAAATCCAAAGTAGAGGAGATTGTACAGTTGTTATTATTTTGTAACATTTACAGTAGGCTTCTTTATCTGTGTGATATTTGAATCAAATACCCAGAATTACATTTATCAAGTATATCATGATCTCTGCAGAAAATATCTTGCTTATAAAAGATAAGTCAAAAGTCGATTGTTTCTCATTTTGAAAGATCACGGTATAATTCTACTTTAACGAAGTCGGCTTCGAAATGATTTATTTGGCAAATGTCAAGTTAATGTCAGATAGTAGGAAGGAAAAGTTCAGTAACTCGTTGTACCAAGTCAGTTCCATTGTTTGCCCAGCTGTGATCTTAAAGTGGGAGTGACCACCACATTTTTTTCATTACTGTAGTTCAAGAGGTCTTCCAAGTTTTGCTCAGATCTCAGTCAAATTGGAGAAAGGTATAGGGACATTTTGTGTTGGAAGGCCTGTTGTTCTTTTAAGCATATGTTGTGCAAGACTACCAGAATACTTAGAGATTAAATCCAAGTTATGGCTTAGCTTTTTATCACTGCCTCCATCCCATCAACACTACCATTATAATAAACATTAAAACATAACTGTTTATCCAGAATTCACCTTTGCAAAAGAGTATCTTGAAGTCATTAGTCAATTCATGTTGTGCCTTTTTGACAAAATCACTATATAGCAGTAGTATACAATAGAAAGAAATTGATACAGTGTTCCTCAGTATAACTTTCTCTGGAAACTTTGATGGTATCCTCCATTGCCCAGTTACTTTATCCAGTTCTGACATTGCTATTCCAAATGCATATGGCTAACAATGTAAAGCAGAGAATGGGGGAAACAAAAGAACTGCAGAAATTTTTGGAATACTCCAGGGCAGGAATATTAGAATTGTTTACTAAATCATTTCCTCTTAGATGCCTGTTTGTAAATAAAATATTAAATAGTTTCATATTAAAGACTATGGACCAAGATTTTAGACATTCTTCAATGGGTTTTTAAGTCATTAGTATCAGAACTTCTTTTACATGCGGATGTTTTGCATATTGTGCATTTTCACAAAGATTGTTTGACCAATTTGTTCACACATAGGATTAACTGTTAGCCTCTGTTAGAAGGATATTGCCAGGGTCAGATGTTTGTAAGCAAAGCTGGAATTAGTAGCTTTATTTTGCATATCTGACACTACTTTAGAATGCAACATTTGCAGCAGAAGCTATGGTTGAATGGCGGACATGTTGGCCAGAACTCTCCTGTGGTACACAGCAGAGTAATATGCCCATACCCATGACAGTATGTAAGGGTCAGGGTCATGGGGGCTGGAATCAGAACTAGCAAAAATGGATATACAAAGCAAGAACCTGTCAGTGGAGTGCTGATCTATTGTAGGATGCACTCACACACACCCAGTAGGAGGTTAGTTAGTTAAAAATCACCTGGATCTCTTTTGGATTTGGGTGTTAAATGAAGCAAAATGAAAGATCTCTTCATAGACAATAAACCCCAGGCTGGGGTTGCTGTTGTCTTAATTCATTGTTCAGATCCCATTCCAAGGCCAGTAAGGATAACTCGACCAAATGAGGAATTAGTCAATTTAAAAATATTTCAAATTATATAATAATTATAGACTTCTGGGTACTGAACCTCTAACATTCTTTTTTTTGTTTCTCCTCATATCAGTAGGTGTCGTCTATTATGAAAGGCAAACATTCCGGTAATATTACCACTGTACCATTTTGTATCAGACAAATAGCATCTAAATTATGTTTTTATAATTAAAATTAATAATGAGGGAAATGGTATAGAACATTAAACCCCCAGCTTCACACACCTCATTTTAACTTAGAGAAAACTTGGGGGTTGGTGGCAAGATTGGCACTCCTGCCACCATCAAAAACCTCACATTGTTCTAGTGTGGTGCTGAGGTGTCCCAATCCAGGTAGTTAATTGTATGGTGGGTGTGGCAACGTGCCTTCAGCTCATGCTCCCTGATTATTATAGCAACAGTAGTTAGTCAGAAAGGTGATGGACTACAGTTAAGTTAATTTGGGGAGCAGAGTGCGCGTTAGCCCAGTGAATTCTCTTCTCTCCAATGTAACTAAAACTATTTTTTATGTTATTTTAGCCCTTTTTTTCTAATGTCCAAAGAGATGCCACTGTCTGGATTAATAATAAATGAACTCTATGACTATATGCACTTGGCCTGTGAAAGAAAGCCAAGATCACTAAAATGTAGGTGTGTCTTGTGGCTGCTGTAGCTGAGAGTAACAGGAATGTCCTGCATCTTCTAGTGGGAAGAAATGAGCATTGAGACGGCTGATAGCAGCATATCCAGCCTTACAAGCAAAGTTTTCTGTGTGTCTGCTACAGCCACTGGGCACACTCAGAATGCCAGGGGAGTAGGCCATGATGGCTTACACACACACACTGAGAAGTTTGTATGAGTGAGAATGCTGGCAAGACTGCCAGACAGGAAATGAGTCATCAAAGTAACATGACCATAAAATCCCACTACATTCTGATGGGTTTTCTGTTAACTCTTTATTGCCTAGACTAGGAAATAGACTTGACAATTGAACCTGTGGCTTTTGAGAAGTGCATGACATTTAAGGCATCTTAAAATGTGTATATATTGTTCCTCTTAGGTGCAGTATACAATTGTTTGGATGTATGCATGTTTTTAGGCAGAAATAAAAACTAGAATGTGATCTTTTCGGCTAACATCTCTACAAGATGGCCTTCCTTAGAGGTCAACAGAATTCAGTGTTGAAAAAGGAGCCCAAAGTCACTGAAATCATTAACATAAAAACACCAGTTAAAATAAGTAATGTGGACTGGGTATAAGATTTGCTGCCAAATGACTGGTTACTGGTTGGCATTCACAACTAGACATGACTGAGGTCCGGTACTTTCTCTTCATATTTGTGCCAAACTTTAATGGAACAACATATGTCATTTCTTACATTTCATGAAGAGCCTGTGAATGTAAAAAAAAAAATGCATTTAGACGGGCTTGGCATCATCAACCCACGGTCAGAATCTGTGTTAGGTGATGGCATGGAGAAAATTAACGCTATCACTTGTTGTTTTATTTATAACTAGCCAACCCGCGGCGTACCATACGCTGCATAATCAGGCCGGCTTTTTAATGATTTTTAAGCACAGGGAGAAAATTAACATTTTAAAAATCGGTAATGTAATAAATCAGCAAGAAAAGCAACATTGTAACAATGCACGGAACGAACCAACACACAATCGTCCGTGACTGAAAACTGGCAGACCACCATCGCGCCCTGCCTGCTCATGTACCCCCAACTCCAACTCGTCACTTGAGTCGTTGTCGTCTTTGCACAGTCCAGATGTACCTGTGACTCATGTAGACTTTTCATTGCTCTGTGTGGTTTTGGCTGCTGTTCTATATATAATCCACCAAGACACCTGACCACATTAGTAGCGTAAATTGCTGTATGTAGCGTGTAAAACAGTTTGCTACGATGCACACGGTCGTCCATCGTAACCGAAAACTCGGTTTTTAAAGTCTGCTTTCTTCATTTTGTTTTAACCTCAGTTGTAAAGGATTGTTTTAAGGATCCCATGGGATACCCCTCGCAAACCGTTTTACACGCTGCATATGGCGATTCACCTCCGCGAGAAACATGCCTCTATGAATAGTCAACGTGGCTCGGAGTTGCATGTGGCCTCTACGACAGACGAATATAAATGACGCCATTTTTTCTGTGTCGTCACATCCGAGTTGATGGGCGTGGCTCTGCGAGTTGTCGTCATTTCCAATGGTCTTGGAGTTGGGTGGGCGTGGCTCCTTCCTGCGTGCGCCATAGTTGTCTTACTTGTCGGTGGCTTAGTGAATCCACGCCCCTTCCGGCGTGCTTTCCATGGGTGTCTTGCCTTACTGAATTATATATATAGATCCTCAAGATGTAGTCCCAACCCAACAATCACTGTTTTATCTGTTTGGCACAGCATGATGGAATACAAATCACCAGGAGACTGGGTTTGAACCCCAGATTTGCCACCGTCTTTCTGGATTATTGTTTGTTCTACACTTTTTGGATGATGCCCCCTCAGTACTCCATTTTCCCTTTTATATTGCACAAACACACATGTTAAGTCAATTCGCAATTCTGATTAGGTCCTATAAGCATGTATTGTGAGTGCCTTCTTTAGACAATAAGAACAATGAGAGCATAAGTGATTTGACAAACAAGAGGAGAGCATGCAAGCCATCAAAATTAGTTAACAGCTAAATTATCCCAAGTTTAAACTGGCAGTTCCGTCAATGGATGCATGGAGGTGCCTTCAGTCTACTTAAAAATCAAAAGAATGTGCTGCTGTTTTTAATTTTTTTTTATTTTAATTACCTCCTTTAATATTATAGAAACTGAGTTATAGTTATTATGGATCACTGTCCACATTGCCATCATAGTGCCCAGGTTTTTCATATGATTTCAATAAACAAACTATAATTAAATGACCAAAACCCAAAGCCCCTTTATTGTTTAGCACAATTCGTAACCCTCATATAAAAATGCTGTTTTTGGTGATGGGCTGAGAGCCTTCCTTTCCGACTTCCTACCTACACCGCAGTTTCAGATCTGTTGGGGCAGCACACGTCACAATTTTATGTCAATAACACACCATAAAAGGCTTCAAGTTACTGGGTTTGTTCAACTCTTAACACTTAACCCTTCCCGCCTCCTTTATTTTTGTTTTCTACTGTTCTAGGGAAACAGTGTATATCAGCAATTGTGTCTACAGGAACTAAATGACTTAAGGGGTATGATTTAATCTGATATAATAATCTTTTGCTGTAATCATTTTCATTTCAGTATTTTTTGCTTTGGTTGCCTCGTAAGTGTGATGCACTTTTCTGAACAGACAACGCACAGGCGGTGAAGAGTCAGATTATGGCTACTTCTAGAGTTCTGGCAAAACTACACAAGGATAGATTGGCTGATTTCAAGCTCATTCATATTGATAAACAGCTCTCTATTCTGCTGATAAGTTTTCAACTTCATTTTGAAACTCTTTTCATTATAGCCATACACTTCCGCACACATGCACTCAGGCTTATCAATGAGTCGTGTCTTGAAGTTCTGTGTCAGGCACTCTTGGCTTAAAGCAGTATCTTGTCAGTGATCAGGTAATATTTGTAAAAAGGACTCCCTGCTGGGAAGATAATGGCTGCAGGATGGCCAGCAATTGCACTCTCTATACAAGCTAAGTTTGTTTTAATCTTTTTATTTTTTGCTCCTGCAGGGCCTTAGTCATGCTTCTTTAGGAGGTAAACCATTGCTATTTTGCTGCCTTCACAAATAAGTTGAAATACTTACTGGATCTTCCATTGAAAATAAAACACAAACTTTAATGATGCAGCATGAATACATCTTTGTGTTCTCCCCATCCACACTAAATGTTGTGGGATAAGCCCTATAATATCAAGGTTTCAATTAAACACTTAATAGTGAGTAGTAAAAGTTCAAAAAGTTAACTATTTAACTGCTTACTCACACATTAGGCATTCCTATTTACCAGCTGTGAACAGGAAGGAGAAATGAAAAAGCTTTGGGTTGTTCAGAAAATGTTTATTTTATATTTCACCTTACCCAGCACAAAAACAAAGCAAACAAAGATGCATTCACTCGCCTGCCCATTTCCTTCTTCCTTGCCTCTGGTGGAGTCCTGCTTTGACGTACTTCTCTTGAGTTAAGTGAACTTGAGTATCCAGCCAGACAGTTCTTATGAGTCTACCTTCTGTCTTCAAGGACCTCTTTGCTGAGCATAAACTGGAAAGATCCAGTGTGTAAGATCATATACTGTAGCCTGGGCAATAGAATTCTTAAAATACATACATTTTTTTGTATTCAGTTTTTTTTTTTTTTTAAAGTGTGACCTCTTTTAAAGAATTGCTGGTTTCTGTGATTTGTAGAGCAGAGAAGAAATGTCACCATCCTGAAAAAGTGTAAGGCTAGAAATTCGTGGAAGGACACATTTAATACAGTAATGGACAGGAAAGAGACGCAAGTTAGAGGAGCAAAGAAGAGCTTTGCCTTGTCCAGAAAATGTTAATTTTATATCTCATCATATTTGTGTAATCATTCTATAAAGTTTGTGGTTCTTTTGCCATGTACCTTTCAATGTAATTGTGAAAGATGTTCTGAAAAATATAAAGCTAAAAGCTTCATTGTCTAGGCAGGACATCTGGGTAATGAATGAACAAAAATAATAGATGGTTAAGCAACAAAAGTAAGGTTCATGTACAAGATGAGGACATCAGCATTACAAGAGGACCTCAGAGTTGAACCTTTGCTTCACTAAGTAAAAAAAGAAGACAGTTGAGTTGTTAGGTCATGAGGTAAGGAGACCTCTTGATGGTCACCCACAGTGGGATGTAACAAACTCACCCAAATGGGAGAAGATCCACAACATACTACAGAGATTTCCCTAGAAGGTGTCAGAGACTGTTACAGGGATAATGTGTGACCTGTTTGTCTGCTGCCACCAAACCACTTAGCAGAACACTCAAATGTAAAGATATTTAAAGGGTCATTAAGTAACAGTAGACACCCTGTTTGGGCAAACATCCACAAATATTCCCATTTCGGTAGTCACAGGAATTGTAAAATAAAAAAGTGGTCTGGTTTGTGGAAGAGTGTGTGTCTCCTGTAATGTTCACACTTTCTGTCCTGGTAAGACTTAGTTAAACATCTCTTAGATCCCCCAGAGGGGGTTTACCTAAAATAGATGTTTGTTTGACGCAGTCTCTGTGGAAATAAAACTCTTAACAGTAACAGAAGATAATGGCTACAGGAAACATAAGGTGTCTGGGGTTTTCAGAACAGCCAAGTGTCAGATAGCTTGGTTAGTACCAGCAGCTAGCTTGTTAGGTCTTTGAATGTTTATTCTTTACACATACTGTGTATACATTTCAATGATAAAATAAATTATAGAAATTCTGCCTTCAATGTTCTGCCATGTTCATGTTCTGCCATGTAGATTGCAACCCATCCGTCCATTTTCTGAAGTTGTTTCCTCCATGTTACTTCCTTTGATTAATAGTATCAGGAGGAAGCAACAAATTGGGGAATCAAAAAAAGGGCGAATTGCAATGTACATACACACTCACACTTCAAGAATCTTTGGTATAAAGCCTGGTTTATACTTGACTTGTCCGCATTGTTCGTGAGAGCTACACAGCAAAAATGATGTCAGATGCAGAGTCACACCCCCTCACATGACTTACATGCTGGATTTCTACTGTGGTGTGTATGTAGCTTTTCCTGACTACATAGTAATGCGAACACATCAGTGTATATCCATAATGGCCAATTTTGAGGATAGGTTGGTGTAAGTTGTGATCCTACCAGGCTTAAATGCGTACCAGAAAGATGAATGAAAGTTTGGATAGGATGCATCAGGTCATCAAAGCTCAAGGAAGCCATGCAAAAATATTTAAAGTTTATCTTATCATGTATGTCAGCCACTCAGGAGACTATTATCTTCGCTGCTTTTGGTTATGGGTCTGACAGTTGACCTTCTCCTTTTTTGCTTTTAAAGCTAGTAATAACAGGCACTGTCACTACCTGATCTGCACAACGTACCCACTACCAACTACATCTTTCGCCGAACAGTCATGTAAACAATTCACTTACTCTGCTGTTAGATTGTAAAGTACACAGCATTGACCAAACACTGTCACCTACTGACTATGAGAATATCAACACGCTGATCGATTGGACCGCCACAGGTATAAACACATTACGGTTTGCATGCAAGCTTTACGCAGTAAGTATATAGTAAATAGTGCTTTAGTGGGTAGGTTGCAGGAATTTCTGGAGGAAATTCCTTCAAAGACTTCACTAAAAGTCAGGTGTCATGAACAGGTTGGGGTCCCACACCTTAGCCCCCTCCTTATACAGTACCTGTTTTTTTGCCTCTGGTATTTCCCATCTGTGCCTGTTGCTATACTACACTTATTACATAGCAGCCACATGAAGTGGGCAAAAAAAGGAACTGTTGGAGGATGGTGTCACATTTGCTACCTGGTAGAGTTTCCTTTGTTATTTATTTCTTTTTAATTTTTAGTGTTTTTTTTTTTTTTGGCCTTTCTTTATTTTGTTTACACATTTTGTGTAGTCATTCTATTCTTGTTTGGATTATTAGTATTTTACATTTTCTCTATTTATTGAACTCTGTTTTGTTTTTATTATTTTATATTTTTTCAGTCGATGTTTCTTCTTTTTTGTACACAATCTTCTGCCCGTTCTTGACTTGCTTTAAAAAACAACTTGCTTTTTGCCATTTAATGTACTTGTTTCAATGTTCGCTCACCTTGAGGTACAGAATAGCTTTGGGCCATGTAGCCACTACAGACATTTGGACTGACGTCAGACAATTACAGTTTGGGACTCAGATGTTTAGGCACCACTGCGCTCTGATGCTCTCCTTACACTGAATCTAATAAATGTTTCTTAATAGGATGAAAGACTAGAGGTCAAGGTGCACAGGTGATTTCTGTTTACTGTTGTCTGGTAGAATTTTAATTGAATGTGCTGCTCTTATGCTGGCGCAATGGATTGGGCCATACTGAAAACTGCCAACAGCTTTAGCTGCAGATGTTGACAGGGTTGTTTAAAAAAGACCTTCAAGTTTTGTCAGTATTTTAAAAGTTGTTTATGAGAGCAAAGAAAATAAACGGAGTTGACATTTAGGGCAACATTCAGAAAAGAAAATCAGTGATTCACAACCCTTAAGCAAAGTGGTAACTGAAGTTTTTCTTACACTAATGTAAGACGTGAATATGATATCCTTTTTTCCCCTCTTTATTTAATGCCTACCCACCCCCACGTTAATGTTTTACTGCATTCATCTGCCCAGTTTCCATTGCAGGATGATGAAACCCTTATGCATGATTCAAACCTATCGTTAGTTCAAGAACAAAAAAAGGCCTGATTAAAACTGGCGTATAAACATGACTTTAAGATTTGGAACAAAGTGGAAGTGTCTTTTGAGGCCAATTCCAACCTTTAACAATGTGATGGAAAGTTAAACAGCTAGACAAAAGGAGGAACTGCTCATTCCCTGAAGTATACTGCCTCATCTGTAAAGTATGTCATGGCTTGTGCTTGCTTGTATGACAACCTCTAGAAATGGCTGTTATGTCTTTGTTAGTTGTAGCAGCTGGATGAAATTGGAAAATCCATCTTTTAGTGCAGTAGCAAGTAGCGCTGCTACCTTACAGCTTTGATTCATGGTTGAGAAGTCTTCTGTATGGGGTGTGTGTGTTCTCCCTATGTTATCTTGAGATTGCCCAGGTGGTTTTGGATCTTTGCCTACAAAGACATTCAGTCAAGGTGAGTGTGGCTGTTATTAAGCTTTTTTTTTTAGGATGGACAGACATCCCACTTCAGGACTGGATTCTGCCCAAATTGCTTCAGCTCCCTTGTGTGTCCCTGTACTGGGCAAAGCATATTGCAAAAAAATGAATGGTTTGGTTCTTCACATATGTGTGAGCACACCCAGTGTTCCACTGATGCTGTGTCCTGGCTTGCACACAAAGTTAGGGACCAGTTCCTCATAACCGCAAACTTTATAAAATGGGTAAAATATGGATGGGTCAATTTATTAACATATTTAAGAAACTAAGAAACATTTTAGATACTGTATTTACTTCCTTTCATCATGGGATAGGCTTATAGACAATGTGAAAAGTACAATTGGGAATTATCTGTGCTCATATATTTGGCACAGTAACTAATGGACCCACAATCTGCAGAGCTTCTGACTCTCTGCTTTTGCTCAGTGATGGTCAGAGCAGCCATTGCTGACTTTATGAAGCTGGCATGTGAGAGCAGAGTTTCCTCGACTTTTGTTTTTAAACCAGATCATGACTTTATGTTCATTGTTTTTCATTTAATTTTAGTAAGTTACAAGGCTGCTGTTGTATCTGTGGTCCTGTTTTCCTGGTTGAAATACTTTCACATTTTTTTTTTAACACTTCAGCTTTTGATAAACATCCCTTAGCCTTCGGAAACAAGGGCCTATTCATAAAGCCTCCCCTTTGTTGGTGATGTGCTTTTCCCACTTCCTGTTTCTCTGACTGTTACTTCCTCTGTAGCTGCTCTTCAAGTAGCTTGTTTTAATCTGTTGTGTGTGGACAAGTTATGCATTGTCAGTTGAATCTCCACAATTATCTTTCAGTTACATAAGTGTACTGTAGGAAAGCTTTGAGAGTCGCTGTGCAGCTGAGGCACACTGCCAGGTTCTGTTTTCCTTGCCCGTCTCAGTATCTAGTGGGCACTTGCCAGTCAAATTGAGCTTTTGTGGAACATGCCTTCTGAATTTGGTTCTGTTGGGACTTGTTAGCTCTAGCTTTGACCGACTACATTCATTGACATTTACTTATTTGGCTGACACCTTTATCTTAGGTGGCATAACATTTGAGATACAATTGGTTGCATTTCTTTTGTTTTTCCAATTGGAACACAGGCAGATGAAGTGACTTGCTCATGGTCACACAGTGTCAGTAACAAGATATAAACCAATAACCTTTAGGGTTTGAAGTCCAAAGCCTTAGCCACTATGCCACACCATGCACATTTACTTACTTAGAGGAAATCCATCCATTTTCTACACATACTATTTCTGTTACAGGGAAGACAATATTAAAGAGCAGGAGTCATCACTATATGGGACACTAGGCTGTCATATATTCTGTCATTTAAGACTATAATAGAGTCAATATCCACCAGTCTATTCATTTTCTAACTTGCTTATCCAGTTCATTGTCACCAAGAGCTGTGCATATCCTGATATCATCAGGTGCCTGGTAGGAAACAACCCTGGATGGGGAACCAGTTCATTTTAGGGCACAATCACTCATCCATCCATAGTTACTCATATGTTGCCAATTTAGAGTCAGTAATTAAACTAAAAATTATCAAGTAAAAATGCTTATGAACACATCAGTACCTTATAAGCTCAACACACACAATGACCATCTTGGAAACTGAACCCACATCACTAGAACTGTGAGGCAGAAATGCTAGCCACTGTGCTAGCCATTTTAATTAATATAATAATAATAATTCACTGGATTTTTATAGTGCTTTTTCTCACTATCAAAGCCCTACTACACAGGGGAACCCAGAGTGCAAAGCCATGATCTCTTTACTGCGAGGCAGTAGTGCTACCACTGCGTCACCTGTGTGATATATTTTGTTCAGAAGTAATGCTAAAAGAGGTTCTGTACTCCCATCCATCCATCCATCCATTATTCAACCCGCTATATCCTAACACAGGGTCACGGGAGTTTGCTGGAGCCAATCCCAGCCAGCACAGGGAGCAAGGCAGGAACAAATCCCGGGCAGGGCGCCAGCCCACCGCAGGGAAGAAGTTACTTACCCCATGTAGTTTACACTGATGGCTGAGAAAATGTTGTGTTTTCATGGCAATTTTACATAGAAGGTTAAGTTTCTTATAGATTGGTAATTAGTTCTGCACAACAGAAAACAATATCAAAAGCGTTCAAGAGAAAAATCACATTACTCGTTTCGCATAATCTACACATCAAGTCATTCAGTCATACTCTCAAAACATTAAAAACGCGCATGTAGTTTTTGCTAAAATATTGTCAACAGGGAGCCCCTTCACACAGGGTGGTTCTTTTGAATTGAAGACCCACTTCTCCTTCTCATTTATTAGTCAAAGGTCCTGTCTTCAATTAAAAAAATTCTACCCCACGCACTTTCAGTTTGTGGGCTACTTTCCTTTTTCAGAGTTATTTATTAACAAAATGTTTGCACAAAATACACGTGTTCAGAACATTTTGAGCACACAACTGGATGACTTGACATGTGGATTGTGTGACAAGCGTAACATGAGATTTTTCATGGATGTTTTTGATATTGTTTGCTCTGTTCCAGCATTGGTCACTATTTGGCCCCTTTCTATCAGAAACTGTGTCCTTTGTCACTACAAACTACATGGTGGAAGTAACATAATAAAATATCATTTTGGCTGGAGTATTTCTAAATGAGTTGTTTCAATTACTTTTATAATTATCACACTGTACTGTAGCAACTCATTTGTAAGCATTTGGATCGTAAATCACTGTGGCCTCTCCTGCACTGCCAAGGGGTCATAGCTTCATTTCCTACAACTGGGGATTAATAGGAACAGCATTATTCATTATTCATGTAATTGAAAATGACTAATAGGTAAAGATAGGAGAGGCTCCGGGGTGGAGAGAGTAGCACTGCTGCCTCATAGCAACACAGATGAGGGTTGATTCTCAGCCTGGTCACTATCAGCGTTTATGAAAAAAGGAGGGATGGGTAGTGAGAATCAGTGCATAAACGTACTGTCCAATGGTAGAATGTTGCTTTACTTAATAAGGGAAGGAACATTATCAGAGGTTGCAATGAGCAAAAACATGCAGGGAGATGTTTTTATAATTGCCAGGATTCACATTTGTTCAGGAAGGAGTTTTAGTTTTGTGATATTTTAAACTAGAGTCCCTGTCACAGCCCGGAAGAAGTAACTTTGGCAATCTCAGTCTTTTTAGGCTAAATTTTAACATTCACTTGAGGATTCTAAGGAGGTGAATTGTTGTATGGGATATTAAGTCAATAAACTGAGTGACAGCTTAGGCACAGAATTGAATTTTAGTATTACTAGAGGTAATGCACTGGTCAGAGAGTAGATTTATTGAAGAATATGAGTGTAAGGTAAAAACAGTGTGAGATATGGACTTTGTGCATGTTTTTTGTGCTTGTGTGAACAATGACAAGTAATCAAGGTAACCTCCATGGTTTTGCAGGAGGTGTGGCCTAGTGGTTAACTTAATTTTTTTTTAAAGAATTCAAAATTACAAACATTAAAATAGCATGACCCTGAACATGTGACTTAAACTGTACTTGCAAAGTGCTTCTAAATGGTATTTACCAAAGAATGATGCTATGCACAAGTCAGAGTTCATATGCTTGTAATGAAAAAAGGCATCTACTTGGCTTTCAGACTTATTGTTTTTTATGTTTGCATTCTCCCCATTTTCCCTTCCTTGTATATCACTGCATGACCACCACACATGAAATAAATAATATTGTAGGAAATAAAGTGCTGTATTTTATTTAGACATCAAAATGTCAAGTGTATCATGGTGTCTTGTGAGGAATTCTATCATTGTTTTTATCTGCTTGATTTGTCTTCATCAGTTTCAATATTTGTTTTTATCTGCTTGATTTGTCTTCATCAGTTTCAATTAATAAATTATAACTATAACTATATACTGCAAAAAGGGTTTTGAGATAGGCACTCATGTGCATAGGTTGAGTTCCACACTGAGCTAATGTAGTGGTGGAAAAGATGGTGGCTTTAAAGGGTGATACCGGAAGTGATGTCTTCTGAGACTGGAAACCAGAAGTGACGTCTTTGTTGGCACCAGAATTGACATTCTTTTTGTTAAATCAGGTAGGTTTTCCCATATTTGGCCTGCAGAAACAACAGAAGAAGGTTTAGCGCAACCCGCCATCCCCTGGCCTGGCTTATAATTACCTGCACTTGGTCCACTCACCCTCCTCATAATCGCACATGTGTGACAATATTTACAGTATATATATATATATATATATATATATATATATATATATATATATATATATATATATACTGTATACCACAGTGACTTTTATTGGAGAAATTCGAAAGAAAATCAAGTTCCATCATACCTAGTTGTTGTAGTTATCATTTCAAGCCATAAACAAAAATTAAATCACTTGCCTTAATTGTGTATATAAGAAAATAGCTCATAACTGATTATTTCAACACAATGTGTGACTGAATTTCTTGTAAATCCTCACAGCTTACATTCAAGCAAGTGTTCAGCATGCATATTCTACTCAATATGCCCTATAATGCACTGTAAGTGTTAGATGATGGATGTAGCCCCAAACAATGGGAACATGGACTTGTCAATAAGCGTGGCTGCTTTTGGGCCACCTTTATAGAGGAACAACACTAAAAAAAGAATCTGATGGGTTCATCAAGGAAGAATAGACACATGCCATCAAAACATCATTAGTTTGGGATTAGAATAGGTCGTTGTTGTGAGTGGGACTCACAGAATTAGCTGTAGGGTGTTGAAGCCTCCAAAAAATACCTCGGAAGCAGTCCAGGACCTTCTCTGGTCTGCCGAGAAGAAGCTCACCATAAAGTTCAAAAATAGCAAAATAACCCCTGGAAATATCAGAAATCTTTATAAATGAAGCATTTATTTAAAGGAGACCGAAAAACTAGCCAAAATACCCAGAAGAACAAAGAGGAGTTACCTAAAAAATTTAAGCAGAAATCAGAAAAGAAACCAGTAGTTATAGAGAACTCCAACTAAAATCAATGAAGCATTACTGGGACTCTCCTACTTGCAGCACGTTATAACCAGAGCAAGGATCCAGTTGCAGTGATTTCTGGGTGACACAGCCTCCTGGGGCTCCTCCCACAAAGCACGTGGAACATCAGGACCTTTAAAGAGACCGTCCAAGATGTTTTCACATATAACAAAACAATAAAACATAAAATACATGCAAATCCAGGTATGTGTATAACAGGTGACAGTTGTGTGTCTGGGAAGGAGTCCTACCGCAAGTGATGTCTTCAAACATCTTCATCAGTGGTAGACATTAATCATTTTGCATAGAATGGAAATTTCATGGTGATGTAAAACCAAGAATTCGACTGAAATGTCTTCATATATGTATTGCATCATACTGTTTGTGATAAAAATTTTTTTTAGATAAACAAGAAAGTCAAATTAATTAAAAAAAATAACAGTCAAGATAAGCAGTCAAAATAAACCTACCTCCATTAGGACCCATTAGCCATCTGTCCCACCCAGATTGCCCTGTAAAAAAAGCTCCTAAAGGATCAAGGAGGTTACAACACAACAAGCCCAAATGTAGAGAAGAGATGCATCAAAACGGACAAATTTGAAATTAACTCTGGAACAAAACGCTGACCACTACTAACCAATTTCCAACCAAACCCAACACAGATGATCCAGTGATCTGTATGAATGAAAGTTAAAATCAGGCTAGGTTACAGAAAATAATAATAAAATTAATTAATACTAATTAATGAGTATGCCCAGTTATTGATTGTCTCTATGCCCACAACTAGTTTCTGCCTTCGTGCCTGATATTGTCGGGAAAATGTCAGGCTCACTGTGGTTCTTTAATGAACTAAATGGATATGGAAAATGATTCCATTATTTCGGGATAAGGTCCAGGAACCCATAAGCCTGTATTGGATGGAGCATCCATATATTTTCATATATAATCTCTGTAGAGTTAAACCAACAATATTACAAAAAACATTGATTGAGGGATGTCCATGGCATACAGTGCAATTTCTGTATTTATGTCTCGTGTAACTGCTGTGGCGGACGGCCAGGGTCCATGCCCGGCTGGGACGCCCCTTCGCTATATGTTCAGGGGGAGCAGCCATGGACTGTGCAATACCTCCCCCGGACGCTAGATGGCGGCCCCCCTGGGTTGGAGTGGTGCCTCGGTTTCCCGCAGGGCTCCATGGAAATTGGAGGTGGGTGCAGCCCTGTTGGATTCCGCAGACGCTGCCAGGGGGTGCTGCAGCTGGGACTCCTGAGCCCTTATGGGCAGTGTATTCGCCACACCTGGGAGTGCAGCCGGAACTTGGCAGTCAACCACCTGGAGCACTTCAGAGTGGACTATAAAAAGGGCCAGCAGCCACCACTCAATGGCCAGAGTCAGGAGGAGGAGGACGAAGCTTGGAGGGGGAGTGGTGGTGCCACCAAAGAAGAGTGTGTTTTTGATGTACTGGGGACTGTGTTGTGCCTGTGGAGATCACGAGGAAGACGTGCCCCACAGGTGAAGAAAAATAAAAGTTCTTCGTTTTTAGAAGTGCCTCCGGTGTGAGTCTTTGTCGGGTCAGGCGCCTATATAGCGCCTTTTACACTGCATATGCCATATTTTCTCAAGGTCAATCAAATGGAAGAATTTAATTTATTTTGAAAGAATTAAGTGTATAGGACTGGCAAGATTTGTTGGGCTGAATGGCCTGTTCTCATCTAGATTGCTCTGTTTATCGGCTTGTTCCACATAACTAGGTTTCCTTGAGACACAGCAATGCTAACTTATCCACATTATTCAAAATGTATACATACTGTAAAAATGTAATGGCAGCTACAGCACAACACCAATTTGTACACCTCGCGTGCATCTATGTTTTCTTTACAGAGTGACTCTTGTCACTCCGGGATACATAACTATAAAACACACTAACGTATGCTTAACCTGATCAAAGGCTTAGTGAGAGTCAAAGAGATAATTTCCTAAACCTACCACTTCAGTGAACTAAGTGAGACAATATGTGAAGTCATTATGAGCCAAAGAAAACCCCATGCTGAAAATGTTCCAATCAGCATTTTTGACTGATCTTTTAATTTTTATCTTGGCAGACAGCCCAGTATTCATACAAACAAAACTTAACAGGAATCTCCTTTAACCTGTAGAGTGACTTTAAAAACGTTACAGTGTCAAGGACCAGCCCAGATATTAGTTTCATCAAACTTTTTTTTTTTCTCTGTAAACTGTCAATTTTAACTGAACTCAACGAAAGTTAATACTATTTTCAGAGTTCAAAATATGTACAGAAGAATGACAAAATTGTATCACATCTCTTCAGAATACAAATACACTTATGGAATCAGAAAGTAGAGGCACCAATATCAAAGGCAGTAGTATCTTTAACCATCTTGGCCTGCTGCGTGTAAACCGACTGCCTGGTCCTTAGCTGATAAAGAAAAAGAAGTGTGTTCTAATGATAGATTTATGTCTAAAGGTATTTTTTGCCAAAGCCATATGTGATTTATTTATATTTATGAATTAAATGGGAACCCTTTTGTCTTCAAACTCTAGAATTCCTGTGACCTTGAACATTATGACAGTAAATTGTTTGGTGGTAGGTGGGCTTTTTGTGTCTAGTAGTATTGTTTTTATTGGAATGCTTTATTGTAAGGCTCACTCCAAAGAGCATTATGTAAAGCTAATAATGGCTGATGTGGCGCTGGAACGTAGTTGTCATAGTGGTTGGTTTGTTTTTGAATTCGATCATTGCTGATTTTGAGGTCAGCTACTTGTCTTAAATACAACACTCAAACCCTTACCTGACCTTTAAAATGAAGTCATAGCAGGTCAGCATGGCTGCACAAGGTGGAAAGTAAACTGCAAATCCAATTAACTCTTCTTTGCTGGACATCTTGATCTCTTACTGTACATCTTTAAAACTGACAGCAGCATGTAGTATTACTGCTCACTTCTGACATTAAAATATTTACTTAATTCCTTCATTGTTTTTCTGCAAAAATGATGCTTACGTGGATCTCAGTTAGAGGTTACTAAAATCTGAAATTAGACAAATGGTATTCCTTTCCTTTCAAGATAAGTGTCTGGAAATTCTTTTCTAATGCTTCCATTTCTGTCTGAGGTTGACACCAGATACAGGATTCTTTTTCTGCGTGTAGTCAAGTACCTTAGGAAGCTTTGTCTGTTTACTGCATGTTATGGCTTAAAAGGCTAGCTGTGGGAGCAGAAATTGTATCTTAAAGTTTTGTTTTAGTACTGGAAAAAGACAACATACATTTTAACAAAATATTGCAGAATGAGAATGGTACTGTTTACAAGTCAGCTCAGTGTGTTTTTGTTTCTCTCATGATTAAGTACAGGAAGCTCCAAATGGTCTGTGAGGCAATCCTTCCTTTCACAGCCTATGGTGAATACACCAGCAATTGTCTTTACTTTGCGTTTCATAAGAACACATGCTTACCCTGATTGAGGTTAATCCCGTCTTCTGTCTGCTTTACAGACTAATTCTGCTATGTCTTACGTGGCTGATCAGCCCTTCAGTTTCCAAGGGAGGCCCTGAAGGAATATTTTAGGGGGCCTGGATAACATGAAAAATTGTTGCAGAGCACCCTCATCCTCAGTAGTATAAGAGGTAGAGTCACCAGCAAACTCAACATTTACTGTATATATTTGGGATGAGGAAGGAAACCATTTTCGACGCCAGGAGAAAGAGCAAACTACATACAGAATTAAACACAAGTCTGTCGAGTTGTAAAGGAGCAGCACTAATGTAATTGCTACATTGCTTTACAATCCTGCTAAAATTTTAAATTGGAGATGTAAGACTTTTACATGGCCCCATCTTAACTTCTTTATTGCACTGAATCCAGAAATCACAGAGAATTAGCACATATAATAACATATTCCCTGCAAACCCAAGGTGCATTGTTCCATGATCTTCCATTTGGCCTGCAGTTACACACATACCAGGTTTTGCATCATAATAAAAAAAATCATCTGGAATGACAATCAAAAGATTTTACAATCTGACAATATTTTACACAGATTTGTGTTAGGCATGACGTGATGAATATGTAGTCTAAGTGTAGGAGTTATTTGCATGCCATCTTGTTTTTTGCTTATTTGTTATTATTTCTAGTGTGGTGCCCAATGAGTATGGGAAGTGAACTGGAACTCTGACTAATGCTACTATCTAAGCTTCAAAATCCTGGCTTCTTACCACAGACTGCTCACTGCCTCTAGGGAGTTTGCATGTTCTCCACATGTATTCCTTGGATCACTCCAGTTTCCTTCTACATTTCAGAGACTCGCAAGTCGGGCGTATTACTATCTCTAAATTGAAGTACTATGAGTAAATGTCTGTGTGCTCTTTGATGGACTGGCATCCCATCAAGTGTTAGTTCCTGCCTTGAACCCATGGCAGCAGCTCTCCATGAGTGTCTATTAGAATTGTTCTGATAGAGCAGATATTGGAAAAAAAAATTAAGAAATATAAAGGCAAACTCTTTTGCACTGGTTTGATCCAAAAAATCTAACACATACACAATTTCCTGGCTCCCTAAAATAGTTTGATTGCTAGATAATGTTTTGAAATTCATTTTTTTTTTTACTGAAATTTGGATGCATTGACTAGTGTGCTTCTATCTTAAATAATGTGTGATGATGCCACTTGATGTAACTTCCTGTGGTCTTCCTGCAGCGCACCATTTCCAATAAAAACATAGCCACGATCAAAATATACGTACATTTACAATATGAAAATAAATTAGAGCAGCATTAAAATGAATGAATGACATAATTACAAAAGGAGTACAAAAATGAGATCCACAACATTCAAAGGAATAATCAGATTCAGAAAATTAATGGATTGTGCCACCTTATGTTTGTGTGAATTTTTTTTCTATATTTATTTTCCTGATTACATTAATTAGGTATACACAGTACTATTTTATGTTCTCACCTGCATTTTGAGTAGTGAGTGAGTACAGAAGATTGTAGTAGATTTTTTAATGTTTTTCTTTTATTTTGATGCAAACATTCAAAAGCAGTGAAAGAATAATATTGCATGTGCTACTACAAACATTTTGTTTGCATTGAGAGTTTCAAATAAATGGAAGTTTGGGGATGCGGTCAATATTTCTTCTTGACTTATGGTCCGATTTTTCTCTTCAATGTTCAAAACATTTTAGCGTGACTTTAGCATGATGCCCGTATGTGTGTTTGCGTGTGTGTCTGTGGAAATTCAAAACTGAGTTTCACATTTTAAATTTATAATTCATGTCAGAAACTCTGTTTTTTGCATTGTACAGACTACAACCTAGCATAGAGAAAAATATTTAGAGCAAATGAATTCTGAGCCCTTGTATATTAAAGAAGAATTGCAGCAATTATTATGGACCAGTAACGGCACTACAGTGAATACACTTGACCTGAGCATTTCTAGTTTTCATCCTCTTTCTCTGTATGTTTAGCATTTGTTTGCTCAGAGGTTGATGCGCTTGCTGCTTCCTGAGCAGCTCTTCTTTTTTCCACCCTAGCAGCCTGTGTCTCTTCTTTCGTCAGCATCTTTTCGTGTTTAAACTGATTAAGTCAGTGTTTGTGTTGCAATTACTTAGTATGTTTTCTTTAATTTTTCACTTACACTGGCACTTAAGTATTCAATCTGCCTCAAGAGTAATTTAAGATATGAAGAGGTAGAGGAAGTGATGGCGAAGGTGGTAGGGAATGAGAAAGGCCCTGCTGTCCTCTGCCAAGAGCTGATTCTACAATAAAATCAAATAAAAATAAAAAGAGGAATAACCTTGGAGGTCAATCATCACCCCGAAAGTGGATACTAGACGTCACATAGTATATGTGTACCAAATTTTAGATAAATAGTTCAAACGGTTTTCAAGCTACAGGCGATTTAAATTCCTGGACAGACAAATGAACAGCCACGGTAGCATATGTATATATAAAGATGGCACTGGCTTGGTGAGTGGCTTGGTGATTTTAGTGTGCTGTGTAGCTTTTCTCCATTTTTGATACCACTTCTTTGTATTAGCATCTAAAAACAGTGAAATTTGACATTTTAAAATAAATGTTTGAACTTTTTTGTTTTACTGGTGTTTAGTATCATTTTTAAATTTCTTTATTACCACTTGGTTTTGTCCTTACCATGCTCATAACAATATATATTAAAGTGTCACAAATACAGTGTTGGGTTACTGAGATTTACACTTTACTTATCTTACTACTTTTGTTAGTTTGCTCATCAACCAGTTAGAACTCGAAGAAGTTCGTTTTTCCATGCCTGGCGACAAACATCTTGAACATTTTCCAAGCAGTGACAGTCACATCTGTTTTCAAGTTGTGATTTGTTGACGAGCTAACATGTACATAACCATAATAATCTTAAGTGCAAGCATTTCAATGGAGTACATTTTTTCAATTTAAATGACTTAAGATGTTGGCACTCACAGGGTGAGTTAGAAAGTTGTTTTTCATCCTTTGCTAGAGCTTCCCACTAATCCTAGTCCTGTTTCAGGGCTCTACTTGGAGCACTAAATTCCTTTTCTGAAAGATTTCAGTATATCCATTTGTATTGAGCAGGTTTACTTCTCAGTCACTCCTGGATGCCTCTTTTTCATGCCCCGGATAATGTATTCAGTTTGCAAAGGCAAAAACTCTTTCAAAAAAGTTTTCATAATTCCGTACACAATACTGTGTGTTGCATAACAAGCCCATTTTTCAAGGCTGTGCTGAGCTGAGATGCTGTGTCATGGTACAATGCAATCTGACAAGTTGATCAATTCTGTATGTTAATACAATTCATGAACACTCCTGAAGCCCTTAGTGCCATTGTGATTGATGTGCCTGTTTTTGTTTGTTCAGTAAGCCTCACACTCCCATGTTGTTCTTCAATGGGGTTTCGTCGCAGTGCCGTGCCTTTTCCAGTTTTGTTTCATTGTGTGTAAGGTCTGCGTCACCATATCTGTGGATACGAGTCAGTGCACTATGGATATGAAGGCGTGCTTATATATAAAACAGCATGGCTTTAATATAATTATTATACTTCTCTGCAAATGTGGGTTTTTTTCTGGATGGTCAAAATGACAAAAATAAAATCTTTTAGTCATTTTCCATGGATAAATAAATCAACAGATTTTACTGACTAATTTGAGGAGAACTTTGAATGAGGTATGCTTTCTTCAAAAAGAAAAATCTTGACAAGAAGAGCAAGTTGTCCTTCCGAAGCTCTGTATCTACTTTCCGGGCCAAACTTTTATATCCTTATAAAGGAGCCTTGGCAATGAACCATCCACATGCTGCTTTAAATGAAGGAGAAATGTCTGTCACTATACTACACAAAGATAACTGGCGGCTTGTGTTACCTGTTTAAAATGACGCATGAAAACCTTGAAAGTGATGGTTTAAAGTTGTGTTAAAAAATGTAGACTCCTCAATCGTGATTAATCCATTTCGGCGATGTTCATATTTTTTATATTTATCATTGCAGCCTCAAAGGCTATGCAGGAACAAGCCCAGGACAGAGCGCCACTTCATTGCAAGGCCTATTCATGTAGGCTATGTACCCATGCAGGGCCAAAATACAAAACCCACAACTTTAGGATTGTGGGAGGAAATCGACAGAGAAGAAGGGAAATGTATATACTAAGATGAAGAGGTTAGAACTCAGAGTTCCAGATTTGTTTTAAATGTTTTTATTTCTGTAGCATATTTTCGTATGTAAGAAAGGTAAAACTTTAAAATTAGGTGAGAATAATAATAAATAAATACTGTAATGAAAAATTAATCAGTACGGTCTTGCATAAAATAGATATTTATTTAGTAGAAAGGAAGAGTCATTTACGTTGAAATTTTTTTGCTTGGCAGATGCTTTTCATCCAACGACTTACAAAAGAGGTAAACATAATCGAGTAACATTAGGCTAGGGACTGTTCGTTCAGCAAGTGTAATAGGACAGGTAACAAAAGCTGATTGCCACAAGTGAAAAGATGTAATAACTATTAATTTTAATGTCATAGAATACAATTGATAAAGCAATTCAATTTAATCTAACAACAAATTAACCAACAATATAAAATATCATGGAGCATTTTTGTTTCTTCAATCAATTAAACAGATATTCACAGAACAGATGGGTTTTCAATCACTCCCTAGCAACATTGAAGGAGTCAGCAGTTTGGAAGGAGATGGGCAGCTTGTTCCACCAATTAGGAACTACAGAGGAAAAGAGTGTGGATTAATACTTTCCCTAGCAGATCTGAGTGGGTGAGAAGGAGTATAGCATCTCACTACTATATCCATATACTCAGTAACATGAACTTAATGTGTACTGCTACAGGAAGCAAATACAGCAACCTGAAGAGAAGAATGACACGGGCCACTACATTCTAGACCATCTGCAGTGGCTTGATAGCACATGCAGGTACTCCTGCCAGAAGGGAGTTGCAGTAGTCCAAACGTGACAAGATCAAAGCCTGGACCAGAAGTTGTGCTGCATATTCCATCAGATAAGGTCTGATCTTGCAGATGCTGTACAGTGTGAACCTACATGAACGAGAAACAGTAGAAATGCAGCAAGAAGAATATAGCCAGGATCACAAGAAGCTCAGTTTTTGCCAGATTGAGCTGTAGATGGTGGTCCTTCATTCAGGCTGAGATAGCACTATGACATGCGGAGACTCTAGCTGATACCGTATTGTCCTCCGGGGGAACCACAAGTACAGTTTTGTATCATCAGCATAGCACTGATAAGAGAACCCATGGGATTGGATAAGGGAGCCCAGTGAGTTGATGTACAGAGTGAAAAGTAGGGGGTCCAGCACCGATCCTTGGGCTACCCCTGTGCATGTCTGCTGTACTCTTGACAACACTCCTCACTACGACATGCAGTAGGATCTGCCCGTGTACTTAGATATAACATCTTTAGAGATTAGAATGATGATAAGGTCAGAAGACCAGGGAGTACAGTAAAAGTTTACAAAAAAAACTCCAGAAAAGGCGAAGAAAAAACCTAAACCTACAGAGTTCAATTTTAGACACTGACCGAGAGATCCACTCATTTTCTATGGTGATTTATAAGAATACAATAGAACAAAAAAAGAAAGCTGTCAGAAAAATCTAATTACTGTTCTCACTGATGCTAGGCAGAAGCAGCTGAGCTGATCTGCTCCCCCGATTATTTATTCCTGGGGGTACATGTGTTGTAAGTTGGCACCCTTTTGCTTTATCACTTTATTCTTTACTTTTTCATTCCTATCGGCAATGACTGTGTTGAGGTATTTACAGCTATGCTTCTTAACTCACCATTTAATTAATGGCTTGTTAAAATTCTCAGTAAAATGATATATTTGCACTTTGTTTCCCTTGTAGCTTACTGTACAAATCGAGTGCTCCTGTCTAAAAAACACAGTGCCCTGAAGTGCCATACAGACTCTCTAAACAAATGCACACTTTTATATTTAAATACACCACCTCACATTTTCATAATTCTGGTGCTTATTAGAGGACACTTTGTTCATTCCTAGAGAACATATCACATTTGGGGCAATTTTTTAATATTGATTTAAATACATCAAGACTCCCAAAGCTAACTAAGTTAAAGAATTGCTTTATTGAGATTCTAATAAATACATTGTATAAATGGTAGATTTTCATTTAAGTAAGGCAAATTGCCAAAGACTAAAATCATGATACTTATTATACACGTCTATGTTAATTTTGAGATGACATGGTGGCGCAGTGGTAACACTGCTGCCTTGCAGTAAGGAGACCAGAGTTCACATCTCGCATCCCTGTGGGGAGTTTGCATGCTCTTCCCATACCTATGTGGGTTTTTTCCTCCCCTGTCCAAAGAATAGACAACACTAACTTGGTCCTAGAGTGTGTTTGGTGTATGTGTGAGTGTTCAACCTGGGTTTGTTCCTGTCTTGCACCGTCTGTTAACAGCAATAGGTTCCAGCGTCTGTTAACTGCAATAGGTTCCAGCAACCACACAATCCTAATGTGGATTAAGCAAAATAGAAAATGACATGCTTTGGCGCAAGAATTGCTTTTGCACCTTCTGGATCATGTAACACACCGTCATCATATTGAACGCCACCTTTTGTTCTGTCTGCTGTACCGTCCATTGTTCTACTTTATGTGGTCCTGTGAACAGTGAAATCTTTAAGATCTTTGGTGAATGATTAAAAACTATATTGACTTTTTTTAAACTCTAAATGGAATCACCTAAGCTGAAATGATACTAAGCTCACTGACAGAAAGATTAGAAAATGTAAAATGCTATTAGTAGTCAGTGAACAAATATCCTTCTTGTTAAACAACTTGACTGATTATCAGCATACAATGCCCTCTGTAAAGTATACTTGCCCACATTGGGTCAATTTAGAGTCATCAGACAATATAACCTATGAAACCACTGAGGTGTAGGATGAAACTGGAGCACTTAGGGAAAGCAGTGAATGTGCAACCTCCATGCAGATGAATTATTTGAACGGAATTCTCTTGGCTGTAGCACCTGAATTTTCAGTCATCATGCAGAGTTGGGTAATATGAAGGATCTCTCTCCCTAACTTTATCTCTTTCCAAGTTACTGAATTTTGGCGAAAAATGAAACTTTGAGGGGAACACATTGCATAGCTATGAAAGTTACATGTTAGTTTGGAAAAATCATCTTGACTTTGACAAGCATAATACTATAGGGTGATTCTAATGATTATATGACATTTTCAAATCCCTGTGAACCAATCCATTGTCATGTGTTGAGTGCACTGTGGGAAATAAACCGGAATCAGTTGACTTTCAGTTTAGAATTACTAATGAACCTAACACGCACACATCTTTGGAGACTTGGGAGGAAAACCCATGCAGACATGTTAAAAGCATGCAGATTCTTCAAAGACAGAAAGTGGGCGCAGGCGTCACGCCCAGTATGTTGGACCTATGAAGCACCAATGCTAACCATAGTTACATGTGGAATAAAAACACATTATTTTCAGTATAATTTATTTAAAAATATTTTAAATTGTGTCTTGCTAATACGTAGCCACTGTAGTTAGTCTGCCTTATCGACAATTACTTTTGACACTGGTCTCCTTTAGACCCAGTAGTCTAGTGACTAAGACAGTGGGTTTAAACTGAGAACTCAGTCTAGTCTTTGCAGCCTCAGTGACCAACCTAATAATCGAAATGATGTCTTTTTGAAAATCTTCTGTAAGATCTCAGGGTAGAAAATAATTACTTTTAGGGAGCAATGTTGGCCATCTACTGAAATGAGGGTACCAATCTAGAAATTTAATAGAATGATTAAATAATATTTGCAATCTCTTGCCTTAGATGTACCTTCCGCGCCTTTCCTCCATATTTGCATGTATGTGAACGCCTCTTGACTTTACTGGTGTCCCATCTCTTGAGCACATTCCTGTAAAGCCTGCGTCTGATACTCTTGTTATTTGTGAGGCACCTTTCTCTCCTCCTGTCTGTTTTTTATACTTGCTGTCTTTGCAGGTGACTCTCTCTGTGTGGCTCATACACATTCACTCCTATTTGTGCATCTCACAACCATACGTCCTCTTTCATTGTATCATCAATGCCAAACTATCCAATCAAATTGCTCAGACCTTAGCCTTTTATTTTATAGTAGATTATGGGCCTTTTACCAAATTTAGAAAATAATATTTTACCTTATTAAAATAGTGAATAGCAATTTATTTCATTTCACCAAAAAGCAGAAAAACTAATTCTATTTTTTATTAAAAAAAGGATAAGCAATATAATGATCCAATCAAAATAAAACATACTTCTTTGAAGTTTATAGAAGTAAGTACTCGATTCATGATGGAAGGTCTCATTGTAATTCTGTAAAGGAATAAGGAAAATAATACAGCAGGAAACTTTATTACACCAGCAGCATAGTGGTCACTGCAAGGACTTTTCACAAGGACAGTCCTCTTCATCATTGTCAGCCATGCTAATGCAATGTTTTCACTTAACATTACCCACCCTGTTTTATAGCTAAATGAAACCATTCATAAAACATCATCATGTAAGTGATTATCCATCACTCACATCCATCACACTCGCAGACATATATGATGCTTGGTCGATTGGTGCCGGAAAGCCATGTATTTTTTATGACGCTTATGACTCCACTCTGAGGGAACACTCATCAATAAATCTGGTGTTTTATCAGCTGACATTTCTGTTTTGGGCCAATAGTTTTAGCTTTAATGTGGCTGTTCTGTTTGTGGTGGCATTATTGTCCTTTGTGTTAGCTGCATGTATCACAGTAGTTTGACATAATTCGAAGAGGTTTATTTTACCAATGAGACTATTAACATGATGAGTAAGGTGTTAGTTGTGAGAAGAAAATGGACGATGGAAACAGAGTGTCAGACCTATGTGTTTGTGGAATAGTGCCAGATTACTTATTACTTACTAATCAGATTAATATTATGCCTAAATTTGTGGCCATGTTTTGTCCCCAGTGCGTGTGTTTAAGGAGCAAAATCATTTAATTTAGGGGTATATACCATTGTATATACTAATTTTTGGCAGTTAAATGACTCCCTCAGCTGCTTTACCAGGAGATAGCCTTAAAGCTAATGTTAAATTGAAGCAAAGCTATTTTTGTGATGCAGTGCAGTAGTGACCCCATTGTCTTAACAAGACACCCCAGTCAAAGCAAGTTTAGAATGGTCAAGCAACCCTGTGCTATATGTGAATCTTTGTTGTACACTATGACATTTTAGTTATTGCAGACTTAAAAGGGAGGGTTTAAAAAACACAAGTTCTGCATATTGCTTAATGAACTTAATGTATGCCACAGGAAATTGAAAGATGAAATAAGAATTAGCTCATGTGCAAAGGTAAATGAAGATTATATTTCAACAAGAAGTGGCATATTTATTGGCAGTAATAATAGAAGCGAAATGTTTCCACTAGTTACTCATCAGTCCCTAACATCTGTTTTGCCGAATGTTTGCCCGTTCATCCTTATGAAAGTGTTTAGCGGTGCCACATCTCTTGGCTGTCTTACACGAACAGCCCACTTAACGTCTGGCTATGTTTCAATTGAGATGTGATCTTGAGTTTGACAAGACCATTCTTTTCTCTGGTAAATTTCCATGGATCCTTATTACGTGAAGATCCATTTTTGGCTCATCTTGAACTTGCAGGCGTAAGGCCAGTTGTTTAATTCAAGAATATTTTGGTCTGACTCTGTACATATAATTATTTCATAGATGGTGGGCCATTCGACTACATGGGCAGAAATATAACCATAACTCTGTCATCACTGTGTTTGACTTTTCATCATAAGTATATTTTTTGCGGTAGGCACTATTATACTTTCACCTAATGTGGCCTTTTTACTGTGGTCAAATAAGCTTCAGAATCATTCTCTTAGAAAATACAGAATCATCCATGTGGTCTTTTTTAAGATCAATGGTTCCCTCCTGCTTATACTGTTATGGTTGTTTAGTTTGCATCGTGTTGTTGATGTATGAAGAGCATATTTCCTGGAGAAAGTGTGGCCTGAAAATCTTAAGGGACTCAATCCATCTATTCCACAACTCGCCCCAACAAAATCAAACAAGTTTAAATTTGTCTTAAGTTGTTGGGGTAGGCTCTTTATTTACGAGCTGACAAGAAATTAGTGCCTTCTCAGAATGCAGCAATCATGAATAAGGAACGTAGAAATTTTGGGCCTTACAAACAGAAGCTTGTCTGTTTGATTTTTCATTTGTTGTACCATGACAAGTAAGAAAAAAGAAAAAAGGGCCACAATTGTATCTAAACTTGCTGTAACTGAAAATCCTTAGTACAGCACCGGCTCTGTCAGGCAACAGGTTATTGGCTGTCAGAAAAATACATAAGTCATTATGTATTTAAGTTATTTGACATCTCCAGCAATTTCAGTCATATAAATTGACATAGTTGGACATTGAGATCAGCAACTACAGTATGACATACCCTTGGATTAGAATTTGTTTAGTTTTCATTTTCTATACATTTTTCTAATCGATATCCAATGTATTAAGCTTAGAGTCACGGGAATCCAGTGCCCATTATAGCTGCAATGGGTGCTAACCTCAGGTGAGGCATTACCAGTCCATCAAGGGGCACATTTCTATACACCCACACGCTTGCTCACATGGAGCCTATTTGAGTTTCCAGTTTTAATTCTTCTTAGCTAGTTCCTTTTCTAATTTGTTTATTAATTCTCAAAAACAATTTGTAGTATTTGTGGATATTAACCATTTCCTCCACGGAAGTAATGACTTAATTAATGATTTATGTAGTATGTGTAAGTGTTTTTATGGTAACATTTACAGAGTACATTTATTATTATGCTCTAATCAACATGAAACATATCACTAGTCTCCTGTACCATGATTAGTGAACACCAGTAACTGAATTACCCTTCTGAGTTACACATTTATTAATCCATCCATTCATGTGGATGTCAAAGGAAAAATGGAGAGGGTGTTCAGAGACCGCTGCCTGACTACTTCACGATCATGTGTCCATTAGTAAGATAAGCGTCCATGATAGCAAGGTAGGAAATCTGTAAATTATTTCATCTTCCTGACAACCCTTTGATCAGCTCCTCAGCTGCTTAGTTGAGCCAACTTTCCAGTCATCAGCATATAAGTGAGGGGGATTCTGGGATGAGGGTGGCAGTAGCAACTTCTTTTTCTGAAATAAGGCCCAACTTTTAAATAAACAGAAACTTGGATCTGAGCATTTTGGCTGGAGTATTAAGGGTACTAGTTTTATCCATATTTGGCAAAAGAAAAGAATATGGTGTAGTGGTCAGTGCCTGAGAAAGAGTGGAAAAATGAGAAATTATTTGGAGAAGACAATCAAAGCTTTTGGGGATGACACACACAAAATACACAGAAATGGATAACACAAAGTAAAATAGGACCAGCTTTATTGTAACAAATGTAGTGCGCTCTGAGATGGCGGTCAGATGGAAAAAATTACTTTTATTTTATACTGCTGTTTCTGGTTTATATAAGCTGGAACAGTCTGAGCCAAAAAGCATTTGTTTGTATAAGAAAAAAAAATTCCCAGGGTGGTTTCAGATGACTTCAGTTTCAGAAAAAAAGAGTACCCCTGTGCCTCTGCTCTGCACTTTGACAGGTGGTTCAAGAAGAACACTTGGCTCAGTGGTCCTGGTCAAATCAAGCGGTAAAGGGGATGCTTAAAGCAAAGGGATTGAAGAGGTGGGGAGGGGTTGAAAGAAAAATCCATTGCAGTCACTGCATGCGATTAGAGGATTTGAAACCTACAGCTCTCTAAGTGGCAGGCTAATGATTGCTTATCCTTAAAATTGGTTTAGTGTCCATGGCTACCGGATTTACGGGGAATTCTTCAATCGGGTAGTCAATGCATACTTCTTCCTCCTCAAAAAAAAAAAAAACCCAACAGAACAACTTTAAGACCTTGATTTTGCTGGCTTTTAGATCAACGGAGATAAAGGCTGCATGCGTTGTGCTCCAAATAGGACATAATCATTATTCTTTTCGTTGCTTGTGCTTTTTATTGTTTGTTTATATTATGTAAACATTGGTACTGAGTTTATAGCAAGAAAAAAAAAGATGAGTCAATTTTTAAAAAATTATTTAATATAGCAGTATAAATCGCTTTTTCTTAATTTGCCACAGTTACCGCTAGTGCCTCATGTATCCAAACATTTGAGTTCAAATCCTTTGCTTAGTGAAATTTATTCTGTAGGTTCTGTAGTTTTTTCCCACATTCTAAAAAATTACTGGTTAAGTTAAAAGGTGATCCTGTATTAGTTTGTAAGTCATCAAAAATCCCAGAACATTATAAGTATGTTCGATTGAGGATTAAAAATGTATACAGGAAAAATATTTAAAGTTCTCAAAAGATCTTCAATACTTCATACAGGACTTGCTTCAGTTTACTATGTCCATTCTGCCATTCCCTTTTCATCCGAAAAACATTTTAACAGTAGATCTTGAAAACCACCATACTTTTTCTTATGGTCTGCTATGAATGTGGGAGTTTGCTTGTGTCCAGGGTATTTCCTGCCTTGCCTCTTAAAGCATAATATGAATAATGACTAAAGCATGCAATATTACAGTATAACTAACTTGTAAATAAAAAGAATATTTCTAAAGTTTTCGAGTCAGTATTCCAGTTCTCCATAAAGGTGGGGTTGACTGGCATCAGCTGCCCACAACCCCACATTTGCCTCCTCAGGGAACAGGAAGGTTATGCTGCAAAATCTGCTTGCTGTGGATTTTTAACCTGCTGGAATGTCCGATTTATAAGGAATTACCTCACTGGCCCTGTTGTATGGAACCCTGCTGTGATGGCCAAGGTAATCTTGTTTCAGAAATGGATTAGCTAGCTTCTGAAAGGAGCAAATCAGTTCACTAGAGTGACCTTGCTACTAAAATAAATAATAAATTAACAGCTTTCTGACAAAAAGTATTCAGATACTTCAGAAGTAACTATGAAAGTATTGCAGTCATTTAAAAAACGCGGAAATGCAGTTGTTTATCCTGTACCAATTAGAAATTTGCTTTGAATTTCAAAAACAGCAAAATTTTACTGAATTACAGAATATTCATATAAGAACATGTTTCTCCATGTTCTGTTGCCATTGCATTGGCAGTCATTTCTGAATAGACAGAAGAAACAAAACAGCTTGTCCTCTCCTATGTAGTTAAAATTATTAGTACAGGTTATGTTTCCCTAATCCAAAATTCCAAAACCTAAAACATTTTTAGCACAAACATCACATCATAAGTGGAAACATAAGTGGAAACAGTATAATGATGGTAAGGCAAGCCATTAGAAGATTTAACAGTGCGTAGTGAATGGATGAAGTAAGATGGGAAAAGAGTTCCCAACAAAAAAACCATGGGTCACATTTCTGGAGAGCTATTGAGAAGAGGCAAGTGAAGCATGTTAGGACATTCAATAGGAAAGGACAGAAAGTCAGTCCAACAAAGAGCTCACCTTTCTAAGCTTATTAATTGATGAGATAAATAGGAATTGGTGAATGTGCATCTAATATGTCCAATGCCTAGAGCATGGCATATTCAGAATGTAGAGTAGGTGCGATAAGAACTTGGGAAGTGGCACCGTGAGAAAACAAGATCTAGTTATACTACATTGGATGTTAAAAATGCAGTTTTTTGTGCTTGCATGATAAGAACTATGACCCATGTACATTAACTAACAGCCGTTTACGTAATTAACTTTTGAACTGACTTTGTTTAATACAGGGTTATAAGGAATAAAAGCTTATTTCAAGAGTAACAAACACAAGACAAGAATCAGTACTGAATGGGACACATACTGGTCATTTTTGTGGTTAGCTGCTTGAATTGCTAATTTGTAATTATTTAACTGATCAGCTCATTATATGATAGATTATAACTGAATGAATGACACAAGCATACACTTTTCATGTACTTGGGGACTAATGCTTCACAAATACAAACAAGGCTAACTGGATACTCTAAAGTAGCTCTGATGTCCTGTAATGGACTGGCATCTTGTCTGGCGTTGGTTTAACCTTGGACCATGTGTTACTGGGATATGTACCATGAAACTCTGGGCCGAATAGGCTGGTATTGAAATGTGTATATGTGTAAGATAAGAATATTTATGAAACCTTAGCATTTCATACACTTGTTTTAAAAAACTTGGACAACAAGGTCTCTCCCTTTGTGGAAGCAAACAAAATCACACCCATATGGCATATGCCATATGGCACCTTTTGAGGATTTGAAACAGCGGTTATTAATCCTAAAAATTAATAAACAGGATGAGACAAGCAAAATAAAATTTTAGTACAGACCAATTTCAAAAAGGAAGAAAAAGGCTGTAAAACATTTAGATCAAGTGTGAGTCCATTTCTTATAACACGCCATGGCTCATCATGCTTTAGCACTTTATTCTGTACTGAAGTTAAATAGAATTATATTGTCTTAAACTTGATGGATAAAATTAAAAGCTTTATTAGCAGGAGGTAGAGAAGGATAAATGAATAAACTGATGAAAGAAAATGTTGGTCATTTAGGATGTTCTGTTAGTACTCCAGAAACATCACATTTCTTTTCTGCTCTCATAGTTTCAGAAGCAGCTTTTCCTCACTTTTCCGTTTCTTCTTTAATTACCACAGACGATGCGCTTTGATGAGGATCATCTGGAGACCACATTTGAATATCCCTCTGAGAGCTTCTTACTGGCAGAACTGGGACTGGATGACAAGGAGGTGATACCTCCGCCACCAGCTCGAACTCCCGCAGTGAATGATGATGATGAAGAAGAAGAAGCTACTTTGTTCACTCATAGAGGAGCCCCAGGATCCACTAGTCGTGGTAAACCACTCATTGTTGGTGAGTCTTGTGTTTACTTGTAAACAAATTAAAAAACCTATTTGGCATATGACGTCACAAGATGTGCTGTTGTTGTAGTTTCAACACTTGAATAAGAGTTGATCTGTAAATGCAGTTCAAGTTTCACAAACTTCTTGTTACTCGGTTAGTCCAGATGTGTCATCTTTAGTCTGACATATAGCACATGACCAAATTAGGTGTAAATAGAATTCCGATCACATTCAGAGGTGGCCAGAAACAGACAGTGACCACATGAAATAAAAGTGTAAATGAAAATGCATTTTCTGTCCATATACAACAACTGAACATGAAGCTAATTTGACTTTTGAATTTGGGGTGGTGTGGATCTCTATCTGGTAAGAATGTGGGTAATGGAGACACAATTTAGCACAAAGTTTAAATGTAATCCAGCTAAATTATGCTGGCTACAACAAAGAATAATGCATGTTAATTCAATGTGTAAAAGAGGGCCTTAGTGTAAGAGCCAATTGTGATTAAACAGAATGAATACCAGTCAAAGTTCCATATTAATTTTGAAAAGATGACCGGTAATTTTTACCAAACCAGTTCCCTAAGAGTAAAAAGACATTCTACAGTGTTTTTTCTTTACTTTTAAAAACCTGGTATAATTATCCTTGGCTGCCCAGTATAGAAACGTACAGACTAGAAAATACAGCAAATAAATAATTAAATAAAATCTCAAGTGGCTCAAACGGGATAAAGACGTGTAATCACTACTTTGCCTCATTATTGCATAGCATGTCATGTTTAATAAAACAAAGTAGGATTTAATTGAAAATGACTACATTGTTGAGAAATCTCTGGAACATGTTTTATATATTTCAACTAAAGAACTTTTTGTTTTTCTGAGTAGTTAGAGTATTTTCCTGTTTTATTCAAATGAAAATATCTTGGTGGCTTTAGTCCATTGTCTTCAAGAGAACATGTCCACACATTTCCATAGGCTGCCTTTTTTTCTTCAAACATGCCCACAGTTTCTCTATCAATTTCTACTGTTTATTAGTGTATGACCTTTTGAAAGTCACTGCTTTTGACAGGATTTTATTTATATGGTCCGGCATATATACAGTAATTAATGTATTACTTACTATTACAGTATGTTACAGTGTATGCATTCTAACATGGAAAGGTGTTACCTTTAAAATTCAGACATCCTGAAAACTGTACATTTCACAATGAAGGCCTTGAACGTGTATAGACTGAATTAATCCAGTGCTGCTCATTAAATAGGTAAAAATCATTTTTCCATTTTCTACTTAACACACATATTTTTGGGAAGAAGCGGAAAAAGCAAAATACCTGCCAAAAACTCAGAAGGATAGAAGTAATAACCAAGCAGGGATCTGAAACCAGCCAACATGAGTGGTGAGACAAAATCACTAACAACTATGCCACGGTCAGTAATTTAAGGTGTATCCTTAAAGGAGAGTTTCAAATCAAAGTTATTTATTTACATTCATTGCATATATTAATTGGTCACATGAAATTGTATTCTACAATAACACATATTTTAATAAATTAAAAAAGTAGCCTTTTTTGTATTTTATAATGGAGCTTATGGGTTCCAAGGGCCCAATATGAAATGATCAGAATGCAATTTTGTGTGGCAAATTAATATATACCATGTCTCTCTTAAAATATGTACTGGTAGCTTTTGCAAGTAGCGTGTATTTTATTCATGAACTTCTTTTCTACCCTCTTAGATTCCATTTCTCTTCTGTTCCCATAACCATAATGCTCAATAGAACTGATGTGAAAAGATGTTTATTGTTTCCAATATTAAAATAATAGGGAGGACATACTGTGTTGGGAAAATATGAGAGCTAACCGCTTTGATTAGGGTGGCCCATAAGTTGATGAGCAAATTAAGACAATATTATGGTTCATTTTATTGATTTATTTATTGTTATTATTATTAGTTGTAGCAGTGGTATTGTCATGCATACAGAGTACAAACATCTCTCTTTACCTAATTTTTTTTTTTTGCAATAATGGCTATTTTTTTATACTATAAATACGGTGTCTGGACTGTTTCTTATAAAGCACGTTTTGTATGACTCACCATTAAGAAAATGTTGAAGGCTGCACTGTGTGAGTGTGCTGATGCATACAAGTATTCTACTGTTGTCACCCAAATGCCATTCTAAAGGCATTTGTCTTGTCTTGTGTCTTTGTTTTCTTAGCTAGGATGCGCTTGTTCAGTAGCTGAATACATTAAGAAAATCTTTCAAAAAAAATCTTAAAAAATGGCTTTAAAAATGGTGGAAGAAAATGAAAACAATTTGAAAAGTAGTGCATTTTTTTTTGTTTTTGCATAAGTTTCATAACTACATTTTGCTGTCACACAAATCCACTTTACTGGTCAGCCTAAAAAGCAAACATTCTCTTAGTACAACAGTGGTGAAGGTCCATTTTCTGTCTTGGATCCCAAATGTAGGATAATCTCATTATTATATATCATAATTAATGAATGAACTGTTTAATATCATGGAGAAATCAATGGTTGATGTTTATATAGGTGTTTAAGAGTGTTTTACAGATGCTTGGGAGAACTGGTTGGGTTTTTCTGATAAGCTGGGAGTGCACTATTATTTATAATAAGGAAATAGTTTTTTTGGTATTTTTGCTTTTGGACCTGTTTTTAAGGAATGGATTAGAATTGCATACCAAGGGATGACTGCACAGTGAAATTCATACTGTACATGTCCAACCAACATGCAACATACCGTGATATACAAGAATATGTTAAAATACTGTATATATCATTTCATTTTGTTAAATAAAAAAGAACAAGCAGCATGGTAAGGCAGTGTTTAGAGCCTGATAAGCCACAGACAATTAACTAAATGCCTTCTTCTGGTACCACTGAATACCTGACAGAAACAATCCTTGAACTTGCATACTTCATTATTTTCACTTACACAGGCCCAATTCAGAATCGCCAGTCAACCTAACATTACCTGTATTATAAGGTGTGAGAGAAACAACTACATGCCAAGTAAATCCCACAAAAAGAGCATCAAAGGCTATGGGTGATACTTGTCTTTAACTTCTCAAACTCACTCCAACAGCCCTTCAGTGGTTTTCTAGTGGGCATCCTAATGGAAATTTCTACCTTTGTTAAAACAGCTGTTCACTCAGAAGTGAACATTTTTGAAGTCCACAAGAGAAAGTATGGGAACTTGTGGGTGAAATGTTTTACTGTTAATACTACTGATTTTTAGACTGTCTGGAAAAGCACCGTCGTTCATTCTCTAACAGAATCTCGATTCTTTTTCTTTTCTTTCTTTCAGATGAGTCTTGCAGACGATAACACAAGAATGGATCTTTTTCTCTATTACTATCAAAAAAATCATCAAGCCTTGCATTTCATTAAACAAAATAATCAAGTGGAGACAAAGGAAAACAGAGAGAAAGCCTGAGTGGCTTTAGTCATGGAACAGGAGTGGCAGAACTGAGCGTATGCAGACCAATGCCACATGTCCTTCCTGAGATCTTCTATCTTCTCAGTCTTCCAAAGGTCTTGTTACTGTACCAGTGAATGTTCCTGCAGATGGCTAACTCTCAGAAGTTACCTTGATGGTGTCTGTCATTAGTGTTGCATTTTTGCTTCCAGCAAATACACAATATCTGTTACAACTGGAAGGCAGTTTAGGTCATACTAACATGTATGTTTGAGTTATGCATATACGTTACCCTTTTATGTTCATCGGCTGAGACGTCAATTTATTAATCACTCAGAATCTGGATTAATTTGCAGGTCCACAAACACCTGTGTGAAGACAAAGATGTTTCATCCTGTACTCTGATTGGTTAATAAGCTGCTGTAAGTACGATATAATTGAATGTGTATGTTGCAGACATTTTTTACCGAAACGACATTACATAGAGATGTGATCACTCTTGCTTAATTTGATTTTTCTCTGCTTGGAATGGACTGTTCTCTTACACCTCAGCACGATTTATCATTGCCCCTTTTATATGTGGTTCAAGATTTTCCCAAACTGTATAAACAACAAGTCTCGGAGTGGGGGCATTTTTTAAGTTTCTGTGTTTGCACAAATTTGCGTGTGATTTTTGCTCTCTCTCTCTTTCATTCCTTCTCCGTTTACATTGATGAGTTTTCATTTTTCCAGTTTGCCTTGGAAACATTCAGATGCTGGGCTGGCACCACAGCACTTCAAATGAGTACCAGAATTTGTTTTTCTTTCTTTCGTTTTACTTTTTTTCTTATTAACTGTCAGCAGTAACTGCTGCCAGTCCATGTGGGTCTTTCTTAGATGTTACGTGTTTTTTTAGGATTTTGTCTGTTTTTTCCATTGCGAGAACTGTTACGCTTCCAAAGAAGGTCACACAAACTAGCTGTCAATTTCCAAAATATTACTTTGTTATCTTGCTGTTGCACAAATTGAAAATGAAGTCAACATTGATTGTAATTTAATTTTGTCATTAAATTGAAGAGACAAGCCCAAATTGAGGTAGGGAGGAGGTTATGATAAAGAAGTTGGCCTGGTTACGTTATAATAGAATAATCATAAAAACATTTGGGTGTCGGGAAGAGACAGTCTTGGGACACAAAGTATTGGTTACTTTATACCAGGCTGTTAAGAGCAAGTGAAAAAAACTGGGCCAGGGTATTTTGAATGTGATGTGCTTGTGCGCCATTCTGTACTGTTAGCTCCTCCTTGTGAGGCTTTGTTTTAATGCAGCTGAAGGAAACACATTTTTGTCAAAATGTGGCTGCGTGTAAGCCGGGTATTGATTGGCGCTGCAGTCAGTCCGTAAAGCAGTCAGAATCAGTACTTGTTTATTTAAGCCGACTTGAATAGAATGCAGGGAATCGAGGAAGAAGCCCCTGCGAAGTTTTGCATGTCATCTTCGTGTTTCGTTTAGCTATTGTATGCTGTTGCATTTAAAGCACTCATCTGAAAAAGGACATGAAAGGCCTACAAGGTTAAGGTGTAGTGAAGGATTTCAGCCATGGTAACTGTATTGAGAGAACTTGGAAGTTTTCAATATTTATTAGGTTTATGCCATATAGACTATAAAGAATTAATAAAGGAAGCATTCCGTAAATTTCAGGCATTAGCACTTGTTTTTATCTAATTTAAAAAAGCCTACATTTTGTGTGAAAAAGTACCCATTATAATAATTTTTATTCCTTTTTTTCTTTGGGGGATGCTATCATTCAGTGCATGTATTACACGGCAAGTATTCTGTAAGTAACCTTTCATGTCTAAAAATTTAGAGAAATGTTTTGTCAGTGCAATTTCCTGGAATACGCAATCTTTATTTTTAGACGATTAGCAATATAATTTAAGAGGAGAAATCTGCTGAATCCTTGTGGGATTGTTTCACACAAATACCTGCACTGTTTGTGGCACTTAACGGGGCTGCATTGCCAGCATTTCAGGTTTTACAAAAAATAAATAAATGAGAAAGCAATTAGGAGCACAGAATGTCTGTGTGGAGTCACGTCTTCTGTGGTACTGTACCGCCTTCTGCTGGTTGACTGTGGTATTGTCTGATTTCTTTCTACCTGGACTTCATTTCTTCCTTGAGTGGCAGTAACAGAAAATGCAGTTTCTGAAAGAAATTAAAATATTTCTTTTTGAATCTTTGGTTGCTTTTATTTTCATATAAAAATGTATTTTTTGACAGTATAATTCCATTGACTTTAAACTATTCAATACTTCATTGTGTTTATTAAATTCAAAATAAACAGTCAACAAAATTAAATGACAGTTCGTTTTTAAAAAAGAAAAACTTTTGTAAGCCTGTTTGCTAATATTAATCTGTTAAACATGCATGTGATTAAAGAAGAATTTCGCTTGTGTTACTTTGTTTATGAATGAATGCCGACATATAAAAAATGAATGTCAATAAATTGTTTTGTTTAAAGCATTGTCATTGTTTTCTTTCATTGAAGTGTTTCACTTTTACTCAACTTTTCTTAAATATTTAAAGATATTTATTCGTTTTTTTCACACATTGGGTTAGAAGTGGTAGAACAGGGATGTCAAACTCCAGTCGTGAAGGGTCTCGTTCTAACCATCTTCTTTATTAGTGACCATTTTTTGCTGCTAATTAACTTCTTTATCTTTTAGTTTTAATTACTTTGCTCAGGCCCCTTAGTTGTTTCTTCTTCCTTAATTAGCAGGCAAAACATAATGAGGCACAAAACAAGCCACCACTTGACCAGCTCACTTGTACCCATCACACAATATCTGAAAATAAAGAAAGGTGATGATCTCGGTAAAGTTGATCTCTCAGGTCACCAAAACATTTTGACGGTTTTCTTAGAATAAACAGAAAAATCAACAGTTTTGGAAATGTCTGCTGTGGCAGAATGAGAGCAGCAACAAGCCATGGAATTAAATAACGGGTTTAATTAACAAGAAGAATAAGCTTCTCATTAAGAAACTGGTCAGAGTGAAATTGGTTGGAGTTTGAAGCCCCAATTTGGCTTGTCATCTGTTGGCTCGTTTCCCGTCTCATTTCTGTTTGGCTGTCATTTAATGAAGAAAATAATTCAAAGGACTGAATCCTTAGAAACAGGTCTACTAAAATGAAGAGAAAAGACATTAATTAGCAGTGAAAACTGGTCACTGATTAGGAAAAGGGTTAAAATGAAAACCTGCAGCCACTGCGGTCCTCCAGGCCTGGAGTTTGACACCCCTGTCAGGTAGAACAGATCATTGGTGCACTGGCAGCTTCATGCCACACTACTAATTTGCTGACACACCAATAAGTGTCGACTCCACCTTGGCTCAGAATTTGAGAGCTTAGGGATGTGCTCTGTCATGGACTGGTGTCACATCTAAATTGTCAGGGTATAAGCTGACTCTCCATGACCCTGGGTTACAACGCGTGGGTTTAGGAAAGGCGGATGTACGCTGTGTGAATCTTTCAGCTACTATGATGTCGGGAGCCAGAGTGCCCTGTCACACATAACAACTCATTTGTAGTGATAACCGATCAGAGACAGAAATACACCACTGCTCTATCATGCCACCGCCATTTTCAACAGAATTAAATGAAATATTCCCTTTTTCTTTCCCAGATATTACAATATTGTTAGGTGTAGTACCTTTATAGAACACAAACCCTCGGACAACTGAAACTACTTATTTTCTGACTGAGATGAAATACTTGATGTATTTTAAATAACAGGATGGCAGGTGGCTTAACATATCCAAGCTGTTTTAAGCACAAGGCAGTAATTGGATGCTAGTGAACTGCACAGCACACATGGACATATAGCCCCTTTGAAAGTCCACGTTTACAGGGGGAGAACATGCATACTCTTCATAGACAGTGGTCGCTTGGGAATGGAGCCCATGTCCTTTGATCTGTGAAGTATCAGCACTAACTGCTATGCCATTGTGCTACCAGCTTTTCCCTTTCTATTATTCTTGTCATTTTCCTGGAGATAAGGTATTTGTTCACACTTTTCCTAACTGTTTATATATTTTCTTTCTCCCAACTTCCTGTACTGCAGATTATATTTGTTCTGTGTGTAATCCTTGAACTGCTAAGATAAAGAACAGCAACCATAATAAGAGCGAACTTTTTCTAGCGTGGTTTCTGATAATGGGACCTCTTTGTTGTACAAGCTTGTTCACATTTTTAGCTCCTTGTGTTGAATTTTATGGGTTCTCTCTGTAAAATCTTAAATTGTCTTTGTGTTTCTAAAAGTCCATTCCATTTGTTTCTAACATTTTTCAAGTAATGTATTCAAGGTGACAACAAAGCACTGCTTGTGTTACCAGATATACCAAAGATGAAAAAATGCCATGTACTGTCCTATTAGCTGCTGGCTAAGATGGATTTCTGTCTCTCCTAATAGTTCCTGTTCCCAACCTGGTATTTCAAGTCTACTCTTTCTCTGTCATCATCATCCTGTCTGCACAACACTGCGTTGATGTTCTTCTTAATTTTCACTCTGTTTGAGGACTTGGCCCTCTTACAGGTTAAAGCAGAGTCCAAAGTCCAGTTGCCTCTTTAGGCTATCTAGGTGAGCAGTAGACCTGCTAATTAGCTTAACTATAATGCCATGTATTTATCTCTGCTTTAGATTTGACACAGTAAGTAACAAAAAAGCAAAGCAGTTAGACATCATACTAATTTTATTTAAGAAGTTGTCACATATGTTTTGACATTTATTGTACTTATTTAAATTTTTATTTTAGTGTATATTGCATGTGGCAGGGGACAGGCTGGACAATGACTTCAGTGTCCCCTGTCAAATGACTGATTCCAGCATAGGTGCTATGCGCTTTGGAGTGATAGTTCATGGATATTTGGAGAAGGTGGTTTAGCTTGTGTTATGAGCAGCAGCAAGAGGGTGTGAAATAAACGTGAAAACTGGACATAATTCTATATGTATTCACCAAGACTGTAAATTAATATTAGGGTTATGGTTAGGATTTACTTCATCTGATAATCTATTTGCTCTGATACAGCCACTTCATTGCTATGTCTGGGAAATCCTCCATGGCAACATGAATTATCTGTAAGTAGATTAACAAACTAGGTATTTACTAGGTGTAAAGTGATTAGAATTGTACATACTTAACAGTTACAGTTTCACAGTACTGGGTGTCAGTCATTGGAACAGTATATTGCGCATGGTGTTACTGCCTGCCAAGATGTCTGCTAGACTAGCTTGGCACCATTCAGCATTGAGTGAACAAGACCACCTCAGCCGAGGGGTGACTTATTTAGCCTGATGGCTGAGGTAAAAACAATTCCACATAGCACTTCTTGGAGCAATGCACTTGTCTCTAGTCTAGTCTTCTAATCCTCCTCTTCCCAAACTTTTATTGTTACATTTTTTTATTATTTTAACTAAATTGGCAATTCGTTGATGATCTGCTGCCTAGTCATAGCATTGTAAGTCTTCCTGGTTAACAATTCCACCTACTAAGGCCTGTGTATGTGTTTGTGTGTGTATGTGTGTCCAGTCCCTGTGAACACTCTTAATTGGTCAGTTTGGCTCTGGTGAGGCCATTGAAAGAAGAGCTGTGAGAGTGAGACGTGCATCGGAGGCAGCCTAAGAGCGGTATTCAAATATGGAAAGTGTAAAATTGGACAGGAGGCGAGCAAACCTCCAAAATGACTTGAGTCTGAGAAGCTGGCTTTGTGGGAACCGCTCAAAAGAGGGAGCACCAATGAAGAGAGGTTCAGAGACACACAAACACAAATGAAAGGCACTGAAGGGTAAGAGTGGAGATATTTTTAAATAATTCTATTATCCGTCTTCAGCAGGTAGTGTGGCTAGTATGATATACCAAATAGTAAATGTATTTGCCCAGTAAAATAACTGTAAAATATCCCAAAAAATGTAATTAAAGAGAACCTGTCAACTTAGTAGCATTGCTGTGTGACATCTGAATTTCTTTAAACATAAATTTAGTTACTATGATAGCCAACAAAATGATGTGAATTGTATTAGTAGCAGATATATAAAGCATACAGACCTGCTCATCTGGGGCCTCATGTATAAGGCTGTGTGTAGAATTCACATTAAAACTTGTCGTATGTACAAAAATGGAAATGTGCAGATGCACAAAAAAATCCAGATGCATAAATCTGCATATGCCAAGTTCCACACTCTTCCCCTTAACAAATCCCAACGAACGTGAAATTTAATGCAGCCCCACTCAGACTTCTCACAGAATTTTGCATATTTTAATATGCAATCGAGGAAGAAGCCCCTGCTAAGTTTTGCATATCATCTTCGTGTTTTGTTTAGCTGTTGTATGCTGTTGTATTTAAAGCACTCATCTGAAAAAGGACCTGAAAGGCCTACAAGGTTAAGGTGTAGTGAAGGATTTCAGTCATGGTAACTGTATTGAGAGAACTTGGAAGTTTTCATTGTAAGCAAATATTTATTAGGTTTATGCCATATAGACTATAAAGAATTAATAAAGGAAAAAATCCGTAAATTTCAGGCATTAGCACTTGTTTTTATCTAATTAAAAAAAGCCTACATTTTGTGTGGAAAAGTACCCATTATAATAATTTTTTTCCTTTTTTTCTTTGGGGGATGCTATCATTCAGTGCATGTATTACACGGCAAGTATTCTGTAAGTAACCTTTCAAGTCTAAAAATTTGGAGAAATGTTTTGTCAATTTCTTTATGAATCATAATTCTTAATGTGACACATGAGTTGTAATTGAAATGGTTATGTACAGCCTTAAACCATGATCAGTCTGAGTAAAGTCTGTACTTAGTAAAACCAGTGTAGTAGTAGTACTGTCATGTGTACATTCTACAGTGAAGTTATTATTTCAAAATGACCAATGTACTGGATATTTTAAAATGACTGCTGTTTTTTTGTCTTTTCTGTGAATTACCTTTTGGTAAAATTAAAAATAAGCCTTATATTTTAATTCAACTGTCTATGACTAGAAGCCAAACTCAGATCCTTTCATCTCATTATTGTCTCACTGATGATTAAGGAAAAAAGAAGCAATTGAGGGTTCTGAATCTTAAAAAAAACAAGTCAGTTAAAATTTAGGTGAAATAAGTGCAGGAATTCATTTAGTAGCAGGAACTGATCAGGAATGAAAATGACTGAAAAAAAAATGTGTAGTCCTTGTGAACGCTGGCCCGGACACACACAGACGGACAACATATTGTTCACCCACACACTGTTTACTTACAATATATACAACGTTCTGTGCACTCACGAACCCCAGTGCCTTCAGCACCGATTCCCCCAAGTCCAGGCCACACAGTCCTGTGCCTCTTTTCTCCTGGCCACCTCCAGTCCTTCCTCTCGCTCCGTCCTCTTCCACCCGACTTCCGCTTCTGACTGAATGGAGGCGGCCCCTTATATAATGCTCCTGGATGAGCCCCAGGTGTTCCCGGCATTCCCTCCTTAGCCACGCCCAAGCGTGGCGGAAGTGTCGGCTCTCCTCCTGGCAGCTCTCCGGGCGCCACATAAAGTCTTCCCCCCAGCACTTCCTGGTGTGGCGGAAGTGCTGGGCTCCAGGGACAATTATGGCCACGGGTCCCTACAGGGCTGGGCTTCAAAGCCCCCTACCCGAGGCCCCCTGCATAACCAGGACGGACGCCCCCTCTCGATCTGGAGGAGGCCCATGCCCTCCTCTGGTCCTCCAAGGCGTCCCGGCCGGGCTCCAGCCCCGGCCAAGGACCACACGGGATAAACTGGCATCGGGGCGCCGCCTGGCGGTGGCCACGGGCCCCTATAGGGCTGGGCTTCCAAGCCCTCCACCCGTGGTCCCCAACAGAACCAGGATGGACGCCCCCTTGTGGTCTGGAGGAGGCAGAAGCCTTCCTCACCCAGCCGGGGTCCACATCCTATAAGATCTGAGTTGACACTCCTGTTTTAAAGGCTTACAGAAATATACACAAGCAATACATGGTAAAGGAGAAACTCGATTTGTGTTTTAATTGAGAATTCATATGCACTTGATTATTTATTTATTTTAACAAACAATCGAACACATAAGGGGTGAGTTGCCATGAACTAAAAGTAGTGCACTAATACAAGTTGAAATCCATGTGTTAGTAGTTAATATTCTGTTGGCTGGTATCTGTTCTTCACCTTAGGTTTTTTTCTCAGTAGCAACAAATCCAAAGCTACAGCTGGTGCTCTCTAGGGGTGAAATAAAGCAGCAAAACCTAAAGTTCAACCAAATAAGCACTTGGTGTAATCAGATATCATTAGAAGGGTATGGAGCATAGTGGAAATGATCCCTGCAGTACATACTTATTGCATGCATCTTTTGCTTGGAAAATGTTAGCAGAATTTAACTAAAATTGCTTAATAGTCATATGGTATGTATTGAATATAAGTAATATGTGTATACTAGTTGCAGTGGGCTGGCGCCCCCAGGGTTTTTTCCTGCCTTGCGCCCTGTGTTGGCTGGGATTGGCTCCAGCAGACCCCCCGAGACCCTGTGTTAGGATATAGCGGGTTCGAAAATGACTGTCTGACAGACTGTGTGTACTAGTAAATGTGAAGTCCTTCATAGTCATGTATGCTTAGTACACTGAGATTCTTACTTGCATGTAACCTCAGAACAATAAAAAAAACACACACATATAGTATACAGTATATTACAATTTCATACAATATGTATTTACAAGTAAGTATATATACTGCTGAAGAAAAAGCGGTATCCACAGGCAATTGCTCTCTCCTTATCCTTCTTGACTGATTCTTATGTAGTTTTACATTTTGCTAGTGTCCTTGGGCCTATAAACAGTTCATACATACAAAAATGTTGTGTACGCCTATTTCCACAGTCACTTCAAAATGTATAAAAACTAAACTTGGTGTAAAGCCATGCACATTTTCATGGCAGCCTCATGCTATGCGTACTCACTTTTCTGTTTGGTTTTGCAAACTTCCGGCATCCAGAGTCAAAGCAGTGCTACTGTTTCTGTGGTCTTTCATTTTTAGATTCACACCCATGACATGGGCTGTTTCAAATACACCAAAATTAACTGCATATCATTTACAAATGTAAGGTATTTGATTGTAATCCTTCCGTAACAATATAATGGAGCATGGGATGTCCAAACTATTCCAAATAACATAGTTGCTTTAGCGTTGTTACACTTAGTGAACCACTGAGAGTATATTAATCTGTTTATTGTATTTGTGTGTGGTATTACAGCTTCACAGGTTGTGTCGAGAGCAGAGAGGATTACAGCTTACAGCTGGAAAGCCACCAGCATTTGAATAGATTCCTCTCACCCATGCCACAGTCTATTTGAGCTTCACCCATACAGCAAACACTTCAGAGCTTTTCCTGCGTGGAGGTCGAGGCTCAGAAACAGTTTCATCCCAAGAGCTCTAAACGCGCTCAATCAGTCCATCAAGTGCTTCTGGTAGAACTGTTTATACTTTTAATTCAGTTACTTCAGTGTAAACTTGCACTACAACTGTAATGTTTCACAGCCTGAGCCACTTTATGAACCATTTGCACTATCTACCTGTACACTATATGTACATGTATATTGTACTTATGCTTTTATATTGTATATTTTTCATTATTTTTATTTTGTTATTATTGTTATTTTTTATTATTTTATAGGAAAATAAGTTTATGGGGGAGTTGCATTTTGAATCTCATTGTACCATGCAATGACAATAAAAGAATTCAATTCAATTCAATAGAAGATACCATGTATTTACAGATGATTATGACAATGGCTTCTAAGCTGACTTAGATTTCCAAGACCTATCCTCTTGGAGCTGTGTGCTGTTAGAATACTAGGATATATTGATATCATTTTTATGATGCAATGTATCATAAAATGTATATTACATTGTATATGTAATTGCATGTATATTACATTTTACAGATAAATTCTTAACTTCATTTAAATATCGTATACTGTTAATAACTACACATGTAGGTGGGGTGGGGGCACAGTGGCTCAGTGGTAGCAATGAGCAAGCGCCCTGTCCAGGGATTGTTCCTTCCTTGCACTCAATTCCTGCTGTGACTGGTGCGACCCTGGATGGATGGATGGATGAATAAAACATGTATACTGAAGATTTTTCAATGTTCCTTAAAAGTTTTGAAGAATGTGTAGCTATTTTTTCATTTATCACAGACACTTATTTGGTGGCAATTGGATACATGAAGAAAGAAAACAGAAGAACACGAATTGATACATAGTACTGCTGAAATAAATTATTCCATCCAGTGTCATGCACATCACAGAACAATTCCTAGACAGGGCACCAGTTCATTGCTAACACTGTCCCACTGTGCCTCCACATGTTTAATACATGCTTTAATGCATTTCTTAATGAAAATGATATCAAGTATACATCTTAATATTTTAAAATGCTCCAAGAGCTGTAATATCATGAATATAATGTATTATATGTGGCGATCACTGCTTGTGTGTTCCTTTCGGCATAAGAGAAAGCTTGTTTAGGAAGCAGTTAGCAATTAATGACTGGGTTGGGGACACATAGAATATGAAGTATTTAACGTACTACTTTAGTTACTATGGGATTCTCTAGTAAGTAAAAGATTGATTTTAAAATGAAGGTTACGATGTTCTACTTTAATAACAAAATAAATTATGAGATTAAAGTCGACATTTTGACTTTAATCTCGACATAGACCCTTTTTTTTCTTCACTGTGTCAAAAATTTTTTTTCTTCTCTGTGGCCCTAACATGCTTCTGTATGAGACCCAAACACTCACCTTTTCACATCGTCTTTGACATTTGCCCACATCTTTTTTTGAAATTCTTCTTTTTTTATATATGCTGTTACCATTGTCTTTTAACAAAACACTAAATGGAAGGGGCTATTTATATTGATTTGCATATTCAAGTATACAAAATTTTGAAAGGAGTTGGGGTGGGACTGTAGACATGTGCATGTGCATTAAAATTCACATTGATTAGGATTTATAAAGTGAAAATGTGTAGAACTTTGCTTACACAGTTTTATGCATCTGAATTTTTTTTGTGCATACGCACATTTCTAGTGAATTCTATGCATGGTATTATACAGTCCCGTACACTATTATTGGCACCCCTTCAAAAATTATCATCCAGGGGTTCCTTGGCTTTCTCCCATGTACTCTTGTCTTCATGTCTCTTCACAGGTGTAAGTAGGGTTCAAGTCAGGGGACTGAGATGCTCATGGCAGAACTTTGATTTTGTGGTCAGTTAACCATTGCAGGGTTGACTTGGATGTGTGTTTTGGATCATTATCCTGCTGGAAGATCCAGTGACGACCCAGTTTTAGTTCCCTGGCAGAGGCAGCCAAGGTTTTGATTTAAATTCTTTTGCTATTTTATGGAATCCATGATGCCATGTACCCTAACAATGTTTCCAGGGCCTTTGGACAGAAAACAGCCCCACAACATCACAGAACCTCCTCCGTATTTCACTGTTGGGACAAGGTACTTTTCATTATAGCCATCCTTCTTTCAACACCAAGCCCACTTTGCGTGTTTATTGCCAAAAATGTTTATTTTTGTTTCATCAGACCATAGAACACGGTTCCAGTCAAAGTTGTAGTAACATTTTACAAACTCCAGGTGCTCACGTTTGTGGATAACTGATAGAAAAAGGTTCTTTCTGGTATACCTTCCAAATAATCTGTTGGTATGGAGATGCCATCTGCTGGTGGTTCCGGGGACTTGATAACCCCAGGATTTTGTTTCTTCTTGCAATTCCCCAACAGTGATACTTGGAGATATTATTGCCTCTCTTACCATCCTTCTCACTGTACATATGGGTAAAATAAACGTGGGTCCTCTTCCAGGCAAGTCTGTCACAGTTCCAGTTGATGACCATTTTTTTATTATTAAGGGCAACACACATCTCCCTCATTTAGATTGAGTCTTCTCTTTTCTTTGCTATGATGATGGCTAGCTAAGGAGATCTGGTTCTGTGTCTCCTCACTTTTGTATCCCAGTTCATCAGGAAGTCATTGATTTCAGCTGGAAAGTTCCTATACACTCCAATCATAACAACATCATACAACATCTTGCATCACCTGTGGACGACGAATGTTCTCTTCGTTCCCTTGTACTAATTCATGTCTGAGAAGTAAGCTTTACTAAACCATACATTATGTAAAAGCATGCTTTGCTGAGCAAAACAGAAAAATATTTGTCCAAAGGACTCAAGGTCTAAGCATTCCACACTTGAGTCTGCCTTATCACGTTTTCCCTTAGTTTACATCTGAACGCCATAACAAAAGGGGCCAAGAAATCAAGTTGCACAAGGGGCGTTGAAGGAGCTCAAGGATTGTGTATAATAAACGTGTTGATTGTTACATTTCATGATGATATTAAATCATGCATTCTAGGGGTATAAAAACTTGCCCCACCCAACAGACAGGGTTCAGAAGAGCCCTGACGCTGTCATGTATATTGATTGTCTGCTTTTCTGAAACTCTTCTCACTGTGACTCTGCAAAATAAAGCTGCTTTATAACCACACTTGCTGTCTTGTCTGAAGTCTTCGTCCACACACCCTAGTCCCAAAGGTATCACGTCCTAGTGAGCTGAATGACTTCCGGCCTGTCGCTCTGACAACACATTGATGAAGACCATGGAGCGGCTGCTGCTTCACCACCTGAGGTCACAGGGCCACCACGCCCTCGACCCCCTGCAGTTTGCATACCAGAAGAAGATGGGAGTGGAGGATGCCATCATCTACTGTATATACTACATTGATCCCTCTCCCACTTGGACAGAGGCAGTGGTGCTGTAAGAATGATGTTTCTGGACTTCTCTAGCACCTTCAACACCATTCAACCTCTGCTCCTTAGGGACAAGCTGACAGAGATGGGAGTAGATTCATACCTGGTGGCATGGATCATGGACTATCTTACAGACCGATCTCAGTATGTGCGTCTTGGGAACTGCAGGTCTGACATTGTGGTCAGCAACACAGGAGCGCCGCAGGGGACTGTACTTTCTCTGGTATTGTTCAGCCTATATACATCGGGCTTCCAATACAACTCAGAGTCCTGCCACGTGCAAAAGTTCGCTGACGACACTGCTATCATGGGCTGCATCAGGAGCGGGCAGGAGGAGAAGTATAGGAACCTAATCAAGGACTTTGTTAAATGGTGCGACTCAAACCACCTACAACTGAACACCAGCAAAACCAAGGAGCTGGTGGTGGATTTTAGGAGGACCAGACCCCTCATGGACCCCATGATTATCAGAAGCGACTGTGTGCAGAGGGTGCAGACCTATAAATACCTGGGAGTGCAGCTGGATGATAAAGACGACAGGCACTGGGCAGTCTCCTGTCAATCATGGAGAATCCACTGCATCAACAAAACAGAATCATCTCCAGACAGAAGAGCAGCTTCAGCGACAGACTACTGTCACTCTCCTGCTCCACTGACAGACTGAGATCATTCCTCCCCCACACTATGCGACTCTTCAATTCCACCCGGGGGGGTAAACATTAACATTATTCAAAATTACTGTCTGTTATACCTGCATTTTTATCACTCTTTAATTTAATAATGTTTTTTTATCAGTATGCTGCTGCTGGAGTATGTGAATTTCCCCTTGGGATTAATAAGGTATCTATCTATCTATCTATCTATCTATCTATCTATCTATCTATCTATCTATCTATCTATCTATCTATCTATCTATCTAATCAATGTAACAATGTCCAGTTTAAATGGGAAACATGCTGCAGTTACATTGCTTCACATTAATTTCCAAGGGTGCCAACAATTGTGGCACATGAGGTTTTGTTAAAAATATTTATTTCTTGCTTGATCAGCAAACAGGGATATTTTTCTAACCGTTCTTACTAATTGTTACAAGGGGTGCCAATAATAGTGGAGGGCACTGTGCATAAGGCTCCTTGTCACTGTTGGTAGCATGAGATGGTACCTGCAGCTGATTCAGATTACATAGGTGGTCCAGCTCTTCCATGGTTGCACCTCCATATGTACTGTTGCAAGAAGGTTTGCTGCATCCCCCAGCACAGTCTCAAGAGCATGGAGGCGATACCAGGAGACATGCTGTTTCATTAGGAGAGCAGGACAGGGCCATGGAAGGGCATCAACCCAGCAGCAAGACCAGTATGTGCTCCTTTGTTCAAGGAGGAACAGGAAGAGCAGTGTTAGAGCCCTACCAAATGACCCCAAACTGGCTACTGGTGTGCATGTTTCTGACCAGACTTTTACAAACAGATGCCATGAGGGTGGTATGATAGCCCAATGATCTCTAAGGGGACCTGTGCTCTTAGTCCATCACTGTGCAGGTCGATTGCCATTCGCCATAGAATACTACAATTGGCGGTTCCACCATCCAGCATGATTGTTTTGGCACTGGGTCAGAGATGATCTGGTGAGGCATATCCTTGGAGGGTCCACATGATAGGCAATGATACCCTGACTGCTGTTAGGTACCAGGATGAAATCCTCAGAGCCATTGTCAGACCTTACACTGGTGCAGTGGGTACAGTGTTCCTCCTGGTGCAGGACAATGCCCAGGCTCATGTGGCCAGTGTGTGTAGGCAGTTCCTGGATGGCAGAGGCATTAATGCCATTCCCCAGACCTGACCCAATTAAGAACCTCTGGAACATTAGGGTATTGGTGCATCCAATGCTGCCAAATAGTGCCATAGCCCATCCAGGAGCTCGCTGATACCCTGATCCAGGTCTGGGAGAACATTCCCCAGGACACCATCCGTTGTCTCATCTGGATCATACACAGTTGTTGCTGGGAGTGCAAATAGGCACATGGGTGACATACACACTACTGAGTCACATTATAAGTATCTGTGATGAAATACACATAAATTGGATCAGTCAGATTTTATTAGTGATGTTGAACCCAGCTCTCAGTGGGTTAATGAATTTGGTTTTCATTGACTGTTGTTGCATCATTTTGTTCTCGTTTTCAATTTTTGGAGCAGTGTATATATATATTATATATATATATATATATATATATATATATATATATATATATATATATATATATATATATACACACAGAGAGAGAGAGAGTCCACATTGTTTTGTTAGAATAGTAGTTGTTATTATTGGCTCTTCAGAAACCTTACAACCTGTAGGCAGAAACCATCCCAGAATCTACTGGTGAGAGTGCAAATGGTCCTGTAGTTTTTGCCAGACTTTAGGAGACAGCAAATGTTTTCTTTAATGGTACTTATTCTATTTGGCAGTTGAGTGTTGTATGTGTCATGAATGCAAGGCAGATGGAAGCCAATGATATTCTGTGCTGCCCTCACCAACCTATGCAGTGCTTTACATTCTTGTGCCAAGCAAATGGTGTACCAGCATGTAATGCACCCATTTCAGATGAACTCCACTAAGCACCTGTAGAACTTTCTGTAAAGATTGAGAAATGCAAGCAGCCATCATATGTCTGAGGAAGTAGAGGTGCTTGTGAGCCTTTTTGAGTAGAGTTGAAATGCGTTGTGCCCACTTCAGTGAATAAGTGATAGTCACTCTGGGAAATGTAAAGCTACTTACACTTTTAGCAGCATTCTCTCTGGTGCAAACTGCCATATAAAGACAATGATTACCTCCTTGATTTTGCTTACATTAAGGATGAGATTATTGTCCTGGCATCAGAAGGTAGACCTCTTTTTTGTGGTGTCATCAGCAGATTTAATGATGGAGTTGGAGTTGTGTCTGGCTGAACAGTCAGAGGTAAACAAGGAGTAGAGAGAGGACTCAGCTCCCAACCCTGTGGAGTGCCTGTGTTGATGGTCATCGTGGAGAATGTAATGTTGAAAATCCTTACATAATGAAGTTGATCATTTGGTTAGTAAATCCACATATCCAGTTGCAGACAGCATCATTTTATTAATAATGAAGTTTAATGTAATTCTTCAGCAGCAGCTGTAGATCTGTTAGATAACATAGTAGTAGTTATATAACTGTAGTCTGATCTATAACATATGGCCACAAAATGTATACATTTGTTATATTTTAAATAAATGCAACTTTATTTGTCCCCAGGGGAAATTTGGCTTTTTACAGAAGGTCTTTAAATAAATACAAAAAAAGGTAAGTAAGTAAATAAAATAAATAAACACACACACTTTGGTCTGAACATGATGGATCTCAATATTTGTGGTTATAAGATGAAAGCAGACATAATGAGGAAATAGAAGTATAGAAAATATTGTGTGCAAGCAAAATTTTGTGTATTAAAAAAAAGACTGATACAACATGCACATTCATTAAGACTTTGGCCTTTATTTATTTGATTTGTTTGCTGTGGTTCTGTGTTCAGAAGGTCATTTAAAGGTTTGATAAAGGTTTGATTAAAATGTTAAACAATAGTAACTGTGTACTTTTTTGTAACAAAAAAATGCATAAAAATAAGACTTTTATGAAAACACTAGGTAAAAAATTGCTTACTAACACACAAACCATTCATAATGGCTGAATAAGGCTAAAAATGAAGGCTCCGAGTGACACTAAATAAAGGGCCATTTGGGAGCCGTAAGAGCCGGCTCAGAAGAGCAGAATCTTTAAAAAGAGCCGGACCTCCCATCACTAGTTCACACTAAAGCGACCATAAACACATGTAACATAGCCGTTTGGCTAAACAGAAAAATCTTCCTTGTCGAAGGGATTTTTATGCCACTGGCCATGGGATTTATCTCAAAACTCTAGCAACCGAATACCAAATAAACTATTTACCTTTTGCACATGTATGCAGCATTCAAACTGAACAAAACATAATTTAGATGTATACAGGTAAGAAACACAAGTGCCAATGAAACCAACTCCTCTCAGACCCCCCCAACAGAATTTGGCTACAGACTTCAAGCAGCAGACGATCCTCCAGCCACATGATCATATGACATTATTCACAGGGGTCTGCCACTGGATGTTTGCATCCAGACCCTTCTTTTATGCCCACTACATTGGAATATATCTTTCTTTCGTGAAGGATAACTAATCAGGGAATGTGAGGTTGTAATGAGCAGGATCCAATCAGGAAAGGAACATGTAATAAGCACAAGCCAATCAGAGTTCTTTGTTTTCACTCATCTACAATAAAATACTGAGCAGATATATGGCTCTTGAGAGAATGTTCAAACGTCTCAATTTTCAAGGTTTAAAATGCCAGGGTAGTGTGGGCTAAAGGAGAAAAACTATTTTATTAATGAAAATATAGTTGTGTGGATGTATCCAAAATGAAAATAAAGGAAAATAATTATTTAAAAATAACAAATCTTTAGATTATACATTGATAAAATTAACCTGGTATTGTTCCACTTGTCTTGGTGCGCAGTTTGTCTTAGCCACGGAAGAGATCAAAAATAGATATACAACAAAAGTTTTGTGAACATGATTGTTTATTTCCATCAATTTTCAAAAATATACATTAAAAACACACACACACACACACATACAATAAATCAAGGCTTACATTTGCTTGGGTATCCAGTCCTCAGGTACCACAGCATCTTTCAATTTGTATTTCGGTCCTGGAAAGAAATTACATTCAAATTCCCATCTGTTGTTATTGAATTGTTTTATTATTCTTGTTACACTTGCTGTTCTGTTTTTAAATCCAGATTACTTTTTCCCCAGAAGTGATGTGTTTATAACACACAACGGGTTTGCCTGAGCCAGTTAAGTGTTCCTCCTGCATCTGAAGTTTTAACTACATTAACTGTTAAGCAGAAGCATTCTGTTCACCCAATCAGCTAGCAGTACTTAAAGTTGCCATGTTAGCATTTTACGGCATGTTAAGAAAGATGCACATTATTATAATTTTACTTGAGGGTTTCACTGTGCTGTGCTTGTATTTTATTTGTGTTTTACTACACCTAACTGTATTTATCTTAGTATATTTGGTTTTTTATTTGAAGGTTTTACTCCACAGAATTGCCCCATGTTGTACTATATGTGTATTGTCCCTAAGCTGTTTGCAGTCCTGTATTTTATTTACATTTTATTTAATTTAAAGAATTTACACCACAGAACTCCATTTTATTGCGAATGTTTTTTTCACTAGATGTTACCTGTATTTTATTGCTCTGTGAAAGTGTAATGTATTGTCTTAGCAGATTAATTTATGTGCAGATAGTTTGTCATAAAGCCCATCTAATAAGTTTTTAAAAGCAGCAAAGGCGTGAAAAAGAAACGACAATGCAATTTGTTACGAAAGCCTCAGCACCCTGCCTTATCCTAGTGTCTCAAAAAAATTCAAATTGCAAAGCATTCCAAGTAACACACACTTTCTACCTTGAGTTGTGAAGCAGCATCTCGTCAAAATCATAAAGACTGGAATAAGAACCAAGAGTGACTGATACCTTGATAATCCAGCCATTTGCCCTCTGAGTAAAGAAAAGAAAATGTTTATCATTCAATGCTTCTTTATCACCATAAGATTCTTCTCTTTGGTACTGCTGGTGTAATAATACTTGAGATTCACCCTTCACTGATATTGCGTCTAACACACTCCTGATATTTGAGAAGATGGTATATTTATTTCTTTTGCATTCCCTTTTGATATTATATTTATGATGCCATATCCTCCTCATTTTTTATTTGGCTGCTGCAAACTATGCAAGAATCTAAAGCCCTGCAAGTAATAACTGATGAGGACAAACATAAAATTAACAAGTATGCATTGTGCAAAGTTTCTGAACAATTTAGGGTGCCATTGGTCACTTCATATTGGCTATACATGCTTGGCTACAGTGCCTTTCATGTTTGAAAGGGCTAGTAGAGATGGGACCTGGGAGATCTGGTGGTACAAATTTCAGTACAAATTATGACACCCAATTAAAAATTGGATGGGTTGTTTGTAAAAGAGGACCAGCCACCACAACAAAACACAGGCCATTTTACTATAATATCTGAACTGAGAAAGAAGCCAGAGATTGTTTTGTGTATTTGGTATTAGGCTGGAAACCCACTTATACACTCTGGGAATACAGTTAATTTCAGCCACATGTTCAAGTTTACACCAGGAGACAGCATTTTGGTTTACATATGTAAACTTGGGATTTCAAATTTCAGATGAGGAGGGTCCCTTACATCTTATACCTGGTATGTTTCAAATACTTGATTTCCAATATATAAGTTACAAATGAAATGTAGAGAATGTCATTTAAATCTAAAGTAATGCAAAGGTTTGTCATCTAATGTGAAATTCAATTAACCTACCAAATAATTAAGATTACATTTGCCACTGAGGCCAGGGTCTTATCAGTATCAGAAATTAACTTAAGAGTTAATGTAATGTAAACAAGTAGAAAACAATACTGCTCCACATTAATACAGTAAACCTTCATCTATCTAGTTATCAAATTTCCAAACCTATATTACAGCTTAGGGATGCAGGGTGATATAGTCCCATCCTGCCAGTAATGGGTAATGGGTCCATTGCAGGGCTCACTCACCATTATCAGACCAATTTAGAGTTCCAAATTACCTAAACTAAATGCATTCTAGGAATAGAAAGAAGAACAAAACCCACAGAAATGCGAAAAAAATGTGCAAATGGACTCAAAGCTATTGACCCCAGGGCTTTGATGTAGCAGTACTTACCCCACTGTACTACATTTTCGGTCACAGATAAAAAATATTTTTGCAAGGACGGCTAAAATAAATGCCTACTTACATTGTGGACATTAGAATCTCATTAACATACAATACATACCATGCTGATGTGAAAGTTGGTCTCGGCAGCAAAAAGACACACGCCTAAAGTCCGCTAATGTCCATTTTCTGACTTTGTGCTTCAAGTGTATAAATATGCTCTACCTGCCAAGCTGTGCCATAACGAGAACATAAAAATCATCAACATGTTCTCTTGAATGGAAAAAAGGGATTTGTGATGGTGCTTATGTTTCTCCACAATAACTGCCCCCTTCTTTGTTGAAGCTGTCAATATACTCTTTGTATATGAAAGGGCATAAGATCCAACTAGGTAGCACAAAGAAACAAACATGCCTAAATAGATTTCCAAAACAGATCATCCAAGAGCACCTCTGCAGGGAAGATATAGGACTGAAAGGTCTTGTAGATATATGTATCCTGGAAATAAAACCTTGATGGAAATTAAAATGAGAAAAAGTCATTGTACCTTCAAATTTAGAGAGCTTTACTTTCAGGAGTCTCTTAGAATTTACACTTAAAACATGGCATACGGACAAAACTAGAAATGTGCGTATGCACAAAAAAATTCAGATGCATAAATCACTGTGTAAGCAAAGTTCTACACACTTTCCCTTTATAAACTCAATCAAGAATTTTCAGAATTTTGTCCTATTTAAATATACAAATCAATATAAATAGCCCCTTCTGTGCAGTATTTTGTTCAAAGACAATAGCAAAAGCATGTGTAAAAAAAGAATTCTTTCAGCGAGTGTGAAATGGAGTTCTTGCTCAGTGAAGTGGAGGCGAGGAAAAACATACTGCTTGATGGCTTAAGCAGTGGTATAGGCAAGAAAAGTAAATTGATAGAGTGGAACAGTGTGGTAGAGGCACTCTAAAGTTCAAGTTCAAAAAGTCACACAGTGCCCAAAATAAAAAAGAAGTGGTCAGATATCAAAGTCAACGTGAAAAGGTGAGTCGCAGCCTGCCATCTGAGTTGTCAATACCACTGAAAGAAGTAGTGGAATTCCGGTGCTCACAGCGTTTCAGCAGGGAGCTGCTGCAATTATTGGTGAGACACTTAGACCCAGCATTTTAGCAGCACCCAAGCCAGGAAATTATTATATTGTTGCTCTTGTTCAGTCAGTGATTTGGCGAGTAGGGTGAAAAGCCATGTCTTCAGTGGGTTTCTGCTGTCACCTAAGTAATCATGTTATATGGTTACATCATACAGTACAGATAACTTACAATTTTGACCAAAGGGATAATATAAAATGTCTCATCTTACCGAAAATTCAGCCATCACACGCAACACCAGTTTCAAGTCTGTTCTCAGCACTACTATTTCTCAGAATGAATGAATCATGAGTTGAGGCAGGCTATATAATTTGCACATTAATAGAGTGTAAATACTTTCAATTTACATAAGCAATTGCATTCTCGGAAGGTGCCTTTATAGCAATGTGTGTGCAATCAACAGCTTTGATTATATTTAGAAAAATGAACATTTCTGCAATTTGAGCTTTGATGTTTGCCTGTTCAACTACAGTGGAAGGAAATCTTATATATCTGGATGACAAGCAGATAGTACTATCCCATATGGCTGGCACTGTGTGACTCAGTGATGACTGAAAAATACCCGATCGGTTAGCCAGTTCACACTGAAAAGCTCCTGTGGCAAAAGGTACAGGTAGAGCACAATTCCTCCAAAGTCTGCCTTTGTAAAGCAGACCCCAGTTCTGCACACAGCTCCAAGAGGATAGATCTTGGAAATTGAAATCGTCTTAGAAGCCAGTCATTGTCATCGGACAAGAAATCGGTATGAACTCTAAATATGTTGGTTGACTCTCTTGTAATTCTTCCATTTGCGATGTCACCTAACAATGCAAAAGCAGCCATGATAGTTGGAATAGTTTGGTTATTCCGTGCACCATTATATTATTTGAGATTGATTACAAGTGAATTAAATTTGTAAATGATATGCAATTAATTTTGGTGTATATGACAACGGCCATTTCATGTTTTGTTTACCTAATTATTCAAGGGATACTCAGAACTCAGGAGCACAGGGACAGCATGGGGGTGAACACAGAAGTTTTAGCCTGGCAAACTTGTACCCAGAAATAAAGGCCGCAGACCTTAAGGCTTAATTCAGACCTCATCCTGGTATAGGAATCAAAAGCATAAGACTAGAATCTGGAGTGAAGTGAAGGATCACTGGTAAGAGGAAAAGAAATGTATCTTTAAACTTTACAACACACAGTATTTTGAGGACCTTCACATCTCGATGTAATGACAAGCTATGATTGAATGGCCTATATCTGTCAAAACCTTTCTTGTGTTCCTATATTCTGGAGTGACAAAAATGTGATTTTTTTGTATTTGGAGGAGAAAATGTGGGGAAACTGCCCCACCAGACCTAGATGTACTAGGTAGCTTGCTTAAAAAAGCTCAGCAGCTTCATTATTTGACATACTATATGCTTTAATAATCTGTGATTAATCTGTTATTTTTCTGCTGTTATTCATACCTGAATGTGCATTTTATTTACATGGTATATCTGAGATGGGGGGTTCTTTTTCTCATGATATAAAGTAGAGTTTTACACCTACAGTTTTGGAGTAATATAAGTAGGTTGGTCACACAAAAAATGCGGAACGGTTACCATGAAGAGTTCTAACCAATGTAAAGGAGATAACAACTGGCTAAAAGTGTGGGCAAGAGCATGTCCAGGGCACTGGCATCTTAATGTACCTTCTGGACTCCTAAAAACTATATATTTTTCCCATAATGGGAAGCTATTGGGTTCCTGGTATACAGATGAAGGATGAAAATGCTGGAAAGCAAAACTTTATTTAACTACATATGTTAGCGTAGCTCCAGACCCTCATAGTGATGATTTTTCCATTTAAAGAAACAAACAGAACATTTAACTTAAAGTAATGTTTTCCATATTTAGATAAAAATATATATGAGCAAGTGTTTCATAATGTACTTGAAGGTTGATGGAGGGTATAGCAGATGAGATCTCTGAAGAAAGAAGATCCGATTGAAGTATTAATAACCAAGAGTGACCTATTGCCTTTTATATATGCCTCAGAAACGTGTTTACTAATAAGTACTTCAGCCCTGAACAGATAATTGGCAACACATAGAATATCCTGACCACAATGTCACTCTGAGCATGCAGCAAGAATGACTACATCAGTTCAATTTTTGTTTTTACTCCAAACCAACACCCAGCCCGTAATCCATCATTTAATATTACTACAACCTCTTTGCACCTAAGTCCAAAATATTATTAGAGATGAACTGGGGGGCATGGGGAAAGGGCCTTCTGGTAGCCAGTGGCAGCCCAATGAGGGGGCATTTCAAACTTTTCAGACAAATAAATTTCAAGAAAGCACTTAGTCAACACAGCCAAAAAACTCTGGCCCTGAGATGTATTTATAGTTATAGCAAATACTAAAACTATTGGAAGTTGTCATCTATGCAAGATGAATGATAATCTACTTGCTGAAATATTGCGAGTATCTAACTTAATACATGGATGGAATACAACTTCTCCTGCATGATCACCATAAACGGAATGGTTATGCAGTTTTAAAATTTGCAAGCATGTGTGGTCGAAATGTAACATCTTATTAAAGAAAGGAACACACACACTCTAGCAGGACAAATCAGTAATCAGGCAGGAGAAAAGCTGTTCATTGTATCTTTTAATTACTCTTCATCAAAATGCCTTAGAGGCAGCATTCTCTTAGAGATAGACTTCTTCAAAATCAGTATGGTCAGAGAAAACAAAGAATAGAATTTCATTTTATAAATTGTTGAATTTACATACAGTGTCAATCAATGCATACATTTTACTCTGGTTGGTTCATTGGTTTATACTCAAATGATTTTTATAAAATAAAAGTATGTTATATTATATTCTGGTTCTTCATATATATTTGAGTTGTGCCAATACCCTTGAAATTTCTGTGCATATAGCAAGTGTCCATTCTGTTTGTTTACAGGACATCTGCTGATTATTCTTAGTCATCCTTCAGTACATTTTGTATATTACATCAGCTTTTCTTCTGGAACATTATTATTTCAGTGTACATTTTTTTGTTCACTTGACCTTTATATGGTTTCCTGGTGTGCCTGAACAGGTTTCTAACATTTATTAAGCTTTTGTACTATTTCTTTTAAGAAGAATGCTATTTTACCCTAAAATTATTCTTCCACACATGTGCCATTACAAAAGCTTCATTTGCAGAATGCTAACACACAACTGAACTGTTCTTAGCATAGCAGATGTATAAAAAGTATTTTATTTGATGTACGCATGTTAAATTGGTTGCATTGACTTGAGTGTATCATTCTTGCATTCACCTAATGAAGACAAAAAAATTATATATATATATATATATATATATATATATATATATATATATATATATATATATATATATATATATATATATATATAAACTGCTCAAAAAATAAAGAAACACTTTGAAAACACATCAGATCTCAATGGGAAAAGAAATCCTCCTGGATATCTATACTGATATAGACTGGGTAATGTGTTAGGAACGAAAGGATGCCACATCGTTTGATGGAAATGAAAATGATCAACCTACAGAGCCCTGAATTCAAAGACGCCCCAAAAATCAGAGTGAAAAAATTATGTGGCAGGCTAGTCCATTTTGCCAAAATTTAATTGCAGCAACTCAAAATTGTACGCAGCACTTTGTATGGCCCCTGTGTTCTTGTATACATGCCTGACAACATCGGTACATGCTTCTAATGAGATGACAGATGGTGTTGTGGGGGATCTCCTCCCAGATCTGGACCAGGGCATCACTGAGCTCCTGGACAGTCTGAGATGCAACCTGGTGGCATTGGATGGACCAAAACATAATGTCCCAGAGGTGTTCTATTGGATTTAGGTCAGGAAAGTGTGGTGGCTAGTCAATGGTATCAATTCCTTCATCCTCCAGGAACTGCCTGCATACTCTCACCACATGAGGCCAGGAACTGTCGTGCACCAGGAGCCACTGTACCAGCATAGGGTCTGACAATGGGTCCAAGGATTTCATCCTGATACCTAATGGCAGCCAAGGTGCCTTTGTCAAGCCTGTAGCGGTCTGTGTAACCCTCCATGGATATGCCTCCCCAGACAATCATTAACAAAACCACCAAACTGCTCATGCTGAATGATGTTACAGGCAGCATAATGTTCTCCATGGCTTCTCCAGACCCTTTCACTTCTGTCACATGCTCAGGGTGAACCTGCTCTCATCTGTGAATAGCACATGGCACCAGTGGTGCATCTGCCAATTCTGGTATACTATGGCGAATGCCAATCGAGCTGCATGCTGCTGGGCAGTGAGCTCAGGGCCCATTAGAAGACATGGGGCCCTTGGGTCACCCTCATGAAGTCTTTCTGGTTGTTTGGTCAGAGACATTCACACCAGTGGCCTGCTGGAGGTCATTTTGTAGGGCTCTGGCAGTGTTCATCCTGTTCCTCCTTGCCCAAAGGAGCAGATACTGGTCCTGCTGATGGGTTATGGACCTTCTATGGCCCTCTCCAGCTCTCCTAGAGTAACTGCTTGTCTCCTAGAATCTCCTCCATGCCCTTGAGACTGTGCAGGGAGACACAGCAAACCTTCTGGCAATGACACGTATTGATGTGCCATCCTGGAGAAGTTGGACTACCTGTGCAACCTTTGTAGGGTCCAGGTATCTATCACCTCATGCTACCAGTAGTGACACTGACTGTAGCCAAATGCAAAACTAGTGAAGAAACAGTCAGAAAAGATGAGGAGGGAAAAATGTCAGTGGCCTCCATCTGTTAAACCATTCCTGTTTTGGGGGTCATCTCATTGTTGCCCCTCTAGTGCATCTGTTGTTAATTTCATTAACACCACAGCAGCTGAAACTGATTAACAACCCCCTCTGCTACTTAACTGACCAGATTAATATCCCATAAGTTTCATTGACTTTATGCTATACTCTGATTAAAAAGTGTTCTTTTAATTCTTTTGAGCAGTATATATATAGATGCGTACTATATGACGAATGATTTTGAAGAAAAATTACCATTGCATGAAAATGTTGTATGATTTTGCTAATCTTTTTGCACATATAGAGTAAATATGTCCTTCAATGGAACTGCAAAAGAAAGTATGCATGGGTTTTATCCTTAATGTTAAAGAACACACATTAGGTGTTAAAATGGTCAAAGAATAAAGTGGACACAAGCTACAATTGCAAAGAGATTTGACAAAAGTGTTGGTGATAGTGGCAGCGGACAGGTGGGACAGCGGGAGGGGAAATTCATGAAATTATTCTTGGTAGTAATGTCCAGCAGTTTCGTAGTTTACACATTCTTGGGTTCGCAGATATATCGCTCATCCCAAGTAAGGGGGTGGGAAGCCCATAGAATGTGAAAAATGACAACCATTGATTGTGTTTTTATTTTTTATTTATTTTTGTTCCTGAAAGAAAAGTACTTTGGTCAGCAGCAATGATCAAGTGGTGTATTCAACGTATTTTTTTTATTAGTTTGCATACTGTTCTTGAACCACGAAACATGCATTTAAGATATAATAGAAACACCAATAATCGGAAACTGGAAAACAGCCGTGTCAGGTACAAAGTAGATTTGCCATTTTAGTAAACTGCACTGAACTCAGTTTCCACAGGATGTGTGCCAAGCACCAAACGCCCAGTCCTTGTCGGTGTCACTGCACCTCTACACCTGCTGAAATGCGTTGCTCTCTTCACTGGTAAAAAAGTTGTCTTTATCAAAAATTGCATACAGCTATGTCTCCTTGGCTTGGATGGAAAAGGACTCTCCTATTTCAAAATCCATCCAATTTCTAGACACCTTTCAAAAAGCAAATTTAAGTAAACAAAGTTCTGCCAAACAGTCTCAAAACTTCCACTGTTCACCCCACAGACCTGCTATGATTGGTTAATATATATGAATATCAGCACATCATATGAAAATGAGGAGGCCATGACACTTAATGTTGGGCATTATACTAAATCTCAATCTAGGAAATTCCTGACATGAGTGCTTTCTGATTCTTGATCTCGATATATATACACCTCCATTCTCCTTGAAAATGTACCTATACATTCCTTTCCGTCACTTACATGTGTAAATAGGGTTTCTATGTGACTACAAGTAATTTGCTTAACCTGCCTCTGCTGCATTTGTAAAATATCTATGTCAGGTGTTGTGAAGCATCATGCTTATTGGAAATAACCTTGATAATGACTTACTTCCAAAAATCTAACAATGATATTGTGTACTCTGTATGCGAGGTGGACCACACCCAGACTTTGCTTAGATCATCAACTTTAGAGTGTTGTTATATTTTATGAAATACTTGAAAAGGATCACCTGGTTTGAACACTAAGGGCAAGGAGTGTTTTTGAAACAGCAGGCAATCAGTTGTTTTTCTTACAAAATAAAGCTACAATATTCAGTTACTCACTCAGACTGTTGACTCTTCAGAGGGACTTTTGATGTGCTGCTCCACTGTCTTTTCAGTAAGAGAGTCTTACTGTGGCAAATGTTCTACCATCTATAGAAATTATGAACTGAGCTTCATCAATCTGCAGCAATTGTGGGTTTTTAGACAGCTGGTCAGATGACAGCTGATGATGTCACTTTACTGCGGCAGACTGGACAAGTAGAATTCACAAACAGCCACTGGTCAATGCATTCCACATGGAAATTGTGGGTGCATGGAAGGTGACGGAGTAAATCTCCATTATTGAAGGTTGCCAGACAAACACTGCATGTGGTGAGAAAGCCATTTCCTTCAAATGCCTTTGTAGGCAGGCTCTCCAACTGTTCTGCAGAGAGTCCACATGGATGATGGTCATCTGGATAAATAATTTCAAAATCATATGTGAGACGAATGTGGGGTGGCCCACCACCCTCCTGGCTATTAACTTCTGGGCTCTTGCCTTCTGCCGTATCCATGTCTCTTGCCATTCCCAGCACTTCAAGCACTGTAGTGTCAGTGTCCTCAGATAAGAGGTACTCTATTTCATCTTCAATGACCTCACTGTTCAAGTGCCAAACCATAATTTTTTTTGCTAGGTCCATTGCTCCAGGAGCACAATTTAAAATGGGGATACAGATCTCACCAATAAACCTGCATGTGCCTTCCATCCGAATGCATGACAGAGTCCGATAGGCAACCTGATTCCCATCTGGGGGTAAATGACTAAATCGATCGATGGCCCAGAGAGTCCTGTGTTCAGGGCTGGAGGCTCTGCTGGGCTCATCAGCGTCAATTGGACTGCCAGGCAAACTTGCTTCTAGCAGGGGACTGGCTTCTTCTGCCATCCCTAAGGACTCGAACTGCATAGTGGCATCCCCCCAATCATTCTCTGAGGAATTCTCCACGATTTCAGCTGCACTCTGCCTGGACAAATCTCCTTGTGCTCCTGTGGACACTTCACTTTGCCCTGCAAGTAATATAGTGCCTTTATTTATTTGGCTGTTTATTGATGGTTTAATAAAATGCCTTTAAAATCACCAGGTTTTATGGCAAATCAATGTCGGATTAATAACCATATTAATGTTGATACATTCATGAAATACAAGAGTGTGCATTTTAAATAACTTATCACTATTAAATATGTGACTTTATCTAAGAAACTAGTATCTTATAAAATAAAAAATAAATACAGAGTGATTAGCAGGTGTTGCCTTACAATGTAGCTGAACAAAGGTTTGGTCTCCAGGCACTAGTCATTATCTGTGTGGAAATGCCATGTTTTTCTTGTGTTCATGTTTTTCTTTTTTTTTCTACATGAACTTTCTATAGATGTACAGCTTAGTTTACTTGGAGGCACTAAATCGGTCCAAGATACAATGGTGCCCATCAAGACTTGGTTCTGGCCTTGAGCTACGTACTTGCTTTGGATCCTCAGGTTGATTGAATGAATAAACAAATCAAAATAAAAACAGGCAATGGGACTTTCATAGCACTGAACATTTTGAAATCCTTACCAGAGATGAATAAACCAGGCACCAGAGAACTATTCTAGGTTTGTATTAAAGCTTACATATTAGTCATCCTTATCTCAGGCCAGTGGAACTTTCACCAAGAAGAGGTTCTCTAAACCCACTTTGGACCTGCCACCTACTCCACCATTTTTAGTCTCAAGGATATATATCCCCAAAGAAGCTACAACATGGGTATTCAACTTTAGTTCTGGAGGGCTAGTGGCTACAACCTTTTTCTCCAATCAAAGATATGAAGAAGTTATTGCTCAGACAATATTGCAAAATGCATCTTCAATTCTTACCCAATGTACTGTACTATGAAATGCAAATGTCAAGGGAACCAGCCAGTCAGTATATAACCTGGTCCCATTTGCATCTCTCTGTTCCTCACAAAGGATCTATTTGAAATGAATCAGTAAAGAAAAAATGAATGGCAATGTATTACTCATCTGCCCTACTCCACAAACCATTACATAATATTTTTGGAAAGCAAAAGTCTACAACACAAGAATTAGCTGATGTGAATGAACAGAATGAAAGCTATATAATTAAATATCAAGTTCTCTCGTTAACAATTATTATCACCAACTCAGAAAATTCAGTTGGAACAAAACACTGCAGCCACTGCAACCGTCCATGGCTGAACCAAAGGACATCTGAACTACAAGACTATTGTCAGACAAGACAAGCACTTGCAAAAGGTGTAGTGGTGTGTCAGATGCAGGAGCTTACAATTTACTCTGGGTCACCAACTCTCATATTCCTGGCTTGTCTATATAACAAGAGCTATAACCCAACACATGGATAGATTTAGGGCCTGAAGATGGTTTATTTCTTTCTGCCATGAAAAAGTATTAATGAACCAACAACTACAAAAAAAGTGGGATAGCCGGACTATTACCACATCATGTAAAATGGCTGTGCTTTAAAATTCAAGTTCCGTTGTGTGATCCTTAGAGGGAGCGTTTGTCTGGACATATAAACCTCACTACAAATCCAAAGTAGAGGCATTTCAGGCTTTTCAGACAAATAAATTGCAAGAAAGTTACCATTTAGTCAACACAGAACCAACACTGAAATGCAATTCACCATCTGGTAAAGGTACAAGAGTTTTGTGTTAAATACACCTGGACAACTCTAGAAGTACTGCACTAAGCATTCTGCAAAAAATAACCAAAATCATCCTTAAAAAAATAAGATATGAGGTTACATCTCTAATTGATTGGGGAAAATAAACAAAATGGTGGATACAAAAATCCATTCTGGAATGTTTTTCTGAACTTGTTTTATTACAGTTTCTACTGTATGTGAATTTATGACACCCTAGAGATTTTCTCATTTTATTTTTATATGGCATTGAATCATAATGGATTTATTTTGGCTTTTGACATTGATCAATAATAAAGACTTAACATCAAAGTGACAACCGATCTCTTTCAACTGGTCTAACTAAATTAAAAATATCCATCCATCCATTATCCAACCCGCTCTATCCTAACTACAGGGTCACGGGGGTCTGCTGGAGCCAATCCCAGCCAACACAGGGTGCAAGGCAGGAAACAAACACCAGGCAGGGTGCCAGCCCACCGCAGAATTAAAAATATAAAACACAGAATAATTGATTGCATAATTATTCACCCTTTTTAATATGACACACCTAAATCATCACTGGTTTTAGAAGTCACATAATTAAATAGTGATTACCTGACTGTAATCAAGGGGTTTCAGTTGACTGTAGCGTAAATGCACACTGTCTTGAAAGTGCAACTTGTGGTGAGTTACATACACAATTCAGAAAACAACCAAGTAGCTCCGTGATAAGGTAATTGAAAAGCATAAGTCAGGGAATGGACACAAAAAATAATGTCCAAGTCAATGAATCCAATGAATATGCCGTGGAGTTCAGTTAAATCAGTCATTAAGAAATGGAAAGAGTGAGGAACTGCAATAAATCTGCCTAGAGTAGGCAGAATGATTGTGGAAGAAGACAACTATTGAGGGTGGCCACCAAGAGCTCTATCAGAACTCTGAAGGAATTAGAATATGAAGAGGTTGAAACTGGAGAGACTATGCATACAACACCTGCTGCCTGGGTGCTTCATCACATTGGAGACTCTGAAATCAGCTGGAAGGTGGTTCTATGGCTTGATAAGACCATAGTTGAGCCAAATTGCACAAACACACCATCCCCACTGCAAAGCATGGTGGTGACACCATCATGCTGTGGGAATACTGCCGTGCAGCAGGTTTGAAAGGGTAGATGTGAAAATGAATGCAGGTAAATCCAGAGAAATCTTGGAGAAAACCTACTTCAGTCTGTAAGAAACCTGCACCTTAGGAGAAGAATTGCTTTCCAGCAAGACAAAGCTACACAGGAATAGCTCAAAAACAACAACAGTAATGTCCTGGAGTAACTGAGTCAGAATCTATATCTCATCCTGGCTGAAAATTTGAGGATAGGATTGAAAAAGGCAGGTCACTGACAATCCCCAGGAAATCTAACAGAGTTAGTGTAATTAGTGTGTTTTTACAAAGAAGAATGGAGAAAGAGTGTAGTGTCCAGATGTGCAAAGCGGAGAGAGACTTGTTCCCAGAGATTCAAGGCAGAAAGGGCCTCCAACAGTGCATCTCCTAATTATTGACTTGAAGAAGGTGAATACTTGTATTTAAGGAGATGTTAAAATACATGGTGATGCTAAATTGATGTGTTCTCCAATGGCTCTCACAGCCAACAGACACACTCTTTGAGCAATCAGATCAAAATTAGTAACTTTACTCTTACCATAGGTGTCAACTATCCACAAACATGAATTAAATAAGAGGATGGGAAGAGTAATGGATAAACATAAAAAAAAACTGCAGCACCTCCCAAAACTATAGCTCTTTATGCTACAAACTTGGTGACAGTGCTGGAGACAGTTACTGTACAAATAGAGGAGTTCAAAATATACACAATTTATTTTGAAAATCGCAAACAGCAGTTACCACTAGTCATGATGATGATCATATATTTCAGTCATGACATGAAAGAAAAAGTTTTACTAAAGAACGCACTGATGGTAAACAAGAAATGATTCAGAAAGAAGATGGGTGGGTTGAATAATGAAAATAACTGAAATGTGATTCTAATACTTTGTCATTCAGATCAGAAAAATCAAATCAAACAATGTTAATGGCTAAACTGACACAGAGGTTAGCATTGCTGCAACATGAATTCATCATTCTATACCTGATCACATTCTTAGGTTTGCATGTTCTCTCATTTCTTGTTTTCTTTCTGTATTCCTCAAAATGCTGTACAATAAGTTAATTTACTATTTTAAATGAGTTCTTTGTAGGTGTAGATGTGTGTGTGATTAGGCCCTGTAGTGGCCTGGCACATCATCCAGGGTTGGTAACTACCTCATGAACAGTGCCTCCTTGGACTGTGAATTAGATTAACTAATCTTAAAAACGTATGTAAATATATCATAGCTGAATATCTATATAAGGTCAGTACAGCCTAAATTAAATAATGAAAATGAAAAATTATTGAGACACTAAGATTATTGAAAACTCCACACTGCACAAATAATTAAACAGAAACTGTAATGAAGAAGGGCACACCATTAAAACATGACAATTGCTGTGAGTGAGCTAATAATTGAAACTGAAAGGTAAAAACGTAAAGCATTACTGGTACTGCAAGATTCCCTTCAAATTGAAATGTAATGTTTTTATATATAAAATGTTTTTTTATCTGATGATCTAATGTTTTATATATATATATATATATATATATATATAATCTTCATTTGGATCTTGATCTTTGTTTGTCCGCGAATGAATTAGAAGAAGCAGTAAATGGCAGTAGAGAGACAGCTAAAACATTGTCATTGCATTCCTCCAGGCTTATACTACTGAAAACTGTACTCCAGTCACACCTCAAAACACTGACATTCAAACTAAACAAATTGTTGTGATTTAAATTAACTAAAGAGATCTTCATTTAGATTTTAATCTTTGTTTGTCCGCAAATTCCACACATGCGTAGACCACCTTCCAGTTTAGTACGTTGTTGTTACTCACAGATGTCAACTATGTGCCGGAATAACGAAAGGGGAGGTGGACAGTGTTACGCTGGTTAGCTCCTGAGGCCTGGCTAGAGAATGAGATGGCCGAAGATAAAAGGTCCGTGCCTACGTAACATATGAATGAAAGAAAGACAGTGGGTAAAATGAATGACAACGTAACAGCACGTTCCGGAAATTATTATTGTTACGTTGTAGCCGGCGAGTGCTGTGCATCTCACAGTTGTACCGTGGCTTGCTCACATGTCAGTGAAGTGATCCCTATTTGTGCTTTAAAGAGCCTGGATACCTATGTGTCCCCCTTTTATAACCATTGCTCCGTGTATATTGCCTTACTCTTTGGATTGCCACAAAGCAACCTGCGAGATTGGAGAAAGGTTGAGAAGAGATTGTGAGAGTTAACGACAGCGTCGTGAAACCAAGGACTGTGAACGGACAGAAGCAGAAATGCTCCTACACCACCACATAATTACTATTCGGACAGTGTTTCCGAGTAGGCCGTTCCTATCGAATCAATGTTCAAGTGTTTTCTTTTGTAATTTTGTTTCCCTTATAAAAAATCATAATGCTGTGCGACGAAGGGCCCAGTTCACGACTGGCAGCCGCGTAAACAGGGAGCCTTTCACAGACAACTTTAACACGCAACGAAGTTGCGACGTGGCTAGTATATATATATATATATATATATATATATATATATATATATATATATATATATATATATATATATATATATATATATATATATATATATATATATATATGGTGATATGTTTGTACAAGTGTGCATTTCTCAAATGAAACTCACATTTACCACTTTCAAAAATGAGTCTCACTGTTAGGCATCAATGCTACCAAACCTGCCATTAATGGAGCTGTGAGAAGGCCCATGTCCTTTAAACTGCCAAATTGAACTTCCTTCCTAAAGAAAATGGAAACATCTCGTATTGTCTCCCAGTCATAAGGGCCCATGGTACTTGGCCAGAAGTTATCAAATGGGTGGCTTGACAAGGTATCCTTTACTAATAATGTACTCTGAATAGATCCCAGGAAGTGAACACCATAGACTTCGACAAAATAGTTTCATCATAGACACATTTCTCCTTTCAGAAGTCTTGTACACAAAGTAACTGGCCAATTTAAATGGCTGCTCATTTTCTCTTTAATAAAACCATCAAAAAGTTACCAGAATATAATGCTGCACTTTCCTCATCTCCACTGCTCCTCATGTCTAACTTGCTTTCTTCAGTTTCCTCCTCTCAAGTTTTTTTTTCTTTGTAGTTTATGTAGTTAATTACCTGGTATTTGTTCCAAAAACACAAAATTTAAACTGATACCATAAATCAAAAGAGAGACAAGGATGCACACATTCTACTCTCACCAATTCTCAGAATGCAATGTGGAAGAAACAAGTGCTCTATGGCTTTTTATGAACATGTTCTGATGTCATACGTATTAATTATTCAATAAGTGTTGCCTAGCAGCATAGCATCTAATTTCATTAATAAGTAATCCTTAATATAAATTGTATTACAACTTTGCAAAATAAGAAATTCCACAGCATCTTGGGAATGTCTTGGTGATGCTCATTAGCTACTGCAAAAAAAACCCCACAACAACAACTAAACACCTTGAATTTGATAGCCACTAAAATGATGAAGAGCTGCCTAAATGTTTCAAGAAGGAGGATTCCTATCCTATGGTGATGACTTTATCTCTGTCCTAATATCTTGCTGAACATTGCCTTCAGAATGATTAGATAAGACTGAGTGACCTGCTTGAGCACACAGGTTGTTGGTGCCTTGCACTGCATGTCACTAATGGATGGTACAACTAAGTTACTGATAAACTGAACTGAAGTTTACTACCAAGCAATGTAGTTGGTAGACATTTCTCTTGGTGTTACATTATTACACATAACATAACTGAGCCCAGTTTCAGGATGACAGTCCTTTCTTTTGATGGAATGACACACTGCAATGTATGTTTCAAATAAACAGATGCATTGACATACCAAGCAGCTATGGAGAAAGGGGAGACCTGTTCAGTGATGAAACTGTACCAGGACTGATTAGGACATTTACTTTGGAGAAGAAAAAACATATGATGCTGAGTCGTTTTGATAACAGAAGTTATATTTTCGTTTCATTTGAGACTGTGAGTAATAGAGGTGCCAGAAATCTTTAATGATTTCACCTTGGTGACAATTAAAACATGGGAAGTAATATATAAAGAGTGTCTCCTAAAATCCACAACCATTTCCACTGTTTTGAGAGTATTTAAGTCGAGACTGTTGTGGTTGCACCAGCTATATATCAATCTGCCTCCTTCTAATTTTCTTTTCACACTTGACAACAACTAATGCTTTCACCTACAGTAGTCCATTTCTTGGGTAGGATTTGTTAATGTTTATGTTGTTATAATAGATAAACCTAAAATTCTCACATTAAAGTGCCTAAAAAATGACTGCAGCAGGCAGTTAATATCTGAGGTGACCTCATGACTTCAAATGCAGTTTCCAGGCTGCCCTTAAACACCTCAGTATAAACAGTTGATAAATAACTTTGGACATGTTTGAAACAGGTTAGATTTTAATATCCCTTAAGATGGGCCCCTGGTCACTTACCTTTTGATCTCACAGGTACTAAAGAATTTAAGCTAACAGATTTGTTTGGTGGTATCCCCATTAGTACTCATTTCCCATTACCAGAGTAGAATCAGTTGTTAAGGAAGAACAGCAACAACAACATTTATTTCTATAGCACATTTTCATACAAACAATGTAGCTCAAAGTGCTTTACAAGAGAAAAAAGACAGAATAAATAATTAAAATTAGGGAACACTAATTAGCATAGAATAAAAGTAAGGTCTGATGGCCAGGGAGGACAGAAAAAACAAACAAAAAAAAAAAATCCGGATGACTGGAGAAAAAAAAATAAAATCTGCAGGGGTTCCAGGCCACAAGACCGCCCAGCCCCCTCTAGGCATTTTACCTAACATAAATGACCTCAATCAGTCCTCATTGTATTCAGGGTTCACATGGAAGAACTTGATGATGAAGTCATGTGCACTTCTGGCATTTAATCCATCAATGTAACGACATCACAGTGCTTTGATTAGGTGGTGGTGGCGCAGATCGCCACCACAGAAAACTGGAGAAAGGAAAGAAGTAAAAGTAGGGGTTAGTACGAATTTTGGAGCCACCATGAATAATAATGATAATTAATTGAACATCAGGATTTAACTAAGATGAAGCTATGAGAAAGCCATGTTAAAGTAATGTGTTTTCAGCAGTGTTTTAAAGTGCTCCACTGTATCAGCCTGGCGAATTCCTATTGGCAGGCTATTCCAGATTTTAGGTGCATAACAGCAGAAGGCCGTCTCACCACTTCTTTTAATTTTAGCTCTTGGAATTCTAAGTAGACACTCATTTGAAGATCTACGATTTGGAGTGTAAGATGTAAGACATTCTGAAATATAAGATTGAGCTAAATTATTTAAGGCTTTGTAAACCATAAGCAGTATTTTAAAGTCAATTCTAAATGACACAGGTAACCAGTGTTGTGACATCAAAACTGGGGTGATGTGCTCGGATTTTAGCTTCCGAGTTAAGATTCTAGCAGCTGCATTCTGTAGTAGTTTCAATCGATTGATGTCTTTTTGGGTAGTCCTGAGAGGAGTGCATTACAGTAATCTAGCCGATTGAAAACAAAAGCGCAAACTATTTTTTCAGCATCTTGCAGTGTTATAAGAGGTGTAACTTTTGCTATATTTCTTAAGTGAAAAAATGCTGTCCTAGTAATCTGATTAATATGTGATTTAAAATTCAGGTCAGAGTCAATAGTTGCCCCTAAATTCTTTACCTACATCTTGAGTTTTAATCCTTTTGCATCAAATTTATTTCTAATAACTTCATTATATCTATTATTGAAAATCGCTAAAATTTCTATTTTCTCTAAAATTACTACTCATCCATCTGGAAACACAAGTGAGACACTGTGTCAGTGAATCAAGACTGTCTGGGTCATCAGATGTTATTGATAAATACAGCGCTGTGTCATCAGCATAGCTGTGGTAGCTCACATTATGCCCCAAGATAATCTGATCTAACAGAGGAATGTAAATCGAAAAGAGCAGCAGACCCAGGATAGAGCCTTGCGGAACACCATATAGAATACCATGTGTCATTGAAGTATAATTACCACAACTAATAAAGAATTTTCTTCCTGCCAGGTAGGATTCAAACCAATTTAAGACACTACCAGAGATCCCCACCCACTGACTAAGGCGATTTCTAAGAATATTGTGATCACTCATATCTAAGAGGATGAGAAGTGATATACGGCCTCGGTCTGCATTTACTCACAAGTCATTTACTACTTTAACAAGTGCAGTTTCTGTACCGTGATTTGTTCTGAAACCTTACTGAAACTTATCAAGAATAGCATGTTTATTGAGGTGGTCAGTAGTAAATATAATTGGATCTGGATTATTCATTGTAGGACTCAAACCATCAGGCAGCATGGACTCTTGGTTGGATTCATTCTGTACCAAATTTAACTTGGGTGCGGCTAAATAACACACAAAAATTCTGATCTATCCATAGTCATCGCCCTTGCATGGTATGTGCAAATTAAGATTTTTAAACTAAAGTTACAACAAACATCTTCAAGGAAGGGGGCACATTGGCATAACTGGAATAGTTAACGCTATCACCTCACAGCTCCATAACCTTAGATTGTCTGTTCAGAATTTATACACTCTCTGAATGTCACAAGAGTTACTATGTCTTAAACAGGTGCCCTGTTTAAGGCCATTTACTCCTCCTCATGCCCATGTAATTTAATACGTTTGTTTGGAAATTTAATGGGTGGATCACAGATAAGTGGTGTGACTCAGCTTCCAACATACTGGATTTTAAATCATAATATTATTGGTACAGGGCGGAGGTGCCATACTGAATCCAGCCTTGCAAAATGGTTGTGAGGTGTGAAGTAAGAAAAAATGTACATAAATTAGTGTTTTTGTCATACTGAATAAAGAAGTCAACTAATCACAACCACTGAGCAAACTTATGTTAGCAAAACGAGGAGTGCTGCTTCTGTACCTATGACTGCAATATAACTTACAACCATAAGATGCAAATAAACTCAAAAGGGAGAAATCCATCTGGACATAAAAAGATCAAGTGAGCTGAGTATCTGTTCATATGAGCCAGAGAAGAACTGTCTGTCAACCCAGGGGCGACAAAGACAAAGCAATGTCTGCATTACTTGGACAGGACTGAAACAGTAAGCATAATGCTTTATATTTTTAGCATCAAGAACTGTGTTGTTTGTAACTATGTAGTTAGGGTAAAGCCAGTAAGTGTATTAACCTGTAAAAATGAAACTTGTGTAAAATCTAAGTCTTTAGCTATTATGAATATCTCCACTTAAACTAAGAAGGAAAACTTAATTAACTGCTCATAATTCACTCAGTAGTTTGAAACAGGGTGTGACACAGACACATACTTGCAAAGGAGTTCTGAAGACATCAAAGCACAGATGCTAAGTAACTTATAAACAATAAAGACTGGATAGTCTAACCAGATGAAAGGCCAGAACTATGAAAAGAAAACAATTAAAGCTGTTTCAGAATAAACAATAATCACCATTTCTTTATATTTGAATTAAGAAAAAAAGAAATAACAAGTGCTGTATTGTTTTCTATAGGAGAGAACATGATCAAACTAAGCTAACAAAGACTTATGTTTTTGTGTTGTTTGCTATTGTTCTGTGTTTGTGTATACTTAGGTATATCTATCTTCAACCATGCATATATTACAAAAAAAAACTATTATTTTATTTACTGCAGCAAGATTGTTAGTGTTATTTGTTGAAATATAGTTTATTGCTATGTCCAAACCACAAACAGAAGAAGGCAAGAGGCATGACGTTGAACTTTGTTCATAAATTGAATCTATTTCTTCATAATTCTGAAACTAGAACATGAAACAGAGATCTCCCACAAATGGCCCTATCTGTTTTGCAACAAAATAATTTCTTATACCTACTTCTGCTTTCAAATGTCTGACTACTAAAAATATATAAAAAAATGAAATCTATTATAAGAAACATAAAATTACATTTCTGATTAGCAGCTTTAAAGCTTACAACTATTCTAAGCAATCAGTCCGTTTATAGTGCCAACTATAATAGCGAGGATAATGTAAATAGTAAAGTGGAAAACTTTAATTCTAAAGTAAGAGCTGCTGTTGACATAGTTGCACCTGAAAAGACAGTTAAAAAATCTTCTAGTATTGTTATTCCATGGAAGACCCAAAGAGTGTCTGATTTAAAAAGAACATGTCGTAGAGCTGAGCGTAAATGGAGAAAAACTAATCTACCTATCCATTATAAGATATTGAAGGCTAAAATAACAGAATACAATAACACAGTCCGCCTTGAGAGGCGCTGCTATTTCTCTAATATTATAAATAACAATGCTAGTAATCCCAGAGTCTTATTTTCTACAATTGATCATCTGTTAAACCCAGGTAACTCAAAGGAATGCCCCCAGAATACTTCCAGTGAAACCTGTGAGAACATTGCTGTATTTTTCAATCAAAAAATTAATGATATTAGAGATAACATAGTATATCTCCCCAACACTGCAGAACCTCCAAAGCCCCGGTACTCCATTATAAACAAATTAAACGCTTTACCAGGATAGATTTACCTGAATTACATAGTATAAACTCTCAACTGAAACCCTCCACCTGTGTCCTTGACCCAATACCAACAAGGTTTTTCAAAGAAGTATCAGGCGTGCTAATTGACAATATTCTGGACATACGTAGTTAATTCGTCATTAGATACGGGGGTCTTCCCAGACTGTCTTAAGACTGCTGTAGTTAAACCCCTGCTCAAGAAAAATAATCTTGACCCTCTGCCTTTGAAAATTTTAGACCCATCTCCAACCTGCCCTTCTTAAGTAAAATTCTAGAGAAGGCAGTCATTTTGCAATTAAATGACCACCTAAATAAACATGCTATTCTTGATAAATTTCAGTCAGGTTTCAGAACAAATCACAGCACAGAAACTGCACTCGTTAAAGTAGTAAATGACTTGCGGGTAAATGCAGACAGAGGCCATTTATCTGTTCTCATCCTCTTAGATCTGAGTGTGCATTTGACACCATTGATCACAATATTCTTAGAAATCGCCTTAGTCAATGGGTGGGCCTCTCTGGCAGTGTCTTAAATTGGTTTGAATCCTACCTGGCAGGTAGAAAATTCTTTGTGAGTTGTGGTAATCACATCTCAAAGACACATGATATCCGATATGGTGTTCCACAAGGCTCTATCCTGGGTCCGCTGCTCTTCTCAATCTATATGCTTCCGTTAGGTCAGATTATCTCAGGTTACAACGTGAGCTACCACAGCTATGCTGATGACACACAGCTGTACTTATCAATAGCACCTGATGACACCGACTCTCTCGATTCACTAACACAATGTCTTACTGGTATTTCTGAATGGATGAATAGTAATTTTCTCAAACTAAATAAAGAGAAAACTGAAATTTTAGTAATTGGCAATAATGGATTCAATGAGGTTATCAGAAATAAACTTAATGCACTAGGATTAAAAGTTAAGACGGAAGTAAAAAACTTAGGGGTAACCGTTGACTGTAATCTGAATTTTAAATCGCATATTCATCAGACCACTAGGACAGCATTTTTTCACTTAAGAAACATAGCAAAAGTTAGACCTCTTATATCATTGAAAGATGCTGAGAAATTAATTCACGCTTTTGTTTTCAGTAGACTAGATTACTGTAACACACTCCTCTCAGGACTACCCAAAAAAGACATAAATCACTTGCAACGAGTGCAGAATGCAGCTGCTAGAATCCTAACTGGGAAAAGAAAATCCGAACACATTTCTCCAGTTTTGATGTCACTACACTGGTTGCCTGTGTCATTCAGGATTGACTTTAAAATACTGCTTATGGTTTATAAAGCCTTAAATAATCGCTCCATCCATCTTATATATCGGAATGCCTGACACATTATATTCCAAATCGTAACCTTAGATCTTCAAATGAGTGTCTCCTTATAATTCCAAAAGCTAAACTTAAAAGAAGTGGTGAGGCGGCCTTCTGCTGTTATGCACCTAAAATCTGGAATAGCCTGCCAATAGGAATTCGCCAGGCAAATACAGTAGAGCACTTTAAAACACTGCTGAAAACACATTACTTTAACATGGCCTTTTATAACTTCACTTTAACTTAATACTGATACTCTGTATGTTCAATTCATCATAATAACTATTCATAGTGGTTCTAAAATTCATACTGACCCCTACTCTCTCTTCTTTTTCTTTTTCCGGTGGCCTGCGCCACCACCACCTACTCAAAGCATCATGATGCACCAACATTGATGGACTGAAAGCCAGAAGTCTACGTGACCATCATCATCAAGTCCTTCCATGAGAACCCTAAATACAAAGAGGACTGTTTGACTTATGTTAGGTAGATTGACCAGAGGGGACTGGGCGGTCTCGTGGTCTGGAACCCCTACAGATTTTATTTTTTCTCCAGCTTTTGGAGTTTTTTTTTTATTTTTTCTGTCAACCCTGGCCATCGGACCTTACTTATTCTATGTTAATTAATGTTGACTTATGTTTATCTTTTATTGTGTCTTCTATTTTTCTATTCATTTTGTAAAGCACTTTGAGCTACATTTTTTGTATGAATATGTGCTATATAAATAAATGTTGATTGATTGATGTTAGAATTTAATTTAGAAGCTAAGGCTACTAAAAGTGAAACAAAGCTAGCTCTGTACCCACAGAGACTTCATGGAGCAAACTGATTGAATGGAATCTCCAAGAAAAGTTGTGTGCCACCATAACTTCTTCCTTCATATGTCCCAACAACCTACAGTAAGTATCTACCCTTTCCAATCGTCTTTACTTTAAATCTAAATGCACCATTCACAGGTAAAGAACAGTTGTTGTTATGTGGTAAAAAATGTGGTCTATGATTAAGTGTACTAGTTTTATTTATTTTTTTGTTTATGCATTGCTGTGAATTAATAGCTGTGATTTAGTTTAATGAAGGAGGGAAATGTAAGCTGAGCAGTCTTGTGGCCAAATTCCATTAAAGATTCTCTTTGAATTTTTCTCAGTGCAGCAACAGACAAGTATGCACAATTTATTTACTGTACATAGATTATGCAATAAACACATAAGATAGTAATAATCAAAGAGCAAAAACAAAGTTAAATTCTGGCTGTTCTGCTGGACAAGATTATAAATGAATCTGAAAGTCCTGTGGTGTTGCTTATAAATTGGTCATTTTGTCACAAGGCAAAACACCAGCATAGCCCCAGCCTAAATATACATCTAATGTGTTAAAGGACTTTGTGTTACTTGCAGGACTTCCTGGGTGCTTTTCTCCAGTTTTCTTTAATGATTGTTTATATACTGCAGAAGATTAATTTTCTCTTAAATCCCAACATAGGTGAAGGTTAAGTTCATTATCAAGTCTAAATTGTCCCGATACAAGAGAAAATGTGTGTTGGATTTTCAAAACCTTATGTTCAGTGATGCCAGGATTGTCTTTCAAAAAACAAGATTAAATGGGTTCGATTTAGGGGCGGAGTGGTGGCTCTGAGGCTAAGGATCTGTGCTGGTATCCAGAAGGTTGCTGATTTGAATCCTCGTCACTGCCAAAAGAGATCCTACTCTGCTGGGCCCTTGAGCAAGACCCTTAACCTGTAATTGCTCTAGGGGTGCTGTACAATGGCTGACCCTGCGCTCTGATCCCACGGGGTATGTGAAAACTAACAAATTCCTAATACAAGAAATTGTATAAGGTGAAATAAAATTGTATAAGGTGAAATAAAAAGAACAAAATTAAATGGTAGAAATACCGAAATGCTGTCTTGTCCACTGAGACCTCAGATTTAAAACTCTGAATTTCATCTATTGTTTCACCTTTGAACACACCAACTTGTTGTATAATTCTGTGATCAGCTATAAACTTATCAGACACCTTAGAAAAATGGGACAGGAGCACGTTATGAGCTGCCAGACTGGTGTAAGAACTTGAAAAACACAAGGAGGTCCCATACCATGCAAGTGGTAAAGCGCAACATCAAGGATAGGAAAGAAATGTGATCCAAGTAGAAAAATCCTTTATGCACCCAGGCCACTATGGGGCATCAACTCAAACCTGAAAGAGTTGCCCGATTCTCTTCCTAAAGGACAACCTGAAACTTTATGTCTGAGAGAAATTGCTCAGTAATGAAAGGTCTTCTTAAATCTAGCCAGATGTCATTATCAACAGATGTAGGATCGTCTCATAGCTGGGACGAGAGCTAAACTACAGGGGCATAATAAGATAAAGAGAGACAGAGAATTCTGAGAGTAGGTGGCCTAGACGTGGCAGGAGGTGAAATAATGGAGTTTATTTGTGTAGTTAATTGAACCACTCTTATATCTCATATTTGAGAAAAAATATATTTCCCTTAGTAAATTGTAACAAACACTTTTCTGACTATATTGTGTCTAAGACATGCAATACTGTGTGTCCAGATCAATGGCAGATCATTAATGGCTTATTTTTTTTTTACATGAAAAAACCTAAACAGTCTTTTCAACGATTCTAATGCATTTTGAACTATCTGTAACTCACTAAAAGTTCAAATTGAAGTTGGTTACTCTGTTAGCATAAGTAGGCTTCAATTTACAGCCTTACTATTTATTTGTACTCTCTGAATAATGAGTTATTATTTGTGCTGTGTCCTAGTGTGATTCGGCATAGAAAATGTGTCAATATCAGAAGCACTTACATCTGTTGGAAGATATTTTCAATGCCCGGATAATATATATTTAAAATATACTGCAATATGCAAACATTACAGGTATCTAGAAATATGAACTTATGTACATTATATTGTAACTAGAGTTTACAGTGCATTTAGAAGTATATTGTAATAGTTTTCTAAAATATATCTTATAGTATATTATTTTCTAGTATTTTAAAAATATTAAAATATTAACATATTTTTAGATTTTTGAAAATACATTGCAATATTTACAAATAACAATTATTTAAATATCTTATAATACATATCAGTATACTTATTACTTAATTTTATAAGGGTTAGTTCTACCAAGTGCACATCTTCTTTAATTAAAACAAAAGACACTGATCGCTGCTGATCAACTGTAATGGCAGTATCCTCAAGTCAGAAGCTCTTATCAAGGATAAATCAGGAAGATAATGTAAAATCAAGTAATTGAAGTAGAAACCCTGGACTTTAATTTTAAAAATTAAGGGGAAAACATTCAATCATTACTTACATTGCATTAAACTTAAAACATGGTTTATTATCATATACATTTAATACATTTTTCAGGGTCTTGGACTTCAGACTTTACACTTGCAGGTTTCTTTGATAACACATGTTTTGATTTTTTTCTCACAACAACATTTATAAATGGGCCACATATCACTAAGTTATGTTGAATTTTTAAATATACACGCAGTTTTAAATCTTATGGATGCATTAATTTCAAATATGTCCCTGTTGACCCTGAGCTGTAACTTAATGATACTGAGAAGATAGCATTCTGGAAAACCTATCTACTGTATGTTGCCTTTTAAAAAGTGTCTCGAAATTTAAAAGAACATCTACATTAATTAATCGTTTGTAGGTTATATATCCCTGAAACCGAGTGATCGGTATTAAATATACTTAAAGAGTCTAAGTGGAAGATGGAGAAATACAGAGACACGACAAAGTACACTCGTAAAAATACTTGTTCTTTAATTGCACTTTATGGTTTTTTACTGGATTATGCGGTCCCTTGTAGCTTCACTGCTTGACAAAACACCAGCATTTCATTCTGGGAAGGTTTCTTTGCGTATAGGGAGTTGGTTCTCTGAGCTTTGAAAAACGTCCTATGCAGGAAACAAATTAGGAAACCTTTCATGTATAATAGCCTGCAGGGCACCAACAGATTTGGAAAACCTGAACTTAGCCTATGGCATTGTATATAGCATCATATGTGTATAGAATCAGGGCCCATTACTATTCCACAAATCTGTTGCCATCTCTTCATTATCATTTAACTGTTGATCCAAATAAATGGTTCTTTCTGAAACCTTCATGTGGATGGGTCTTTTGGAAACCAAAATTGGTTCCCCTTTGGCATTGCTCCGAAGATCCCCTCTGACACCTTTAGTTTTTAAGGGTGATACACTTTAACTGCATTTTTTTTACACTGAAAAAAAGGGAAATGGCAGGTTGTTACATTTACAAGAATGTATTTACTTTATATTACATGTATTGTTTATGTTCCACTTTTGAAAATAACTCGATCATGTTTAATTTATTGAATTTTGTGGGATGACCAATATACTATATACCAATATATTTCAGTCATTTAGGTAGAAGTCAAAATAGTTATATTTAGTCCTCACCAGAAATTAATACGCACAAGGCGGATTTATCATCAGCAGAGGTTGGATAACTTGGCGGTAAAGTCATGTGACTTTCAAAGAAGCAACAGGCTGTTCATTTGAGTTATTGTAGCTGGTTAAGAGCAAAAGGTTAGTGAAATAAAAGTTAAAAAAATAAACACACACACACACACACTGTGCTATATTGCCTAGTATTAGTTCATGTCAGTAGGTGGTGCTGTTTGTTTAATGAATAATTCCAATAGGCTTTGTTTCTCTTGTTTTATGTTCTTGTTGTTTATTGTACGTTTGGCGCAATTTATAATATGCAGAGTTCAGAAAAATAAACCGGTTATTTCCCAGGATATTTATCAGAGTGGAACTCACTTTAATACATAATAATGGTGACGAGGATCGGATGTCAGTGAGTAATCCGGCGTGCTACTGCAAAAGAATCATAACTTAAATTCTGAAAATAAATAAATAAATATATATATACAGTATACGGAAGGCATTATTAGGGCATGTTGAGGAGTCTGACATTTCCAATTCGGCCTCATGGGATTCATATGCAGAGAGACTGAACGTTTTTCTAGAAGCTAACAAAATAACAGACACTGACCAGAAGTGTGCAGTGCTGCTGAGTGTGATTGGAAGTAAAATGTTTGAAATTGTTAGGTCGTATCAGGAAATTGTAACTTTGTTAAAAAATCATTTTGCACCCGCCCCTTCAGAAACAGTTCAGCGATTTCATTTTAATAGGAAGGAACCAAAGACCAGATGAAGCTTACATTGCAGAACTTCGAAGGCTGTCTGAAAACTGCAATTGTAGTAATGGCTTGGATTCCTTGCTGAGAGACAGACTTGTATGCAGGGTCAGAGATGAGGCTCTTCAGAGGTGGCGCCTAGCAAAATCAAATTTAACCTTTGCCTTAGCTCAGGAAGAAGCACTTGCATATGAGGCTACATCAGTACACTCAAAAGAAATACAGGAATCATCTATTAAATTGTGCACAGCAGACACCCATCAGCTGCAAAATAAAAACCCAAAAGCAAAGTCTTATTTCCTACACTTGGACACTTTGGACCCCGCTCAAGGAAATTGCATTAGTTGTGGGGGGAATCACAGCTGTGACGTTTGTCATTTCAGAGAAGCTGTGTGTCATAAATGTAAGTGCCGTGGACATCTACAGAGAGTATGTCTCCAGGGAGCTTATCCAGTGAAAGGTAAGCCAGTAAGTGCAAGTGCATCTCACAAAGTAGAACAAAGAGGCAGTGCAGCTGCAGAGAGTTTTGAAGAGGGACGTGATACAAGTGTTAATTCTGCCAAAATCATCAACAGTGTGGGAGCTTGTACAACCAGACACAAGACATATACTCTTGACACATTACAAGGAGTTCCATGCAGGATGGAAGTGGACTCAGGATGTGAGTATTCCTTAATCGCAGAGGAGACCTACCACACATTATGGCCAGTGAATGCTTCTTCTATTGTACCCTGTGATATTCAACTTGTGGATTATAACAAACAAAATGTTACTGTGTTGGGTGCCTGCTCAGTCAAGGTACATTATAAGAAAGACAGGGGTTATTTACGCCTTATTATTGTTAAGGGAAAAAAGGCCAGTCTACTTGGTGGAGAGTGGTTTAAATCATAGGTATTCAGTTAACAGGAATATACAACCTTGCCACAGACCCAATACAGTCAGTCCTGAAAGATTTTCTATGTGTTAGAAGAGGGCTTGGGCAAATGTAAGGGTGCAACAGTTGTTTTTCAGTTGGACCCCAATGTAGCACCCATACATTTAAAACAAAGACCTGTTGCTTTTGCTCTCCGCCCCAAAATAGAAATAGAGCTCAACCGTCTAGTGAAGCAGGGTGCACTAGTTTCAGTAACTCATCCCATTTGGGCCACTCCTATTGTTCTTGTAGTAAAACCGAATGATGAGGTTTGAATATGTGCTGACTACAAATCCACAATTAATAAGGCATTACAGGAGCACCCATACAAGATTCAATCCATCAATCAGATACTTACTACATTAGGAAAAGGAAGAGTTTTTGCAAAACTAGACCTGGCACAAGCATATCAATAATTGCCAGTGGATGATGCAGCTGCAGATGCACAGACCATAATTACTCACAAAGGTGCATTCAGAGTTACTCACCTGCAGTATGGGGTTTGTATTGTGGCTGGGATTTTTCAGAAATTGATGGACGGCCTCCTTTCAGGCTTCCCGGGAGTGGTTTCTCATTTTGCTGATATTTTAATTGGAGCAGAGACTGTGCAAACCTTAGCTGAAAAGTTGTATTTCGTACTACAACGATTTGCAGATGTAGGCTTGAGGCTAAAAAAAGACAAATGTGTGTTTGGTGTACCAAGTGTAGAGTTCCTAGGGTTCAGAGTTGATGATGAAGGAATTCATCCAACTACCACAAAAGTTAAAGCAATCCATGAGGCTCCAACACCAAGTAATAAACAGGAGCTGCAAGTATTTCTGGGACTGCTAAACTTTTATCATTCATTTCTAAAAGATAAGGCTACTGTGGCAGAACCACTTCACAGATTGTTAGATTAAAATGTTGTTTGGAAATGGTCCGACACCGATGAGAGAGTTTTCAATGAAGTAAAAAAGCTGATATCATCAGATAGTATTTTAGTGCATTATGACTTGGAGAAACCACTTAATCTCACCTGTGATGCTTCCCTCTAAGGAGTAGGAGCTGTTCTGAGTCATACAGTATGTGGTGGTCATGAAGCTCCAATTGCATATTACTCGAGGACTATGACCAATACAGAAAGAAATTGTTCACAAATATATATAGAAGCACTGTTTACTGTTAAATGCATATGACTATGAACTTCAATAGCCCAGGAAAAGAAATTACTAATGCGGATGCATTAAGCCGTTTACCCCTCAGGACCCCAGAATTTGAAATTCCTCCCATATCAGAAGTTCTTATGTTGGAATCTATCTCCAGACCCCCTTGCAGGCATCTGATATTGCATGCATGATGACAGCAGATCCATTGTTAGCCCGTGTACTGAACTGAGTGTGGAAGGGGTGGCTGAAGGAAAAATTAGGGGAGGACTTCAAGCTCATTTGAAAGGAGTCAGCATGAGCTCTCTTCATACAGGGGATGTCTTCTATGGGGAAACAGAGTAATAATTCCACAGAAGGCATAAACCGTAGTGTTCGCTAATCTAAATGAAGGTCATCCTGATATGGTAAATATGAAGGCTCTTGCCAGAAGCTACATGTGGTGGCCTAAAATGGATGAACAAATAGAACGATGGGTAGCTAGCTGTACTTCATGTCAAACTACATGCCATGCTCCAGCCGAAACTTTTAGTCAGCAATGGGACGTAACAGAAGAACCCATGGTCTTGACAGCACATTGATTTTGCTGGACCTTATCAAGGACAAACCTTTTTTCTCGGCGATGATTCTTTCTCAAAGAGGTCAGCCCTGTTTTTGCTGCAGCTGCAGTCATTCAAATATTGAGAAAGTTGTTTGCCACACATGGACTTTCAGATACAATTGTGTCTGATAATGGTGCACAGTTTACTTCAGATGAGTTCCAGGCATTTTTGGGGTGTAATCTCATAAATCATATCAAGACAGTTCCATTTCACCCATCGTCAAACGGCCAAGCTGAATGCATGGTGCAAACTACTAAAGATAAAATACTTAAAAGAATTGTGGTCGGAGACTGGCATCTTAGACTGTCAAAGTTCCTGCTGCAACAGCATGTAACTCCTTCTTCTACTATTGGATACAGTCCAGCAGAACTATTGATGAACAGGAAACTTAAAACATGCGTAGATCATCTCCTCCCAGATCTAGCGTCAGATTTGCAAAGAAAGAAGGAGCTGCAGTTTTGTAAACTTACACACAGTCCAACAAGGCAGTTTAAAGCAGGGGATAATGTGTATGCAAGAAATTATGGAATAGGGCCTCGGTGGATGTCAGCAATGGTAGTGAGAGCTATGGGGTCAGTATTCCATGAGATTAAAACAGATGATGGACGAATAATTATGAGACACATCAACCAACTTAGAGGGTAAGTAACTAACTCAATGCCTCAGGAGACTGAGAGCCACGTGGAAAATCATGAGGAGCACAATAACACACAACCAGCTACTCCCCAACAATCATCTGATGATAATTCCATGACACCTGATCAGATTCAGGAGGAGTTCACTGTTGTTACTCCAAACGATGGCCTGTCAGATGTTGAACTGGTGTGTCCTAAAAGAATAACTCGACACACAGCCTATCTAAAGGATTATGTTATCTAGGGGGGAGGAATGGGATATACTGTACTGCCTAGTGTTAGTTCATGCCAGTAGATGGCGCTGTTTGTTTCATGAATAATTCCAATAGGCTTTGTTTCGCATTTTATGTTCTTGTTGTTTATTGTACGTTTGGTGCAAGTTATAATATACTGTACAGAGTTCAGAATAATAAACCGATTATTTTCCACGATATTTATAAGAGTGGAACTCACTTCAATACATAATACAACAAGAAATATTCAGATATTCATTTAAAATACTTAATCACATAGACTAACATTACTCCGTTTTGCATTTTTTCCTGTTTTTTCTTTTAATGCCTTATCAAGACCGGCACGGTGGTGCAGTGGTAGCGATGTTGCCTCTCAGTAAGGAGACCAGGGTTAGCTTCCCGGGTCCTCCCTGTGTTGAGTTACTTTATTGACATGAGCCGTGTTTATTTAACATAACATAATTAATTTAACAGAGAATGAAAAAGTTTCTATTCATTTTATATAAAAATATCATGTTGTTTCTGAATATAGTAATTTAGTGCATTAAGCATAATTAAATTATTTTTGATAAAACAATTTTATTATGTGCAACCAATGTACATGTTTTTTTTATTTTAGTCTGCCATGCCTTTTTTTTCAATGTACAAAATCTTACTAAGCTAAATTGCTCGCTGGCAACCTCAAAGATTTCAGAAGCAATAAACCGCCTAGGGTGTCGTTTTAAACAATGTTTAAACTGATCACTTGACTTTTGTGGATTATTGCATAATTCAAAAAGTAACAGAATCAGTATCATTATCAAAGTGATCACTGAAAAAATGGAAATGGCAGGTTGTTACATTTACAAAAAATGTATTTGCTTTATGTTACATATATTGTTTAGGTTCCACTTTTGAACATAACTCGAGCACGTTTACTTTATTGAATTTTGTGGGGTGTACAACAGACTAATTTCAGCCATTTAGGTAGAAGTCAAAACAGTTCTATTTAGTTCTCACCAAAAATGAAGACGCGGATTCATCGTCAGCGGAGGTTGGATAAGTTGGCGGTAACAAGGAACAGGTTGTGGGTTTGAGTTATTGTTGTCGGTTATCAGAGCAAAAGGTTAGTGAAATAAAAGTTTAAAAAACACACACACGAGGAATATTCAGATATTCACTTCAAACACTTAATCACACAGAATAACGTTACTCCGTTTTGCGTTTTTCCTTGTATTCTCTTTTAATGTTTTATCGAACTACGCTTACTATACAGTCAGCCACAAGTAAGTAAATGTACTATCACGCTGTCCAGGTTTACTCGCTTAGTACAGGGACATTTACGTATAGGCCTACTTTAAAAAATAAAAAAAGTTCTGACTTTCGTTACGGGTCAACTATTTTCAGTATTGCTGTTCATTAGTATTATCGTAACATTGCTCAACTAGATAAATACTATTAATACAGAAAAAATAAATAATACACCCGAATGCAATACAATGCAGTTGCCGAATTTGCTCGTTTGAAAATTAAAAAAATATATATTTTATGAAGGAAGGTGCCAAGCAGCAATTTTTGCACTTTGACAACCTAACAAGGTTATAGCTAAGTAACTCGGGAAGTGCATTTTTAAAAATGTTTATAAAACAATTGCTAAAATATTATCGACATGAGTCATGTTCATTTAACATAATATAATTAATTTAACAGAAAATGAAAAAGTTTCATTTATTTTATATAAAAATATGTTGTTTCTGGATATATTAATTTAGCGCATTAAGCATAATTAAATTAGTTTCAAGAAAAACTATGTGCATCTGATGTACATATATTTTTATTTCAATCTGACATGCAATTTTTTCAGTGACACACATTACTTTAAGTAATGTTATTTCACCAGTAATCTCTGGTATTGTAAGGAAATACCGTAAACGTAGTTAATTAAATTACTTTTCAACATTTTTTGCTTTAATCTTTTCCTAATCTTTTAATCTTTTTATTTTCACAACCCCATAAAAAAGTTTGTGAAAAATAAACCTTTTTACGTCTGTGAAAAAAACTGACAGGGCGAGGATTGAGGTCGTGTTTTTAAGATTCCTTTTGGTTTTAAAAATATGATTTTTTCTCGTACAATACCCATCTTGTTTTTGGGAACAAGAAAAAACACAAATGCACATCTCTAAAGCTTCAAAACGTGATATCGTGGGGGAATCGGGTTTTCACAACTCCCCTTCAATTACAGAAATGTGTTTCCCTCTTGCATGTTAGGAAAAAATCAATTAGTGTATGCTTTTAAATACTGATCTACATTTCTGGAAAATAAGAAATGCACTGTGAAAACAGACATCTTTACAGCTTAAAACCCGAATGTTTGGTGGTAATCGAATTTTCCGTCCAATTCAGCTGTAAAAATACTGTATAACTCCCTCCTGCATTGTGAGAGACATTCCACTTCGGTATATTTTTGAATTATTAAACTTAAGAGTATATGAAAACTATTTTACTTTTAAAGTTTAACATAAATCCAGTTTTGCAGACTTTTAAATGATCAAACGCTTCGACGGCAGACAAGCAAGTCATTGTAAAAAAATAAACTAGGCCTACATAAATGCTTAATCGTTAGACAGGTTCGTATAGTACGAGTGGTATCTGGGCATTAAAGAGCTGGTACGACGCTGCGAAAATTGCATCGCAAACGAAAGTGATTATGTAGAAAAATAATGTAATTTGTTTTTGAAAATCTTAATAAACAGAGTTTTAAAAAGTGCGGAAACAATTTTGACCGTCCCACATATAATCTCTGAGGGAGTGGCAATTATACTTTCATTATTCTCCCTTTTAGTAATTGTAAGGCATTGTACTTTTGCATACATTTAAATAATGATATGATTTATTTGGGGATAACAAAAACAAATTGCTTTAAAGGTAAAAGGGGAAATCCGCTTTTAAATTCCACTTCAGCTGGAAAAAATGGTACCACTTCATTTTGTGAAAAGATTCTTTTTGGGTTGTTTAAATGATCTGTTGGAGTGCAAAATTAAAACTTCAGCCCCCTGCAAGCGTAGTGATTTATTACGGTTTACTCTCCGCTGTAAAAAAAATATCCTCTTGTTTTGTGAATACCTTAGTGTTTTTGTGTTTCTTTTCAACTTATACTTTCTGTACAAAAATAATCTTTGAAGCATGCACGGAATGATACCGTTTAGAGAAAGTTGAAATGAATGATAATATAGGAGAAGCAACATATGACTTTTTAGCACGAAGTACTGCGCTTGCAAATAACTCGGCTGACAGCCTCTTCTCAATGTCAACTTCAGTTATTCCGAAAGGAAGAGGCGGCCTAGGGGTGTGCGGGGTTAGGGCTGATCAACCCCACGCGGGGCCGGTTTCGTCAAACGCTGTTGCCGGTATGTGTGGACTGTATAAACTTGCGCACGAATTTAATAAAAAATAATGTTAACATGCACCGGATTTTGTCATTACAGTATTCAGTTAAATTTGCAAGATAACACGCGGACTTTATCAAAATATAACTGGAGACTATAACTTGACAAAAATGCTCGAACGGGACACGCGGACCTCAAAAGGGGAGGGGCCTGGGGCGGTCGCCCCACTTGCAACTCCAACCGCCGCTCTTGCCGACAGAAGTGACGCCTTCCACAGCAAAATTAATAACAAGGCTCTTAATGAAGTGGACAGGTGTAAAATGTAGTTGAGCTCACAAGACAACAGTGGAGGGACACGTTAAGGAACGGTCGTCGATAAAATATACCAGGACTCATAAAGAGATGACATCGACAGATTAAGTTCATGTGACTTTAAGCGTGAAACCGGTGCGATGAATAGTGTTTTTGGACGGCTTTAAAAAGTAAAAAAGTTGTATTTAATTGTTATAAAATAGAACAACTGTGGTGGGCTGGTAGCCTGCCCGGGTTTGTTTCCTGCCTTGTGCCCCATGTTGGCTGGGATTGGCTCCAGCAGACACCCGTGACCCTGTGGTTAGGCTATAGCGGGATGGATAATGGATGGATGGATGGATGGAAAATAGAAGAATAAGTAACAGAGACAGTGTTGGTCATTTCGGCAATTGATCAAAAAATAATAATTGATCTATAATAACATAAAATGAAACGCGTCTGCTATTGAGAAAGCGGGAGAGGCTGCGAGGCAATCTATTGCAGACCAATGCCTACGTACATTAAGATTAGAAAGTTGTTAATTAGATAATAAAGAGTTAATTTAATTATTTACAATAAAAAATTAAACGTATTATGAACATCATACTTGAAACGCTTAAAACCAGTATGTATTCAGTAGCAATCTGAAGCGCATTTGGCAGCAGTTGAAAATTATACAGAAGAACACATTTCATAATTACTAGAATATACCGTACATTTATATGCAAACACATATTGCGCATTTAGCATCCAAAAGGAAAGCGATGTTTCAATGTCACACCTGCTGATTAGATTGCTCACCTCAGAATGTCACATTAGAGACTATGACTGGTCATACATGTCATTGTCATTTAAAAAGGACTAACCTGTGCATTGATTTAATGGATGATTTGTTTTTCATACTCATACTTTAATACGATAAATTAGTGGCAGTGCCGTTATTCGCACACGAGCTCAGTCAGTTGAGCTTACTACGTTTGGAAAGCTTAAATAACGATCTAACTTCAAGGTACAGCTTTGGATAAATTAATTTTTCTGAGAGTCACTTAACAAAGAAAAGTAAGGGAAATTCAAATTGATTTAAACGAATTAACAGTTTTCGGGCATTTGCTACAGCGATTGGGCAGTAAACCAGTGGTTCTTAAATTCAGTCCTGGGTACCATGTGGTTGTTCGACAAACCATCCAGTTTCACAAATCAGTGGCTTAGTCTTATTTTTAATTGATCTAATTCTTTATGTATCTTTTTTCTTCTATATTTTTGTTATTGCAGAAAATGCCCAATTTGTTGATAAAATGCCTAAAGCAACCTCCTGTCAAACATGATGGAGACAAAATAAAAACAGATTTCTATGGACATGGCTATGTTGGTTAAAGTTTCTATTTTTTGCCCATTCATTTAATAATTGTTAATTATATAATCCAATATAAAACTCACACGCTTACTGTGTATGTAATATACGTGTACTTTATTTCAATGAGTTTTTCATTGCCACCCTTTCCTTCACAAGTTCAGTCAAATTTAAAATAAAGTACACGCTTCAGCTCCAAAATACGCATCATTAGCATTTTCAGGGGTCAAAGTGGAGTGTCTCTGTGCTGAAGGCTTTTATAATATATTGACACACAGAAGATGATGACCACAAACCAGCTCATAATTGGAATGATCAGAAAATATCGATAGGAGGTGTAACTTATGCTCTGAGTTGAGGATTCTGTAAACAGAGATAAGAAAATATGATTACATTCACAAAACTGACTGACACAAAGAATTTCTAAATGATGCATTGAATAAGTAAAAAAAAAAGTTTAGTTTTAAGAACAAACAAATATATAGTACCAATCTGAGCTGGAATTACTTCCTTGTTTTAGTGCATTATGTATGCGGAGCGTTATTACAAAGTTTAAATGACATATTTTATCACCTCTAATTAATGCTTAACAAAAAAAGTAAACAAACAAATTGAAAAAGAATAACCGCACAGCTCTAAGCACAAGGCAACTGAAATCATATTTATCATCATATGTACATAAAAATGAAATTCTTACTTGCATGTTCTCCAGAGCAGCTGGCAATAAAACCGTATACCTGTATCATGTAACAAATACAGACAGACCTCACTATGTGCGTCTCGGAAACTGCAGGTCTGACATTGTGGTCAGCAACACAGGAGTGCCGCAGGGGACTGTACTTTCTCTGGTCCTGTTCAGCCTATATACATCGGACTTCCAATACGATTCGGAGTCCCACCACGTGCAAAAGTTTCCAGATGACACTGCTATTGTGGGCTGTATCAGGAGTGGGCAGGAGGAGGAGTATAGGAACCTAATCAAGGACTTTGTTAAATGGTGCGACTCAAACCAGCTACAACTGAACACCACAAAACCAAGGAGCTGGTGGTGGATTTTAGGAGGCCCAGGCCCCTCATGGACCCCATGATCATCAGCGTCGACTGTGTGCAGAGGGTACAGACCTATAAATACCTGGGAGTGCAGCTGGATGATAAACAGGACTGGACTGCCAATACTGATGCTCTGTGTAAGAAAGAACGGAGCCGACCATACTTCCTTAGAAGACTGGCATCCTTCAACATCTGTAATAAGATGCTGCAGATGTTCTATCAGACGATTGTGGCGAGTGTCCTCTTCTATGCAGTGGTGTGCTGGGGAGGCAGCATAAAGAAGAAGGACACCTCACGCCTGGACAAACTGGTGAGGAAGGCAGGCTCTATTGTAGGCACACTGGACAGTTTGACATCCGTGGCAGAGCGATGGGCGCTGAGCAGGCTACTGTCAATCATGGAGAATCCACTGCATCCACTGAACAGGATCATCTCCAGACAGAGGAGCAGCTTCAGTGACAGACTGCTGTCACTGTCTTGCTCCACTGACAGACTGAGGAGATCGTTCCTCCCCCACACTATACAACTCTTTAATTCCATCTATCTAAATACATATCATCACGCATGAGCGCCAGAGGATTGCCTTCCAGGCGCACATAATGTATGTTGTAGGGGAGGAAAGGGGGCACTGACACCAACAGCCTTATCTCCTTTTTTCCTCATAGCACTGAGTAACACCCGATGAGGGCAATGGAGCCAAATAAGCCTGGCCCCTCTGGTCCATCTGGTATAAAAGGGAGATGTTCATAGAAGGTGGTGTCTCATTTGAACCTGACGGTGTGACTAACAGGAACAACAACAGACAATATGTCTTTAAGAATGCCACCAGAATGGCATATATAATACATCAAGCCAGCAGTTTATTGTAGCACCTTCAAGCTCATGTTTTTCATTTTCTGACTCTTTTCTTCGTATTAAACAGGGTTTGCCTGGTTGGCACCCCAACTATTTTTGGGCTTGCCCTGCCTCATCACTCTCGCTTCACCAATATATATATATGCACACACAATTACACATAAACACAAAGTTTATTTTGTTACAATATTTGTATTTATGATGTTCGGCAACCTTAAAGCCTGTGGTTGGAAGCCTTTTCTGAATCTACTGGTCTGAACACCATTGGTCCTGTATCACTTGCCCTAAGGGATGAATGATAATGTGTATTTTTGCAGAGGTCTTTTAAATATAGTTTACCCTTCTAAAGCAGTGAGTATTTGTATAGGTCATGAACGGAATGCAGCTGGGTGCCAGTAATGTTTTGTACTGCTTTGACCACACTTTGGTAATGCTCTATGATATTGAACTGAACAGTTGCTACACCAAGATGTGATGAAGCCCATGAGGAATGGATTCTAATATTTACATGTAGAAGCTCATGAGAAAAAAATTGAGAAAATCTATCTGATCCCAGATGTCTGAGAATGTACATGTGCTGGTGAGGGCCACAATGATGGCCAGTAATGATCACTGCAAAATATTTAAACCTGCTCACCCTTTCAATAGTATCCAGATGGAAGTGTAGTGATAGATGCTGAGTTGTCGTCTGTAAGCAGTACTCAGTCATATGTTATTATCCAGATGTGCTAGGATGGCATGAATAAAAAGGGATATGGAATTTATGTGAATCAATGTGAGAATATGCAAACTAGAGATGATCATGACCATTTGGTATATTCGGTTTAAAGAGTCTCAGCACTCGGCCACTTAACTTACTTCTTCATAATTGGAGAGAGTGCCAGTGGTCTGTAGTCATTTGAAAACCCAGCCTGGCCATGATGGCAGACTATCCAGGCGCACTTACATTGGGTGAATTTAGAGACTGCTGTTCAGACTATAGCATGAATGTATTCAGGAATGTTTAGGAAAACCTATAGTGCATGTGCAAATTTTGAAATGGTGCAGCAATTTCAAGCGACAAAGTAATTAGCCTAAATAAATATAAGTGGAAATGCAATGGGAAAATAAGCAAACCCCTAACGAATAGAGAGACCATCTAACTGGAGCAACTTTCTGATAAATGATATTCTATTAATTACTATATACTCCCTAACATCAAGCATTTCATTCTAATTACACATTTATAGGCTTTAGCTTCCTGCAAGTTTTTATACTTAATAAGTTTAATTCTAAACAAAAAAGAGTCCATATATTTGAGTGTGGGCGGCACAGTGGCAGCTCTGCTGCCTCGCAGTTAGGAGACCCGGGTCTTCCTTGCGTGGAGTTTGCATGTTCTCCCCATGTCTGCATGGGTTTCCTCTGGGTACTCCGGTTTCCTCCCAAGACATGCAGGTTAAGTGCATTGGCGATTCTAAATTGTTCCTAGCGTGTGCTTGGTGTGTGTGTGTGTGCCCTGCGGTGGGCTGGCACCCTGCCAGGGGTTTGTTTCCTGCCTTGCGTCCTGGGATTGGCTCCAGCAGACCCCTGTGACCCTGTAGTTAGGATATAGCGGGTTGGATAATGGATGGATATTTGAGTGTTTTGCATATATTGTATGGTGTTTTGTAATAGACTTAAAAATATTATTTCATCCTTTTGTATTCATACCACTTTCACAATGAAGTGTATTCCTGCAGCATTACCATTTAGAGCTTCCATTACTCAGTTGTTATTACATCACAATGCATATGTAAAACAGCTTCTTCTTCTTCTTTCGGCTGCTTCCGTTAGGGCTCGCCACAGCAGATCATCTTCTTCTATATCTTTCTGTCCTCTGCATCTTGTTCTGTTACACCCATCACCTGCATGTCCTCTCTCACCACATCCATAAACCTTCGTTTAGGCCTTCCTCTGTTCCTCTTCCCTGGCAGCTCTATCCTTAGCATCCTTCTCCCAATATACTCAGCATCTCTCCTCTGCACATGTCCAAACCAATGCAATCTCGCCTCTCTGACTTTGTCTCCAAATTGTCCAACCTGAGCTAACCCTCTAATGTCCTCATTTATAATTCTGTCCATCCTCATCACACCCAACGTAAATCTTAGCATCTTTAACTCTGACACCTCCAGCTCTGTCTCCTGCTTTCTGGTCAATGCCACCGTCTCCAACCCATATAACACATCTGGTCCCACTACCATCTTGTAGACCTTCCCTTTCACTCTTGCTGATATCCGTCTTTCACAAATCACTCCTGATACTCTTCTCCACTCATTCCACCCTGCCTGCACTCTCTTTTTCACTTCTCTTCCACAATCCACATTACTCAGTACTGTTGATCCCAAGTATTTAAACTCATCCACCTTTACCAACTCTACTCCCTGCATCCTCACCATTCCACTGACCTCCCTCTCATTTACACACATGTATTCTGTCTTGTTCCTACTGACCTTCATTCCTCTCCTGTCTAAAACAGCAAAGAAGAAAAAACATCCAAATGCCATCAGCTGAAGTTTGAGCAAATGTGAATATAAACTATGTGCTGAACGCAGCAGAAAGAAAAAAAATATCCAGTGTGAGGTATCGTACCTTTTATAATGACACTGTAAACACTGACAATGTTTGCTGCTTGGTCTTTCACTGTATAGTTTCCTGCATCTTCCTCTGTCACATTCCTTATTATCAGCAAACCATTCTGAAGTGAAAGACGACCTTCATAGGAAGAAAGGCTTCCATTGTCAATTGCTGGGAAAAGTTTGATGAAACTGTTCAGTCTTCCATGAAAGAACAGAACAGTCATCATTGATTTCCAAAAATCAATAGAAATGGTCAGGTTGTCACCATGTTGCAGGATCAGTGTCTGTTCATGGGCTGGAATATTAAAAATATTCATATTAAAAAGGTTTTTCTGACTGTTACTTTGCAGGTATCTTAACTTAGAATATTTAAAATTTGCAGAAAAATATGGTATAAAATGTAAAATCTGTCAAACTATTTTTCCCTAGTAAACTATTTTGCCACTGTTAAACTTCACATTAATTCAAGACTGGGATGTATTTACAAGTAATACTTTTAAAGTACATTCAAGTCTAACAATGTAGGATGCATTTTGATCCAGTGGTTTGAAATGCATCCTCACAGTTGTCATATTGTAGATTCAAATCCTAGTCAAGGTGCCGTATGGGAATACAGAGCTTCTAAAGTTAATAGTTTCATCTTGTGTCCCAGAGAAGTGCCAATTAATATTTTTGTTGACTTTAAACTGGCTGTGAACATGTTTAAGGAACTGGCTCCCTGCTAAGGGTTGTTTCCTGATTTGCTTTATAAATGTATGATTAACACTGAGTACCTTCTTAACAAAGAAATGTTGATCATTCTGACCAAACATGTCTCTAGAAAATGTCACAAGTTTACTAAAGTACAATGATAAAGACCATAAATGAAATAAATAAATGCATCTTCATTTCAAGTCATAAAGCCACAGTGAAAACCATAACTTTAGATCTTACCAGTCACTGTAATGTTTAGGGTGAACAGGAGTGAGCTCTTTCCCCAGCCAACATAAGTACCTTCATCTTCCATTGTCATGTTGTACAAAAAAAAATATCCATCCTTCACGACATAACGTTCTCCACTTTGAACATGACGTTTTTTCACAATAAATACTTTTGAATGAATCAATTCTTTCACTGAATGATATTCCACTTGGTCAACAGGACTATTTGTCTGGAGTGAAACTTTGAGGACGCCACCATATTTCACTGAACAGCTGGCACTAGAAACTAAAATGCAAACAGAAAAAAACAGGTTTATAAAGACCAATAGAAAATAAAGATTTATACTCATATGTGAATCTAGTATACAAATAATTGACAATTGTTGGCAACAGATACAACGTGATTGACAGAAATAAAGAAAAATATTGATTTCATGCTGAAATAAAATCTTCTATAAATAATGTTCGACATTGGAGCTACAGTACATTACAGCAGCAAAAGAAGCGAATAAAACTAATAACATGTTTTATCCCTATATATCTAATGAGTTCAGAAAATCTCATGTGACCTTAATAACTCCTTACCTATACTCCAGTCCTTATGTCCACATTCATCTTCAGTCAGTTTCAATTCACTGTTTAATGACTGACAACTCATTTGAATGCAAAATACTAAGAGGAAACAAAATATATTCATTACATTTCAGCCACATATTTTTTGGATAAGGTATAATATTTAAGAAAAAGACCTTCTGGGAACGTACCATAAAAAGATGCAATCACCTTAATCTTATCAATCATGGTAGATTCTGTGGAAACAAATTGAAGAGCAAACATAACTTCTGCAATTCAACAGATTTAATGTAACTAATTTGATGCATTTCATTTAAATCTATGTGCTTCACCTATGATTATAGTTTAAGTTGTTTCAACCCCTGCAGTTCCCAGAGCTACACATTTAGAGCTACAAAATACACTCTTAACACATGAAAAGTCATTTCTGCTGCACATGGCATTGGCTCTGTTATTAGAGATCTTTGTCAAGATGGCCTCACTACTCTGCCAAGACCATGGAAGTATACAGTATGTGAATATGGAGAGCCTGTGCAATTTGTACCTATGGATAAGAGTTATCTCAATTATACTTTGACCAGGAGAGAGCAGGGCAGCGCAGCTCTACTATTTTGGAAATACGTGGTGGCCTAGTTTGACGTATGAACACTTTGGCTCAATACACATATTTGAGCCATTAATGTTGTTTTTATTACTTTTGCATACTAGTGACATTTGGTCTTCTTTGACCTACAGGAGTCTTTTATGGCTGGTCTTTCAAATCCCAGGATGCACTGTACTTTACTTTATGTAAAGGAATGCTCCACCCGAAGCCCCTACCACTTTCCCTTCATAGACCCAAGTGTCATTTTCTTCCATTAGGGCATACAGAAAGCATAAGGGCACACAGCCTTTTTGTTGTGAAAAAACGTAGAAAAGACAATGATAAGCAATGTTAATGTTGGTCGGCTACTGATTACTGTTCCACATAGAAATGCAAAATGGTCAATGATAATTATAGATATCAGTCCCACAAAAGCATCTGTATAAAATATTGGTGTGTTGGTTTAACTTTTTGATATGACTCCATTACTTGGAAGGAAGTGATTAAAGCCTTCGCTCAAGCCATGCTTATTGATTTGGATCATAACGCAAGCTTTTTTTTAGTTTACTTCTTACAGTTTCCATTCAATCTGCATGCACTATTAGAAATTTAATAAATACCTGTTTTTCACTGCACACAGCATTTTCTGCCTTTCACCTGAAATTCAGCATTAGATTTTTTCAGGGGTGCAAGTGGTAAAGTTGAAGAAACTAACACACCAGAGTGATAGAAAGTGCCTTTCATAATAATAATAATAATAATAATAATAATATGATGGTGCAGTGGAAGTGCTGCTGCTTCGCAGTTAGGAGACCCGGGTTCGCTTCCCGGGTCCTCCCTGCATGGAGTTTGCATGTTCTCCCCGTGTCTGCGTGGGTTTCCTCCCACAGTCCAAAGACAAGCAGGTTAGGTGCATTGGTAATCCTAAATTGGCTTGGTGTGTGTAAGTGTGTGCCCTGTGGTGGGTTGGCACCCTGCCCTGGTTTTCTTCCAGCCTTGTGCCTTGTGTTGACTGGTATTGGCTCCAGCAGACCCCCGTGACCCTGTAGTTAGGATATAGCAGGTTGGATGATGGGTGGATAATAATAATAACTTTATTTATGTGCATCTTTAAACAAAAACGTTCTACAAACAACATTACACTCTTAAAAATAAAGGTGATAAAACAGTCCTTCTGAGCGATGCTATGGGAGAACCATTTTGTTTTCAAAAGAACCATCTACATTAAGTTTCCACAAGGACTCTTTATTTATTTAGATCCGTAACATATGATGAGTGCCTATCCTTTCAAAATATGAATCTCGTGTAAATGGTGATACTGATTTAACCACTTTACATCATATTTAGGACTTAATTAAATACAAATTATTTTTAGAGATTGTATAGTATATGTAAGCATTATGAAGCAAGTTTCAAGGAGTCAGATTTTCAACAAAAATCCAGATATTCAGATAATTACTTAATAGGATTTTTCAATCCATATATTTTAAATATATAGAAACATGGCATTTATTGAAAATTTACTTTTTTGTACTACGGGAAACGTGTAATTCCTACAAGAAAGTTTATTAAGATACCCGAATAAAATAAGAAAAGTACACTGCAGAGTATAGTATTAGCCATATAATTCACCAAAACAAAACGTTATGAAAAAGAAAACAGTATTGATAATATCTGAAATATTTCCTTTTCGTTTTTGCAAAAGTTGCCAAGTGCGATTAACTGACTGATTTGAAAAAGTAACGATCCTTCGCATTTACTAACCTCATACCCGCTTACTGGAACTGAAACGTTGGTTCTAATATCCCATTTCGACTTTAAGTGAAAATGTACACTGTAAAAAATGTCAGTAAATTTAAATTTTTCTGAAAAAAAGGAAAGTTACCTTATGTTCTACTGAAAATTACCTTTATATATTAAACAATACATTTCATTATTTTTTACAGCCAAGTTCTGTAAAATCAATATTTTTCTACCTTCAAAATATTCTAAATACCGTTGAGTGATGCATTACAGTTATACTGAAAAAAATCTGTTAATTTTACAGTGTAAAATTGTTAAATAACGAAGGTAAACAACCGTAAAATGTAAAACGGTAAATCACCGTTTCAGTAAAACCGGCTACGATATTTGCATAAGGACACGCCCCTTTTTACAATATTGTTCCTGGTGAACCGCATACCTTTGAATAGTAAGGAAAAAACTTCACCTAAGTTAGCAGACTTATTTTTCCCCACGTGCTGAAGTTTTTTTGAGGTTATGGAAGCTGATTTATGGTGGGTTGTATTTGATAAGTAGGACACCGTACACCACAAAAGAGAAAACTGTACTTCCCTAACAGGCAAGTGGAGTAACTTCATTAAACATTGAATTGTTTTTAATATGTATGATTAAATGGCGCATGCTTGCTGTTAGTTGTTGTTAACTAACTGATGCAAACTATGGACTGGGGTTTGACTCCGCCAATGCATGTTGTTTCTTATCATTATCATCATGTTTATTACATAGCAAGAACTTCTGTTGGAGTTTGTTGCAAAGACCAAATAGTTTTTACTACAAAATTATACTGTAGACCTAAAAATATTATCACCTTATTTATTACAGTAAAATTTTGGCAACCCAGCTGCCAGTTTTTCACCGTAAATTTAACATTATTTTTTAAAGTGTACCGTAGACCAAAAAACATTGTTACCTTCTTTTTTACGGTAAAATCCTGGCGACCCCAGCTGCCAGTTTTGTACCGTAAATTTAACATTTTTTTTTTACAGTGTACAACAAATGGCGGTGATAACACTAAAGGTTTATCTTAATTGTCTGATCTACTTTAACCGCAGAAAATACGTGCACGATAAAATCTTGTATTAAATGATCTAAACACATGTTGGCCTTTTTAATTTGCTATGCAGTTTATACGTGCATTCTTCATTCTCAATTCTTATACGACCTGTATTACTGGTTTTAGAGAGAGAGAGAGAGAGAGAGAGAGAGAGAGAGAGAGAGAGAGCGCGCATTGCCGCACCCACCACGACAAACCACCTCTGGTCCCAGATTGCTTCCTTAGTGCAGCCATGCAGGTGACACCTCAGCACCACACTATTTCAGATGGAGTGGAATAGTGTGAGGTTTTAGGAAGCGTAATAACCCAAAGTCAAACTGCCCTAAACAGTTACACCGGCATGACTTCTGATTAGGTCGCCGCTGTCTTCAGCAGACTTTTTATTTAATATATGTATACAAAAAATGGTTACCAAACGTATTAAAGAAACCAAGTCTTAATCAAAGCCTTCGCATAAGTCTTTCGTAAACACACATGTCCAAATGTTGATCTTTATTAGGATTCACTAAACTTTGGCATAAAAAACATAACTCCGTACGACAGCGTAATGGCCGTTACACAGGTACTCACTCAAAGACGGATTAAGCCTTTAAGTTCTCTTTTAAAGTTAAATTAGCAAGGAACCTTCAGATAAAAAAAACACCCTATAGATATGAAAAATACCTTAAAAAAAATTAAGAACAACATACAACGCCGTACACTGTAACTTTTCCTACAATTAATTTTATGGAAAACCGACACGCTCCCTCAACTTCTCACATAGCACAACTGCATAATAGCAAAGAACGCAGATATCTCGGCAATTTGTGCTTCTGTATTCACAGACCTTATATAGTCCGTGCAAATTATGTACACCTACTTTTTACCCACCTCAAAATGTTAAACGCAGCTGCGCAAGTAGCTGATCGCGTGAGTTCTGTGCAGATGAATCCGAACCTCTGTGAGCATGAGACTTTGCTGAGCCGCTACTTCTGTTGCTAATGTTCCAAAGACTGCTTGAAGTCGAGAATTATTGCATCTGGACCACGCCCACCATCGATGCTTATTTTACTCGTGTCTGCTGCCAATTATATGCGGCGGCAAATTCGCCGGCTGCCTTTTTCTCGCCTGTCAATTTTGGCTCTGCGCCAAGAAACGTAGAAAAGACAACCATAAGCAATGTTCAGGTTGGTGGACTATTGATTTCTGTTCCACACGGAAATACAAAATGGTCAATGATAATTATAGCTATTAATCCTATAAAAGAATCTATATAAAATGTTGGTCTGTTAGTTGAACTTTTTGATGTGACTCCAAGACTCGGAAGGAAGCGGTAAAACCTTTGCTCAAGCAGCGCATAATGATTTGGATCATAACGCCAGCTTTTTTTTTTGTTAGTTTGGTTTTCACGGTTTCCAGTCAATCCGCATGCACTATTTGAAATGTAATAAATACCTGTTTTTCACTGCACACAGCATTTTCTGCCTTTCACCTGAAATTCAGCATTAGATTTTTTCAGGGGTAAAAGCGGTTAAGTTCTAATAATAATAATAAATACCATTGTTTATGTGCATCTCTAAACGAAAATGTTCTACCAACACATTACAGTCTAAAAAATTCAGATGCCAAAGCCGTCCTTCAGAGCGATTCTATGGGTTCCAAAAAACCATCAACATTAACTTTCCAGAAGGACTCTTTTTTATTTAGTTCCGTAACATTTGATTAGTGCCAATCTTCTCAAAGCAAGAATCTCGTGTACAATGGTGAAAGCTGCCTACAAGAATCTGCGGTGTCCTTTGGCTCAGCGGCAATGCACCTCAACAGAAAAAGATTCTGAGAAACTGAATCAGTTTCACTGACAACACAGAATGGACTTTTGAATAGTAATTGGAAAGGGCTCTACATATGTGTAGGGTAATGAGTCCCCCAAAATTTTCTGTGAACCACAACATTAACGAAAATTTATAGAAACAAATATAGCTGACAAGAAAGGGAGATAAATGGTGTATTTGGTTAATATTAAAATGCAGAAAGCAATAATAAATTACATGTATTTTTTGATTTTAAAGGACATTTTTTACATTAACCGTTTCCTTTAGTAATTTTTTTTAATAAACAGGTAAAGTCTAAGATTGTGTGGGTCATTAGAGAAGACTATAATATGCATGTCCCGATATACCATCAAAGTGACTTTGCTGAGCACCCTGAGGCTCTGCTTGCAAAGGAGCCTTAGCATATAGGAGAGAAAATACACGATTTTATCCAAAAAATGCACTAAAAAGTAAAAAGATTGTGTTTTTTTTTATTTATTGTACTAAGATTTGATTTTCCATATGTGACTAAAAGTAAAATCGTGGGGCGCCCATAAAAGAATTGATTTAATTCAATTAAAATGAATAGATTCCTTAAAATGAAACTTTTTCTTTAATCATTTTAGGACCCTATACATTTTAATTCAGTTAAATTAATTATATTATGTATGCCCCACAATTCTGACCACCTTTTTTGTAAATACTTTTCATTTAATAATGGAGCAAAAATAATAGCAAAAAATCAAAAGCACAACAATTTTAAACAGCAACCATACAAAATGTAGCCCTGAAACAGACAAGCTGCATGTGGTATGCCCTTCATCTTTTTGCGAGGGGCGGTAATGTAAACTTCTGGACAGCAGGCTGTTATTAATTTTTTTTTGGATGAAGATTCAGATTAGAAGTTTTGAGATGGACAGTATAATATAATAACATTGGGAGATAGTGATTGCAAATAGTGAAAAACTGATGTACAGTTAACTTGTAAAAGCCAGCAATGCAATAAACAGTTGAAAATTTAATGCAATTATTAGTTTTACCATAGGAAATAAATAACACTTGGTTTTGGGGCAGTGTTCTACCCTTACTCTAACTTTTTAGGCCATTTTCTGCCTGCTGTGAATGCCCAATATATTCCATACATTTAAATCTGTGTGCTGGAAACTTTAATTGTGTTTGAAATCCAGACTTGGATCAGCTATGCAGCAATAACCTGTAATACTGCAAAGATAATTACACAGTTTGTATCAGATCATAACTTATCAGGTGCATGGAGGTTTTTTAAACCCTAACCTAAGAGCATACTCCTTCTCACCTGTACATCATTGTTACTCAAGTATTATTTCTTCAACAATAATTTTTTGCCCAGTATCAAATCTTGTAAGTATAATGCTATTGTTAACTGTGACCATGCCCTTCTGATCATGGAGCTTAAATTACGGTATCCTACTCATCTTGTAGCTAGCATCTTAACTTCCTGTCATTAGCCGATGAGAACTGCAGAATTCATATCCAAGCAGACTGATTATTTTCTTGAGACCAGTGTATCCTCAGAAGTCTCAGCATACTCTGGGAAACTCTTAAAGCATTTTTAAGAGGACAGATTATTTCATATTTTTCGCAAAAAATAAATTGGAAACCAAGAAGGCGTCTGAGTTAATCAGCAAAATTACCAGATTAGATCAAAAACATGCCATGTATGAAAATGAGGAACTTTATACGAAAAAACTGGTTTTGCAATCAGAATTTAACCTCTTGACTACTAAAGAAACAGAATAGCTTATCTATAAATCACAACATCATTATTATGAACATGGAGAGAAGGTCAACAAGATCTTAGCCAAACAAATCCACAAGCAGGAAGTCCGCAGTGCAATAACAGCAATTACCAACATAGATGGAGATAAAATTATTGACCATAAAAATATAACTTACATATTTAGAAAGTACTGTAAGTCCTTATATTCTGCTCAGTTTAAAGAAGATAAAGGACAATCTAATGAGTTTCTTGATTCATTACAGATACCACAACTAGATACTTTTAGTACTGTGGAACTGGACAAACCTCTGACACTTTCAGAGATGCTATAAACTCATTTCAAAGTGGGAAAGTAGCCAGACCTAATGGCTACCCAGTGGAATTTTATAAACAAAATTCTAATAAGTTAGCTCCACTATCATTATCAACATTTACAGAAGCAAAACACAAAAAATTCTACCTCAAAGGTTTCGCCAAGCATTAATTACAATCTTTTCTAAGAAAAATAAGGACTTACTATGGGGTGCGCACAAAGTCCATATACCCCTATCTTTAGGAGTATTTACAGGAATAACCATGACAATTTGGTTCCTGTGGACATCAGCCCAATTCTTCCCAGTATTTCGATCTGTGTTTCCGACAGCCTGTCTGGTGCTGCACATGCTGCCGCTCAAGAAATCGCAACAACGTGGCGGTCGTTCCAAGATGAAGCAATGGGTGACACAAGTGTTTTCATGATTGAGGAGTGTTTGGTAGCCACTGTGTGGGTTCATGAACAGCCTGTTACTGGGAAATGGATCAAAAATGTCATGGATGACTTTGTTGTGTGTTTTTGGGAAGGCCGAGATGCGCCGCGAAGTGGAAGACCATCCACAAGTCATGAAACATGTGCAGGTGTGGCAGTGTCTGTCCAACGATCCCCAATGAAATCCACTCGTAAAACGTGCTGCTGAGTTGGGAATAGCAGAATCGACAATGCGAAAACACATCAAACAGGACTTGCAAATTAAATGTTGGCATCCATTGCACGTTAACGAGTTATCAGATGCCGACTTGGACAGACGTCAGGAAGCTTGTGATCTGATGCTGCACCAATTTCCAACAAATGCTGAGAAGGAAAAGGTTATGTTCTCTGACGAGTGTGCGATTTATTGCAGCTCCCGCAATCGAAACGTGTTTTTCTGGGGAAAAGAAAATCCACATTTCTTTGAAGAAATTGAGCATAACCCACCACACGTGATGATCTGGGCCAGAATGACAGCACAACATTTGTTTGGCCCTTATTTTTTTGATGGTTCTGTTAACCAAATCAGTTATCTGGAAATGCTGAATGGCTGGCTCATCTCGCAACTGAGAAACCAGGGCGTCCTTGACAGTGTTTGGTTTCAACAAGACGGGGCACCTGCCCATTTCGCAATCACTGTGCGTGATTGCCTCAACAAAGTTTTTGGGAATCATTGGATCGGACGAGCATCAAAAAACAATTCCGCTCCTCTTCCATGGCCTCTGAGTAGCCCTGATCTCACAACTCCAGATAATGCACTCTGGCGGTTCATCAAAGAAAATGTGCAGAAGCGCTGTTATTCATCAAACGATGAACTGAAACATGCGATTCGCGCAGCGTTTCAGAAAGTCACCCCGCAAATGTTGCAGAACATGAGCAGAAGAACCTGGTGAGGCATTTGGCTATGCAGACATCATGGAGGGACCCATACAGATATTTTGGATTCCTAAAAGGTAACCTTTAGCTTTCAAAATCCTCCAAAAGATAGGGGTATACGGACTTTGTGCGCACCCTGTACAATGTTCATCATACAGACCAATCTCTCTTCTGAATAATGATGTTAAGATATTCTCCAAAGTTCTAACCAGAAGGATTGAGAAAGTGCTTCCCTCTGTAATATCACAAGACCAAACTGTATTTATTAAAAGGCAGACACTTAAGTTCTAACCTTTGATGTCTGTTAAATAGAATATATTCATCCATTAAATCTAACACCCCAGAGATCTTATTATCTTTAGATGCAGAAAAAAACATTTGGTATGGTTGAATGGGACTACCTGTTCACCACATTGTGCAAATCTAGGTTCAGATCAAATTACTTTATACTGGTCCAGAAGCCTCAGTTTGTATTAACAACATTTTTTCAGACTACTTCAAAATAGTACATGGTACACGGTACACGATAAGGATGTCTCCTATCACCACTGGTCTTTGCAATCGCAATTGAACTGCTGTATATTTTCAAAATGCATCAGAGATAAAGAGAATCTTCAGAGAAGGACATGAACAGAAAATATCACTATATGCCGACAATATGATATTTATATCTGGCCCACAAAATTCGGTGCCCACAGTCCTAAAAGCATTAGTAGATTTCAAAAGTTATCCATCCATCCATTATCCAACCCGCTATATCCGAAATACAGGGTCACGGGGGTCTGCTGGAGCCAATCCCAGCCAACATAGGGAGCAAGGCAGGAAACCTCTGGTGCTATCAGAATTACTAGATGCTATAAAGTCACTTCAAGGCAGGAAAGCAGCAGGCCCTAATGACTACCCTGCAGAATTTTATAAGAAACAAGCAAAATACCCACGCTTTGCAGCGGCAAAGTACTGCCTTAAAATTTTTATTAAGATGAAAATTCAAACTTTTTAAACTGAGGGAAAATATACCAATAATTATTTGTTAAGGATCTCTTTGTATACCACAATGTCAGTTCGGCTCTCCAGTTGTAATATGACCAAGCTGTGCGCTGAGCTTACACTTGAGCATGCAATGTACAGATGACCATGTGAAAAGTAATCTTGTTTCAAATCTCACAACTTGGATTGCTACTGTCATAATCAGTTTGAGTTTCATGGTTTATTTAAATTACGACAGCAATTGCAGGACTTGTGTTGAAATGACATTCAGCATCTGTCAAGCATTGTAAGCATACAACCGGTTTCATTGATAACTTCACATCCAGCTTTTGAGAGTTTAAACATTCATAAACATCAAAGTGTCCACTACTGAAATCGTCACCTGTGAGCATAAGATGTTTAAGAGGCATTGGCGGTTGTCGATAGGTGTAAAATATTTGGCCATTTTTGGTACACCTGAAAGCAACAACCGAACAATTCAGCGGCAGCCATCAACTCACATGCAGAACCATAGGTGAAGGGCTTAAGCATTTCACTCTTACAGTGCTCCTGTGTAGTAAAATTATCTCCTGTACCGTCATCAGTCCACACCTTGAACCTGTCCCAGTCATTCAATACATAAGACACAATGTTCTTTCGGATATCAAGAGTGAGCCTGATATGGCTGTGCAATATGTAACAAAGAGAATGGAAAAGACAGGTGCCATCTCCGGGCATGGAAACCACTCGGTAAGTGAGAGTTCTTTGATCGATGGTGATCGACTCGATAGACATGTTACTGGGGGTACGGTTGGAACGATAAAGGAAATGGCCACCTGAACAATGTAAAGTAAATCTAAAATACCTACACAATAACTATAATCGTAATAAACGAACAATAAAACAGCGGAGAAGCTGTGGATTAAATAAAAAGGCTGCAGTTATCAGCAGGGAGATGTGAATCCCGTAGCGAAGCAAGGAAGGGAATGTAGAGACTGGAGCGAAGGACGGCCTTATATAAGCAGGCAGCCAACAACGTGTGAGGCATTGGGATGGGGGACCTAACGCCACCTCACACGGTGACCGAGCTGCAGGCTATGGACGTATATATGTACGTAAGTAGGATTCAGTTAGCGTTGGGAACCTGCATTCCAAATTTCTTGAAGATGGGCCCATAAGTAACAAAGACCGTTGGAAAGTTCAATATGGTGGCAGACAGTGGTGTCATACTACCAAAATAAGTAAATACATCAGTTTCGGTTAGCGCAGGGAAGCCGCCTACCAAATTTCGTAAAGATGGGGCCATAAATAAGAAAGTTCAACATGGCGAATGTTGTCGACCATTATGACCGTTACGTGTAGAATTTCGAAATGAAATCTGCTTAACTTTTGTAAGTAAGCTGTAAGGAATGAGCCTGCCAAATTTCAGCCTTTTACCTACATGGGAAGTTGGAGAATTAGTAACGTTGGAAAGTTCAATGTGGCGGCCAACAGTGGCGCCATACCACCGAAATAAGTACGTACGTCGGTTCCGGTTAGCGCAGGGAAGCTGCCTACCAAATTTTGTGAAGATGGGGTCAGCCTTCTACCTACACGGGATTTTGGAGAATTAGTGACGTTGGAAAGTTCAATATGGTGGCCGAAAGTGGCGTCATACCACCGAAATAAGCACGTACATTGGTTTCGGTTAGTGCAGGGAAGCCGCCTACCAAATTTCGTGAAGATGGGGCCATAAATAAGAAAGTTCAATATGGCAGACATTGTCGACCGTTATGACCGTTACATGTAGAATTTCTAAATGAAACCTGCTTAACTTTTGTAAGTAAGCTGTAAGGAATAAGGCTGCCAAATTTCAGCTTTCTACCTACACGGGAAGTTGGAGAATTAGTGATGAGTGAGTGAGTGAGTGAGTGAGGGCTTTGCCTTTTTTTAGTATAGATTCTCCGCTCAGCTAGCTCCCCTCCTATTAGCAACATTTACAGAAGCTAGAGACAATCAAACTCTTCCTCAAACATTTCGCCAAGCATTATTCACCGTCTTTCCTAAACAAAATAAGGACTTATTACAGTATGCATCATACAGACCAGTTTCACTTTTGAATAATGACATTTAGATACTCTCAAAAATCATAGCTAGAAAGTTCTCCCTTCTGTAATATCAAATGATCAAACTGGATTTATCAAGGGTTGACACTTATCTTCCAATCTTCAATGCCTGTTTAATGTAATATACTCACCAACAAAGTCAAACACCCCAGAAATATTATCATTGGATACAGAAAAAGTATTTGACATGATTGAATGGAAATACCTTTTCACTACATTGGAGAAATTTGGGTTTGGCACAAACATTTGTGCATGGATCAAACTACTGTATACCAACCCAAAAGCTTCAATTTGTATCAACAACATTTGTTCAGACTACTTTAAACTAGAACGTGGAGACAAGGATGTTACCACTGCTATTTGCAATTGCCATTGAACCACTGGCGGTTCACTGTCGAAATGCTGATCAGATAAAGGGGATTATCAGAGAAGGACTGGAACAGAAAATTTCTCTATATGCAGATGATATGGTACTGTATATATCAGACCCACAAAATTCTGTGCCTGCAGTCTTAACAGCACTCACAGAATTTCAAAAGATCTCTGGTCTCAGAATTAATCTGAATAAAAGTGTACTCTTTCCAGTGAATTCTCAAGCATATAATATTAGATTAGACACCCTACCTTTTATCATTGCAGAACAGTTTAAATACCTAGGGGTAAACATCACAAGTAAACATAAAGCTCTTTATCAACAAAATTTCGCCATCTGCATGGAAAAAATTAAGCAAGACTTGCATAGATGGTCAACCCTTCATCTCACTCTAGCTGGAAGAATTAACACTGTTAAGATGAATATTCTTCCTAAGCTTCTTTTTTATTTCAAAACATTCCAATATACATCAATAAATCATTTTTTAAGCAATTAGATTCAACAATAACCTCATTTATTTGGAACTCAAAACATCCATGTATCCAAAGAGCGACCCTACAAAGACCAAAGGCAGAAGGTGGCATGGCTCTACCTAACTTTCAGTTTTATTACTGGGCAGCAAACATGCAAGCTATAAAAACCTGGACACAAATAGATGAACATACACAGACCTGGTCTGCAATAGAAGTAAAATCCTGCAGTACTTCTTTATATTCACTGCTTTGTGCCCCAATAAATGCAAGTTATTGGCAATATACTGATAACCCAATTGTGCTTCACTCACTCAGAATATGGAACCAATGTAGAAAGCATTTTAAGATGGAGAAGCTTTTATCTGTGGCACCTCTGCAAGAGAACCACCTCTTTCAACCTTCACAAACATATGCAATTTTTAATATTGGAAAAAATTGGGGATTAACTTGCTTAGAGATCTTTATATAGACAATGTCTTTGCATCCTATGAACAATTACATTCCAAATTTAACATTCCAGCTACACATTTCTTTCACTATCTTCAAATCAGGAACTTTGTTAAACAGAACCTGCCCGATTTTTCTCAGCTTGCACCCTTGTCCATGCTGGAAAAAATATTGCTCAATCTCAAGGACTCAGACACCATCTCTGCAATATATAAAATTATTTTGCAGTCCCTCCCTTTCAAAGATCCAAGAGGACACTGGGAAAAAGATCTCTTAATCAATATATCAGAAAAAGAGTGGAAGATAGCAATGCAGAGAATTCACTCGAGCTCCAAATACGCAAAGCATACAATTATTCAACTCAAAATTATATATCGAGCACATCTGTCTCGCCTAAAACTCTCCAAAATGTTTCCAGGGCATGATCCAACCTGCAAACGCTGCAATCAAGTCTTATCCTCACTGGTCACATGTTCTGGGCCTGCACCAAATTAACATCATTCTGGACCAAAATATTTAATTACCTTTCAGACAGCCTTGGTTTCACAATCCCTCCTAACCCATTAACAGCTGTGTTTGGGGTTCTTCCAGATGGGTTTAAAGTGGAGAATGACAAACAAACTGTGATTGCATTCACTACACTTTTGGCAAGCAGACTTATTTGCTAAACTGGAAGAATCCTAACTCTCCTCTTTTAAGTCAGTGGGAAACCAATGTTTTTTACCATTTGAAATTGGAAAAAATCAAATACTCAGTTAAAGGATCTGTACAGATTTTTTTCAAAACATGGCAGGATCTAATCAGTAATATTTTAGAATAAGCTCTTAAAGCACAGAGGAAGCAATTATTTCCGTATTCTTTTTCTTCTCCATTCATCTCTATTGGCTTATCAAACTCATCAATTTAGGTATGTTTACAAGCCTTAAGTTTTACCCCAATGGCCATGCTCTTTCTCTCAGGGTTGGGGGTCGAATTGTTCTCAATCCTACTTTTTGTAAAAATTGATTGATTTGTATGAAATGATTGCAATAAAATTAATTTAAAAAATATAAAAAATGTGGTCTGTCTTGAACACAGGCACTAATCAAGACAAAATGAATGTTTAAATACAAATCAAGATAAATACTACTCTGCTTTGTGATAGACATACATCTTCAAAATTTGTTTTAAACTTGTACTCCTACATTGCATTTTTTTAATGTGGATGACAAGACAACAATCACTGTCTTAAACAAAACCTTTGATCAAAATCTCTGTAAGCAGCTTCTTTCCATTTTGAGTAACTCTGGTCAATAATATTCACCTCTGTAGCTCCCTACAGCCATGGATGTTTACTTTTAAAAATATTAATATATTGTAAAGAGCATTAGGGCAGTTATATTGTAACATGTATTAGTGCAGTGCATGTCATATTGGTCTGTGTATGTATTGAGTTTTTGTGGAATACATTAAATTAATGAGATGCTTCAAAGATTGAAACAGGAAATCAAGGACTAATAATAGACTAGACCAAGAGTTCCCAAAGTGGCCGATATCGAACCCTTGGGGTCGATTTGAACTTTCTAGGGGTCAATAGTTTCAATAAAAAAATTTGGGGGTCAACGACGGCAAAAATAGACGCCCTTACTACTGCTATTTGTTTGTTATTTCAAAATATCTATGATTCCAATAGATACCTAATTAAGAAGTAAGATAATTCAAAAAAACATTTTTTTTGATAAAAACACATTGCATACCAAACTTACGAACAAAAAAGTAAAATGTGTCATTAAAAGAGTCACACGTAAGAATGTATGAAAATACATGTAGCACAAACATGTCTGTGCATTGTCTTATCGAACATATCAAAGCAAGTGCGGACATGAAAAACCATTCCATGTAACTAGGGGGTTGATGGTTTTAAAAATTTTTGTTGAAGGGGTCTGCAGCTGAAAAACGTTTGGGAACTCTTGGACTAGACAAATGGAGAGATCAAAAAGACCAGTTAAGCACTACGACACTCTGTCCTTATCCACTAAAAATTTTAATATTTTTTTCCTTTTTGTTGACTTTTTCTGTTTTATTCTGTTTTTCTGTATGTTTGTGAGCATACAAAAAGAAGCAAAGTGGGTGGGACAAAAACTGTAGTTGAGGATATATGGCAACTGCTTATTTTAAAGCAAAATTTACAGTGCAGCAAGTGTTTTAATTCAATAAGTTACATTATTATGAATATCGCAATAGTAACAGCTTTAAAATAAAAATAAAACTCTGGACTTTTAAAATCACCACAATTGACATGAAAACCAAATGCTGTTGAAATGTACCTTTGTATAATTGATTTGTCATTAAAACAAAGTAGCTCACTGTAACAAAAATGTTACAGCAAACACATGTAAGTCTAGACATTAAAATTATGAGGTGCATTTTCTTAAGTGGCAAAAAATCAAAGCAGTAAAATAATGTATGCCTTTTATTATTTTATACAAGAGGTGTAAGGCAATACTGCACCGCTGCATTATTATTTCAGGTAAAGCATTACATAACATTATAAATATTACACTGAGTAGTGCACTATATGTATTTAATTTGAAACTGGATTCAGTCAATACTCCAAGACGCACTTGTACACAGATTCAAGTATGAATTGTTAAATTCAGTGTATATACAGTATCTGAGATATATAAAAGAACTAGCTGTATTTCCTGGCTATGGACAGAAAATTATCTAAGGAAATGGGCTTCAGTTATACTGTTGGTTAATTGGATATATTAGAAGTACATGTAATTAAGTACCTTCCTGCATACAATGTTTGTATTTTTTATTAGGGGCTAATAGTATTAGTTCACTAGAGCTGCTTACCGTTGAACATGCTACACATACAATCCTTGGTGGTGTTGGTGTGAAAGACATTGGATCATAACTCCATATTAAAGGATGTTAGGGTTGTCTGTGATATAAAGATGATTTATTCAATGCTGAAAACTGTTATAAACAGAGACTCTCTATTAGCATCAACATCTAAAATAAAAAATAATGTTCCTGATTACTTTTAATTACTCCAAAGCAACATTCTGTCCTCTTCTTATCCCATTCTGAAAAACAGCATTTCCATCAGCTGTAGAAAAATATCATGTTTCATTCTGTTCAGTCATGGCTTGGCTCCATTTCTTAATTTGCAGTGAGTGTGCATTTTATTTTTCTTTATTTTCTCATATTGATTTTAAAACTTCAAAAAGTGCTGATCGTTGATTTGTATTGAGAAGTTCATGAGGATATGCAGGTGGACAACATTGTTGACTTTTTTCAAAAATGCAAGGCTATGCACTGATTAAAAAATGTAGTGTATTCAGTTTATTTCACATATTTTGTCACATATAGTGGACACAGTAAAAATGAAGGATATGTATGGCCACCTGCATCACACCGCCAATCTTGAATCTCTTATGTCAAATATAACATCAAATAGGTAGTGATGAGCGAAACAGCTGAGTTTCTTTTATATTTCCTATGTGAGTTTGCAATAGCAACACTTTAGGTTTTGGAGTTTTTACATTTTTGGTTGTAGAAATAAAGAAAGTAACATAGCTCTTTAAGGCTTTAGCAACGCTGCATACACTGATTTTGGAAACACATTTTTCATTAAAGAGTCCAGATTAAAAAACAATTAACAGGGGAAAAGTGTCTTTAAATGCAATATGTGCAAACACAATTCAAGTTGAGACCAAAGGGCGTATTCTAAAATAAATGCTGTAATTAAGTGAGACAATAAAATTTTTGTTCCATAGTGATTTTTTAAAATTAAATCTATTGATAAAATGAAAAAGTAATACAGTAAAAGAAAGCCAACAATTTTTCCTAAAGTGGCTTGGCATTTTGTACATAATAAATACCTAACATACTGGATCAGTTGCACTGTGTTAAACAGAGGACATCGAATGTCACACTCACTAGAGTCTTATTAACGACAAATATCAACAAATTATTATTTTTTTAATTTTCTTTTTTCTACGTCACCAAACTTCAGTCATATCTGTCAAGGCATTTTTGAGATTTTGGGGTATTTCATTTTTTTAGTGGTACAGTCATATGGAAAAGTTTGGGAACCCCTCTTAATTATTTGGATTTTTGTCTATCATTGGCTGAGCTTTCAAAATACCATCTTCGTTTTAATATATAACATGCCTTATCGAAACAGTAGTGTTTCAGCAGTGACATTAAGTTTATTGGATTAACAGAAAATATGCAATATGCATCATAACAAAATTAGACAGGTGCATAAATTTGGGCACCCCAACAGAGATATTACATCAATACTTATAACAAATATAACAGCCTCTAGACGCCTCCTATAGCCTTTGATGAGTGTCTGGATTCTGGATGGAGGTATTTTTGACCATTCATCCATACAAAATCTCTCCAGTTCAGTTACATTTGATGGTTGCCGAGCATGGACAGCCTGCTTCAAATCATCCCATAGATTTTTAATGATATTCAAGTCAGGGGACTGTGATGGCAATTTCAGAAAATTGTACTTCTCCTTCTGCATGAATACCTTTGTAGATTTCGAACTGTGTTTTGGGTCATTGTCTTGTTGGAATTTCTAACCCCTGTGTAACTTCAACTTTGTGACTGATGCTTGAACATTATACTGAAGAATCTGCTGATATTGGGTTAAATTCATCTGACCCTCTACTTTAACAAGAGCCCCAGTCCCTGAACTAGCCACACAGCCCCACAGCATGATGGAACCCCCACCAAATTTGACAGTAGGTAGCAGGTGTTTTTCTTGGAATGCGATGTTTTTCTTCCTCCATGCAAAGCGCCTTTGTTATGACCAAATAACCCAATATTTGTCTCATCAGTCCAAAGCATTTTGTTCCAAAATTAATCTAGCTTGTCTAAATGAGCATTTGCATAGAAAAAGGGACTCTGTTTGTGGCGTGAGTGCAGAAAGGGCTTCTTTCTCATCACCCTGCCACACAGATGTTCTTGCAGGTCTTTGGAGGTGATCTGTGGGTTGTCTGTAACTATTCTCATAATCCTGTGCATATGCAGCTCCTGTATTTTTCTTGGCCTGCCAGACCTGGGTTTAACAACAACTGTGTCTGTGGCCTTCCGTTTCCTGATTACATTCCTTACAGTTGAAACTGACAGTTTAAACCTCTGAGATAGCTTTTTGTAGCCTTCCCCTAAACCATGATACTCAACGATCTTTGTTTTCAGATCTTTTGAGAGTTGCTTTGAGGATCCCATGCTGTCACTCTTCAGAGGAAAGTCAAAGGGAAGCACAACTTGCAACTGACCACCTTAAATACCTTTTCTCATGATTGGACACACCTGTCTATGAAGTTCAAGGCTTAACGAGCTAATTCAACCAATTTGGTGTTGCGAGTAATCAGTACTGAGCAGTTACATGCATTCAAATCAGCAAAATTTCAAGGGGACACACATTTTTGCACAGCCAGTTTTTCACATTTAATTTCATACAACTAAATATTGCTTCACTAAAAACCTTTGTTCAGAAAACACCCCAGTACTCATATGTTCCTAGGAAATGAAAGACATACCACTGTTATCTTTTTTGTTGAAAGTAAATTATTATGCAGGCTGAGAGGGGTTCCCAAACTTTTCAATATGACTGTATATCAAAAACTCCTTTCTTAGTGAACACATACAACTCTTGATATACCATCCTGCCAAATTTCAGTTGTTCCGCTAAATGGGAAATATTGTTTTTGTTGATGATTGTGTGAGTCAGGCAATCAACTTTGCATTACCTATATATAGATAATAAAATATTTGTTTGTGTGTATGTGTTTCTAATGATTTCTTTAGCAGTTGTGGTCCAGAATAGAACGCTTCTGAGCAGACATGCCTAAAAGCTCAAGTGCTTGAGAGGTGGAACTGAAATTGATTCACAGGATGATAACTTATGGGCCTTGTAGTGTCCAAAGTGCGCAAAACTGCTATCTACTGGATACTAAACAGCACAAATTACAGAGGACAGTGTAAACTGGAGCCATTAAAATATATAACTATTTCTATTTGAAGCGTATTAATCTAATTTTCCCAACAGATTAATAATATTTTGTAATTTAGGAACTGCATTTGGTAAAAATCTATACTAGATTAAGGGTGCGTTTCCAGAAAGGCTTTTAACATTAAGTCCTTCATTAAACATACTTAAGACTGTTCATTAAATTAGTGAGTATGTCATGAATCCCTTCGTAACTTAAGGATAACTTAATCTTATTTAGATCTTATTTGGATATCTAAATTAGTGAACCGACCCATTCATTACTTCATTCATTACTTTCAACTTTCATTTACTTAGGCTTTTGCCTGCGATTCTGTCACAGAGAGATGTAAGTTGACTTAAGTAGATCACAAAAAACACATTGACACTATTAATTCGATTATACAATAACAATAAGAACACGATTAATGGTAATTCACTGTAAGCTGTTGTGATATATGGCTGGCAGCTCATCCCGGCCAATACCTCCAAGCCACCAGATGGAGCCCTCCCTGTGACATGGAGATGCCCCGAATTCCAGCAGGGCATCATGGTATGTGGAGTTTTAATGCACAGCCCTTCTGGATAACGTCGGAGTCACTGCAGGGAGGCCCAGAGACTTATATTTTCAATACAGCCCGGAAGTACGTCACAGTCACGGGGACAGAAGAAACAACGTACTTCCGGGTTGAAGAAAAGGACTATAAAAGGCTTTGGGAGATCCCAGACGGGGGAGCTGAGTTGGGAGGAAGGGAACAACGCGACTGGGAGAGGAAGATTATTGTATTGATTATTATTATTGTTTATTGTGTATGAGTATAGTGGAGTGGAGGGTGCTTTGTGCACATTTTTGTCATTTATCTGGTGTCTGGCGTCTGGTTTGAGGAGTCAAGGGGACAACAGCGCCCCCTATTTTTCACACTATACATTTGCTCAAAAAGGTGTCTTTGTAGCCTTAACACCACTAGAAAGAACCAAATGAAGCCATTAATTACACTCTGTATGTTAATGTATCAGGAATAGCAGTGGCATTTGTCCAGAGAGGTGTGCAGCTCAACCAGGGGATGCTGGCATTGGTCATATGGTTTGAAACCATACGTTTTCCAGTCTCCTGTCACAATGGTCAGCAAGGTCATGTGTACAGTACGTATTGCTTCTAGTAATTAAAACTGCATATGCAAGATACGATCAATTTTGTTCCTGTTTTTGCGCAGGCCAGTTCTATGTTAAGCTACTCAACATGAAAATATGATTAACAAGGATTTTTTATTTGTGTGATATTACAATATCATTTTTATGAATTGTAAATAATACCGTGTGAAATACAGAAAAAAATTAGTTGATCTGATATGATATAAATGAAGTGCTTCCTGTTATTAATGTTACTTTAACAGGTGTCTATTACTTAATATTATTTTTAGTTAATTGGTTCTTCACCAGATCCTGATAATATTCGTTATGTTGTATGTTTCCTGTTGTGTTCCCATTTCATTTCTCTACTCCATTTATTGTGTTATATCATCAGTCTGAGCCTCTTCCAGTGTTCATTGTTTCAAATGTGAGAGAAGGTAAACATGCTGTTATTCTCCGTATAGTACGAATTGATTACATTTTTTTAAGTTGCTTGAGTTAATTATTTGTACATGACAGTAAATGCAATACTATCTTCTGAATATACAGTGTTGTTTTGAATGATTTTACATTAATTTTGGTTATGTATTAATGTGAGCATTCAATTGCCTTAATATGTGTTTTTGTTAATAAAGGTTATATCGGCAGAGCTTGAGCACTTATATGTTTTCTTTTTTAACATTTCAGGTATGTTACTTTTTTGTATTTGTATACTAAGTGGTGCATTAATATGAATGCTGTTCTAAATTAGCATCACACCCAGTGTTCTTTGTGTTAACTATGAGAAGAGGAATTATACTGGCAGACTTTGAGCACTCACACGTTTTCTGTTTTAACATTTCAGCCTGTTAATAATAAACAATAACAGATAAAGGAGTTCAGTTTTGGTTGGATTATTCCTTCGTGGCAGTTTGTACAATGCAGCACATTGTGAGTTACAACGCAGAAGCTTCGGAGGTTAACCAGTTTCAAAGCCAGAGCGCAGCAGTATGGCGCATACAGTGAACACCAGTTACGTTTCCAAACACATTAATAAAAATCTACTATATAATACTACGATTGATTGGTGCCCTGTCCAGGGTTTGTTCCTGCCTTGCCCCCTATGCTAGCTAGTATAGGCTGCAGCACTCCATGCGACACTGTTCAAAACTAAGCAGGTTAGACAGTAATTGACTATATAATAAAACACTAAGACAGGGATATTCAATTACAAATTCATGAGCCAGATTTTCAAATCAAGAAATTTAGCTGGACCAGACATTTTCAGCGGCCAGTAACCAGCAGGTAATGACACATTTTAAACCAACCAAGTAATGTTTATTCATTGGTTTCCCTTTTAAGTTTGGTCTCTTCTGACATATGCACATCAAAAAATGCATAAAAAACAATAAAAAAGCTATAACTGAACAGACTCGGAGTTAGTAGCAATACTTTTTTCAACTTTTGAAATATTGTACTATAAAAAAAATTAACATTTTGCTCACATCTTACCCAGGCATGTTTCAAAGTGCATAAAAACAAAACTGTACACAATATTAGCAATAACATTTGTTTCTCTTTTGAAATAAAATAAATGTTTTGGTCACATCTGATCCTGGCACATCACAAAGTGAATTTAACAGAATAAAAAAGAAGTATAAATGCTATCAAAGCTATCAGTGCACAAACCCATAACAAGTGATAACAGTGACTAACACACATGAATTCAATGTCTACTGGACACTGAGGGAACACAGGTTCATTTTCAATCACCACATGTCTCATTAGCAGTGCCTTTTTTGCAAACAAAAGGATGGCAGTACGCATACGTTGCAATTAGATCAAGTTTTATCTGTGAAGATGTATGGAGGCCGAGAGCCCTGGCGCTACTGGTTTTGTTTATTTAGTGAAAAAATATAACATTTAAAATTTGAAATTGACCTATAGTCAAGTATAATAATAATATTTTACATTTAAAAGGCACTTTGCAAACTCCACACATATTGTAAAAAAGAATGTGTTCAAAGTACTTAAAAAAAATAAGGCAACAAATTACAAGCAATATTTTTGAGGAGATTTAATATATTGCACTATTGAGTAAACTAAATTTATTATCCATCCATCCATCCATCCTCTTCCGCTTATCCGAGGTCGGGTCGCGGGGGTAGCAGCTTAAGCAGAGAGGCCCAGACTTCCCTCTCCCGGCCACTTCTTCCAGCTCTTCTGGGAGAATCCCAAGGCGTTCCCAGGCCAGCCGGGAGACATAGTCCCTCCAGCGTGTCCTGGGTCTTCCCCGGGGCCTCCTCCCGGTTGGACGTGTCTGGAACACCTCACCAGGGAGGCGTCCAGGAGGCATCCTGATCAGATGCCCGAGCCACCTCATCTGACTCCTCTTGATGCGGAGGAGCAGCGGCTCTACTCTGAGCCCCTCCCGGATGACTGAGCTTCTCACCCTATCTTTAAGGGAAAGCCCAGACACCCTGTGGAGGAAACTCATTTCAGCTGCTTGTATTCGGGATCTCGTTCTTTCGGTCACTACCCATAGCTCATGACCATAGGTGAGGGTAGGAGCATTGATCGACTGGTAAATTGAGAGCTTTGCCTTACGGCTCAGCTCCTTTTTCACCATGACAGACCAATGCAGAGCCCGCATCACTGCGGATGCTGCACCGATCCGCCTGTCGATCTCACGCTCCATTCTTCCCTCACTCGTGAACAAGACCCCGAGATACTTGAACTCCTCCACTTGGGGCAGGATCTCTCCCCCAACCCTGAGAGGGCACTCCACCCTTTTCCGGCTGAGGACCATGCTCTCGGATTTGGAGGTGCTGATTCTCATCCCAGTCGCTTCACACTCAGCTGCGAACTGATCCAGAGAGAGCTGAAGATCACGGCCTGATGAAGCAAACAGGACAACATCATCTGCAAAAAGCAGTGACCCAGTGCTGAGTCCACCAAACCGGGCCCCTTCAACACCCTGGCTGCGCCTAGTGGCCGGGCCTACACCCTTGGGGCTCGGCCGGGCACAGCCCGAAGAGGTAACGTGGGTCCTCCTCCCCATGGGCTCACCACCTATGGGAGGGGCCAAGGAGGTTGGGTGCAGTGTGAGTTGGGTGGTGGCGAGGCGGGACCTTGGCGGTCTGATCCTCGGCTACAGAAACTGGCTCTTGGGATGTGGAATGTCACCTCTCTGAAGGGGAAGGAGCCTGAGCTAGTGCTGAGGTCGAGAGGTTCGCTAGATATAGTCGGACTCACCTCGACGCACAGCTTGGACTCTGGAACCAATCTCCTTGAGAGGGGCTGGACTCTCTACCACTAAATTCATTAATTTACTCAAATTTACCTAAAATAAATGAGTTTGATTAAATATAAGTAGTGTCAAAAATGGTTTTATTTTACTCCGATTTTCATTTGAATTACAGTACTCAAAAAAATGAGTAATAATGCAACGCTGGACAGTAATGACTGTATAACAAATACATGCTACAATTCAATATATCTTTATTTATTTGAACATACACAGATAGTCACAACAACAGAGTTATATTTTCAAAGGAAAATTAAATCAAACGTCTGAGGATAATTTTTACTGAATTACTGACATTCAAATGTCAATGCAAATTTTCTTTTCTTTTTTTAAGTTTACACAAAAAGTATATCTCAATCAAATAATGTCCCAGGAATGAGTGCTAAACGGGAAGGAAACGTAGAGAGTGAAAGAGTGAAATCCTGAGGCAGCTGTCGCTCTTCAGACAAGTCCTGCATTTACGCCAGCATATCCGCTTAAATGAATGGCCGCCTTTTCCACTACTTTTCAGTATGCGATAGCAAAAATCCTGAAATAAAATAGGACGTAGGAAATCAAACATCGCTAAATAAATCACAGTGTTAAAAATTAACCAGAAATACATTACCTGTGTAGAACACTAATTAAATAAGAGGTCAAATAATACAGTGATGGTTAGGCAAACGTCTTTACATGTTGTTTACATGTCATAGTTTAACTTATCTCAAAGTGACATTTTCTTTTTTTGTGTAAAATAAAAGTTTTAAACAATAAAAAAATGAACATATGTAACTATCCGAGAAATGTGCTTGCTTCTAAAGTAAACCAACGAGGGTTGTTAAAAAGATGCTACTTTGCCCGCCATGTTTTCCACATGAAGGGAAAGGTTTTGTGAAAACAACAAATGCTTACGCCTGTAACTATACGAAATGAAATACTAGTGATTCATTATGGAAATAATATTCTTTATACTTACACATTAATAGTAAAATAGCTCTTATTATGGATAAGCGTTACAGCTGAATGCGTTGTAAAGACCAAGAAATCGATGTGAGAGGAAGTGCCGTGTCATTAAATTTAACTTAAAATAAATGTGTTCAATTCTTCTTTTTTTACTTAGAATAAGTTATAAAAAATGTTTACATTTAAGGAAAATAATAAGTTAACATTATTCTTAATTTTTTGGTTGAATTAGAATTAAATAATCAAAAAAAGGGTAACACTCATTTTTATTAATTAAAGTCCTGATTATTTTGTTAGTATATAGTTATATATTTTTTATTATTATTTTTCACACATGCAAGACTTATTTTTTACAGTGCAGGGATGACCCCAAACATAATACCATGATCTCCTTATTATAGCGGCCACCTCTGTAGATATACTGTACTACATAATATTGTACTTGACGATTTAAAATTACACAGAATTTCCAAAATCAAAGAATAAAAAGGTTAATAATGAGCTCTACATTCTAAGTTGTGATGTCGAACCATAAAGCAATCAGTGCTTAATTTGATTAAGTTTTTTTTTAAATTCCATTAATTAATCTTTTTTAAGAAATTAGATTCAATCATAACCTAATTTATTTGGAATTCGATAAACCCACTCATTCAAAAGGCGACCCTATAACAACCTAAATCAGAAGGTGGCATGGCTTTACCTAATTTTCAATTTTATTGCTGGGAGGCAAACATACAAGCTATTAAAACCTGGACATTAACACAAATAGATGAACACACACTAGCTTGGTCTGCAATAGAAAATAAATCCTGCAGTACTTCTTTATATTCATTGCTTTGTATACCAGTAAATACAAGTTATCGTCAAGTTATACTAACAACTCAATTGTCCTTCATTCACATAGAATATGGACCCATTGTAGGAAGCACTTTAAGTTAGAGGATATTTTATCTCTGGCACCTCTACATGATAACCTATTTTTTCCACCTTCTTGAACTTACACAGCTTCTGTTTGGAAAATGAATAGGGTTAAATCATTTAGAGATTTGTATATAAATAATGTCTTCACATCCTATGAACAATTTCACTACAAATTTAACTTCCCATCAACACAGTTTTTCTACTATCTCCAAATTAGAAACTTTCCTAAACGAAATCTGCCCGATTTTCCTCACCTCCCACCTATTTCTACTCCAGAAGAGATATTGATCAGTCTTGGGACTGAGTCTTGGGGACTCAGACAGCATTTCCATATTGTATAAAACCTTTTTAAAGCCCCTTCATTTAAAAGATCTCAGAGTACACTGAGCAAAGGATCTCTTACTCAACATTTCAGAAATGCAGTGGAATTCACTCAAGCTCAATATGTGCAAAGCATTCAGTTATTCAACTTAAAATCTTTTATCAACCACATCTGTCCATTCATCCATCTTCCAACCCGCTGAATCCGAACACAGGGTCACGGGGTCTGCTGGAGTCAATCCCAGCGAACACAGGGCACAAGGCAGGACCCAATCCTGGGCAGGGTGCCAGCCTCACTGGGTCACATGTTTTGGACCTGCACCAAAATAACATCATTCTGGACCAAAATCTTTAAATGCCTATCAGAGAGCCGTGGTGTCACAATCCCTCCTAATCCATTAACAGCTGTGTTTGGTGTACTACCAGATGCACTTAAAGAGGAGAAGGACAAGCAAACTGTAACTGCCTTCACTTCACTACTAACACAGAGAATTATCTTGCTCAACTGGAAAAATCCTATCCCACCTCTGTTAAGTCAGTGGGTAACTGATGTTATATACTATTTGAAATTGGAAAAATATCTAATTAATCTCTTAGAGGATCTGTTCAAAACTTTTTTAAAATCTGGCAGGGTCTAACCAACAATTATTTAGAATAAGCACTTATTTTGGGGAGAAAGACTCATTTTCCTCTATACTACTCTCAAAAGTTATACTCTGGCTGTTGGCCTTTCTCTTTTTCTCATGGGTGGAGGCTGACTTGAATTTGGTTTTGTTAAGTTTTGACTTGATTGTACGGAATGTTACATGCTTTAAATAAATTAAATAAAAGTAAAAAATAAACATTATTTACACCAAGCAATAGAATAATACAGTCATACACCCTATATTTTATGAAGATAGAAAGTTAATAATGAAAGAAAATAAATTCTAGTCCTGAGCAGTCACAAACAAAGCTTGAGATAGCAACTTACATGCCATCTTTTGGCAACAATGGATAAACATTCAGGCCATAGACAAGGCAGGTGTCATTAAGGGCAACTATGGTCTTGGTCCACTGAAGAAGGAGTTCTCCTTGAAGCTTAAACAGTTTTAGGATATTCTGTAACAAGGCAGTCTATTCAGCCAAGATGTGAGAATTCAGCTGATGATACAAGACCTGACAACACAAAAATATGGATCAGCAAACCGACACAAGTGAGACAGACAGTGGGAAATCAGCCTTCATTAAAAGGTATGGCTAAGCATGACTTGATCTGGACACAGATGGATTCCTTTTTCTATTGGGTCCCACTTAGATTCAGAACATCATCTAAGGGTATTCTTACATGCTCTTAAAACAATTGGTGACAGCAGTTACTAGCATATGACACAACATTGAAGGGCTGTCTTTACTACTGCCTCTTTAAATTACAGCAAATGAAGGTTCAGTTTTCAGTTGACTCTTTTCTTAGAAATCTTGGTATTTCTCCTGGCAGAGTCCAAGAAATAGTTTCTCACAGACAGATTACAGCAAAATAATGAAACTAGTAGTGAGTCAGCAATTTGCATGAAATTTAGTTTGCAGTGACTTAAAATCTCTCTTTACAAAAAAAAAAAAAAAATTGCAAAACAAATGATTATTCAGGACTAGCCAAATTTGCTTCATTGGCACAGGTATTAAAACTATTTTTATTCCCTGTCTGGAAGAACTTTCCACAAGTGTCTGCCTGCGATTTAGTGCTTAAATTGATTTTTGTAGTGAAAAAAAAATTACTGGGCTCATCTCCTGCCATATGTAGACTTTTTGTAGAACCTTGAAATGCGTGTTATGGTTGTCTTGATAATATGAAGCAAACTTTGCATTATATATATGTGTGTTATATACAAAATTTAAGGAACACTTTGAAAACACATCAGACCTTAATGGGAAAAAAATCCTGCTGGATATCTATACTGATATGGACTGGGTAATGTGTTAGGAACGAAAGGCAGCCATATCATTTGATGGAGATGAAAAACATCAACCTAAAGAGGACTAAATTCAAAGACATCCTGAAAATCAAAGTAAAAAAATGATGCGGAAGGCTAGTCCATTTTGCCGAAATTTCACTGCAGCAACTAAAAATTGTATTCAGTAGTTTGTATGGCCCCCATGTGCTTGTATGCATGCTCGACAATGTCGGTTGTGGGGGGGCATGCACCTAATGAGACGACAGATGGTGTCCTGGGGGATCTCCTCCCAGATCTGGACCAGGGCATCACTGAGATCCTGGACAGTCTGAGGTGCAACCTGGCAGCGTCAGATGGACAGAAACATAATGTCCCAGAGGTGTTCTATTGGATTTAGGTCAGGTGATCATGAAGGCCAATTAATTGTATCAATTCAATCATCCTCCAGGAACTGCCTGTATACTGTTGCCACATGATACTGGTGCACCAGGAGGATTCCAGGACTCACTCCACCAGCATAGGGTCTGACAATGGGTCCAAGGATTTCATCCCGATACGTAATGGCAGTCATGTTGCTGGAGTTTTCTTTTGCAGCCCTGATGGATACCACAGGGGCCGCTAGAAGGTGCTGCAGGGAGGAACAGTGTTTATTTACCCTACGCCCCGGAAGTACGTCCGAGTCACATGAACAAGGGGAGTGACGTGCTTCCAGGGTGAAGAAAAGGACTTTTGATCTGACCCGGAAGTGATAGAAGATCACATGGACAGGGGATTGGAACACTTCCGGGTCAGGGACAATAAAAGGATTGTGGGAGCTCCCAGACAGAGAGCTGAGCTGAGTGGAAAGGTGGCAACGCATCTGGGAGTGGTGGATTGTTTATTGGTATTGTATTGTGGTTAATGAGTATAGTGGAGGAAAGGGTGCTTTGTGCACTGTTGCATAAAAATAAAGTCAACTATTGGACTTTTATCTGGTGTCTGGAGTCTTGGACAGGGGTTCAAGGGAGCGACAACGCCCACTATCAGTCACCATATATATATATATATATATATATATATATATATATATAATACTGTGCAAATGTTTTAGGCAGGTGTAAAAAAATGCTGTAAAGTAAGTAATACTCACACTTGCACAAAGTCAGTAATTTTGTAGGATTATAGTCAGGTGCATCATTAACTAGTTATACCAAACAGGTGCTAATGTTCATTATATTCATATGTCGGTGGAAACACAGTCATTGACTGAAAGAAACAGAAACAGCTGTGTGTGAGGCTTAAAACTGGGTGAGGAACAGCCAAACTCTGCTACCAAGATGCGGTTGTGGAAGACAGTTTCATGTCACAGGCAAGACTGAGCACAACAATAAGATACAAGGAAGTTATATTACATCAGAAAGGTTTCTCCCAGGCAAAGATTTCAATATGTGCTGTTCAAGCTCTTTTGCAGAAGCACAAACAAACAGGCAATGTTGAGGAATATAGAGACGCATCATGCTTACTCCCCTTCAAAATCGGAAGATGCCAAGCATAGCCATCAGCTCAGATCTGGCAGAAAGAAACCTGTGGAGCCCAGGTACACCCATCTACTGTCCGGACAATTCTGGTCAGAAGAGGTTTTCATGGAAAAATTGCAGCCAAAAAAAACATACCTTTGATGAGGAAAAAAGGCCATGCAACTCAACTATGCATAAAAACATGCAAACCGGGAAGCAGTTAAATGGTAACAGGTGCTCTGGACTGATGAGTCAAAATTTCAAAATATTTAGCCGTACTTTTCTTACAAAATTAGTGTCTCATTCAGGGTTATATCCTGCCTAGTTTTAGAAAGTCAAATAATTAGTTAATAGAGATGATCTGTCTGGGTTTCAGTTAACTGTAGATTAATTGCACCTCATCTGGAAGATCCAATTTGTGGTGAGTCAGTATGGTGGCCTTACCTACAAAATGAAGACCAAAGAACACTACAAGTGACTTTGTTAAAAAGTGATTGAAACCCACAAGTCACTGGATGGAGACAAGAAAAAATCCAAGTCACTGAATACTGCTTAAAATCCAATTAAAAAAAAAAAACACTTAAAATCCATAGGCCGAGATGTAAATTTGTTAGAGCCCGCCATTTACAAGAATTGAGTGACTGTGTAAGAAGATAAGAAGTGAAGGGGACAATCAAGAGATACATGAGAACTCTGAAAGAATCACAAGCTGCAGTGGCTGACAATAGAGAGTCTTGGCATACAGCACTTCAATAACTTTTGCTCAGGTGCTTCACAGCTTTATGGGACATAGTGAAAAATACTGTAAACAAACACCCACGTGACATCTCAGCTAGAGTTTGCCTGAGTCAGCTGGAAGAAGGTTGTTTTGCCTGATAAGGCCAAAATAGAGCTTTTTGGCCATCAGACTAAACACTAGGTTTGGTGTAAAAGCTAAACATTATCAAAAACCCACCATCGCCATCAAGTATGGTGGTGGTAGCATCATTCTGTGGAGATGCTTCTTTGCACAGGCTAAATGCTCACTTGAATGGGGGAAATTTAGAAGTAATCAATCATTTTGTGTTTTACATTTATAATCAGTTTAGACTCTGTTGACATTAAAGAGTCTTTTTCTGATGTTCAATGTCAAAAAAAGCAAAATAACTCCATTATGATTCAGTGTTGTTTACTATATATTAAAAAGTTAAGGTCTGTGGTTCCTCCGAGAAATCTGAGTGGTCAGTTTGGTTATGCTAATGCAATCGAAAGAGGGAATACAAGTGAGGAGTAAAGGCATAGTAGGCATGCTGAGTGTCACCTTCAAAGACAAAAAGTATAAAAGCAAACAGGAGGTGAGAACAGTGTGTTAAAATTACAGAGTTTGAGAAGCAGGCTGTAACAGGAACACTCTCGACAGAGGGAGCATCAGACAAAAGAGGTTCAGGCACATGAGGATAACAAGGAAAGGCACGAAAGGTACACATGGGGCAAGAGATATCAAATATTTTAAAACTTATTCTATTACCTGTTGGTATTATTACAATAAAATACAACAACATCCAAGAGGGTGAATACTTTATATAGGCATTATTTACAGTCTTCTGTGTAAAGATACACTTTTGAAATGTTATAAATCATCTACTCATATGCAACTTGCATTTGTGGCCCCGTGTTATTGCTAACAAACTGATTTTAAAATAACAAGTCATATCTGCACTACTTATTCCCCTTAAAATATTTGAATCATATCACCACTGTTTGCTTATATTGTTAAAATTTGACTTACTTTAATCTTTCCTTCGCTAGGACTTCATCTAGGTCTGTTATATTTATTTGTAAAACAGAGCCCATTGACAGCAAAACTCAACATGAGGCGTCAGAACTGCACTGAACAGGATTGGATTGACCTCACTGTATTTAACATGTCACACTATGTATCCCAACATGCTATCTACACTGTGAGGAGAAGGACAGTGATGAATCCAATAAAATCTCTTGTGTGATCCCTGTGTAATAATTTTGCTGATAATAGTTTCTGTTAATCCATCAAATTATAGATAACCTAGAAATGTGAATAACTTTCTAGTTCCATTTTTGTCTAAATCACTTTTATAAACTGAAAAGTGACAGGCTTCAACTCTGTCTTTAATTAATTCTGGAACTGTTCTGTACACATTGCTTACTGGGCTACAGCCAACTGTATACTCAAATCTGCACACTATTCATTAAATCCCTCTGCTTTGCAGTTTGATGACAAGCCTCTTGTTGGGTTCTGCCTAAAAAGCATTTATAATTCAGATATATTCGTCATACTTTAATGCTTCATATATTATTATGGAAACAGTCTTTACTTTTTAGTGGTTTGTCATTTAACACATCCATATTGTAAAGCAAGTGTCTTAAACTCAGATCGTGAAGGACCAAAGAGGCAGACTTCTTTTCTTTTAAAAAACTGAAAGGTAAGCTAAAACATTAATGTTGATCAAACTCATGTGGAACAAGTTATACAGATGTAAAAAAGCTTAATCACGTTCTTTGTTTTAGAAGTTTTCAAGTGATCGAATCCTGTAATGTACAATAAAACCAACAGAATATAAGAGATCATTTGTCCCTTCATGTCTTTGGTAGTTTAATAGTAAAAATTAGCTCAGAACAACAATAATGGATTACACATACTTTGGAAATAAATCACACATAGAACAGTAGAAAATTCATTTTACATTTTACAAGAATTGTAATTTCCAGTAGCACTGCACAACTAATCCTCTGTTCCTGTGGATAAATGTTAAGAAAGATTTTGAAATCAGTCAATGTCAGTAAAGCCCCCATCACACTAGAGGATTTTTCCAGATTGTATTTACGTAATCTTAGTGAGTTGATTATGGTGAGCTCTCCTGACCGCTAGTCATGTAGTTTGATATTCTCAGTATCTCATACCAGTATGTGATGTCCAACATTGTAGGCTTGGGCTCTTGTGCATATGAGAGCTGTTAAACAGTGAACATCCACCTGAAAGTACAATGTACAGTATATAATTCACCTGAGAGGTAAAAATGAAAGCAGAGGTTTTGGACTGTGCAAAAAGAAGATCTGCTTTGTTGCTTTTATTCATCTTGTTTTTTGGTGTACCATGACATACAGTAATTGAAAAATTAAAGTATATTGGCTGAGATTGAAGCTGATCTCATACTTGAAATGCCTTTGTAGGGAAACCACCACTGTCAGGCAGCACATTCAGAAAGTGGTAAGTGTGTGATACTTTGGAAATGTGAAACTGTGCTGAGAAGACTGCAAACAATTGTGAAATTGATCATCCCTTCAATTTCTAGTTGTCTAACATGACACCCTAATTTGACAATATTCACAATCTCAAGTGTTAGGTTTAATTTTTCCTCCAACTAGAAGTTATGTAATGCAGAGCCCTTTTACGTTTTCTAGTCCTTTGCTTTAAAATGACAACATTTATACTTGTGGCTAAAAAAAAAAAAAAAATTGGGCTGTCATAATGTTTATTGACTGGTTGAATTCACTCCCATGCTTTGAGAAACTGTGCTGGAATGCATTTCAGATGTCATGTCATACTGGTTTACAGACAAAGCTGTTTCCATTACACTGTGTTTTTGGCACACATAGATGATACAAAGTGACACCCCAAAGTAGAGCTTATAGACTACATCACAGTATTTTGCATTGTGGTATCATCTAAGCTGATCAACTGCCTATTAGACCACCATCTGCAACTCAGTTTTGGACTTCCTAACTTGCAGACCTCAATGTGTGTGGACTGATAACATCACATCTCTTACACTGACTCTCATTACTGATACTGTGCAGTCTAGTGTGCTGAGCCCGCTGCTGTACTCCGTATGCACCTATGTATGTGAGGTCACACACGAATTTTTCATTTAATCTGCAGATAACACTACAGTCTCAAGCCTGATTACAAACAATAAAGGACAGCTTGTTCTGATACATCTTCTGACACAGTGGTACTGAGGTAGCAATATCACCATAATCAAGTAAGCTAGTCATAGACCTCAGGAAGCAGGAGTCAGGTAACACTTTTATCTCCATGGCATGCTATGGACAGGGTGAGTAACTTTAAATTTCTTAGATTTACCCTCACTGAGGACCTGAAGTTTACACCAAACATCTTGAATATTGCCAAGAAAGCTCACTAATCATTTATGTCCTGAGACATCTGAAGAAAACCAGGATGTCTTCATCTGTTCAGGTAAGTTTCAACATGTGCATTGTGTAGTCCGTTCCTTGCTGACTGCATTCCATTCTGGTATGGCATTTGCTTAGCTTGGGACTACAAATCACCACAATGGGTGGTGTAATTCACTAAGAATATTATTGGAACACCACTCCCTTCTATTCATGACAGTGGTCCGCAGCTGGTTGTCAAATTTTAAATAAATAAATATTGTTAACACTCATATCTATGGGTGGGCGTGGTAGCATGGTCTGGGTGGCTTCGGCATGAGATGTGGGAGATGACGGCCCTGACCTTCATGCACAAGTATGGGATCGCCTGTGCCCCTCATTAGCGCTGGAGCTGTGATTACCTTACCCAACTTAATAAGGGTACCACAAGTGTTAGGAGGGAAGGACAAAAAAAAGATGGAAAAAGGAAAACAAGGAAGATTGGAGGTTAAACTAGAGAGTGAAGCGGGGAAGAGCTGGTGTAGGAATGAGGAGACAGACAGTCAGGAGGAGGAGAGCCCCAGGAGGACAGCGTGTGGTCGATGCTCGGGGTTGTGGTGAAAGTTCGGTCCGGCTGAGTAACTTAAGAGAGAGAGAGAGAGAGTGACCAGGAGGAGTGCAGCTCTGCGTAAGACCAGGAAAGCAGCAGGAGTCAGTGATTTTGTCCATGGGAGAGAAGGACCCAAGCCTATGTCTGGATTGGGACCCCTACTGTGGGGCCTTGGAAGCAGCAGGAACCTGAACCAGTTGAATGCATAAGACAAAAGGCAGAATCTGTTGGGTAGGTGGTTTCTCAGCTGCAATGTCCAGAAGGATAAGCTAAGTAGACAGCAGTTTTAATGGACTGCACTAGGGGCTGAGTTTTAAGGGACAGTTTCCTGCATTGCTGATTTTAATCTTAGTTTTAAAGGAATGTTTATTTGATTGATTATTAACCCTCACTTTCACTTCATTCTTATGGATTACGTATTGAACTTTGAACTGCACTTTTTGGAAACTTTTTTGTTTTGACTGTTGGATGGATGTTTTAATTAAAAGCACTGGAGCACTTTTTACACCTTTCCCCTTGCTTTGTGTGGTGTCCTCATTTGCCTTGATCATCTGGCCATGATCCTGGACATTGTTGGGCACAAGAGTTTCCTGGTGGCATCTGGTAGCGTGGAGCTGGCTCCAACAGTCTCAATGACATAATTAACTCCTACTGCCAATGAAAAGCAAAAGGTACTGGTAAAGATTTCAGCTATCTTGCATAGATATTTTCTCTCCCCAATACATGACCATAAGCACTTGTACCAGTAGATTCAGAGATGGTTGCTATCCACAGGTCACAACTTTACTCAACAGTCACTCATTCTGATAAATAAATGTGCTTATACTGTATAAATATTGCATATATTGTTTTGAATTCATATGTTATATGTATGCTGTCATCCATTGTCTTTATTTCTCGTTCTTGTACTATTGTCACAAGTCTAAAAAAGCATGCAAGTAACAGTTTCATACTGCATATGACAATTAACCTGAATGTGAAAATGCAGCAAAGGGATTAAATGTAAAATCATGACATTTATTGCAAATAAAAAGAGAAGACACAATGCTTGGTCTAGAGTAAAACTTATGAGAAAATATTTGTTATCCATGCAGACTCCTCAATGTTCTTATATTCCTGATAATGACACTCAGTCAGTGTACAGGAGTCATTAGATAACTGAACAGAGTGCCAATGCAATGTGGAGTACAAGTCAAGGGAGAGGATCCTTATCCTGTGTAATGTGCTTATAAGGCCACAGCTGGAATAATATGAACAGTTTTGGCCTCCATGTTGTTAGAAGGCTATGACAGATAGTGAATCGCCAGCGAAGAGAAACTAGGCTTATTTTAGATGTGCATTCCTCCCGTGCAGGTTAGGTGGACTGGCGATTCTAAATTGTCCCTAGTGTGTGCTTGGTGTGTGAGTGTAGATGTGTGTGTCCTGCGGTGGGTTGGCTCCCTGCCTTGCGCCCTGTGTTGGCTGGGATTGGCTCCAGCAGACCCCCATGACCCTGTGTTCGGATTCAATGGGTTAGAAAATGGATGGATGATGTGAGGTGGTAAAAAAGAATGAAGAAGACAAGTCTTTTAGGGTTAGTAAACAGAGTCTAGAAGGAGATATGACAAAAAATAGTTTAAAATATGAGAAGACTGTGTAAAATGAGTATTATGTAAGTTGTTATTTTTTTTAAATAGGACACTGGCTATGCATATTATAGATAATAAAGATATTTTACACAAAACAAAAAATGTTCAAACCCAATATTATTTTAGAGATGCTATCTGACTAGTATTTTATGTGTCTTTTTAAAGTCTTACTGTGCTTCAAAGCAAAGAAAGTGAAAACGTGATTTGCAGCACTCATTTGACCACTTGAACCTTATCTCCTTATGAACCGCTACACAAGACTTGAAGTCCCGATTGACAGTCACATTCTCTTCAAAGTTGCTATAGTTGAATTGGTCTCCATTTGCCCAGAACCAGGATGAATACAAAAAATTCCATCGCAGTCCAATCCAAATCATCCTGCTCCCTTCATCCTTTATTGTCTTCTCCACCTTACCCTGGATCTGTGAGTCAGTGATACTTGCCAGGTCAGTGTAATGTGTCCTGCAGAACCAGGAGGCTTCCTGCCACATCTTCTCTTCCAGAACCAGATACAGAGTCCCAGTTACAGTGTTATTTGTCACCCCTGTTGTCAAACAGAAAAGCAGTTGTTCGAATGTTTAAGAGGTATCATTTAAAAAGTAGAAGTTTTTTTATAACATCTTTTTGCAAGTTCTAGAAGTCTATATCTAAATTTAGTAGGCTGTAGTAAACTCTACATTTATCAGACATGATGATCCTTGCCAGGATGAGATGTGGTTGTTACAAATCCATTAGAACCAGGAACATGTTTGATGAATGGTTTGATGTGGTGAAGCAAAATGGCAACATACAAATGCATTTGTGGTGCTTTGATATTCAAGCATCGCATATTCTCCAAACTAATGACACAACACATTTTAAAAGTCTCACATACCATCTTCTGTGCCATCTTTTTTTTTTGCACCTTTACAATACCATCAGAATGTACAGCAGTGCATTTGAGCCACAAAGAAAAAAAAATAAGGACGTAATGAAAATGTTTGTGATTAAAGTGGAAATTTCAGCTTTAAACTCGAAATGTTCTCTTTAATCCCGTAGTTTACTTTGTCATTAAAGTAGACCGTCGTAAACGTTACCTTAAAATCGACCCTGTTGTTAAATCACTGCGCACTTCTGGGACTTCCTCCTGACCTGACAGCAGTGGCAAGCAGCATCGCCACACAGAACAGATTAAATTTATAATATTACAACTCTCTGCACATTTAGAATTTTTAGATTTATACTTGATATCACTTTCATGATGAAATGCATCAAGATATGTATATTACATTTTACAGATAAATCTTTAACTTTGTTTAAATAATAAATACTGTTAATGGTTACACATATGGGGGTGGCATGGTGGCGGAGTGGTAGCACTGTCTCGCAGGGAGTCGCGTCCCTTGTGATCTCTGTCTGGAGTTTGCATGTTTTCCTGATGGGATTCCACAGTGGGCTCAGTTTTCCATCCAAAGACATTATTTTCGGAATAGGTCTTATTTTCACTGGGTTGGTGCCCTGCCCAGGGTTTGTTTCCTGCCTTGCGCCCTGATGTTGGCTGGGATTAGCTCCAGCAGACCCCCGTGACCCTGTAGTTAGGATATAGCGGGTTGGATAATGGATGGATGGATGGTCTTATTTTCAGGGAAACACGGTAATGAGGGTATTAAAAATAAACTTGATCCATTAGGATTAAAAGTCAAGACGGAAGTAAAGAGGTAATTTTTGATTCTGACCTAAATTTTAAATCACATATTAATCGGATTACTAGGACAGCATGTTTTCACTTAAGAAATATAGCAAAAATTAGACTTCTTATAACTTTGCAAGATGCTGAGAAATTAGTTCACACTTTTGTTTTCAGTGAGCTAGATTACTGTAATGCACTCCTCTCAGGACTACTAAAAAAAGACATCAATTGATTACAATGACTGCAGAATGCAGCTGCTAGAATCCTAAGGAAAAGAAAATCCGAGCACATTTCTCCAGTTCTGATGTCACTACATTGGTTACCTATGCCATTTAGAATTGACTTTAAAATACTGCTTATGGTTTACAAAGCCTTAAATAATCTCGCTCCATCCTATATTTTGGAATGTCTTTCACCTTACACTCCAAATTGTAACCTTGGATCTTCAAATGAGTGTCTGCTAAGAATTCCAAGAGCTAAACTTAAAAAAGTGGTGAAGCAGCCTTCTGCTATTATGTACCTAAAATTTGGAATAGCTTACCAATAGGAATTCGCCAGGCTACTACAGTGGAGCATTTTAAAAAACTGCTAAAAACTCATGAATTTAATATGGCTTTCTCATAGCTTCATTTTAGTGTAACCCTGATATTCTGTATATGCATTTAATTATCATTTTTTTCATGGCTCTGAAATCCATACTAACCCCTACTTTCTGTGCTGTTCTTTTCCCAGTTTTCTGTGGTGGCGATCTGTGCCACCACCACCTGATCAAAGCACCGTGCAGTCCCTACATTGATGGATTGAAGGCCCTAGCGGTCCATATGACCATCATCATCTAATTCATCCAAGTGAAGCCTAAAAACCACGAGGACTGATTGAAATCATTTATGTTTGGTAGACTATGAAGATTTTGTTTTTTTCTCCAGCTGTCTGGAGTTTTTTGTTTGTTTTTACTGTCCTCCCTGGCCATCGGACCTTACTTTTATTCTATGTTAATTAGTTTTGCCTAATTTTCTTTTTATATTTTGTCTTTTTTTCTATCTTCATCCTGTAATGCACTTTGAGCTACAATATTTGTATGAAAATGTGCTATATAAATAAATATTGTTGTTGTTAGAAAGTATGTCGATTGGTTCCAGTTTAGAATAGTTCATCTTCTTATTCAGTGTATATTAGAATTAAAAGAAGCAATGTAGGACTGCTTACAGAGCAACATGCCTTGTATTCTACATTCTATGTTATTAGTAATAATAGAAGTGTTTTTAAATTCAAACTGTTAAACAGAGAGTGAAGAATGTTCATTTGTAAACTGCTTCAAGTACTGTATAATGTTTGAATTGGACAAAATAAATGCCAAATCTGACAAGATGTTAATCTCAGAAGGGGCAGAGATGTTCCAATAACTGTGTTTTGGAATTTAATCAAAGAGAAGTCAAAGTCAAAGCAAGAATTTGTTACATGGATTGTTACCAAGACCAAAACAGTACAAAAATGATTAGTCAAAACCTGTGTGCTGGTATTCACCCTGCCATGTGCTGGTGACTCGTTCAGGATTTGCTCCTGCCTCGGGCGCGATGCTTGCTCGAATGGGCACAACCCTGAATTAATGTTTGAGCATGGGAAAGGCGCTATATAAATAAAATGTATTATTATTATTATTATTATTAAATATGTATAACGAAGAACACTCCGTGTCCCAAGTTTATAGATAGTTTTACTTATACAAAGACGTTTATTGTGTGGGGATTGGTTAGGTGGAGAAAGAAAAAGGAAGGATAGCAACTGGGGGTTTGGTACATTTAACAGAGACAGCATGCATGCAATAAAGAAAGCCCGCTCAGAAGAACTTCCATTGAATTCTGTGTTCGTGTCTCCGACCACCAGATCACAAACCTAACATTTACACAATATTTCAGTTAAACCTTTGCGATACCCATTCATGCATCCAGTTTTTGGAGCCTCGTCACACCTACAATAAAGTTCTCCACACCTGGGGACACCTTACTGCGAGGGAGCAGCACTACCGCCACACCATCGTGCATGTTTAATACCTGCTTTAATGCATTTCATCATGAAAATGATGTCAAGTATTTATCTTAGCATTTTAAAATGTTCAGTGAGCAGGAATGTCATGAAGTGAATGTATTCTGTGCGACGATCGCTGCCTGAGCCTCCTGTTACCGAGGAGGAAGTCAGTTTAAGAAGCGTAGTGATTAACAACTGGGTCGGGGAACATTTAACACAAAGCATTTAATGTGTTACGTAACTTATGTCGGGGTTACAGAAAATCTAGTAAATTAAACATTGATTTTTAAGATGAAGTTTACGACTTTCTACGTTAATGACAAAATAAAATACGGGAATAAAGTCAACATATCGAGTTTAATCTCGACATAAACGGCAAGAATAAAGTGGAAATGTATACTTTTTTCTTTACTATGTCCGTATATTTTTTTCTTCTCCTGTCCCTAATAGGTTCCCATACGGTAATACGCTCCTCCCCTACATAACAGGGTTAGGCAAAACGTTTAACCCGTACGGGTTTAGGCCCAGATTAAACGTTTTGCCTAACCCTGTTATTTAGGGGTGGAGCCAAATTCGAATATAGCCAATAGTGGATTTTTACGAATATTTATTTCTTTCGTACAGATGTGTTGCCATTTATTTATATTGGGGAAAAAATAACGTAAAATCACTGCCTGTGTCTGCCTGCTTGTGCTTAAGTTGCACCCCCGCTGACACGAGCACTCGGTGAAGCTCCGCTGTCGCTTTTAAGAAAACGTTGGACTTTGCGAGGCCACTTTATATTTTTCCCTGTTAGACCTGCAATATGTGAAGCGAATTTTGACCGGCAGCATGATAGGTTAGTTCACCATACACGCTGGTTCCACAGTCACCATTTGTGTCACACTGTTGGAAGTAGAGCAGTAATTTATATATATACTTGCATCTGTTTCATTTCTTTTTTGACCAGGATGATATTAGCATATATGTGTTTACATGTTTTTTTTTTTTTTTGCTGTGTATAACTCAATAAAGTGTATTTAAATAAAAAAAAACCTTCATGATTATTGTATTTTATTCAAGAACACTGTAATAGCCTAATATAAGGCATGCAAAAAGAGAGATTTCGACTTTTAAATCGACATTTATTTGAATACTAAATACAAATAATTTTGCTGTCCTACAAATACAATACAAATAGTTTTGCTACCCCAACAAATACAAGTGGACCCACAAGTGGACCCTCTGCACATCCCAACTGTAATGGCACGGTCTAATTCGCTTACACCGCAGCAGCCGACACACGCGAGACCAATATTTTTGTTAAAAGCTGCAACATTTCAGGACAGTTTTGTTTTTGTTGCAGTTGTACAGCTCCCCTTTCAATATTTTAAAGAGACTCAGGAGGTCACCTGTAAAGTTAATAGCCTCAAGTTGTGAGGTGATAAATAGAAATGGCCACTTGTTACATTGAAATTATTGCTTATGGTTTTATGATAAGTTTCTAGAATAAAATAATTTTCGAGAGGAGCAGTATTGACGCAACAGACAAATAAAACAATTCCACGTTGTTCTTCTTGTGCCTTCTGTCTACATATCGTTTCTACAGTATATATGGAGTAAACTATTTTATACAACTAAGAAAATGACCTTACATAACTATGCACTGTATTGTTTTACTTCCACGTGTACAATACATAACTTTATACCAATATTCACAACAGTTAGGCCTATACTAAATGGTAAATGGTAGTGATAGGCAGGGCCGTTTGAAGGAATTTGGGGGCCCCAAGCAAAATGGACATGGAGGCCCCCCGCACACACGCGCATAAAGGAACCACAGCATAGCCATACAGTTTAAATTCGCTCACACTTTATATAAATAAAAAAGGTTTACAGTGCAAATACTGCTGTTGCATATACTGTGCATAAATAAAAAAATGTTTAGAGTGCAAATACTGCTGTTGCATATAAAGTGCATAAAATTTGAACATTTTCAACAATTGAACATTTGCAAAAAACACCACTGTACAAATAAACAATCATTAATAGAAGGTAAACAGACAGTTAATTAATCTTTAGTCTTTAGCTATGCATTTACTGAATGAGCACTGTGCAGCTGTTCGTCCGACTGTACTGTATTTTATTTTATTTTTCTAAACTGTTTTAATTATTCTTATTTCTTTTTATTATTTTAATTTCTTCTATGTAAAGCACTTTGAATTGCCATTGTGTATGAAATGTGCTATATAAATAAACTTTTTACTGTTAACAAACAGTGAAATTATAATTAAATGTTTACTAATTATTAGTAGTGCTGTGAGTCGACTACCAATGCTTAAAAACATCCCAAGCTAATGTTTGATGCACAGAATTTATTGTGTTGTTTTCCTAAATAGATTATCACAGACGTGGAATAGTTAGTATAGCATGCTATGCCACTTTCATCAAAACCTATTACAAAGCTATAGCAATGTCATGTCATTTATGTATGATACATACAGTAATCCCTCGCTATATCGCGCTTCGACTTTCGCGGCTTCACTCTATCGCGGATTTTAAATGTAAGAATATCTAAATACATATGACGGATTTTTCGCTGGTTCGCGGATTTCTGCGGACAATGGGTCTTTTAATTTATGGTACTTGCTTCCTCAGTTTGTTTGCCCTGTTGATTTCATACAAGGGACACTATTGGCGGATGGCTTAGAAGCTACCAAATCAGAACATGTATTACATATTAAATAAAACTCCTCAATGCTATAAGATATGCTTCCCGCGAGGAACTTGATTGTTTTCTTGTCTCTGCCTCTCTCTCACCCTCTCTGACATTCTCTGTGCCTGACAGAGGGGCTGCTTGCACAGAAGCTGTTTGCCTAGTGGATACGAACGCACCTCTAAGAAATGCCGCTTTATCACGGTGCTTCCAAAAACACACTTATTGATTTTTGGATTGTTTGCTTTAATCTCGCTCGCTCTCTCTCTCTCTCTGACGTTCTCTGCGCCTGACGGAGGAGATGTGAGCAGAGAGGCTAAAGGCAAACTTTAAAGCACAAGTATTGATTTTTTGATTGTTTGCTTTTCTTTGCGAGCGCGAGCTCTCTCTCTCCCTCTGAAATTCTCTGCTCCTAAAGAGAAGATCTATTTGCATTCTTTTAATTGTGAGAAAAAACTGTCATCTCTGTCTTGTCATGGAGGACAGTTTAAACTTTTGACTAAAATGTGTTATTTCATGTCTAGAGGGCTCTAATAATGTTAACAGTGTGGGAGAGTTTCTAAGGGCTTAAAATATATAAAAATAACCATACAAACATATGGTTTGTACTTCGCGGATTTTCATCTATCGCGGGGGGTTCTGGAACGCAAACCCCGCGATCGAGGAGGGATTACTGTAAACATATTTCTGCTAGCCTACCTGCTGCAAAATTGCACCATTTGTACAAGACAAGTAGAGCTATTTTATGTGTGTAATTTATCACTTACCACTGTCTTGTTTTTTCTTATCCTCCTCTTCCTTTCTCTTCTTTCTTTTTTGGCTTCCTGAAGCATAATTCCGCTTCCTGACTGCCGAGGAAGTTTTGTATTTTGCCGGCAGCAGAGATCGCGTGGTTGGCTGGCTGCTGTCAGCGAGGGGGGCCCCCTTGAGGGGGATCCCGATAACAGTGTCATTGCACTTTACTGCATTCACTATCAATGGGGCGCTCACACAGTTTGTCGCTGCATTTTATTCTTAACCAGTCGTTGTCTTGGGGCCCCAGGCCAGCTCGGGGCCCCAAGCAATTGCTTGGTTTGCCTGCCTTGTCGCGACGGGCCTGGTGATAGGCTGCTGGATCTGTTGAAAAAGTTCTATTGAAAAAAAATCAAACTCAAGGGTCATTTATTCTCACTCCTTAAAAAATACAAAATTAAATGAACATGAACTAGTTCAAAATTGAAACTGTGAAATATGAACACGAATTATTCATTTTAATGTGTGAGCTGGCGGCACGGTGGCGCAGTGGGTAGCGCTGCTGCCTCGCAGTTAGGAGAACCGGGTTAGCTTCCCACTTCCCCGTGTCTACGTGGGTTTCCTCCCAAAGACATGCAGGCTAGGTGGATTGGCGATTCTAAATTGGCCCTGGTGTGTTTGTGTGTGTCCTGCGGTGGGTTGGCACCCTGCCTGGGATTGGCTCCAGCAGACCCCTGTGTTCGGATTCAGCAGGTTGGAAAATGGATGGATGGAATCTGTGAGCAAGTTCCTGTGAAGTGGGAACCTACACAACACTGAATAGCAGTGTCTGCATTTATTAGATGCTTTCTACAGTTTAACTGCTCTGGTTGTCTATACGTTGTCACCAGCCTGAAGAAAATGAATACTTATTTTACCATTCTCATGGCAGTATCTTTTCAAGTCTAAATAAGAACAACGTGCTTCATGTTCTTCTTTGTTCTGAAACAAATATTCCAATGCGTCCTGTCATTTTTCATGGCTACTCTGCCGAGTCATTTTCAAGAAATTGTCAGTCTCGCCAAAAAACAACTTCAATCAGCAATCAAACTACAACACAGGTAGGCTACTTCTCGGGTCTCCCACTTACGTGGCACACATCATGTTATTAAAAGGAGGAAATAGTTTGGAGTGCACAGATGAACATTATTGCCCTATTTCTATAATGCAATTTACCCGGAATGTACAGGAAAATCGCAGCATTTTAAATTTAAAATATATGTCATTCTACATGGTGTTGGACATAAAGTGTGATGTATAAATCTTGACATGTTGTATTCTGGCATGGATCCGTGTCGCTCAGATTTAACGTACGAGATTTATCCAAAATCTCATTAATTATACTACGTGTTTTACGGTCACGCAGTGAAGCGGTGTGGCCACACGACAAATAAATGGGAAAAGTAACAGATAGATCTTTATAACGTTAAGGGTGGAACTTTATAATCTTAAGGGAATATATTAATATTTTGTGATAGATTATGTCTACGGTAATTACACAAATTCATGTTGCATGAACGCACATTGTAAAGGACATTATATTGGATGCGATCAGTCAGACTAACAGGCTTACAGTCTTTGCGCCAAAAAGCTGCAAAAAAAGTTATGTCACATCCTTCTGGAGCAGAGATAAGAAAAAAAGAACATAAGAAGGTAAGTTACATGACCAATTTCAGCATTTCACCATAATCATAGAGCTATTTAGTTCAATCAGGGTATGTTTGGCTAATGTTAGCTAGTGGGGTATTGTAATGTTGTTACAGGTTCATCTTTTCAATTTATGTCATTATTTAAGCATTTATTTAATTTATTTGATGTTGTCTTTGTTTTGGGGTGCATTTTTTATTTTTAAAATATTTTATTTCATTTGAAGTTGATAGTTGTTCTGCACTTATACATGTTGAAACATTTTTTTAACAAAAAACAATTAAAGTGTTCAACATGTTTACAGAGAAAAGCCAAGCAAAATGACACCTTTTATTGGCTAACTAAAAATAAAAGTTAATTAGCCAATAAAAGGTGTCATTTTGCTTGGCTTTTCTCTACATTCATAATGGCTAACACGGTACAACAACCTAGTACTACAAACATGTTTACAGTAAATGCATTTCCTATTTGGTTACTTTTCAACACTTTAAATTCAGTATACAACTTATCATAATACTGTATTTAAAGTACTGTACCTCTTTGAATAGGGATTTTCATCCCAGCCCTCTGATACCCCAGATAGTCCAACTTTTTCCGCCGTGAGTGAGGCAATTATTTGTTTTAAAATGTCAACTAAAGTCAACATCCAACCTCAACCCCTGCTGTTAACAACAGCCACTAAAATAGTTAATGCATACTGCCATCTTATATAGTCTAACATAGTGTGTGCATAATATGTTTGCAAGCGATCATAGCATGCACAGATAGAAAATGATCCGCCATTTAACAAATGCATACAATTGTGGTGCAATGAAAATACAAGGGGTGGGGATCGATCTGTTCTTAACTCAAATTTTCTTTTTGTAAAAACTTGATTGCTTTGTATGGATTGCAATAAAATTAATAAAAAAAAGAAAAGAAAATGCAGCCTCCATAGAAAAAGAAATATGCAAAATGGTGACATGATATTACTGTAATAATAATAAATATATGAAACATTTAAAGGAACATTTGGGAAATTAAAGAAAAATAAGCAAAATGATTTTACTGAAATTTTAACATCCAGTGGTCCAGTGGTGGAAAGATACACATGCAGTAGAACCAGAATCTCAATTGATTGCTGACTGGCTTAACATAACTGTCCAGTTTGTTAAATTAACCCAACTGTCCATTCAGCGCTCACATATCAGTCAGAGGTGAGCTCTTTATTGACATGTGAAAAAATGGCAAACAGCAGGATGCCTGTTCTGTGGTAACCTGTGGTACCTAATTATTTAATTAGGTAAGTTATTTCAATTTAATAAACAGTTGGGAAACACCGGAAGCCTGAAGAGTCTAACATCCAAGGGCAGCACATTTTACAAAAAACATTACTTCTTCAATAGTGCTATGGCTCTATGATTACATTTTATAAATTTTCTATAGTTCATGGTAAATTCTTCAAAATGCATGTGATGTAACTGAGTATTCTGTGGATAGCACTCATTTAGTTTAATTTCAGGTCCCAGACAGCTGAACTCCATTCCTGCAGGACTGGGCCCAAGACAGGAATTTTCCCTGGAAGAGACGCCATGTCATCACTTGGCACACTTGCTGATGCTTACTGACACCGGTGTCCTGGAGCAGAGGAGAAGCAACATGAAGCATTGCATTGTCATGATACCTGTTCGATGAAAATTCAGCCCCAAACCCTTATTTTATGTGTTATAGTTATTTGAAGATTATATATTATTAATCTAATTAATATAGCATATAAACAATTGGTTTAATTTATGGATCTGATGTAGTTAGTTATGTTTTTTTTTAATTACATAGGTGTTTGCTTAAAGAATACATTTGAACTATATTCTATTTGTAGCAGAATCTGTAACCTTTGCAGTAATACTGTATATAAGAAGACAGGCAGATATATAAGAAAACTTATACTGTAAATTAATTTAAAGTGATGCTGATTTGTTTTGAAAATATTATTAGAAAATCATTCAATATCAGACAAGACAGTCTTTATTATACTGAAATTTGATATTTATTTTACCTAAAAAGTAATCTAATTTCTATGAAATCAGGTATTCCTTCTTCATTGCAGTACATCTTTCTATTAGATTAAAGTTCAGGCTTAACACCATCCCCCAGGTTTATTATCTGGGTGTATCATCTTAATGCACTAAAATTGCTGAAGACTATATACTGTATATATATTTTAAGTGCAAAACTCTTTTTTTTTTTTTTTAAAGACTATATTGGTAACAGATATCTCTATCTTTTAACCCTAAAGCGCCACTGCACTGGGGCTTGTTTTGCTTTGGACGTGCTCTGTCTCTGGGTATGTCAGAGGACTGGGACTGTGCGAAGTGGGTTTTCGCCTCACTTGGGGAGGCAAAAGGGAGGGTGGGGGTTAAGGGGGAGAAAGAGAGCAGGCTTGATCTATACCTAATCTATCCTCTCAATCTTTATAATTATAACTATCAACGTAATAATAAGCTGCATGGCAACAACTCTGGGGAAATAGGAAATTAAGACCTAAACTGTCTCACTTCCAGTTAAGACTATAAAATGACATCAAAAACTCAGAATCAGTGTCTCCATGATGGGACAGTTAACTTTGTAAGCTGGAATGTTAAAGGCCTGAATCACGAATTAAAGAGAAAGAAAGTACTTTCTCACCTAACAAGTCTAAATGCTAAAATAGTATTTTTACAGGAAACCCACTTACTAAGCAAGGATCAGTTCCGGCTGCAAAAGACTGGACTGGCCAAATGTTCCATTCTAGTTTTACAAAGAAAACTAGAGGTGTGGGAATTCTCATACATAGAACAGTACCATTTGTAGCATCAGATGTAGTATTGGATCCTGAAGGGAGATATGTGATGGTCATGGGAGACTTATCTAACTGTAAAATGATTTTGATAAATGTTTATGCACCTAATGTTGATGATAAGGAATTTATACAAAATTTATTTGCATCCATTCCCAATCTGAACACTCATAAAGTTATAATGGCTGGGGACTTTAATTGTGTTTTAAATCCACTTTTAGATAGGACTTCCTCCACAGGGGAACAGATCTAACACTGCAAAGATAATTACAAAGTTTATAACTGATCACAACTTATCAGATCCCTGGAGGTTTTAAACCCAAATTCAAGAACATATTCTTTCTACTCACCAGTACATCATTGCTACTCAAGGATTGATTACTTCTTTATAGACAATAACTTCTTGCCTAAGATTAAATCTTGTAAATACGATGCTATTGTTATTTCGGACCATGCACCTATGATCTTGGAGCTGAAATTACTAAGCCCCATACACTCACCCCAGATGGCCTCAACCCTTCTATTAGCTGACGAGAATTGTACTGAATTTATATCCAAACAAATCAAATTCTTTCTAGAGACAAATACATCCCCGAGATCTCTGCAGGAATACTCTGGGAAACTCTTAAGGCCTTCTTAAGAGGACAGATTATCTCATATCTTTCCCACAGAAATAAATCCGAGCCAAGAAAGTAGCAGAGATAAAAGCGAAATTACTAAAATAGATGAAGAACATGCCAGACTACCAAGCGAGACTCTACATAGGAGGAGGCAGGCTCTACATTCAGAATTAAACCTCTTGACAACTAAAGAAACTGAACAACTAATTTACAAATCCAGACATCATTACTATGAACATGGAGAGAAAGCTAATAAGCTTTTAGCTCAACAAATTCACAAGCAAGATATAACGCAATCTCGTAATCACTAACACGAACGGAGATAAAATCATAGAACACAAAAATATAATGCACACCTTCAGAGACTACTATAAATCCCTATATACTACTGAGTTTAAAGAAGACAATACACAATCTAATGCATTTCTGGATACATTACAGATACCACAAATAGACGCTTTAGTGTGGAGGAACTTGATAAACCTCTGCAATTATCAGAATTACTAGATGCTATAAAGTCACTCCAAGGTGGAAAAGCAGCAGGCCCTGATGGCTACCCTGCAGAGTTTTACAAGAAATTCTCCGCTCAGCTAGCTCCCTCCTATTAGCAACATTTACAGAAGCCAGAGATAACCAATCTCTTCCACAAACCTTTACCAAGCACTAATCACTGTCTTTCCAAAACAAAATAAGGACTTATTACAATGTGCATCATACAGACCAATTTCACTTCTGAATAACGACGTTAAAATACTCTCTAAAATCATAGCTAGAAGGATGGAGAAAGTGCTCCCTCGTAATATCACAAGACCAAACTGGATTTATTAGGGGCCGCACTTATCTTCAAATCTTCGACGCCTGTTTAATGTAATATACTCACCAACTAAATCAAACACCCCAGAAATATTATTATCATTGGATGCAGAAAAAGCATTCGACATGATTGAATGGAAATACCTTTTACTACATTGGAGAAGTTTGGGTTTGGCCCAACATTTGTGCATGGATTAAATTACTGTATACTAACCCAGAAGCTTCAGTTTGCATCAATAACATTTGCTCAGACTACTTTAAACTAGAGCGTGGCACTAGACAAGGATGCCCTTGTCACCACTGCTGTTTGCATTGCCATTGAACCACTGGCAATACATTGTCGAAATACTGATCAGATAAAGGGGATTAGCAGAGAAGGACTGGAACAGAAAATCTCATTATATGCAGATGACATGGTACTGTATATATCGGACCCAGAAAATTCTGTGCCTGCAGTCTTAGCAGCACTCACAGAATTTCAAAAGATCTCTGGTCTCAGAAATAATCTGAATAAAAGTGTACTCTTTCCAGTGAATTCTCAAGCATATAATATTAGATTAGACACCCTACCTTTTATCATTGCAGAACAGTTTAAATACCTCGGGGTAAACATCACAAGTAAACATAAAGCTCTTTATCAACAAAATTTCGTCTGCATGGAAAAAATTAAACAAGACTTGCATAGATGGTCAACCCTTCATCTCACACTAGCTGGAAGAATTAACACTGTTAAGATGAATATTCTTCCTAAGCTCCTTTTTATTTCAAAACATCCCAATATACATTAATAAATCATTCTTTAAGCAATTAGATTCAACAATAACCTCATTTATTTGGAATTCAAAACATCCACGCATCAAAAGAGCGACCCTACAAAGACAAAAGGCAGAAGGCGGCATGGCTCTACCTAACTTCCAGTTTTATTACTGGGCAGCAAATATACAGGCGATAAGAACCTGGACACAAATAGAAGAACATACACAGGCTTGGACGCAATAGAAGTAAAATCCTGCAGTACTTCTTTGTATTCCTTGCTCTGTGCTCCAATAAACACACGTTATCGGCAATACACTAATAACCCAATTGTGCTCCACTCACTTAGAATCTGGAACCAATGTAGAAAGCATTTTAAGACGGAGAAGCTTCTATCTGTGGCACCTCTGCAAGAGAACTACCTCTTTCAACCTTCACAAACATATGCAGTTTTAATATCTGGAAAAATTTGGAATTAACTTGCTTAGAGATCTTTATATAGACAACGTCTTTGCATCCTATGAACAATTACATTCCAAATTTAACATTCCAGCTACACATTTCTTTCACTATCTTCAAATCAGGAACTTTGTTAAACAGAACCTTCCAGATTTTCCTCATCTTGCACCCTCATCCATGCTGGAAAAATATTGCTCAATCTCAAGGACTTAGACTCCATCTCTACAATATATAAAATCATTTTACAATCCCTCCTTTCAAAGATCCAAGAGGACACTGGGAAAAGATCTCTCAATTAATATATCAGAAAAGGAGTGGAAAGTAGCAATGCAGAGAATTCACTTGAGCTCCATATCCACAAAACATACAATTATACAACTCAAAATTATATATCGAGCACATCTGTCTCGACTAAAACTCTCCAAAATGTTTCCAGGGCATGATCCAACCTGCGAACGTTGCAACCAAGTCCCAGCCTCACTAGGTCACATGTTCTGGGTCTGCACCAAATTAACATTATTCTGGACAAAAATTTTTAATTACCTTTCAGACAGCCTTGGACTCACAATCCCTCCTAACCCATTAACAGCTGTGTTTGGGGTTCTTCCAGAGGGTCTTAAAGTGGAGAAAGACAAACAAATTGTGATTGCATTCACTACACTTTTGGCACGCAGACTTATTCTGATAAACTGGAAGAACCCAAACTCTCCTCTTTAAGTCAGTGGAAAACCGATGTGTTATATTATTTGAAATTGGAAAAATCAAATACTCAGTTAGAGGATCTGTACAGACTTTTTCAAAACATGGCAGGATCTAATCAGTAATATTTTAAAATAAGCTCATAAAGCACAGAGAATTTATTAATTTAGGTAAGTTTACAAGCCTTAAATTTCACCCATTTAGTTTGCTCTCTCTCTCAGGGTGGGGATCGATCTGTTCTTAACTCAATTTTTTTTTTGTAAAACTTGATTGCTTTGTATGGATTGTAATAAAATTAAAAAAAAAAAAAAAAAGATTAAAGTTCAGGCAGATATAAGCCTATATACAATGTGAAATAAAAGAAAAGAAAAATACTAAAATTATGAAAAGTAAAGAAAATAAAACACCCAGTGAGAATGTATACAACAATAGAAAGTTAAATGTGAGCTATAATATGGATTATTCCTTACATAGTGTATTGAACTGGACAGAGAATAGAAAGCCAATTAGGAAAGGCTAACAGAAGTCAGTGGAAAGGAGATCAAAGAGGAACAATTTATTTATACTGACCTGAAGTTGCAACTGTTATTTTATTGGTTTGATTTGTTATGTTCATACTTTCAATAGTCACATTTCCAGGAAGTTTGGTGCTGAATTCTGGAGGCCTTGTTGTGCTTGTTTCCGTTGTTTGAAGCACATGAAATGGAGACTCAGTGCCTGTAGAGGGCAGCATTACATCAATTCCAATCCCACAGGAGAGAACAAAACAGAACAATAACAAGTAAAACATTAGCAAATAATCAAAGTATAACTTAACATTCTCAGACCTGAGTCAGAGTCACAGGGGACCCACTGTCTATCCAGGGAGTGTTGAATGCAAGCCCCAGAGAGGACACCAGTCCATCACAGGACACAATCAGGCACACATCCTGATCTCGCTCACTTGGGGCCAATTTGAAGCTGCCCAATAACTCATTTACACCCACACTCATTCATACATGGACAATTTTGAGTGTTCAAATAACACCAAATACATGTCTCTAAAAAGACTATCATTTCAAAGCTAAACTATGGAACTGTAAGCACTTTTCATTAATAGCTACAATAAATATTTATATTTTAATCTTGAAATAAATGCTGACGGCCATTCAGATGCAAAGGGTATGTGAATGATGTAGATTAAGAATCATACTTCCCTTCCATAAATTAATTATAAAAGGTCCCCAGTGTTGTTTTTATTGATTAGGTAAAGTTTAATAAAGCACAAAAATCAAAGAAAGAGTAGACTGGTTACATATAACTTCAGATTTGTTCACCAACCTCCTGTCATGCATTGGGGACACCTGATGGACTCTGTAGATGTATGTGATACCAGCCCGGAATGGGAAGGGGCACAGATGCTAACTTCTCCCTGCTCATAGCTCCAAGACACAAGTGGCAGAGGATGCTTGATTCCATCCCACGATTTCTATTAATGGAGACTATTCTGACCAGTCACTGGAAGAAGGTCATCATTTGGAGCAACACTTGTCAGCAAAGCCTTTGTTTGTGCTTAAACACATTATTATTATTATTATTATTATTATTATTATTATTATTATTATTATTATTATTATTATTATTATTATTATTATATATTTTTTTGTTTTATTTTCAGATTTTATTTTGCTTATTAAACGAGAAGATTAAACTGGGATCTCTAGGCTGGCATCAGTCCTTCTGTGCCACCACACTCCAAAACAGGTTTAATTTATGAATCTGATTTATGGATCTGATGTAGTTAGTTATGTTTATTCATAAATAACATAAACATAAATGAAATTATAAATGACATATTTTAGCACAAAAGGCTTCTAATGTCTTTCTAACTTGAGCTTTTTAGATTTCATAATTCCAATTTTTTTGGTCAGATAAATTATTAACAATGTAAATGCCCATTAAAGCAATGATGTCTTCCATACTGCAGTCTGGTGATATCCAAGAGTCGGCTTCATGTCCTTTAAGCCAATACATTTTGGGTTACCCCTTCCTTAAGGCCAGACCTTGTAAATTATTGTAAAACAGATCCATCAAACATTCTTAAATTAAAATACAGCCAACATATGACACTGTTTATCAAACTTTTCCACTTACTCTGAGCTTGTGACACAATAACTCTCAGATTTAAAAAGCAGATTCCTGAAGCAAGTTTTTAGAAAATTAACTCTTACATCCTGCTGGGGCTCTTAATAATCAAGCATATCAATCAACAACGGTTTAATAAAGGTCATATTGTTTTTTTTACAAACAGTTTATTGAAATCAGTACTTTAACATCCATTTTGCTGCTGTTATAATAGGCTGACCGGGCAAGAAGCCAAGTCTCTGATCATGAGAGGAAGGAATCCTGTAAGCCAGTAAGAATATCCTTCAGGGTGTGAATTGATCACAAAAAACGCTGAAAGATTTGTCTTCCATTAATCTGTTAGAATAAGAAAAAACACCAAGAGGTGTACTTTTCCATAGGCATAGATCAGCTGAGATAGCCAGCATTAAGCATTCATAAGGCTAGAGAAATACATAGGTGTTTAAGAGAAACAGGAGTACAAAAACATTCAGACATTATAAATCTTATTAAGTACCTGCCTTCAAGTCTTTAAATAAATTAAATAAAAAATGGAACCATAAGCCTAACTCACGTCAATACTTCTTTGGAATTCATCAGTACATTTGAAGAGGGGCACTGATAGCAGTACAGCAGTTTGGATAAGTGCTGGCTACTTTTAAAACCAGAATATGGAGACCCTGGGGGAGCAGACACCCATAAAAGGCAGGAGCTTTCAAACAAATCGGTAACTAAAGTGCCAAGCAGAGATTTCAGGGGCTGCAGGAAAGTAGGCAGCTGAATATTTTTATCAGCACATCTTACAGTACAAGACACTGTAAAATTAGGATGCAAGACAGAAACAGTGCGACCACAACATTTTCACAGAATCTGAAGTACAAGTACAAGTAGAGGGGTCTCTATGATACATGTTGTAAAAACGGCATCAGTGGCAGGGCAGGTTTGATTTGACCCTGTAAATGTAAAGCTGTCCAGCAGTGCAAACATGGATGAAGCCAGTAGAGGGAAGCAGCATGCCAAGGTGTTAGCTATTCGATGTATTCTGCTTTGCAGACTAGATTGGAGAACTAAACATCTGAACTCTATCAGTGAGTACTTAACTGAAGAGTTTGGAGCAGGGCTATTCTATTTTTTAAGAAGGCCTTTCTCTTAAACAAATGTCATTGTTAGTCCGATGTCTTCTTTTACTGTTTTTTTAGAGTTTTGGTTTTAGTTTTTAATATTATTTTATTTATTTATGTTTTATTTGTTAGAATTAAGAAGTATGAGGCTTAGCAAAGTTGTGTATTAATGTAATAGTATGTTTATCCACATGGGTGCATTTACTTTCTAGACAGTTTATTCATATTTCCTTTTTCTGTATGAAAGGATGTGTTACAATGGAGTCAAAATTTCAGCTTTGACTTTTTAAATAAATGTATACATTTCATTTAATCATTTCTGGCCGGATTTTTGTGTGCAGGTGTGTGTCTGTGCCACACATAGTCATTAATATTTTTTCGCATCAAATATGACATTTTCAGCTGTAACCTTGTTCACCAAATATTTTCCTGGAAATTCACCTCATGGCCTACTTAGACGAATATTTTCTTTTTCAGCGCCCCATGATGCTTTGTGAGGCCAGCCTGTCAACAAACAGCTATAGCAGCTATGTGCAGAATTTTCATGCATGTGTACTGTATGACTGCGGTGGGTTGGCACCCTGCCCAGGACTGGTTCCTGCCTTGTGCCCTGTGTTGGCTGGGAATGGCTCCAGCAGAGCCCCATGACACTGTATTCGGATTCAGCGGGTTGGAAAATGGATGGATGGATGGATGGTATACTGTATGATTGTTGCCGATCTGCTTTGTGTGTGTGTTTGTCATGACCCAGTCAGTACTCAGCTGGATTTCCACCCCGTATGAGTTTAAAAAAATATTTAGAATTTTAAAAATTATATTATTTTTATTTGGTACATTAGCTTACGATAATGAGAATATTATGAGTACTGCCACTTGAAATACAGCACTGATCCCTATAAGCTGCCAGTGCAGCACTGCATAGCTCATTAAAGCCATTTGCGCACATTACAAGTCAAAACAAGCCTTAAAGGAGCCCTTGTGGAAGAAAACACAGGACATCATGTAAAATAAAAATAATAACAAAAGATTTATTACTACAGTATTTACTAAGCATCTCTATCTTCCATCCATCCATCCATTGTCCAACCCGCTATATCCTAACTACAGGGTCACGGGGGTCTGCTGGAGCCAATCCCAGCCAACACAGGGCGCAGGGCAGGAACAAAACCCAGGCAGGGCACACACGCACACACACAAACACACCAAGCACAATTTAGAATTGCCAATGCATCTAACCTGCATTTCTTTGGACTGTGGGAGGAAACTGGAGCACCTGGAGGAAACCCACACAGACACGGGGAGAACATGCAAACTCCATACAGGGAGGACCCGGGTCTCCTAACTGTGAGGCAGCAGCGCTACTCACTGCACCACCGTGCCACCCGTCTCTATCTTCTAGATATAAAAAAAAATTCCACAGTGTCTGCACATATACATAGGAAACAAAAAAACATTACAGCTGCAGCCAGAGCTGCAGAAAACCACGGCTAATGTATGATCTGTAAGTGCAATGATCTATATTTCATTTACTTACTAGCCAAAGTACCCAACATTACTCTGGTGTATTTATAGAATTGATTAAGGAAAGAAAGCAAAGGTTTATGTTGATTTTAAATGGTGACCCTGTTGTTATTGCTAGCCATCCCATCCATAATTCATACTGCCTCTTTAACAATGTCTCTCCTATCATGAGTTGAGAATTTGTTCTTTTAATGTCTGTCAGGATTCCAGAATTGTGGAAACTCCTTGCTGTATGTAACCATGATATCATTTCTGAGTCCTCCTCTTAGTTCTAGGTGGACAGTTCATAGTACTTTAATTATGAAGAAAAGCCAACGAAGCAGGAGTTAAACAACAATAACAACCCTATGATTTTTTTGTGTGGCACTAAACTTTTACACTCTTTATCAAGCCTCACTCAGTTTCCCATGTAAAACTCCATGATATATTAAAATAGATAGCAGCAGCACAGAGCCTTGCCCAGGTAAATAATGCTTAGCTCTGCTTATTTTGTCTGCTAATCTGACTTCAGTCTGTTCAGATGTTTCACTTGCTTTGAGCCAGAAGGTGGCACTGATGTGCAAAGTGTAGCATACAGGGAAAAAAAAAACAACATTTGGTACTGCAGGGTCAACATTTTGGGCTCCAAAGTAGTCTGTGTGTTGTCTGCTTGGTCATAGAGAGCAACGATGCAAAATTTGGACCATATCAGTGAAAGGGTATAGGATTGTGTAGAGAACATACAGACAACCAGACAGACAGTTCATTTTACATACTGTATATAGATTGTTAGTTTGTGGCCATTTGTTGTATATTGTTTGTAGTATTTATTCTGCCTGTGTCGTTTGTTGTTCGAGACTTGGTGATGGAGTAAATTGCTCTGCTTTCTTACAGCATAAATCACATTTTTGCCTATAACGAGCAGTCCAGTATAGTTTTCAGACACTTTCCTAGCCCTCTGGGACACTTAATGGGACCACTGCAACATTATAATCAACTCAAATCTAGTTCAGTTCATCCTTCTCCATTGATTTCAATGCATTTGGTGAACATTGGCACAATTTCCAAATATTTCAACACAATGGATTTGCAATGAAGAAATAATTACATGATTGAAGTATATGCTTTTGTCATTAATTCAATGGATTTAACAGAAATATCATATGAGCCATTTAGGAATGACAGCCATTTTTATACAATGTCCCCCCATTTTCAGGAGCTCAAAGTACTGTATTTAGACAATTGACTGACAAGCTGTTCCGTAGTCAGGTGTGAGCAGTTCCCTGATTACTTTGTTAACTTTGAAGCAGGTAGAATGTCTGGAGTTAATTCCAAGTGTGAAATTTGACTTTTGGAAGCTATCACTGTGAACTCTCAATATGAGGTCCAAAAAGCTGTCATTGCAAGTAAAATCAAGACATCATTAGGTAGAGAAAACAAAACAAACCCATCCAACAGATAGCAGAAACACCAGAAGTGATCAAATCCACCATCTGGTACATTCTTAAAGAGAAGAAACACCCCGGTGAGCTCATCAACACCAGGAGATTTAGACAACCATGGAAATTATCCCAGAATTATTTCTTTTGTGAAGAAAAAACAATTCACGACATTTAACTAAACCAAGAACACTTGGGAGATAGGACTATTATTGCCAAAGTCTACAATCAAGAGGAGACTTTATGAAAATAAATAACAGAGGGTTTATCACAAGATAAAACTTTTGGTAATCCTTAAGCATAGGAAGAACAGATCAAACTTTGCCAGTAAATATAAAAACAAATCAGTTTAGTTTTGGAACAATTTTCTTTGGACAAATGTAATTAAGATCAATATGCACCAGGACGATGGATAGAGAAGAATTTGGAGGAGAGAAGGAACAGCTCATTATCTATAGCATACCACATAATCTATGAAACATGGCGGAGGCAGTGTTATGACATGGACATGTATGACTGCCAAAGGAAGTGGGCCACTGGTGTTTATTGATGGTGTGACAGCTGGCAGAAGTAGCAGGATGATTTCTGAAGTGCACAGGGTTGTTCTGCCTGCTCAGATTCAGCCAAATGCTGCAAACCTGATAGGACAACATCTCACGGTTACACAATGAGCCAAAACATACTGTTACAGCAGATCAAATGTTTTTCAAGGCAAAGATGTGGAATATTCATCAATGACCAAGTCAATCAACTGACCTAATCCAATTGGACGTGCATTTCACTTGCAGAAGACAAAACTGAAGGCAGAAAGTCCAACAAACAAGCAGCAACTGAAGACAGCTGAAGTAAAGGCCTGGCAAAGATTCAGTACAATGGAAACCCAAAAAGGCTATGGGTTCCGGACTTCAGGTAATCATTAATTGCCAAGGATCTTCAACAAAATATTGAAAATAATCCTTATACTCATGATTATGTTAATCTGTCCAAAAATGTTTGAGCCCCAGAAAATGGGGGGACCACATATACAAATGTATGTCTTTTGTAAATAGCTCATATAATGTTTTTGTTAAACACTTTAAATTAAAACTACAAGTCTACACTTCAATCTCATCTTGATTGCTTCATTTCAAATACATTGTGGTGGTTCACAGAACCAAAATTAATTATAACCATAGTATTTTAAGCTTATTATTGCCACGTTAATAATTCCCTGGTATCCATGAGAATACACTTGAACTTGACCTTTGAAGAACAGATATATAGACCTTGGCCCAAAAAAGTTTGATCATATCCTTAATAATCATGCTCATCGTTTCTGCTACAAATTCTGTTTTAGTAGCTTGACAAGTGATAGAATTCTACAAAAAAAGGCAAATGTCATATCAGAGACATTTTGTACCTTTAGCATTTAGGCTGTGGAATGACAAATCACACAGTAGTCAACTAAGACAGTAATGAATCAAGTGAATTCATTTTTCATGGACTTTTTGTGTTGCAAAAAGGCAAATATTTGTCTCTTTTGTTGTCTGATTTGTTTGTTATTTATTTAAAAACACACACCACCAAAATGATTTTCCATGGTGAGATAATTTCTTTTGACCTCAATCTTTGGAGCATATGGAATACCTAGGAAAAAAATTACCTGCTGGCGTGTTGCGGTGGAGGATGTCTTCGGTTAATAGTGGTTCGTTATTGATGTTATTATTTAGATTAACAGGAAATTGCGACTCTGGTTTTGGCTGTGTTCCTATCGAAATGGTGGAAACTATTAAAAAACAAACAAATAAAAAATGCAATACTACTTTATAGAAATTAAGACTTTTCAAAACAATTTGCTCTCCCTGGACAGCTTAATATTATTTTCTGTTTTCACTTTTTGTTGAATTGTAGTGAATACAGAAAATTGAAATAGCTTTTTCTTTGGATGGATACATGACTCAATGGCATTTTGTTTGTCATAGTTAAATTGAAACCCTAAATATTCTTAAGAATGTAATAAATGAATACCAACAGCACATTTTGAATACTGTATTTTAGGATTATTAGTAATTAGGCTAAACAATACATAAAATAATTGTTTAATTCTTTAATGAGAAGTGTCTTATTAAAAACTGATGCATGCAAGTTAAGTACTATGTTCATTTATACAGTTTAATTCTTAAAAGAAGTGTACCATTAGAACAGATGAAGGGGTTTTGTTCTTCACAGGGCATAGCAGACCACTTTCCTTGATGGTTCAGCTCCATCTCAATTGTCGCACAGTTTTCCTTATCATAGCGGACTTTGGGCTCTTTGCTTTCCCAGTTTGTAAATTGCGCTTCCTCTCCATTTATCCATTTCCAAATATTTGAGACTGTCTCAAAGCGTAGCCCAATCCACGCACTGTTTCTTTCTGATAATGTTAGGAGTTTGCTGTTTTCTTCTGAAGACCTTACCATCACTAGATCCATATTGAGACTCCGGCAATATGCTTGGGCATTTTCCCAATTTTTGGCACTCTTGTAAAGAATTGTGTCTCCAGTTCCATGATCCATAAAAGCAGCTATAACGATAAAAAAAAATTTTAAAAATGGTTCTCTTCAGTTTCATTTATTAGCTTAATACAAGCAACATGCAACAATATAAAATTTTAGGAAAAAAAACGAGAATAAGAACAAAATGAAATATCAAACAGAGACAGAAATTGGCAATGCAGATAAATGCAGTGATTGATTTTCAGTAAATATTTCTAGCAAAACATAAGGTTTAAAGATTTTTAAGATTTCACTCTTGTTCTTTTACAGAATGTGCTTATTCCGTTCCAGCGTCAGGTGGGTTAATCCCAGTAGCTAAGATGGATGGATTGTCAGTCGGGCAGCACGGTGGCGCAGTGGGTAGCACTGCTGCCTCGCAGTTAGGAGACCCGGGTTCACTTTCCAGATCCTCCCTGCGTGGAGTTTGCATGTTCTCCCCATTGCTGAGTGGGTTTCCTCCCACAGTCCAGGTTAGGTGGATTGGCGAGTCTTACTTGTCCCTAGTATGTGCTTGGTGTGTGTGTGTGCGTGCCCTGCGGTGGGCTGGCGCCCTGTCCAGGGTTTGTTTCCTGCCTTGCACCCTGTGTTGGCTGGGATTGGCTCCAGAAGACCCCCGTGACCCTGTAATTAGGATATAACGGGTTGGATAATGGATGGATGGACTGTCAGTCCTTGAGGGTCATGCTTACTTATACTGCAACAGTAGGAACAGCTTTAGGATGCTGAAGATAACTGGCGTACCCATGAAAAATCTACATGAATACAGAGAGCTTGCAAACTCCACACATGATGTGACCGAACTGGGAATCAACATGGAAATGTGCTTCATGAATTTCATAATTATTCCAAAAATTGTTTTTTGAACCCAAATTACTACATTTACACATTAACAATCCATCCAGCAATGCACACAAGGCATAAACCGACCTTCCGTGGGATGCCAGTCACACTCTCACACACATGCTCACTTATATCAATTTATCATTTTATCAATTATTCATTATTCATATTCATCAGTTTTTAGAGTGTTAGGTAATCCAGAGAAAGCTCAGAAGAAGACAGGGAGAGCATTCATATTACAATAGGAGGTACCCCAATTTATAAACTTAAAAGGGTTTTTATCATTGAGAAGCTGCAGCACCACTGTATGAATCTCTGTGCCAAATGAGTTATACAAAAAGAGTAAGGGAATTATATACTAGTGACATAAATTTGCTGCAATGTACAGAAAAAAAATGTTATATATTAAAATGTCAGCCAGCAAAGTCTAAAAAATTCAATTTTAGTTACGTTCGTTCCACCATCAATTTGGCGAAATCATAGAAATGTTCAGGAACTTCATCAAACTGCAAATTGCTTTGAATTTATTAGGGAAGTAGGAATTCATCTAGCTTTGAGTAGATTAAAATTTTGCAAAAGGCTTTTAAGTGTCCAAAAGGGGTAAGAAACATCTTCATGTATGCTGGAATGGTTATTGTGGCCAAAAATGTAACCTGAGCTATGATGCAGCAAGGCTAACTACAGCGTCACCAAGTCAAAAGACACAGATGAACAAAAACCACAAAAAATACAGGAAATAGTCACAACTTAGCAATGAGCAAAAAAAAAAAAAAACCCTGCGCTCACAGAGTTCCAGTCTTCGGGGCAGTAATTGGCACTGGTTCATTCCAGCTGGCATGACTTCTGTGTTTTCAATCTATCCATACAGATGCTCTCCATTTTTATCCTCCATTAGGAATACAGAAATGCCTTGTAAATAGTAATCAGCCTTTAATTATTATAATTTCACAGCCTCTCATGTGTTGGGAAAGGGGTCGAGCTCCCTTAAGTTTTATTTTGGCTACCTTCATGCAGCATGGGTAATTATGCATGCATTCAGCCCATGCCAGCTTCCATTATATAGACCCAGTGCACAGACCTAAAGATCGGTCAGCGCTACAGCATTACTTCATACCAGCACTTCTCTGTTTGAGTATTGGCAGAGTTTGTGATGTAAAAGTTTTAGCACTTATTAGGATTATTAAGGAGTAAAGACTTTAGTCCTAAAAGTATATTAGATCGAAAAGAGGGGGACGGGTCCACCTTGGATTTTCCTGCTCTCGAAGAGTGGGAAGGGTGGTCCCCCTGGAGTTTTGCACACTAGAATACTGGGTGGGAGTCTCCATGGATTTTGTGCAGTCAAAGAGTACGGAAGGGATGGGGAATCCCCTAGGTTTATTGCACAGTTGTCAATGCATATCAAAACGCAGACCCCATAGAAAAAAGGGGAGCTCTCAAAAATCAAGGGATAGATATTTTAGATCAGGGGATACACCTCCAGAAACCCACCTACTCCAACAATGCTACTGAATTATTGCTTTATACTCAGTGGGGCTGTCCCCATGTAGCGCAGATCTAACAAGGAAAATAACATCCTTAATTCAAAGGTAAAGACACACCCTACACACAGAGAACCACAGACACATGGAATAAGGCACCAAGTAGTGTGGTAGACAGTAGGACTTCAGATACGAGGGACGTTCAAAACGTTTTCACACTTTTTTAACTTTATTAAGAATTTCAAAAATAAATTACATCACTTTTCTACATAGTCACCTTTGTTTGCGATTCATTTGCAATTTTCACACTGTCGTACCAACTTTTTAATGCCCAATTACTCCTTCTCCAGTCTTCACCATTTCCAACGAAAATATAAAAGTGCGGAAACTTTTTAAACGTAAATTTAGAAGAATTAAGTGGATAGAACAGTCAGGCTTTGCTGGGCTGTATGGCCTGTTCTCATCTAGATTGTTCTAATTTTCTAAGGGTGAAGTTAATGAAGAAAACATCATGCTATCTAGAGGAAAGGTCATGAGAAAGTATTGTAAACAGTGTGGTTTTTATTTTTTTGTGATCAGATTTTTTTTAAGACCAATTGTTATAATCTGTGCACTTTTAAAATGTGTTTCTCTTTGGATAAATATTTCTTTGAGTTTGCAAAGATGATTTTGGGAGTTTTGATACCTGGACAATCAAAGTATTTTCTTCTCTTGTTTCTAGATTTAACATGTCACTAAATAACTTAAGAGCGTGGACTTGGAAGTTGCAAGACAATTTGTCATTCATGTAACAGTATACAATCTAGACATCAAACTGACTGTGACATTCAAGATTGTGGATATCGTCAAAGAAACTTTGCATAGCAAATTACTTTGTATTGAAATCTTGGCTCCTTATCTTCTGTGTTGTTTTTGACTTTAGTTCCTAGTCAGCATTTTGGTTTTGTTTTTGGTTTAGAATCCTAACTGGGAAAAGAAAATCCGAACACATTTCTCCAGTTTTGATGTCACTACACTGGTTGCCTGTGTCATTCAGGATTGACTTTAAAATACTGCTTATGGTTTATAAAGCCTTAAATAATCTCGCTCCATCTTATATATCAGAATGCCTGACAAGTTATATTCCAAATCGTAACCTTAGATCTTCAAATGAGTGTCTCCTTATAATTCCAAAAGCTAAACTTAAAAGAAGTGGTGAGGCGGCCTTCTGCTGCTATGCACCTAAAATCTGGAATAGCCTGCCGATAGGAATTCGCCAGGCAAATACAGTAGAGCAGTTTAAAACACTGCTGAAAACACATTACTTTAACATGGCCTTTTTATAACTTCACTTTAACATAATCCTGATACTCTGTATGTTCAATTCTTCATAATAACTATTCATGGTGGCTCTAAAATCCGTACTGACCCCTACTCTCTCTTCTGTTTCTTTTTCCGGTTTCTTTGTGGTGGCGGCCCACCACCACCTACTCAAAGCATCATGATGCTCCAACAATGATGGACTGAAAGCCAGAAGTCTACGTGACCATCATCATCAGGTCCTTCCATGAAAATATGATGATTTATGTTAGGTAGAATGCCCAGAGGGGACTGGGCGGTCTCTTGGTCTGGAACCCCTACAGATTTTATTTTTTCTCCAGCTTTTGGAGTTTTTGTTTTTCTGTCCACCCTGGCCATCGGACCTTACTCTTATTGTATGTTAATTAATGTTGACTTATGTTTATCTTTTATTGTGTCTTCTATTACTCTATTCATTTTGTAAAGCACTTTGAGCTACATTTTTTTTTGTATGAATATGTGCTATATAAATAAATGTTGATTGATTGATTGATTGATTTGTTGTCACTGCCCTGTCCTGACTCTCCCGACCTTTGGTCTGTTCTTAAATATTAGTGCCGTTGTGGCCTGCCATTTACTTTTCATCATGGCAGAACACCAGTAGGATGTAGTAGCTTCATTATGTTTATTGGGACATAGATTAACAGGCAGGTATTGATATCTGTAAGGGTCAATCTTAATGCATCCATCCATCCATCCAGTATCCAACCTGCTATATCCTAACCACAGGGTCACGGGGGTCTGCTGAGCCAATCCCAGCCAACACAGGGCACAAGGCAGGAAACAAACCAAAGGGCAGGGCACTAGCATACCACAGGGCGCGCACACACACACACACACCCACACACCAAGCACACACTAGGGACAATTTAACATTTTTTTAATTACATAGCAAGGAAACAGAAAAGAGATCCATTAAGGACCAACTGGCTGGAGTATGAAGTATTTCTTGGACCCCAATGTTTCCTTACACAGTACAATGGTAAGCAATTAATTGAACAGGGGCTTTAAATTGGACAACTATGAGTGAGTGTGAGTGTCTGTGTATGACTATGCCCTGTAGTGGATTAGCATGTTCTCCAGGGTTAGGGCTTGGATTTGGCCTAATGCTCCAGAACAAGTTGCAAATCCCTATATCTGTTCACTGGTTTCGTAGTTTTAGAAATGGATGGATGATTTGGGGAGCATTGAATTGAAAGTCAGCAAATGAACTCACCAAATGGCAATCCTAGGCCATTTAGAATAATCCATATTATTAGCAACAGGCCACTGTTACAACTTTTCCTAAACTGACAACAACAAGGGGTGCATACCATTAGATTATTGAATTTGGCTAGAGAGATAAAGTAAGGAATTTTTCCAAGTGAGAAAAGAGGAGTGCCTGCAAAGTTCAAAGTTGGACAATTAGGTCACCCGTCCAATCCTTTACTATAAACACAAAAAAATCTGTGATAGGAGACTCAGTTGTACTTGTGTTCCCTCCCACTAGGTGTGTGTTGTTAGCCGTCTGTCTACTGAGAATTACACATTTTTCCAGAATATTATTGTGAATTAATTGCTGCCCCACTAACACTGCACTTTCTCCATTTTTAGTTAAAGATCAGATTTAAAGGAATGAAATATATACTATATTGCAACTCACCCAGGATAAATAGAAAAGCTGCTGACTTTCCTCTCATTGGCTTCTGTAAAATATAAACAGAGATCTGAAGTGTGAAAGGAGAACAATTAATCAGCAATTAGCAACATAAATCTACTTGAATTGCCCATTGGCTCTCAAAGAGGAAGAGCAGGAGGTTATTCAGAAATATCTGGCTGGAACATTACAAGGCCTCTCTGAATGGAATGTAGACTTAAGGGAATTAAGTCCGGCTGCTCTTTGTGTTTCCCAGATTTGGTAAACATTCTTTATCAGATACACTGGCAGCCTGGGGTTGGGCATTTGACCAAAGCTGTGGGTGTTTTGACAAAAATACAGACAAAACTTAAATAAAGACGCTGTTAGGGACTTAAATCCAGCTGGGGTGGATCCCTATAAATAAGGCCTTTCTGAAGTTTAATTTTGCACTGTGAATATCAAGAATGTTTCACCACAAGGACATAACAAGTTGTGAGTGTTTTGAGTACTTTTTAACACATCTGGACCACAGTTTCAGCAAATAATGCACACATTTCTCTGAAGTACAAACCAAAGGTGTGCTTAACCACACTATGCAAGGAGGCCCTCTCATGACTGCACTCTGAACTCAATAGCTATCAGTCAAAGTATGTGAAAAAGGTGGAACCTGTACCTTTTGGTGAAGATTAAGCATGAGCCATTAGAGTGATCCACAAGGAGAGTGGTATTAGACCTCATGGACAGGAATACTGTATGTTCAGCAGATGCATTCTTACTAGATAAGCGGTAGGATTCTGTGGTTGGCGGGGGTGAGCTGTATTTCAAGTGGTGTCATAAATGCAAAAGAAATCTAAATAGATGATAAAGAGCATCTGCAAAGCTGAGGCATGATTGGGAATATTTTGGGAAATAAGGATTAGGAATGACGGTAGAGTAGATCCTACTCTGAGGATATAGAGGATTCATGGTTTTGCAATCTAGTGAGTGACACATCTTTCTATTATAAAAAAAAATCTTGGAAGGGAGACTATGGAGAGAAGAAGTGATCTACTCAGAAGACAATTTGACTTCCCGCAAGAGACACTTTAATGTCCCATGAGATACAGCAGTGAGACAACATTTAAAGCAAGTTCACGGACATCTAACCTAGCAGTTGTTGGAATGCTTTTGTTAGACACACTTCATGTGCTCCCAGCTCTTAAAACGACAAGTCACAAACAGAAGACATAGCTCGCCAGCAGCAGCAAGTCAGCAGATGATCCGACCGCGTGCGTTCAACACCCCCCCACCCCCACCCCTTCTTCACAACATGAGCGGCAGAGACGCGAAGTGGCAAAAGGATAGCTACTGTACAAGCTTTGAAATGATCTATGCATAGCACGGCAAACAGAACATGCAGCAAGAGAGCAGATGATCCGACAGCATCTCCTTAGCGTGCGTTCAGCTGCCCCCCCTTTCACAACATGAGCAGAGTTATACGTCCTGCGAGAAAGATTTAACCACGCCCGGGGCTGGAAATAAAGAACAAGTATTGTTTTTACAAAAGTTTTAAAGTAAAAGTGAAAATGATGCATATGTAACAATTCCCATGAAAATAACAATCTCTTTAAATTGTATATCCGGTAAACCAAACGTGGCGGTTGGTGAGTGAAGCTAGCAGGAGGTGGAGCCCCCTAGCAATATACAGGAAAATTGCTAATGTCTCCTTATTAATAAACAGTTACAGGGAACTAGCAAATGGAATTCTGTGGCCATGTGACAGTAGCATGGGGTAGACAGTGTAGTAGCTGTTCTTAGCTGTTCATTGTTTTTATTTTCAAATTACGTTTATGGCTGCAATTTTCTGAGTAAGGGCAACATGGCCTCTAGGCAGTCTCTTATCCTTGAAGCTCATTCAACACTGCTCAGGGGAATAGTTTTGAAATGAGCTACATATGACATTCTTCTGCAGCCAAGGTAAAATAAGTTTTGACCGGGACAGGCTACTCACCTCAACAAACCTCATTGTTTCCTGTAGTTCTTATTAGGGGTTAGGGTTCAAGGAACATACTGCAAATTAAGTGGTGTTAAAGGTGCTGTGTCCCAGAGAATATGCTGGGGCCTACTACTTTGAATTTTTTTACAAATTATCTAAAAGTAAAAAAAAACATAAGACCCTCAACTAGGTTAAATAGAAGACAACCTGAAGTCTTTAAAGTTATTACATTTGGACCTGGATGGAATTCAAAATTAGACAAATATGTGTCAGATAATGTTTAATGGAAGCAAAATGTTATATTGAACATAAAAATATATTACAAAAATGAGAGCTGAGGAATTTCACAACACACTTATTGAGAAGCATTTTGAAGTTGTAGTGGACTCATCATTGTCCACATTGTCTTGGCAGTATATGGAAGCAAGTAAGAAAACTAATTGGATGTTAGTTAGATAGCATGTTGCATCGATTACAATTCAAGGGTGGCTCTTCTTAAATTACAAGGCTTCCTTGTGAATGTTCTATGCAGTTTTGGAGTCCATATTATGAGAAAAATCTACCAGAGAAAATCAGTTAGACGTATTCCTGGACTGTGGGTTTTGGGCTATTAGGAAAGATTGTCGGAATTAAATGTTTTAGTTTAAGAAAACCAAGATTAAGAGATAACACTCTCATACCCTCCTAATCTAATTTAGCTTCATTTGAGGGGATGGAGTCTATCCTTGGTGCAAAGCAAGAAACAATCTGGACAGGCTGCCAGTTCATCACAGGGAGACTGAATAGATGATTTGATGCAAGAGTTTAAAATTGTGAAGGAAACTGGGACATAGGGGGCATAGACTGAAAATGGTTAAGGGTACAATTTTCTTAAATTATAAAAAAATCTTTGTTTACACAGAGAATAAAAGATACATGAAATTAGTTACTAAGCTCTAAAGTAGATAGCCATACCTTAGATCCTCAAAGATGTTCTTTAAAAGGTTGAGTGACAAGGAATTGACAAGCTAAGTTGTTGTTATGTGTTTATCTCTTATTTTCAACTGATTGTCAAGATTTGGTTTGAAGATATCCACCTGCTGCTTTCAACTACAGTACATTACCTGATGAATTATCCCCTGAATTTGCTGTCCAATTGATTCATTTTAGGTTTAGATGCAATGTACTTGTGACTTGGTGGCAGGGAGATAGAGACGTCTAGGCATTGAAGGAGGAGAAGCGTTTGATCTTTTTATATATGAGACGACCATCCACAAGCAAGGAAGATGTCCTAACTGACAATTAAGACACCAGTACCATTACATTAAGCCTTTGATGTTGTATGGTTGAAATTAAAAAAAATGGCTCAATAAAGCACTGGAGTTTTTTTGTGTTTTTTTCTGTCCTCCTGGCTATCAGATCTTACTTTATTCTTTGTTACTTAGAATTGCCTGTTATTTTTGTTTTTTATGAACTGTTCTTTATTCATCTTGTAAAGCACTTTGAGCTACACCATTTGTATAAAAATGTATTATATAAATGTTGTTGTAAAGCTCTTGATCTCACAACAATATACGATGACAACAATATTGATTATTACTTTTTTAGCTAAGTTAACTTACAATAGAGTTCAAAATACTTCTACTAGATTCCAGATTCAGACCAAGAGGATGAACTGTATTGGGCTCCAGTCTGATATCAATCCATTTTCAAAATTTTCCTACTAAACTGAAAGGTGTAAATTGCAACAATCCAAAATGCCATTAATCTTTTTGCAGCAGGGATGTCTGTTGAACAGATGTGGTGCTCTGATATCTGCCTTCTTTTTATCCTGAACACTCACCACTCCACTCTCAATTAAGTTCTTATTTACCATTCAGGTTCTCCAGAGGTCTGTCTTTAGGCCTCTGTGTGAAGCTGAACCAAAGGTGACATACAAAGCAGAACATTTCTTTTTTGGATTGTATTAGTCCATGATTATTTTCTTTTTTTTTTCTAACGCTTCTCTAGTGTGCTGTTTATGTACTTTTCTGCTACATAATCTGATTTGATGCCCAACTATTTGCAAATTCAGAGAATGAGGGTGCAGTGACACCAGGATGATGCTGTGACCTGGTGACCCCAGTACTTTGAAGTGATACCCCTGAAACAAAAGCCTCCAAGTGATTTAAAGGGTCATTCCCTTTACAGCCAACTGGCATCACTAGCAAGAAAGTTGTATGGCCGAAGCTGCTGAAGAGGGAAGCTGTAAAGGGAAGTGAAGCATTGTCTGTTGTATTTGGAAGTGGCTACGTGGGTGAGCTAACCCAAGAAAAACTTAGAAAGGGAAAGCCTTTTAAACACTTGGATTTTAGGTTTATATGTTACTGTTGAGTACTTCATGCCTTGCCTAGTTTATTTATCCCTTCTTATTGTTGTTCATTTAATTAATATTAGATGATACTTTATAGTTTCTAAGGGGAAACAGCAGTGTTAAAGCAAACACAGCATACTTCATGAATTATACAATGAAAGTGTGCTTTAAATAGAATACACAAACACTTTTAGAAGCAACAAGTTCAAATATAAACTTTTAATACATGAACAATCATGATAAACAAACTTAAGTGTACATAAGCAAAGACAAACCTCTGGGTTCATGGGAGCTGATAAATAGTTTATTGTTAAATAAACTGTTCATTTGGATTCTGTAAAGCTGGAAAACCCTCTGGGACTCTCTCCACTTGAAATACACTCATTGGTTAACTGTCTCTAAATTCGGTGTATTATAAATGTATAAAAACTGCACATCACATACAAACGTGCATTCTCAAAACTCAGTCAAATTCTGGATTGTGGAGTTTATCCATGTAGCACTCAAGAGTGGCGTTTGGGAGTGGCAAGTGAGGCGACTGCCCCAGGCCCCGCACCTAACGGGGCCCCGCTTTTGAGGTCCGCGTGTCCTGTTTGAACGGATTTGTCAAGTTATATTCTCCATTATATATACAGTATATATGAGATGCTTCTAAGAGAAATAGTTTTAAAATCCCTCTTCAACGTCAAATTCAGTACATGTACTCACCCGAAAAGGGTCGCCAGTATAATCCCTTCCTAAAATAGGTATAGCCCATTAGTCACTGGGTTGGCTTCTCCTATCTATAGAAAAAGACGTTGCATCCAGATTAGACTACAAAGATGTCATCAACGACTTTTTCAATCGGAAGGCAAGAAAAGTGGATTTTCGTCTCTGAACCTGGAAACCAGTAAGAGATTTCATGATGATACCTCTATGTTAATTTCACACTTCCTGTTGAAACACTGAAACTCACCTTTTATTTGTAGGCCATAAACATGTCCGAATATTAATGCACAAAAACATGTATCACTAATGATAACCGGCTGACATGACGTCAACTTGAGTTATGATGATCCTGCATATCGAGACTCAGAATATACTTGCAATTTGGGTACTTTCCTAGAAGAGGCCCTGCTAAGTTCCGCATGATACCACATAGCATTTTGCACTGTTGTGGTATTGTCATGAATTATGAATTGAACTTTTTTAATAGATTATATCGTTATATTTTGATAAAGTCCGCATGTTATCTTGCAAAAATTTAGCCGAATACTGTAATGAGAAAATCTGGTGTATGTTAACATTATTTTTATTAAACTCGCAAGCAAGTTTATACAGTCCACACATACCAGTGACAGTGTTTGACCTAACCGGCCCACATGGGAATGGTCAGCCCTAGGCCCCACACACCCCTAAGGCCACCTCTGGTAGCACTGTATGGGGATGAGGCACCAGTTCATCACTTACAAACAAATTTAAAGTCACCAGTTAACCTGCTACAAATATGTCACTTGCAGAAATTTTCAGATGATTCTGCACTTATGGGGTGTATCAATAAGGTGGATGAAACAAAATATAGGAGTCAGATAGAGAACTTTGTTTCTTAGTGCAAAGGGAATTATTTGCACTTAACATCAGCAAAAACAAAGAACTGATTATTAACTTACACCGAACCAAAGAGGCTGTATGTCCAGTCACCATTCAGAGAGTGGATGTAGAAGTGGTGTGCTCCTAAAAGTGCATGGGTGTCCACGTCAATGATAAGTTGGACTGGTCTTGGAACACAGAGGGACTACATAAGAAAAGGCTTTTTCCTTAGGAGACCATGTTCCTTTACTGTGGGTTTTCACATCCTTCACATCTTCTGTGATGGCCAGTGCAATTTTCTAAGCAGTAGTGTGCCGGGCTGGTAACATCACTTCAAGACTGGTCCACCGAATCAACCAGCTAATGAAATGGCAAACTTAGTTATGGGACTCACTTTGAACCCCCAGAAGGTTGTAGCAAAGGAGAGAGTTAATCGATCAACAATGTCTCCATATCATCTAGTTGTCTGCCTGAGATCTCAAATCTGAGTTAAAACCACTTTACTAATAGCATTAGTGTCCTCATGTGAGTGCAAGCCTTCTGCACCCACTTAAACTATGAAGGGAAATGTGAGTGAGTGCATGGGTTAACGATTCAGCACAAGATAGTGGTGACATCAGCTCATGATGGCCTGGCACACATTCAACACAGAAAATACTGTACAAACATTCCAACATAACTTTGACAATAGGCAAGAAAACAGAATGAGCAACAGATTTGATTATAGATCATGCATCTAGCCCTCCAATGTAAATTAGCTGTATGATTACTGTAAGTAGGAATGACAGGTGAGAAATGAAAAAATATAAAAGACATGGAAATTCCAGGCCAGTGGAGACCAATTTGCATAACACCTGCTTCTTGTGTCAATCCTTTATTTGTCACTGAGATCCAAATCATCACAGCCGGTCAGGAAGGACAATTTTTTCAGTGCTCCCTTTTTAATTATTGTTATGTTTTGTTTAGTAGCTGGCACAGGGCCTAGCACTGCTCTCTCACAGCTTCAAGTCCCAAGTTTGCATTCTGTCCCAGTTATTGTCTCAGTGGAGTTTGCATGTTTTTTTTCCACTTAGAAAATATACTGTATGTGTGTTAGTTTGAGTCAAAGTTCATGACTTAATTGGTTTTATAAATTACAATACAATAAATTATATGTCACTTAGACTTGTAATGCTACATCTTATTTAAAACAAATTCAATATCACAATCCCTATAGGGTGAGAAGAGGGTGAGAAGAAAACAGATTTAATATGAAATTAGTCAAAAATATCAAGGCATCCCAAGGGTAAGCAGAGGTTCAGCTCTACTATATAATAAAACACTAATGTCTGTATGCGTGTGTGTCCAGTCCCTCAGGGCAATCTGATTGGTCAGTTTGGCACTGGTGATGCATTTGAAAGAGGAAGTGCGAATGTGAGACACAAAGAGGAAAATAAGCATAGGAGAGCTACATAAGCTGAGAGTCGCCTTCAAAGGCAGAAAGTATAAAAGTGGGCAGGAGGCAAGCAAGGTACCTCGAAAATAATGACAGAATCAGAGAAGTAGGCTTTACATGAATGTGCTTGAGAGGCAGAGTGCCCAGCAAGAGAGGTTCAGACACACAAGCATACAGAGGAATGGTACTGAAGAGCATGAGAGAGCAAGTGTTTTGACATTTATTCTATTACTTGTCTTTGACAGGTAGCATGGTCAGTGCTTGATATGTCAAGTCCAACATTAATAGATGTGTGTCAACTTCTAAACGGGTTTTGGATTACTTGTAAAATGAATTTCATTTATTCACATTTTTAGCAAAACAGACCATTGTTTATCCCACTATGTGAGAATAAGTGGATTGGAGTTCTACCAGGCACAAACAACAAAATGATATGTTCACACATCAGATGCATGATGTCTCATTGGGTGTCACCCAAACACAGTGCTTAGATGGTCAAGGACACTGTGACTCTGGAATTTTTTGATAAATAAGGAAAACTTGTCCTGAATCCGTTATAGTAAGTATTATTCAAAATAAGAAACCAATTATTAAACTCAGTTTTATTTAATAATTAGAACCATATGTGTTTAAGCTACAAGGCTTAGTTAGGGATCTGAGGAAATGTAGGCACCCTAAGTAAAAGTAAAACTGATGACTAGTGGTATCGCTGTCCGGCTGTCTGATTTCAGCTTGTTTTCCAGTTTTACCCACTGTCCATCACGGAAGTCATTTTACCTGCAGATTAGCATCTCTGGTTTTGTGACATTGTCCTTTCTAAACAGAGAAGATATTTGTGTCAGCTTTCTTTTTTCAATTATAAATACATCATAATACATGTTTTGGACAGCTTTTGGAGGAACCTTTGAATAGACTGATTATATATTGTCTGTCCAACCAGTTTGTTTGAAAGAAACAGTGCCTTCAGGAAGTACTCAGACAACTTCACTTTTTACACATTTTTTTTATACATAGTCTTATACTAAAATCATTTTCATTTATGTTCCTCTCATTGAGTAATACTAAATACTCAAGATTTTAGACATTTTTGCAAATTTATCTTTCTATTATATTAAAGACTAGCCACCCCGCGGCGTAGCATATGTCACATATAATTATTTATTGATGAGTGAACACTTCCTGAAAGACACAGTTGTCCAAATGGGGAGGATTTGAGGATACAACTGTCAGTGAATGAACAGATGGAACTCTGGAGAGAGCAACATACAATTATCCGTGAGTGAAAACAGGTTTTGTCAGATACAGGCATATTTTTTTGAAAGTTTGTCCTTGTGCCTTATTGATAGTCATTGCAAACGCTAATCTAACAGGAAATTGTCTGCATGTAAAAGTAAAAGGCAAATTAGAATCTGATGGGGTCAGGGAAATCCGGGGAATAAGGACAGTTTGGGAGGTAGCAGATGTGATAGTCTTATACTCCAGTACATTGTGGTGAATGCTGGTAACAGAAAGTCTAGTGCCATTACAGAGACCTTTTGCTGGCATGAGGTTTCTGAGAAGCATGATGACTGAACCAATTTTAATTTCTGAGTTTATGTGGAGTAATGCCAGTGGGAGTAAGACTACTAAGAAATTCTTCGGGGAATGCAAGTTCATCTGCAGGATCGTCTGTGACGATGGAGTCAACGCTGGTGAAAGTTACTTCATCGTTAGGGATAAGTTTCAGCACCTGTTCATTAATGGTTGTGAGTCTTTGTTGATGACGCTTAATATAGCTTACGTACTGAGTTGTTCCAGAGTGGCAGTTGAAAAGTCGATGTCGCCATATAATTGCCTTGAGAGCGATGTTGGAAGCCTGCGGAGGGTGAGAGTTGGCGGAAGGGGCCTTGTCGTGCGTTCCCCATGATGTTGGGAGGTTGGTTAGAGTGGGCGTTCGTGGCTCTTTCGTGCGTAACCCATGAGCGGGGCTCTGTTAGAGTTGGCAGGCGAGGCTCTCTGTCTTACGTGCGGTGAAAAGTCAACGTGGCTCAGAGGTGCATGTGGACTTTTGCACAGACGAAAGCGACTGAGGCTGTGTTTGGTGAGTTGTTGCGTGCGGGCACATGAGCAGGCAGTGCACATGCCTCGAGAGCGACGCTGGACGCGGGAGTACAGTTACAGTTGGCATGCATGGCTCTGTCGTGCGTATCCCATGATATGGTAGGAGGGTTAGAGTTGGCGGGCAGGGCTCTGTCGAGCGTATCCCATGGTCTTAGATTTGGCGGGCGTGGCTCTCTGTCTTGCTTGCGCTCACTGTCTTGCGTGTCCATAGTGAATTATATATACAGTATAGATATTTTCCGTCGTGTTCGCATTATTCAGTCTTGACCCCTCCCCTCCACAATGTTCACCCAATCATTACTCCTACTGCGCAAATCCTCACTCCTTACCTCCCCGTAACAATCTAAGTGTTGACTCGCCTTTCAACATAGTCGGTTAAATGGCAAGGCAGAAAAGCAAATGATCTATTCAAGTACTTTGAATTTTAGACTGCAATAGAAACAGAGTGGCAAGAGCTGATAAAGAACGTTGAAAAAAAGAAAATGAACAAAAAAGCACTACATAAAATAAAAATCAAGAACAAAGAGAATTGTCCAAAAAATGAAAATGATAAAAATATTCTGAACAATATGTGAACAGAAATACTGAAAAGCAACGTTTATAGAATGTAAGTTAGAGGATAAAGTAATTCATAATATTGTTTTTGATGAGGTGTTAATGTAATTTAATTGTTTATTTACTTTTATTTCATTTTAGTTTTTTACTTCTACTTTTATTTTTTACTACTTTTTATTATTGATTGTTATTTAAAATAGACAGATGTAGTGAAATACTCAAGTAACAGATTTTCTATCTATAATAACTAAGGGCCAAACCGTGTTCCTCCCACGCCCCGCATACTCTTCTATATAATCTTCTCTTTAAATACAATCGTCTAATGGAGCGCCCCGATGCCCTTCAAGCATTGACACATCACATTGACACATGTATGTAGAACCTTTACTCAGTGCTTTGTTGAAGCACCTTTGGCAGTGATTACAAGCTGGAGTTTTGAAGGGTATGATGTGACAAGCTTTACAGTCTGATTTTTTGGAATTTCTGCCATTCTTCTCTGCAGATCCTCTAAAGTTCCATCAGACTGACCCTCTGTGGACAGCTATTTTCAGCTCCCTCCAGAGGTGTTCAGTTGGATTTAACTCCATGTTCTGTCTGGGCTACTCAACACCATTCAAAGAGTTGTTCCTAAACCACTCCTGTGTTGTCTTTGGTTTGTGCTTAGGGTCTTTGTCCTGTTGGAGATGGACCTTTGGCCCAGTCAGAGATCCAGGGCACTCTGGTGAAGGTTTTTTCTTCACTTTGTTCCTTTCAACTTTCTCTTAACCCTGACTAGTCTTCCAGTTTCTGAAAAACAACACCACAAGCATGATGTTGCCACCACAATGCTTCACTGTAGGAACGGTATTGCACAGGTGATGAACAGTGCCTTGTTTCTTCCAGATATAATGCTTAGCATTGAGCCCAAAAAGTTCAATCTTGGTTTCTTCAGACCAGAGAATTTTGTCTTTCATAGTCTGAGAGTCTTTTAGGTGCCTTTTTGCAAACTCCAAGTAGATTTTCACGTGTCCCATAGACGCTCTGTCATAAAGCCTAGGTCAGTGGAGTGTTACAGTGATGGTTATCCTTCTGGAAGTTTATCCAGTCTTCACACTAGTTCTCTGGAGCTCAGCCAGTGAGACCCTTCAGCTCTTGGGCACCTCTCTTACCAAAACCTTCTTCTTCTTCTTTCGGCTGCTCCCGTTAGGGGTCGCCACAGAGGGTCATCTCACCTCTTTTACCGATACCATTCTCCCTCAATTGCTCAGTTTAGCCAGAGAGCCAACTCTAGGAAGACTTATGGTCGATCCTAACTTATTTAAGAATTATGGAGGCACCTATGCTTTTGGGAACCTTCAGTGCTGCAGAAATTTTTTTGTCGCCTTTACCAGATCTGTTCCTTGACACAATCCTGTCTCGAAACTTTAAAGACAATTCCTTCAACCACATGGCTTGGTTTTTGCTCTAATAAAGTACACTTTGTCAGCTCTGGGACCTTCTATAGCCACGTGTGTGCCTTTCCTAATCATGTGCAATCAATTGAATTGACTACAGTTGGACTCCAAACAAGGTGTAGAACCATCCCAACGATGCTCAATAGAAAGGGATGCACCTGAGCCAAACTGCAAGTCCCAGAGCAAAAGGTCTGAATACTTGTGCCAATGTGTTAATTCAGTTCTTTATTTTTCATAAATTTGCAAAAAAAATAAAAAGAATAAATAATAAAATCTTGTTTTCAGTTTGTCATTCTGGGGTACTGAGTATTGTTTGATGACAGAAAAAATTAATTGAAATAATTTAGAACAAGTCTGTACAATAGCAAAATGTGAAAAAGTGAAGGGGTCTGAATAGTTTCTGAACGCACTGTAAAAAACATCAGGGCATTCTGAGTGCAGGACCAGGGCCCATAATGGCAAGGGGTCTTTTTACCAATTAGCTCCCCACTCTACGCTCATTGAAATGTCTAAAGGAGGACCTACCCTAGGCTTATTGAAATAATTGAGTTACTGTGTGCCATATTGGCCAAGGAGACACTCCCAAACAGGGACCTAAAGTAATTGAGTATCACGTCGAGATCAAGAATATAAATACCACACTGCATTAAACAGCCCACTGACCATGTGCTGCATTGCTAAAAGTATGATCAAATCTCTGTTAAGGAGCTAAGTCACCCATGGGTCTGTGTGGGTCTTAATCTGGGCTTGTGTACAAGAAACAGCGCGCCCATGGCGCATTCTTAATTTAAATACATTGTGCTTGACGGTGAAGGCAAAACTTTATATTTGTGTGGACCACTAACAGCAGTACAGTAGCTACAAAATGATAAAACAAATTTACCACTTCATAAGTATAACCATTTTAAAATTTTGCAGTCCATTCAGTTTGTTAAATAATAAAATATATCACACATACAGTTTAGATTTTTTAAAGATATTCAAAATATACACTACAAATGAATGTAACACATATTATAAAATTCTCAGTTTGCCCTGTGGCACTGGATGCAAGACAGGAACCATATCTACATTGGGCACCCATACTCACGTAGGACCAAATATAAAATCATCAAACAACCTAACGCACACACATCTTTGGGGATGTGGGAAGATGATGGTGGCACACAGCATAAATCCTCTGTAACTATGGAGAAAACATGCAATTTTTAAAAAGAAAATAACTAAGCACAGGATTCATGCCCAGGACACTGTTAAATTGTAAAATAGAAAATGATTAAATATATGAAACACAAGCTATAGTCTTCATAATGTAGTAATACAGCAGATGTAAACAGTATAGTATTTACAACACACCCTTAGAGTTAGTGTTTTAAAGCAACTATGAATGTAGAAAAAGAAAGTTACTTAAGAATGAAGTCTGGCCTAGTGGTGCATTGGGCAGCCCTGCTTCTTTGCAGATTGTGTGTCTTGGGTTTGAATCCCACTCCCAGTAATTGTCCATGAGGAGTTTACATCTTTTCACCATGTCCACATAAGTTTTTCTATTACATTCTCAAAGATGTGCAGGATAGGGTAATTGTCAGGTCTACATTGGCCCAAATGTGAAGTGCAGTTATGAGCGTGAGTTAGTGGTCCCTCTAATTGTCTTATTGCCTTATACAGTGCTGGTGAGATAAGTTCCTGTCCATCAATGACACTGAATTGGATTAAGCAGGTTTGAAAGTGTGATGAGATGAGTTGGCCAGAGTTCACATTGGTGGTGCTACTGCCTGTCAACACTTGGACTTCACTATGACTCCATGCCTAGCACCCCTCTGTGTAGAGTTTCAGTGTTCTTCCAGGGAACTCTACATCTCCTATAGTCCAAAGACACATTTCTGTGCTGATTAACAACCCCAAACTGGTCTGATGTGATAAAAATGTGTGATATACTGGCATCTGCTGTGCAGAGTGGTGGCAGAACTTCTGCGTTTTTCCCAGTTGATTATGGGGTTTGTCAGTGGTGTGTTCTTGCTCCTACTCTGTTCAGTACTTGCATGGACTGGGTTTTGGGCAAGGTCATGGGGTCCATAAGCATCTGTCGGTGAAGAAAGATTCACTGATCTTGACTTTGCTGATGATGCTGTGATGTTTGCAGAGTCAATGGAGGCTCAGATCGGGGCTCTTGAGAGACTGAGTGAGGAGTCTGAGTGTCTGGGCTTGTGAGTGTCCTGGATAAAAAATAAGATCCAGGCCTTTAATGACCTCTTTGGCACAGTCATCAGCAGTGTGTCTGTCGGCGGAGAGAGTGTTGACCTTGTCGAGAGGTTTACTTACCTCAGCAGCGATATTCATGTCTCTGGTGACTCTTTCTATGAAGTAAGTAGACGAACTGGGAGAACATGGGGGGTCATGAAATCACTGGAAAGAGGTGTGTGGTGCTCCAAATATCTTTGCAAAAGGACGAAGGTCCATGTCTTTAGAGTACTGGTGCTTCCTGTTTTGCTTAATAGTTGCGAGACATGGGTGTTATCCAGTGACCTGAGACAAAGACTGGACTCTTTTGATACTGTGTCTCTCTGGAAAATCCTTGGGTACTGCTGGTTTGACTTTGTGTCGAATCAGCAGTTGCTCATGGAGTCCCGATTGATGCACATTACCTGCATTGTGAGGGAGCATCAGTTACAGCACTACTACCGTGTGGTGAGATTTAGCTCACAGTATCCTCATTGCTGAGGACCTGAGTGGCTGGACCAGGCCAAGGGGATGCCCCGTAACACCTGGCAGCAGAAGATAGATGGTCATTTCCGTAGGGTGGGACTGGACCCATGTCTGCCTGGGGGTTGACAGGCTGTTTCATTGTGCGGTGGGTGCGGCAACATGCTGTACTGGTGCATGCCCCCCAACCTGATCTGACCTGTTCTGGCACCTGCTTTCTTTCTAAATATTCATACCCCTGTTCTGGATAATACAACTTTAAAAAATGAATGGATAGAAAGACACAAAAGTGTGTGAGGCGTTCCTGTCATGCAAGTTGAAGATATGCAGTATAACAACAAAGTTCAAAACGTACTGTATCTACTAAATATTTTTTAAATTCTGAAATAGAATGACAGTTGTTTTCATGTGAAAGACTAAGACGTAATTATGGTTCCTTGTGCTCTGAGCAGCATACCAGTCTTATGTCAATAAAACAGGAAAGTTGCCTGGCAATATGAAGAGTTCCATAAATACAGTGAATATAATATGAGGAGAGAAAATTTCTTTTAAAGAAATGTAGTTTTGTTAACATTTGTGACTTTGCAAATTTTATTTACAATGATTACTATAAAGTATTTGTTTCAACTTGAAAGTTGCCAATATTGTTATTACAAATTGTTTTATGTGAAGTGCATGCCACAGCATAATACAGATACAGACTAAAATGAAAACACTATTATTCTAAAATGGCATTGGGTCACCCCCACGGCATCAGAGCAACTTAAATGCACCATGGAAAAGATTCAAAAGGAGTCAGGAACTGTATTAGAGGGATCTGGTACCATTTGCCCATCCATTATTTGCTACTTTATTGATGCTGAATATATTGGGAGAAGGATGCTAAGGATAGAACTGTCAGGGAAGAGGAAAGAAGAAGGCCTAAGAGAAGGTTTATGGATGTGGTGAGAGAGGACATGCAGGTGATGGGTGTAACAGAACAAGATGCAGAGGACAGAAAGATATGGAAGAAGATGATCCGCTGTGGCAGCCCCTGACGGTAGCTGCCAAACGAAGAAGATGAATTGATGGAAATGGAAAACACTGATGTTACTTCATCATCACTCAGTTCTGACTTGAATTAAGTTCTGATGACTGGAGCAGCCTTCAAGCCTTTCACGGACCTCTTGTGCCCTGTGGGTGGGGCTATCATTGTCACTTTGGCTAGAAATGCTTCACTGCAGAATGACAATGATGGAGTATTTGCTTTGCGTTCATGGAAATTCCCCTAGACATGCTAACCATTTACAAAATAATCCTTTCACAACATGAAGGAGCCTGTAGAACTCTTTACAAATATCCGATCATGAAGACTTTTGCTGATATGTGTCATACATGCACTCTTCTGAGAAGGTGGAGGATGATTCTTTTCCACGGCCCGGCTGGCCACACTTTGTGTTCTTTGCCCTAATTTACCCACAAAAGTGGATTATTAGAGGCAATAAGAGGTTAAACTAAGCATACCATCTGTTTGTGAAGTTCTAGATAAATTGTGTCTGGTGAACCTTCATGCTCTCTGTTCGATTGGAGTTTTTGCTCAGATTATTCTCCACAGCCTTAAACTGGGAAAAGGAAGGGCGGATAAAAATGCAAAGCACATGCATATAAAAGGTCAAGAAGGTTGCATTTCTGTCCTCACTACCATTAGCTGATGATGCGTTTCCCTCCAGCAACAATCTCATGAAACATCAGCAATCTGGGCAGCATTCACCACTAAAGCTCCTGCTAAATGTGTCCCTCTCTTAAAGTCTCTTCTTCATGCCATACTAGCCAGTAAAATGCACAAGTGACACCGCTCAGCATGACTCAAGTCCAATGAGATATTAATTTGCTTAATTATCTCAATGGCCACACCTGTGCAGAAGTGCCTGCTTCCAATACCATTTGCATGCTTTATTTACTCAGTGTGTTTCCTTTATTTTGTCAGTTGCTTGTATGCATTTTCCTGGAGCGTGGGCAGGCATGGTAACATGCCCAGGGTCATGGAGTCCTTCAGTAGTACGAAAGCAACCCATGACCTCCTAGTCTCAGAAAAACTTCCAATATGCAGTGCTGCCCTTTTGAAAGAGAAACTGTCAAACAAGCTTATTATTTTCAAATTCATCTGAATTATACAGTACATCAATGGAGTAGACTTAAATAACACTGACAGTGGTCTCCAAAAAGTGTCTTTCAGGGTTAGTGAGGACTGCATGTGTATGTTCAGCATATAAAGTGTCAGGATGGGCATATCAGCACAAATACAATGACATTTCTCCATTTATGCTTTAACATTGTTATTCTGTTTAGAGAGACTCTTTTCATATTTTCAAAGAATACTTTGTCGTTACTGTTTAGTCTTCTGAGCTCATAAATATTAGCACGTTTGGTAAGAATAAAATTAAAATAGAAAATGCATACTTATGCATAATTAAGGGAGATCATTTTCAAATACAAATGTCATTTGAATGGCTCACACTGGGTGTAGCTGTACAGCAAGGGTGTCAAACTCAGATAATGGAGAGCCACAGTGGCTGACAAGTATCGTTCCACCCAGTTTCTTAATTAGTAACCAATTACTGTTAGCTAAAAGGGACGCACTTCTTTTTCTTTATTTTCAACTGCCTTGCTGTTTTGTGACTCAGAACCCTTAAACGTGTCCTTAAACAGTGGTCAAATAATCTGATCTAATCAAATTTGATATTTCTTTCAATAAAACCTTTTTAAAGTAAAATCTGAGAAATACTGATCTACATTCAGATGAAACTTTCAAATTCAACAGTTTTGGAAATGGTTGGCGTGGCCTCATTAAGAGGTCATAGAATTGAATAATATGTGACATTAACAAGAAGAATTGGCTTCTAGTTAAGCAATTAGCTGGAAAGAAAAATAAAGCAACTGAGTTTGAGATGCTTGACTTGGCCGATCATTTGTTAGAATGAAGAAGAAGAACACATTGCATTTATATAGAGATTTTCAAAGCACTTACAGAAGGGGTGGGCCATTTCAACCACTGTCAATGTGCAGCATCCACTTGGATGATGTGATGGCAGCCATTTGGTGCCAATACACTCACCACACATTAGTTATTAAGTGGTGAAGGGATCAGAAAGAGACAGTTATTCAACTAGTGACAGGGGATGATTAGAGAGCAGAATGACCAGGCCGCGATGGGCAGTTTAACCAGGACACCAGGAAATCTGACATCCCTGAGATATTTTATGACAACAGAGTGTCAGGATCTTGGCTTTACGTCTCCTCTAAAGGATAATGACTTTTTTTCAGCACCATAACTATGTCACTGCACTGGGGTATTGAGATCCACACTTTTTTTCTGAGTCAGAGATGGGAAATTCTGACTTCCAAGTTTTAGCTGAATGTAGGATTTGACCACATTACCACATTTTCATTCTGGTTATATGTGTAGAGTATGAGTCCAAAGAGGTTATGCTCAAGCTTGGCAATGCTCTGGTAAGGCCTCATCTGGAGTACTGTGTGCAGTTTTGGTCTCCAGGCTACAAAAAGGACATAACAGCACTAGAGAAGGTCCAGAAAAGAGCGACTAGGCTGATTCCAGGGTTACAGGGGGTGACTTATGAGGAAAGATTTAAAGAGATGAGCCTTTCCAGTTTTAAGCAAAAGGAGGTTATGGAGAGTGTTTAAAATTGTGAAGGGAATTAGTACAGTGAATCCAGACTGTCACTTTCAAATGAGTTCAGCAAGAACACAGGGACTCAGTTGGAAACGTGTTAAGTTTTAATTACACACAAACATTAGGAATGTTTTCTTTACACAGAGAACCGGAGACACAATGAATAAGCTACCAAATAGTGTGGTAGACAGTAGGACTTTCAAAATTCAACTTGATGTAATACTGGAGCAGTTAAGTGGATAGGACTGGTGAGCTTTATTGGGCTGAATGGCCTGTTCTTGTCTAGACTGTTTTAATGTTTTAAAAAACACAAACATTTGTCTTCATTTTTGCCTTTCATCCACACTACCCGGACAGTTTCAACCCATGAAAGTGAATACCTTTGAAAACATGCTCCAGAGCTGGAGTTTCAATTGGGATGGGCAAAAACAAAGATTCCTGAAAATGCTGACTCCATAGTGTTCCGATATTTCCCCGTTTGGATCCTGCTCATTACAATGTCGCAAACATATTCCAACATAGCGTGTATAGAAGAGTAGCTTTCCATGGTGCTTGTTGTGTTGCTTACTTACATGTAACTAAATTGTGTTTTGTACAGTTTGAGTGCTGCGCACATGTGCAAATATCTATCTATCTATCTAAAGGCCAAATAATTTACCGGTTACAACAGTTTTTTTTCTAAATCCCATTTCCAGCAGCATTACCGTTGTAACGAAAAATTCAGAGTGTCTTGAAAATTATATTGTATATAATTCAGTTGATAGTCTCTTATCAATGTTTATTATTTAGTCTTGGTCCATTCAGTAAGGAGGGACACTTTCCGCAGCACAACTAATATTAAGAAACCTAACAAAGTGGATGGGTGTAGAAGTTCTGGAGCTCAATAAGGATACAGAACAGAGAAACAAAAGCAAAACACATTGAAGTGACGACAGAGACATACAAATTTATTTATGTCCTCTATTGGGTAAGTTTTACAAATGTTTGTTATAAGATGTGCTCCGTTTGCAGTCCTCCTGTGAATGAACATTGAGTTGATAAATTTTTTTAAGTGTCGTTTTAACATTTGTTAGGTTTGACCTTAATGATGAGACTACCGTCACCAGTTCTGAAGACAGTTACATTCAAATGTGATCAGAGCATTAATGTGAGATGGGGGCAACTCGCTACGGCTCCTCAACTAAATTTCTTTTTCTATGCTGTGAATGCACTATCAGCTGATACTTTTGAAAGTACACAAAGCACAATGGCATCTGATTTTCATGTGGCTCTGAATTTTTCACTGCATAGTCCTTTCAAGGGGTTTTCAGCCGATGTGCGCATGTCCAGTGTAAGCGATGGTCTGCGGCACATGCATTTTTACTCATTTTAGTGTGGACAAACATATCTTTGTGAACAAAGTGAAAACTCGAGTGTGGACATAGATCCTTTCTGTTTCAAAACACTGTCTTAATAATAATAACAATAATAATAAGTTGTATTTATGTAGCACCTTCCATACACTCAAGGACCACAATTCAATAAACACATTAACAAGAAAATGAATAATACTCATTGAAGAGATATGTTTTTAACAGGAGTTTGAAATGAATAATAGATTTTTCCTTGAAGGCTGAGAGGAAGAGCATTTAAAATTTTAGAAGCTATCACACTGAAAGCTCTGCCCCCCCATAGTTACTAACCTGTATTTAGGTGCAGCGAGTAACTTAGCATCCGATGATCTTAATGCAAGGGCAGGAGTGTAAGGAAGCAGCTGCTCAGACAGATAATGAGGTGAGAAGAATTATTTTATAATTTGATTCTTGAAAAGACTGGTAGCCAATGCAAATCATAAAGGACAGGAGTGAGGTGAGCAGATTTTTTAGTGTGTGTAAGAAAATGAGCAGCAGAATTCTGAACATATTGTAATCTATTGATATATTTAGTCAGGAGGCCATACAACAATCCATTGCAATAGTCCAGACATGATGAACGCATGAATGAGTGTTTCAGTATCCTTCACACTGAGGAAAGAATGCAGATGAGCAATGTTGTGAAGATGAAAAAAAGCTGTCTGTACTATTGCACTAATGTGTGATTGAAAAGCAAGAAGCTGATCAAAGATGACACCCAAATTACAGACTGATGCTGAGGGTTCAACCAGGATCAACGTCAATTTTTAGCCCATGAAGGGGCAAGAGGACAGATTTGGTACCAACTAATAAGATTTGTTTCATCAGGATTAAGTCGTAAAAAATTAGCTGTCATCCAATTATTGATTTCCCGAATGCAATCAGTCAGTCAGTTCTCAACAGGAGGATGCAGTTGCATCAACACTTATATAAAGTTGTGTGTTATCGGCGTAGCACTTTTAAAATGAAAGCATAAAAGCGTGGAGGTGGCCTAACACACACTCACACTCACACTCATACACTGCCAGTGTTCAGTTGCCAAATAATTTAACACACGTCTTTGTACACTGGGAGGAAATCCAACACAGCCATAGTGCAGCATGCACATTTCACACACTGAGTGCAGTGCAGGAATTCAGTCTGTGCCACCCACACTTTAAAAAAAACAGAAACAATTAAAACATAAATACAAGAAAATTCACAGTGCTTGTTGAACAAACCGACTCCATTTAGATGTTTATTAGACTAGCACATGACCCCGGATTCAAAACCTGTTTTTATAGTTTGCACCAGAATAATTCAAATACTAATAGTTTTAGTTTGTAAAGACAAGGCAGTGAGAATATTATAAATGATCTGAAGGTAAATTTGACTTGGGGTACTTGTGCTTATCTTAGCCTATGAAATTATGAGGAGTATTTACATAGCTTTTCATAACAATATAGACACAAAACAAGCATACAGACGATTCATAAAACTCACTTGACATCTTATGACAGAACAAATTCAAACAGCAAGTGAGGATGAAAAAAAAAAAAACCCATAGAAACTAAATTATCCATCCCTCATTAATGAACACATGTAATCCATTTCTACAATCAAAGAGAGCCAGAGATTACCTTAATAGTAGTTGGTGTGAGAGTGGAATAAAATCTGGGCAGGGTGCCAGCCCATCAGAAGACACACTCACGCTCTCACACAGCCAATTCAGACTCAGTAATTACACTGCCCTGCAAACTGTCTGATGGATGAGGAATACTTGAAGAAAAGGCACACAGGCACAGGGAGGACGTGCAGACTCCACAGGGAGGACGTGCAGACTCCACAGGGAGTGCAAGAGCCGAGGTATGAATTGAAGAGGCCAGGTAACCAGACTTACCAGTGGGCCGCCACACAATTTTTTATTTTAGTACTTAACTTTCTTTCATTGCAAATGAAGTTTTACTTGAAATGCTCAATGAATGGAAATACTCTATTCCAATTTTTGATAATGTATGGCTCAAACACAACTGGTGGCAAAATCATGTAAATAAATCATCTTGTTGCCCGATGCTTACTTGTGTCAGTGTGCAGCATTATGAAGTTTCAGGCACACACAGAGTTTAATGAGTACACAAATTCCCTATTGCAGTTTGTAACGGTATACATGTTCAATTTTAAAAGAATGCTACAGTAGAAATATTAATATAAAAATGGTTACCTGGGTTGGGTGTGTCTAAATTGCATAGTTGACTAGTGAGTTAGTGTGACAGGTTTTGCAGGATTTTTTTTTCTAAGTAATGCAGCCTAGCCACTTTCAAGTTACAGTTTTCTAAGTTGCGATATCGATGTGTGTTGAAAGGACTTGTCTTCAGACAATGAATCATTAAAGCATCTGAGATATTTCCCCCAAAGGTGTTATGATTGGAATCAAAAGATGTGCACCGATGCCAAAAGCAGTAAGAAACCAAAAGTGGGCCGAGTGTCTCCCACATGGTACAAAAGTGCAAACAAAGTGACTGTTTGGCGAAATTGTCCCTTGAATTATGAACTGTTAACTTATGTGAATGCCAGCTTCTAACAGTTCACTTTGCACTGGTCAAAGTACAGAAACAGCGCTAACTCATGTTGTAAATGATGTTTTATTTGTACATGACATTTTAATATCTTTGTGATGAATGAAATAACATTTTTTAAACACTTTAACAACATTGACCTCTCTGTTCCTTTAAATAAACTTGCAAATTATGTAGAGCTTTCAGATGACGCCCTTGTGGGCTTCAATTTATATTTAGCAAAACAATTTAAATATTTTTGAAAGTTAGATATGGCGTCCCACAGGGCTCAGTATTTTGACAGTTAACGGTTTCATTATAGGTGTTTGCTAAAAACTGTAATTAGAAAACATAACATTCATTTCATTAGTATGCAAGGGATACCCAGCTACACCAAATGATATTTCTCTTACATTCTCCTTAATTAACTGTGTTAGCAAGTTGGAAGAATAAATGGATGATAAATACTTGTCTGAGTAGAGAAAAAATACAATTATATTTATTGGGAAGAATAATACAGAAGACAATATTTGTTGCCGTTTATCTCAGTAGGTCATACTGTATTAACATACATCGTAGGTGTTACCTTTGATACCATTATGTCTTTCAAAACACACATTACAACATTACCTAAAACCTATTATTATTTCCAGCTTTAAAATATTGCAAAATTAAAGATGGTTTCTAAATACAGAAGAATCTAAGAAATTAATTCACTACTGCAGTGCATTATTTGCAGGCTGTGTAAATCGTTGTCTATGCTGATTTCAGTTAAATTAAAATGCTCCTTCAACAATCATTACAAGAGCTAGAAAGAACAACTTGATAACTCCAGTTCTTTAGTCCCTATGTTTACTTCTACTTAGGGCTGATTTCAAATTCTTTTTTTCTCATTACTGACAAACCAGAGCATGCATTGAGATCCCAAGATGCTAGTCTGCTTAAGATTTTAAGAATAAAACTATGGGAGGTCAAGCCTTTAGTTACAGGGCCCTACAGCTATGGAAGTCTTACTTTTGTACAATGCAAAATAATAGAAACAATAATACAAGTATAATATTTATTAACTTTCAAAAGTACATATGTGAAAATATTATGCTAAAGAACAGCTGGGATGAGTTTATAGAGGAAGATCCTGCTAAACTACGTTTTCTACTGTTGTAGCCCATCTGCCTCAAGGTTTGATGTGCTGTGCATTTCGAGATTTTTTTTTTGCTCACCACAGTTGTACAGAATGGTTACCTTAATATATCATCGCCTTCAGCACAAACCAGTCCGCCATTCTCCTCTGACCTCCTCTCATCAACAAGGCATTTCCATCCATGGGACTGCTGCTCCCTGGCTGTTTTTTGGTTTTTCACACAATTCTGATAAACTCCAGAGACTGTTGTGCATGAAAATCCCAGAGGAGCAGTTAAAGAAATACTCACACCAGCCTGTCTGGCACCATCAGTCATGCCACAGAAAAATCACAGAGATCATATTTTTCCCTATTTTTTATTATTTGATGTGAACATTAACTGAAGCTCTTTACCTGTATGAATGATTTTATGTGCTGCGTTGCTGTTTCATTCTTGTCCATGCAATTATTTAATCAGCCAAGTGGTATTCAAGTGTTCTTAATTATTTGCTCAGTGATAGATATAGATAGATAGATATCTCTCTCTCTCTCTCTATATCTATATCTATATCTAGAGAGAGAGAGAGAGAGAGAGAGAGAGAGAGAGATAAAATGCTAAGGGTTATGTCCATCTGTCATCAATTACTTGCAAAACACTACAGCAAGGACATTGATCTTGGTTTTAACTGAAAAATTGAATGACAGCCTCAACTGCTTCATCGGCGTTCACATTTTTCCTACAACAAACTGCATAGAGTAACCGAGTGGAAAAGGTGACATGGCAGAATGAAAAAGGAGGGAAGTTACATCTGCTGAGCATGAAGCAAAATATAGAGTCTGATTATGTGATAGAAAGGAGAATGCAGCTCTAGCATGCACTCGGTAGCAAATGTATGAGGTGTTGGAACCTTCATCTTAACAGGACCAGAGGTCTGTGTGTTTCTAGTGGGTCGGGGTGTGTGTGGGTACTGTAATATTACAGAATAAGCTTTTGAGAATTCAATTGCACTATGTACACATGATAATAAACTTGAGTGTAAAGGGCAGGCACAGAGATATATACGCCAGTCAGCGTACTTTTTGCATTATTTGACAGTAAACTAAGTAACATTCTATGATCTGCTTCTAGCAACTGAGAGGGCCTGTGGCGGATGTTTGCCAACTGACAGACCAACCACATGCATTACATGGTAGGTAACCACCCATACAATCAGATCAAGACTCGGACTACGAATGTAATTACTCTGATCTCCAGGCTGTCAAACGAACCACACACCGCGGGTACAGTGTAAAGAGGCTTCGCCTCAGATGCTGACATCCGATCCCCGCGAGGGGTGCAGCGGAGTGTGCAAGATGTGAGCACAAATAAGTGCGAAACACGTGTCGTGTACTATTTGCATTATTTGACAGTAAACTATGTGAGATAGATAGATGACAGATAGAAATAAAAAACAAGTATAGGCCACATATACTTAAATTACGATTGAAAAAGGACATCAGATAAAATAACCAGATAAAATTCACATGCAATTTGTCTTTAAATTGTAATAAATTTAAATTTATTCAATAAATAATAAAAGATCACTGCATCAAGACTGAGGCACACACTTACCTGTAACATTTTTCTAAACCAAACAAAAACCTCAGACCATTTGTCATTAAAATGCAGATTAAACCTTGTGTAATGACTGATTTTTATTAAGTCTGACATCTTCGAAAAAAAATGACATAAAATGATTTATTCATTAATTAAATAAACAAGCAAGTGGTCTCCTCTAAATACATAAAGATAGAATATTGAGTGGTTCTCTTTAAACAGAAGAGGTTGCTAATCATTTACCTGAGTAAATGCAACTTATGTGCAACCAAGAATTAAGTTAAAACCTTTGCCTTTTGTACAGCTGAAGGACATGTCTGCACAAATCAGATTTTACTTTACTATAAGCTTTACTACAAGCTTATCCTGTTTTTTCCCCATCTATTAAAGCACCAAGTTAAATATTTAGTATTGTTAAAAGTGAGCTACACTATTTTAAACCCATAAGGAGTTGTGACATAACTTTGCTAATTTAATGCACAGGGACAGAAAGTTGTAGAGATTGGTGTTTTTTCAGGAGTTACCACAATATCTCTCGGCGACACTCAAATTCAACACACACCAGATTTCATTTTCTTTAAGTAAGTCAATAAAGGAGGCAGAGAGAAGAAAAAAAAGAACATTTTCTGACACATGATACACATTAACCATTTATTTACCTTGAAGCTTGAGTAACTATAAATAATTTTCCACAAGAAAAGTAAACACCTACCCTTGTGCAGACAGCTGGACTCATGACACAATGTGAAAGTTGTAGTGTGCCACTCGGCTAAAGAGTATTTCCTTCAGTGCTTCTCACACTAGCTGGACTAACATCTGTACTTAAACCTAAAAAGAATCACCTTATATAATATGCAAATCAAGTTCATTTTCTTAACTAATAACAGTTTGTCTGGGCTGTTTCCACGAAAGCCTATATTAAATGATACATGAGGTATGTAAATAAAGCCCCTTGCTAATGGGGAGTAACTCAATCAAGCACAGGATGGCCTATACAGTAACCAGATTTGAACTGTAGGATGTTGCATTAGCTGTAATAATGCAAGTGTTATTGCGCTATTAAAACTAAAGAAATCCTCTTACACAGAGAGTCTTGGAAAAGAGCTATTTGAAGATTCATTTTTACTTCACTCACCAAAACTTTACCCTCATGTAAACATACTTTGAATAAAAGAACTTGGAAGGCAATTCTGAAAAAGTACAAAGACCACAAACAGCAAGCATACAGCTGGTAACATTGAAAACAGCCAACACAATAAATAGCATGCAGGAGGTTAAAAGGTCCTCAAACTAAGATTTCATAAAAGGCAAAGGTAAACTTATTTAATCTACTGTACATTGGAATCACATGGATTTCTGCATAAACTGCTCAAAAGTTTTTTCAAACAAGTTTGAGTCAAAACAACACGGTCCTATTTTCAAAGAATCAGAATAGTAGACAAAAATAATGTGCTTAAATTAATAATACAAACAATGGTACCTCTTTGTGTCAATCGTGAACACACTGCTCAAAGATTCACAGTCTAGGCTTATAGTACAGAGCACTGTACAGAGGTCTCAGGCCACTAAAAATGTTTAAAGCTACTTATCTGGCCAGTAATGGTTTGTGAAAACACTGTGTACTGTGAAGGTTTTCACATTTTATTATACAAAGGTGGATTTAATTGGGCTTTTTTGACACTGATCAGGAGGAGAAAAAAAAAAAAAAGACTCTTTAATGTCAAAAACAGACCTATGCAAAATGGTCTAAATTAATTTAAAAATATAAAAAAAAAAAACAACACACAATTCAAGTCAAGCCAAAATTTAATAAATGCACTTTTGCCTGCCATGACAGACTTGAGTCTGTGTGCTCACCTCTCTATCAGATTTGCACATCTGGATATTGCAATTTCCCCAAATTCTTTTTAAGAGGTCTGGAAAGTCTTCTTTTAGTGATTTTATCTGTACTACCCACCAGGCATTAGCTTTAGCGTTTTTATTTTTATTTTGTCATGCCCGACATTCCGACCAATAAACAACAAATAAAATTCAACATTTGGTTGTCTTAAAAAAGGTACACAAAACATCCATCCATCCATCATCTGTAAAACATTTCAAGGACAATGACGAGCTGCGATTACATAGTCTCATCTACTACTAGTGCTAAACGTCCCTGAGGAAAAATCTAACAATATAATAAACTTCAAAAAAGTATTGTAACACATTACAGATACAACTGATGATAATAAACAAATCAAAACAGGTTTTCTGATTATATACTGTTTTATTCAGTTTAAAACTTCCATAACAGAAAAGATCAGATAGGCAAAATAATAAAAATTAAAGAATGAACAGGGTCCCATTACTAATTTCTGAGACAGGATATTGAAATATGGAATACGGACAGTATGTCTGAACAATGGAAAACTTAATTTGATTAAATCTCATTCTGAGACAAAGTATAAATGATTATGTGATGAATGTTTTAAGATTGCGACTCTTCAAATAAATAACACAAATTAAAGCATGCATTTTAGTTGGGTGTACAACTCTTCCAAAGATTTTGTAATTCTGAAGAATTAAATGAGTCACTAACAAAAGAACTTGGCATTTATATTATTAAACAGACAAAGAAATTAGTAAAAAATACTAAGATAGTCAAATCTATTCTCATAATAAGAAATTATTTGCATAAAGGCTTTTATATTATGTAATTTTCTCATATCAGTGTAATCAAGGCACATTTAACAGTTTTTTTTTTTTTTTTTAACTCCACTTTTGGTAGTAATGTGGCACCACCAAGTAATTAAAACAGGGAGTGTTGTAGTAAAGAGACTACAAGTTCGGTTCCCAGGTCCTCCTTGTGTGGAAAGCGCTTTTAGGAGTGAAAAATGTGCTAAATAAATGCAAAGAATTGTTTTTATGATCATCAAGTGAAAGAAACGGGATGACAAAGGAGTTTATTCAAATCAGCAGCATTTACCAAATCTGTAAAGCAGTCAGTAACACAGTATGGAAGCATAAACTAGATTTATGTGGACACTGACTTTGTATTAGTTTGTCAATGACATGATTGTAAAAGTGTAGCATAAACATTCAGTATTTCAGAGTACCTCACGCTTAAGTCCGACATTTAGCACCAGAGAAAACTACACGGAGTGTTAATGGTGCAATTGGTACTATTACTGGCAGAAAGTGAAGACAAACATTTCTCAGAAAACAAAAAATGATTTCCATGTAATACTGTTATAGCTAATCACTAGGTTTTATATAATTATCTGCAAAAACCAGTACCGCTCTTAAAAAAGAAAACAAAAACAGACAATGAAAATATATCTGTTAAAACAAATTAAAGTTTTTTTTTTTTTTTAAAAACAGAGTGATTGAAAATTAACCATTGCAGTGTAGCATAAATTCTATGCTAAGTGGTTGTGAGAGATAAAATAGTTTAAAGAGAAAAAAAAAACTTCAGCACTAAAAAATAAAATTTCAGGACACTGTGAAGCGTTTTGTTGTGAGCGAATTAACTGCAGAGTGAAGTTCACACGTTGGATAATATTTCACAAGGAATATTTTCAGGATGTTCACGTGGCGCTTTCCTTGCTGTAGAAAAAAAAAGAAATACATTATTTTTTCATCTTATATTTGACTTTAGGTAACTTTTCTAGGTTGGTTACAAGCCACAAGCTCTACAGCCAAACACTACATTTTGTAATTTACATTTTATCAATTGTTGCTGCCTGATAACAGAATAGCTTAAAAACTGATTCACTTAAATAAGATATTCAATTCATAAATTCACCTTTAATCAACATCTCTATTATGTAAATAGAAGGTAGTTATTCAGGTCAAAAATATCTCTGTGCAGTTTATCATCTGGCCAGGTTACACACAATACAAAGTCTACCCTTAAAATTCAAGATCATTCATTAAATAATTTAATGCTATGCACACACCTTGATAAATGAGGTTTACACCAATGTCCTGAAATATATTTCCATAATGTTTAATATGTATTACAAAACATATTAAAGTAATAGTATATAAATTCTAACCAAATGTTTTGGAAGAATAAATAGACATTTAATTAAAACTTTAATGTAAATGAAATAACCATTCTAGACAAGAAATCTGAATATATGACATAATAAAACCTTTAATTTGGCAATGACTAATTTAAATTTACCTAAACAAAATCATAGAGTTTTAAAACTGGAACACAAGTTACATACAGGAATTGTGTCCAGTTAAAATCTTCTTAAATTAAAAGTTTTATGCTGAAAGATACAGGCATGAGATTACGATTGACTTCAAAAACGGTGCCTTTTTTTAAGGGGCAGTGTAGCTGTAACGTGTCAAAATACTGCATTACAGGACATGTGATAAATTTATTTTTTTTATTTATTTAAGAGTGGCATAATATTTACAAAATCATACACTTATTTACTAATCCATTAGTCTTTTTGTGACTGACAGAATTCTGGAACATGTTTAAAATTTTATGTCAAATGTTACTATAACAAACTGCAACAAGCACCAGGAATAAGAGTTCTGAATACAGTAAAAGGATGATTTAAATCACAAAGTATAACTATACATACACATATATAACTATAACCATTGTAAAAGTGGTCTATTTTTTTTTTTTTTAAATTGTACCACGAAACAATAACATTTAAATTTGATTCAGCACTGTAGCCCAAGGTAGATATTTTCCCTCTAAAAAATCTGAGCTAGAGAAATAATTACACTTCATTTGAAAAAACTATACCAAAATAAATAAATAAAAACTTTAGTTTAATAATAAAAATCCTGTTTCTTCAATCCTAATAAGAGAAAAACAAACATTGATGACAAAACTCTCAGGATTTGACGAAATGAGAAAAAATTAATTTAAAAAAATAAAGTGTGCAAATCCAAAAGTTCTGTTGATAGTATGAAATGTGTGAGGCTCAGACATGTTAAAAGCATGACAAAATGTAAACAATAAGAGGTAACAAACATATTTGAGAAAAAAGTATCAGCTTTCTTTGAATGGGTAGAATATTATTTAAACTGCAAAAATAAACAAAAACATCAATTGTGGAAAGAAATGTAAAGCAATAAATAACAAAAAAAGCGAGAAAACAGTGGTAGTGTATGTCATGTATTGTCCTCAAAAAGCATTTGTTCATTTCGAAACATTAGCTGCGTGGAGGAGAAAGGACATTTGCCAACTATGTGCTTCATTTTTAAAGCATGTTTATGACAGCAAAAGCAAGATGATGACGATTCACTATTTTTTTCCCAGGCCTATTTTACCATATTTGTTCAACACTATGGCACTGGATTCTCTGCCTATGTTTTATTGTCACATAAATTGTGTAACATTTTAATATTTTTTGAGAGACAAAGCATATTATAACAACCTAGATCATAACCGGAGGTGGAGCGTATGAAAGGGGGAAAAAAGAAACCCACATACAAAACTTCTAAAACTCTGAATCAACCTAATTTTGAGGCTATAGATTTAAACAACCTACAAGCAGAAATAATGACCCGTTGCACCAAGAATAAAAATAAGTACGGTACTTGTTGATGAAAACATATTACTAGAAATGTTCTGCCATATTTTATAGCCAAATATGGCAAAAAAAACACTCAATTACTGCAACAAAGCAAACATCAATGTGAAAATATCCCCTTGATTTCTGCTTTATCTCAGTGTGGGGCAATTTATTTTTTCTCTCCGAGGTCTGATGCTGCTTTATTAGTCATTCTATGCTAGAGCTGAAGACATGGACAGGTCACTTCTTGCTATTTATCATATGCAAAGCAGGTGGTTTATCCAGCATCCAAATGTGAGCAAATATATACATCTGTTGGGGCAAGTGTTGCTTGTTTCAATGGAAAGTTCATCAAATTTTAATGCAAAAGTGATTGAAATGCTTCAGTCAGCAACCACAAGCACCACCTAGAAGTCATAAAATAGATTAGCATCGGCCTTGAGATACCTCAAAGACACCTAGGTAAGTGAAGAAAGAAGGGGCTGGGATGCTGGGCATTTTCCTCACATAGAAAACATCTGAAGTCTCTAACAGTTAAAGTATAGTTTCACACATGCCTTAGCATATGGCTGTTACAGAAAGGCCTTTCTGCAGCTTCTCATATTCATTTGTCAAAGTAATTCTTTATTCAGTAAAATGAAGATAGGCAAATAAAGATTAATGGATTTTTTTTTAAAGTGTTCAGATGAATAAAAGCGATTTATAAAAAAATAAATAAAAAAAATAAAAAAATGAATGGGTGGATGCAAGTAACATTTATTATAAAATGAAATCAAGTAAATGAAGTCAAACAAAGGAAATCAATACATTAGAACAATCTTTTTAGGAGAGACAGCTGTTTGCAAAAGATACCAATCACAACTTGAATCAGAGAGAATTTTTCATTACCATTTAAACAAAATGATTCTCCACTCCATCTCTTCTAAAAATACTGTATGCATGTCAACTTACCTGGCAACTACTGCACATATTAGCCTAATGTGAGCATGGGTGGGGGTACTCTGCAATGGACTGGCATACTCTTTTGTGCAGGTGAGTGAGCACAATAAAGGACCGGTGCCCCAACCTGGATCGTTTCCAGCAGATGTAGCCAGTATAGGTTTAAAAATTCATGTGACCTTGTATTGGATTACACTGATGTTTGACAGGGTTTTCATTTTGTGTTTGAGTAAATTGCAACCTTCCACTTCATGTCCTTGAGGCACAAGAGAAAAACAACCAGGAATAGCTCAATACAATGAGAAGGTCCTCGTCAATTACTGACTAAAAGAAGTTTTCACTGAGGCTGGTACGAAGGAAAACAAAAAAAAAAAAAACACCACACACACGAGAGAATCACGAGCCACACTTGCAGAACCCTGTCCTAAACAAAGTAAGCACTTAAGTTTTAACATACAGTAGTGTGAAAAACTATTTGCCCCCTTCCTGATTTCTTATTCTTTTGCATGTTTGTCACACATGTTTCTGATCATCAAACACATTTAACCATTAGTCAAATATAACACAAGTAAACACAAAATGCAGTTTTTAAATGATGGTTTTATTATTTAGGGAGAAAAAATCCAAACCTACATGGCCCTGTGTGAAAAAGTAATTGCCCCCTGAACCTAATAACTGGTTGGGCCACCCTTAGCAGCAATAACTGCAATCAAGCGTTTGTGATAACTTGCAATGAGTCTTTTACAGCGCTCTGGAGGAATTTTGGCCCACTCATCTTTGCAGAATTGTTGTAATTCAGCTTTATTTGAGGGTTTTTTAGCATGAACCGCCTTTTTAAGGTCATGCCATAGCATCTCAATTGGATTCAGGTCAGGACTTTGACTAGGCCATTCCAAAGTCTTCATTTTGTTTTTCTTCAGCCATTCAGAGGTGGATTTGCTGGTGTGTTTTGGGTCACTGTCCTGTTGCAGCACATTCTCCTTCAGGATTTTTTGGTAGACAGTAGAATTCATGGTTCCATCTATCACAGCAAGCCTTCCAGGTCCTGAAGCAGCAAAACAACCCCAGACCATCACACTACCACCACCATATTTTACTGTTGGTATGATGTTCTTTTTCTGAAATGCTGTGTTCCTTTTACGCCAGATGTAACGGGACATTTGCCTTCCAAAAAGTTCAACTTTTGTCTCATCAGTCCACAAGGTATTTTCCCAAAAGTCTTGGCAATCATTGAGATGTTTCTTAGCAAAATTGAGATGAGCCCTAATGTTCTTTTTGCTTAACAGTGGTTTGCGTCTTGGAAATCTGCCATGCAGGCCATTTTTGCCCAGTTTCTTTCTTATGGTGGAGTCGTGAACACTGACCTTAATTGAGGCAAGTGAGGCCTGCAGTTCTTTAGATGTTGTCCTGGGGTCTTTTGTGACCTCTCGGATGAGTCGTCTCTGCGCTCTTGGGGTAATTTTGGTTGGCCGGCCACTCCTGGGAAGGTTCACCACTGTTCCGTGTTTTTGCCATTTGTGGATAATGGCTCTCACTGTGGCTCGCTGGAGTCCCAAAGCTTTAGAAATGGCTTTATAACCTTTACCAGACTTCTAGATCTCAATTACTTCTGTTCTCATTTGTTCCTGAATTTCTTTGGATCTTGGCATGATGTCTAGCTTTTGAGGTGCTTTTGGTCTACTTCTCTGTGTCAGGCAGCTCCTATTTAAGTGATTTCTTGATTGAAACAGGTGTGGCAGTAATCAGGCCTGGGGGTGGCTACGGAAATTGAACTCAGGTGTGATACACCACAGTTAGGTTATTTTTTAACAAGGGGGCAATTACTTTTTCACACAGGGCCATGTAGGTTTGGATTTTCTTTTCTCCCTAAATAATAAAAACCATCATTTAAAAACTGCATTTTGTGTTTACTTGTGTTATATTTGACTAATGGTTAAATGTGTTTGATGATCAGAAACATTTTGTGTGACAAACATGCAAAAGAATAAGAAATCAGGAAGGGGGCAAATAGTTTTTCACACCACTGTATATGAAGAACATAAATGTCCATCTTTCAAATTAATCGATTCCACTAAAATAAGCTTTTGTCACTATAACAAACTTTTTTTCTTGGCAATTTGCATGCAAATAGCAAAAAATAAAACTCATTCTTTTCAAAGCAAACACTTACTTTTTGATAAGTTCAGTTCATACTCCTGCTCTTCACTTTTTTCATCTTCACTATAATATGAAATGATTTCAGTCCTTCCTTCATTCTCGAAGACATCGTCCAATGTATCATGCAAATTGTTGTGCTTTTCTATAGCATACCTCTGTCTGACGCTGACTGAAATAACCAGAGCCTGCACCACACCATAAATTAAAGCAAACTGGGGAAGATAAGTCTGGACAACCCATAGTAAGAAAGCCATGCCAACTGTTGATACCAGGAACAATACCATCCCATGCAGCCAAAGTTTGAGTGCTCCTTTCAATCCAAAAATGTCCAAGATGACCCTTACTACAGGCGAGCTGGCACATAAGAATCCAACCACAAACATGTCAAACAGATGCCGCAGGAAGTTAAAACAGATCTCATAATGCTCTGGAAGAACGACGTTATCCCATCTGGCACTTTTTGGCAGGGGAGTCGAATCCGGGGGTACTGGAGCTGCAGAGAATGTAGTCCCAGACAACTCTGTAGGTTTAGAGTCTGCTTCAACTGAAGGTGCAGTGCTAGAGTCTGGGTCTTTCTTGGGAAATCTCCAAATCCATCTGCCAAAATCAGGCATATACCACCACCTCCAAGAGTATCTTGTTTCAATTACTGTGGCACTTGGCGACTGCATTTTTTCCAAATGCACCAGACTTTGTTTGTCAGCCATTTTTTGCTCCAGCACTTTGTCCATATTTTTCTCTTTATTTTTGACACCCCAAGGGCGATAGGCAAATAAGGGTTTAAATAAACCCCAGGCTTGTCCAAATAATGCCATTTTCTCTGACATTGTTTTAACAAATAGAACTTTAGAAAACACACATCCAATGTGTTTGGTCAGTTAAACATAAGTTGAATGTTCTTTAAGATTTCTCTGGTTAGGCGTTTACGCAAAACTCACTGAAAGTAAACAAATATTTAAAAAAATTAATAAAAAAACAAAACAATGAAATCCTTGCTTGTAAAGTACCATTGTGCTTGCCATCCTCAAATTGCATGTTTTTCTCAAGGCTGTCTTTTAACTTGTTTTAACTAATGAGTAACTTTAACTACTTACAGTTCTGCTCTGCTTTTCTAATTTTAGACTACAAACCAAAAAATTGCACACACCAAATTGCTTTTGTTTTTTCTTACAGCTTTATATTTGAATTTTCTTTATGTGCCCTCTTTCCTTTTTAGAACACGCATCTCATTCCCCTGCTTTTATATACTCTAGCCTTACATAACATACTACTATTCTCAAAAAGAAAAATATATATATTGTCTTCTAAATATTACTTAGTGTCCTTAAATATCGTTTTAGATAATCACCTTTGTTATTTTTAACTTCCGGACTTTATTTAGAGTAAATGTTGAAATCATTAAGCATATAATGCAAGCCTTTTCTTTCTTATAATACTTGACCTTCTCTCCCTCAACTTATTTCATGGCTGAAAGGATTCTTTGTCCTTCAGCCATTGGAACTTAAATGTTCTAATAATAGCCTGGTACAAACCCTCTTTTTGTGCTTTTATATAGCGTTTTAACATGTTATATCGTCTCCATTTGATGCTGCTTGAATTTGCCAAAAAGCCTGACACTTCAATTGCCGATCGCAGAATTAACGCACTCGGGCCATATTTATCTGGCTTAAAAAAGAAAACGAACAAAGGAATGCGCTAAGTGTTCAAAATGACAGCTGTTCAAAAATGTGTTTATATATGGCAAAACTCAGTATTTAGAATATATATCTTTACAAAGTATTACATAAAACTCTATATATCAAAACTATTACAAAATTATAAGGATCTACAAGGAAACAAACATGATCTAGTAAACAGTTGTGATAAAGGGGCTACGTTAGTTAGTTACCTCTAAAACATGCGTTTCATTTGTTTTTTCTGGTTTTGTCCCTTTTTTCTGGATTGTCTTTAAATATTGGGCGATTGACAGAACAATTTAAAAAAACAGTTTTTTCTTCATAAACCTAAAATGCAGCACAGTCTCACAGTTTATGGAATCTAATGCTTCGCTAAACAACTTTCACATTTATCAGATGTACCAGTAATATCTGACAGCCTTTCCCACAGATTTATAATAAAGATAAAATGTTCACCGTATTTGGCTCTGTCTTGAGCTTTTGTTCACATTTGTCGATCAAAAGTTTCTATCGGATGTCAAAAACCTTATCATTCATAGCTTATTTCACCCCCCAAACCTCGTCACTGTCCGGTTTTTCTGGTAATGTATGCGACAGAAAAAAAATATCTGCGGGCATCCACCCGTCTCACAGCTGTGCACTTTCGCCCCCGCCCTACGTCTCAGAATTCTCTTACTTGCATGTGGAGCTGTCGATTAAAAAGTAATTGACTGGCCTGAGTGATTCAAATATTCTTTTTAACAAACTATTACGCAAAGGCTGCAAGTCACGAATCTACTAAACACAGTGGTCATTTTAGTTCTATTTTTATGTAAACACGTACGCAAACGAATGCTGTCACCTTGCTTTGTATTCTTCACTTGTCATGCATTTAACTGCAGTTTCTAACTGATGTTTTAAAGGCTTCTTTGTACTGCTCGGTGTACATTAACGGTTAAAAGAGGACTTTGAGCAAACAAAAAAAGGACAAAAAATATAAAGGACTTCCTCTGAATTAAGTCCGTTCCCGTGTCAGTGAAAGAGTTGTCCATTGATTCGTAGGACGCGGCCTTGATTATGATAAATGTGTGCTCATCTTGCAGGTGAAAGCTTCAAAGTATCAACTGTATATGAGGTAAGCGAAGAGAAACTTACTTTCCCGTTTCGTGCGATACGCTTCTTTTCGATAACATAACTTCTTCAAAGTCGCAACTGCGTTGACTCTTACTGTTTATATTTTACAGTTCAAAGGTCTTCATAAACTTTTGATAAGGCAGTCCCAATGTCATACGCAGGAGTCTTTTCTCCAGATCATCCTTCACTGAGCGCAAAAGTCAGATATTCCCCGTGGCGTGGCTTCTTTGTCGACAGCCTTTGTCCCGCTGCATTCTCCTTTGCCCGTTTAATGCATCTCACTCTATCCCAGCGCTCGCTTCCGGCATTTGTTTCTGATCCGTGCCCAGTTTGTTAGTCTTCTCGCTTCTCCTTAAAAGCACGCCGGTCACTCTGTGCATTTCATTTTTCCGGTCTTGTTACTTTGTATTCTGTGACTCCGGACTACCAGACACCAGCCGGTAATCCGAGGCTGGAGGCCGGAAACAGCTGTACTCCTCGGCCAGTCCAGACGCGCTTGTCTACGGCAGCCTGCGTAGGACACGCCCTTCACCACGTCGCCGTTTAGTCAATCACATGGGTCGAACTTTTAACATTTTATTATCATGTGGCCCAAGAAAATCGAGCCAGAAGAAACTTAGACAGCGAATAGAAAAACAGTATAATTAAAGAGCGGCTTAATGGAAAGGTATGTAGGTTGGGTCGAATGTACGTGTTAACAAGCATTTATTAAGCCACGCGTGAGTAATTTAGTGAAGGGGAAGCATTTCGTCCTGTACAAGCATGCCCAAAAATGCATCCATTCATCCATTGAAGAGAAAGATCCGTCATCAAGGCTACCAGGTACTTTAGACAAAATCCCCCCATCCGCAAGTCAATTCCCCTCCTTTTGAGAGTTTTTTTTTCCTTTCCGAAAAACAAATATGGTTTAATAATTTACCGCTTGATCAATTTACTGTAAAAAAAAGTCTTGTCACTTGTAAAAATAAATTGATAAATTGTTATCGAGCTGGTTAAGTACAACTAACTCAATCTACCGATGTAGCAAAATTTTTAATCAATCAGATTAAAAGCAATTTCCAACCTTTATGCGTTATTGTATGCCATGTCTTTGCACTACATGGAGGATATTCACAAATGATGGGCACCAGCTGTTACCCTAAACACGTTAAATATGCAACGTGGCAAACAATCATAATGGAGGACCACAGTGGCTGCAGGTTTTCATTCTTACCCTTTTCTTAATTAGTGCACTGTTTTTGCTGCTAATTAACTTCTTTTGAATTAATTTTAATAGATAGATAGTTGAGTTGTTGTTTAAGATTTGTTCCCCTGAATTTCTTCATTGTACCTCTGAACTGCTTCATGTTTTCATGAAATAAAATGTGAAGTTTGTGAGCCAACAGAAGGCCAACTAAGCTAGTGCCTGAAACTCCAACCAATTTCACTCCATCCAGTTGCTTAATTAGACTTTGATTCTTGATGTTAATTAAACCAGTTCTTTAATTCCATGGCTTATTGCTGCTCTTATTGTGCAATAGCATACATTTCCGAAAAATTCTCTTTTCCAAGATCGGTGTTAAAATGTTTTGGGGACCTGAGCAGATCATCATTCCTGAGACCTTCACCTTTCTTTATTTTCACATATTGTATGATCAACAGAGTTTGCTAGTCATGTTTTGGTTCCTTGTATATATCATTATTGTTTGGCTGCTGATTAAGGAAAAAGAAACAATTAAGGGATCTGAATCTTCAAGGGCAAGTCAAATAAAATTATTCAAAATAAGTTAATTATCAGCAAAAACAGGTCACTAATTAAGAAAAGTGTCAGAATGAAAACCTGCAGCCACTGAGGCCCTCCAAGACTGGAGTTGGGGACCCCTGGTCTATTCTTTAGAGATATTAAAGCTTAATTAATCTACAGCGTATAAACCTCCCATAAATCACAGTCCAAGACATGGGGGATTAGCATTGTGAAAATGGCGTGGGTTCACCCTGCGATGGACTGCCGCCCTTTCCAGAGACTGGCCCTGCCTTGCACCCGACACTTGCTGGCAAAGACTGTAGCTGTCCTGAGACCCTACCATGGATAAACATGTTAGGGAAATGAATGGATGGATGGAAACAGCAGTCTACTTGTACACTTGTAAACGCAGTGTTCTGTGCTTGGATGCGAACAGACAGTTTCATTGTAAAATTAAATTAAGTTAGTGTTAACCCTATGATATAATATGCAATAATAGTTTCATTTAGAAACCAATAAAATGTAGGAAAGCAAAAGTAGTCATTTAAATAATAGACGCAACCTATAAATTCTTGTTTTGTACTTTATTTACTGCTGAACCCTCAGCCTGTAGCTTGATTCTTTGGGAATTAATACAAATGGTAATTGTTAGAGTGAAATATACTTAAAAGATTCGATTCTAAACTTGTAAAACTAAGACAACAATGTCACTGAGCTCTTCAGGCTAATACATGTCATAGATCGACTGTCATGCTTAGCTAGAACTCTGAATCTTGTTAGTAAAGTTAGAAAACTTTACAACAGGAGTACTGACTGGGGTGTAATGTCAGATGGCTATCAATCCCAAATGACTCTGACTCCCTAACCAATTGTGCATGAGCTTTAAGATGAGGTGACAGAGCAATGGCAGGTGACTCTTGTAAAGCTGCCTTTGCTTTCATTGACAACATCGTGGTTGGGGAAATTGTGTAAGGTATGAAATCACATTTCTATAGGAACATAAAAATGCCCCTTATTTTAAAGAACACCCCCCCACCCCATTATATTTTTGTCCTCCTAATTCTCCCATGAAACTTTTTCCCCAATATTTCCATCAAGGCCCTAATTTCTCCTCAAAACTGGACCTTGTAGCCCTGTCCATTCTTGTACATGAAGATTTTGAGTTTAGAAATTTACAGTTATAATGTAAATTAGTGGTACATTTGTGTGTGTGGTAGTTCGGCCATTTTTCAGTTTTAAATCTGATATCATTCAACCCAATTGTCTTTATTCAACTCTCTGTTCCTAAAAAATGTGAACAGTTTACCTTTATTTATGCCATTCTACAGTTTAAGCCTTTGTTTTACATATACTTCTTATTTAAATGTTTTCTCTAGTTACTCTTGTAATGAAGCCTCTGTATCCCAAATAACAGTTACTTAGCTGCTTTTGTAATCGTTTTAGAGCATCCATGCTTTTTAAATTTTCCACTGATAAAGTGGTCTTGACTAAACACAGTAACCTAAGAAATTTGTCTGGGTATGTCAAACATCAAATGTGCTTCATTTTATTTTAGAAAGGGGCTGGTTGTCTTCAAAGAGATTCTAATTGACCTTTTGATTTAAATACTGTAACAGCTTAATTGTTTTGTGCTGCATTGGTAAAATGTATTCTAAATTATATTCAGTGGGGTTTCTGCATTAAAGGCCAGTGCCAGTGCAGTACAGCTCCACTGATTGCTGCACAAAATAAACTTCCCTCGGTAATTTAAGTTACTATTACGTTTCTTGGACCTCTCAGCTTTGTCATCATACAGTATAAGCAATATTTCCAAATTTCTATCATGCGCTTAATGCATTTACTTAACTAAAAATAAACACTACTTCTTGTAGTAGGTGAAATTGTTTTTGTACTGGGTGCTGCCAACCTGCTTCCAGTTGAAGGGGCTAGACCAGTTGGCCCTGCAGTGACCTCTATACCCTCGGGTCTGTGCATGTGCAAACTGGATTTTCTGGTTTTGTGATGGGGCTTGAAGGCTGTCGCCTTTATTAAAATGAAGACTGGCTGTTTTTGGTTTTTAACTGTGTGTTTGCACTTCTGGTACAAGCTTTTCCCAGTTGAGGCCAATTAGCACATGCCTGCAAAGAGATACATAAAATCCAGTACCATTTGGTCCCTTAACGTTATTCAGTCATTGAAGACAAAAAAAGTAGATCAATATCAATAACGCATCATTTTGCCACCCCGAGAAGGGCTGAGCTAAATTTGAAAAAGCCAACATGAGCTCATCCCACTTCATGGAAAAGAAGCCAGCAGTATGATGTCCATTTCAAAGAAGTGAAGGATCTTGGTATAGAAAGAGCAACATCAATACCTACATGAAATGATAAAGAAACATTAATTGATTTTGAGATTATAAACAAAAAGTACAGTAGTAATAAAATTTAAAAAACTAAACATCAATAAATACATCTAACAGGCTGGGTACCTAATAGAGGAGAAGATATGCTCTAGAAAAGAGAGCAATGAAGGTCAGTAGGAACAAGACAGAATACATGTGTGTAAATGAGAGTGAGGTCAGTGGAATGGTGAGGATGCAGGGCGTAGAGTTGGTGAAGGTGGATGAGTTTAAATACTTAGGATCAACAGTACAGAGTAACGGGGATTGTGGAAGAGAGGTGAAAGAGAGTACAGGCAGGGTGGAATGGGCGGAGAAGAGTGTCAAGAGTAATTTTTGACAGACTGGTATCAGCAAGAGTGAAAGGGAAGGTCTACAGGATGGTAGTGAGACCAGCTATGTTATATGGGCTGGAGATGGTGGCACTGACCAGAAAGCAGGAGACAGAGCTGGAGGTGGCAGAGTTAAAGATGCTAAGATTTGCATTGGGTGTGATGAGGATGAATAGGATTAGAAACAAGTACATTAGATGGTCAGCTCAAGTTGGACGGTTGGCAGACAGAGATGCGAGATTGCATTGGTTTGGACATGTGCAGAGGAGAGATGCCGAAAATATTGGGAGGAGGATGCTAAGGATAGAGCTGCCAGGGAAGCGGAAAAGAGGAAGGCCTAAGAGAAAGTTTATGGATGTGGTGAGAGAGGACATGCAGGTGATGGGTGCAACTGAACAAGATACAAAGGACAGAAAGATATGGAAGAAGATGAGTCGCTGTGGTAACTCCTAATAGGAACAGCTGAAAGAAGGCGGCTGGGTACTTAATGCAGCAGTGCTCAACAAAGGTGGTTATTATTTATATAAACCATTTTAGGAAAGAGAACTGGATCATTTGATGTTAATCAATAAACTAATGATTGACTTTGCCAGTTATTCATGAGATGTTCTGGCAAGACTCCCACTTTATTTACATTAACGGTCGCCTGATTTATTTCAAGGTAACTGAAGCAAACTTGTTTTTAAAAAAAAACTGAATAATAAAATTTACTGATAAACATAAACATGATAGAAATAGGTTTACTGCATACATCAAAGATGGGATGTAACACAGACAAACATAATACAGAAGAGGCTTCTCATAATTTGCTTAGAAGTTTTCCAGAGTCACTTTGATTTATTAGCCTTTTCTTGTATCTCTCTTTGTTCAGAGTGTTCAAAGGGATTTTAGAGTGTCCATATTCAACAGCTCTAAAGAGAGTATCTTCTGAGCCCAGAAAGAGTGCTGTTCATCCCCAAAAAGAAGTCCGGGTGAATTTTCTGGCTCCCAAGAAAGCGGATAGGCTTACTGTCCTCAAAGGAGGAGTGTTCTGACTGCCCAAGGGAGTAAACTGAGGAATGCACCTAGTTGTTAAGTGTAGCCATAGCTTAATTTGTTCAGTCTATTTTAGGGTACAGATCAACGTCTACTCATATGTGGGTAATTGAGTCCATCAGAGTAAGGAAGAGTTCCAGTTGTGGCTAGAAGCTTAAGATGAATATCTTTCCAGGCACCTCTTGATCTAAAGAAAGTCTGCAGAGCCATCAATTCATGTTTGACTAACACCTGGATATCAGATGGAATTCAGAAAGCTAATTGTTGTCAGAACAGACACCCAAGCAAACAACACCGAATGCTTAATGGTTGCAAGTACTTCAGGATCAGACCCACTAATGTGCTCGGTAGTAAATAATGGATTCAATAACAAACACACATGGAAAAGCAGATTTTACTACTTTTTTTTTTTTGAAAGATAGAATTTGATGATTATCCCAAATATTGACTTATAGTACTGATTGTAACATACTGAGCTAGTTAGTCATTTGTGCAAACCACACCCACACATTATACACTCTATTGGTACTAAATTAATGACTGTAAAATGTATCATTAATAATAAAACTAAAAAAAAATTTTTTGGCAATCTCGCATGGCTAGGTTCTAGATATGTTTCACTAAATAATACACATTCAGAACCAAGAAGAATGAATGGATGCAAAAAAGAACACAATACATAACAAAAGCAGTGAGTGCTTACACACATGCATGAATGTGACATAACATATCAAAGAAAAGCAGTCGCAGCCACTGTCCAGTGATTGTATCCATGAGCTGCACTTGATGCATGTGGATCAGTCAACAATCCAAAAAATCTACTGGTATGAGAAATGCTTCATACTTAAAATTGAATTTTCAGTTGATCACATTACTCATATTCAAAAATACCTGACAGTTCTTTGTATCATAATACAAAAAAGTAAGGCTGCATTTACTGTATCAGGCCTACATATCAGGAAAAGCACGCTGCAAACAGTTATGAAAGAAGATCCTGTAAAAGATAATACAACAAAATGGCAAATGTAGATCCGGTTGTGATATTCTGCTCATCCACAACTAGAAGTGTAACTCTGTAAAATAGGAACATAATAGTTACAAGTTTTAGTAAACTATCCCTGACATTCTCTTCAGTGACATCCAAACTATTACAGTAAGCAATACGATAGCAGTGTTGCCTAAATGCCAATCAGAGTAAGTTAAATTAATAAAGTAGTCAAAAAGGATTAATTGGGGCATCAGAATGTTAGGAGACAAAAAAACTGGTCTTTGTTCAATGACTGTCATTTCACTGACAGAAGCTGGGTGGTTTTATTACTGCAGGACAGGAAATGATTGTATCACAAATACATATTCAGTTATGCAGTATTTTTAAGAATTCTCTCAGACACCAACACATAGATGTCTAAGTGGATAAAGATCACATAAAAACACTAACACTGATACTTATAGACTGCACCGTCACAAGGCATTTTACAATGATATTTTTAAAAACAATGCAAGTTTAAATTGCATGTTAGTTATAGGCTTGGAATGTACCAAGATAAAGAATGACAGAATGGTAGAGTGGAGTGGAAGATTCACACCGGACGACAGTATGGCAGTATTAGAATCGGTACAGTTCTTTCTGGAGAATGCATTAAATACACAGATGAGGCTGGTAAATAAAAATGTAAAAGATGAATATTTACCACTACAGCTTCTTGAACAGATGTACCAGGAATGCCCCATAGTAGGCACAGTGCTGAATGAACACACACAGAGCTTCAAAGGGGATGTTTGGAATTGTGAGGAGGCCTGCATCCCAAGGATCTCAATAGTCTGTCAGGTTCATAAGATGCAAGTAGGGATGACAAAAGAGTATTAGGATCAACATCATTAGGAAAAAACCAGAGAGAGGACTATGAATGTAATCTGCTGCTGAATAGAGAACTTGAATAAGACGAGGCTGTGACAACTTGTTACATTCAGTAATATTGCCTCAGCGGAGGACAAAAGGGCTTAGCCTCCGGTAATATTACTTTGAAGCTGTCAAAACATCCACCTAAGATGTGGTTTTCGAAAGTCTGAGCAGACAAGAACAACTGCAGGAATAGTTGTAAGTGGATAAAGACAAAAGTCTGAAGCAGCTAAGTTTGAGAGTTGAGCTTTTATAGTTTGGCTAGTGATCCCCCAAGGAGCAGGTATAGAAAGTTAGTGGACACATCATTTAGGTAGGCAGTGTTCACTGTGCAACAAGGAGAGTTCTTCATGCTGAGTATCACTTATATTGGTGTGGAACACAAGGTTCTGCTGGAAAATCTGGCAGTGTGGTGGTAGCATGTAGATACTGTAAAGAAATGGACCAAAAACAGAACCTTCAGCACTGACCACAGTGTTGTCAATCACACGCTGAAGACAAACCACCTTAAGGAAACATGTTGGAGTATCTAGTTGATATGTTTTATCATTCCAACAGAAGGTGCATCCAACATTTGTAGTAATAAAATGCATTACATTTGTCATTCCAGACAAAACATTTTGTAGTAATGTTTTATTCCCCCACTAAAATGTTTACATTTGTCATTCCAACTGATGGAGCATCACAATGCATTTGTATTATATGCATTACAAAACACACTCCTATAGTTGGTTTACTGCAAACAATGCTGAATCCACAAAGGTCTACATCGATTACTCAGATTACAACCCATCTGATATGGGTAGCACAGCTAGTAAACCCATTAACACTATAAGATCAGTTATTCTTGTGATTTATTACTGGCTAATGAGTACCTAAAGAAGAATCATTGACAAATATTCTAAATCAAGGGATTGAGAGTGCTATATAATCAGAAATATAGGTTAAAAAAGTTTCCATAACCTGCAAAAATTTGTTACTGAAGAGTAACACCTAAGCACTTTCAATATAAAAGCAACCTTGCAAGCAACAGGACAGACTAGTATGGAGAAAACCCTTGCTCTGCTTTTCTTATAGGAAAGGGCTGGAGGGTTCCTATCAGCTATGCAATGGTGTAGGCAACAAGACAATGTGTCAGCTTTTCAAACTCAATCTTAGGGACCCACTGTGGCTGCAGGTTTTTGTTCCAGCCATATTCACAATTGGTGATAATTGATAACTAATCTTATTTGATTAGCTGGTCTTTTTTACTCTTATTCTGTATTCAGAAACACAATATGGTTTAAACATTTATAAGACATTTAGAAATATTTCTATTTTTTTTCTAAAGCTATAAATGCTTAAGTCTCTTTTGTTGTTTTTCTATTATTTTTTCCCCTTTTCCTGTAGTTTGTTCCCTTCATTTAACCCCAATAGTGACAACAACCAACCAGCACAGCAGACACCCAGAATGATCAGAGCTGCAATGACCTCAGTGTCAAACTCACTAATTAGCAAAGAATCAATTAAACCAGAACACCTGGAAAAGCAGAATGAAAATTCGGTTGAAAATACTGTCAACGACTTTAAAACAAACCCTATATATTCCCCATACAGCCACAACTTCTCCATATAACTGCTTATTTTAATAAAAATCTACCAAACTTAGTTTGTAAAACACAGGAACTGGGAAATGACTTAATTAGGCTAAAAGTCCAATGAAAAACAGAAGTTGGCTGGAACAAAAAACTGGGTCCTCTGGATTGAGTTTGGGAATTACTGCTCCAAATTAACTTCTCAGCTGCTCACCTGCTTAAATGTACATGTGTAGGTGTTGAGATTTTGGTTCTGGAAACTGGTACTAATAGTTGGAAGGCAGGATCTTCCATCTTCATTCAGCTCTGATATTGGATAAAACAGGTTCAAGCAATGGACAGATTAGGAAAAAAAGACTTGATTATACAACAGTATACTCTAAAAATGTAGAATCTTACACAATCTGCCATTTAGACAATAGAACACATCAGAATACTAGGTTAACAATGGATCCAAAAACATGTTCATGGTGACATCAGGGTGTATTGCTACATGGGTAAATTGGGAAGGAGGAAGCCTCCAGCATCAAAATGAACACAATCTGCACATCACATTTATTATTGATAATTCAGGCAAGTACACAATGATGGAATCAAAGGTTGCTTACTACTACTAAGAAACACATACATCAGCTCCAACAGTGACTTCACAACTCTTATTCTACAAAAAGTACTGGAAACAAATTCACAACCATAATATAAATAAGCTCTAAATAGAACACACTTTTCCTGAAGTTTGTGCTTAGCACTGACTAATGGACCTTACAAGTATATTTAATGTGCAGGAAACTACTGTTCTTTATGAAAACAAAAGTATCCTTTGACTTTAGAAAATTGCCCAAGTTTGGTATTTTTCAAGTCAGTTATTTCTTCAATCATGTCGCATATTACCTTGCCACAATTTTTCTGAAATTAGGCATTTTTATACACTATAAAGAAAAAAAAATCTAGCCTGTTCCTCCATTTTAGAATGAAAACTTACAGAACATCTGCTTTGAAGCAGGAAAAATTTAAGTAATGTGCATTCCACATTAGGCATATTTGCGTACACAAAAATACACTGGAAGCACATTAATTCTTGGTACCATTTTGACGCAACAAAAGGTTTCCCAATGGCTCGCAATTGCCATCATGGACGGTTGACATTTACAGGTACACACAAAATTCACCAAGTTTCCACAGCGTCAGGCTGCACAAAACTGTTGTACGTGTCCAATATAGAGGTAGGGCTGTTTTGATAGAGGTAGGGCTGTTTTGAGTCTTGAAATTCTCTGCTGTGATTCAAAACATGAGTACACATTGGCAACACAAATTGTAATTCTCTATTTGATGTATACTCAAATCTTAGTCCATTCATGCTGGTACACAAACCCATTTACAAATGCAGTCATTTCCGTAATACCTCTTCTCACCTATTTCATTCTTACTTTACATAGCCTATGAAGCAAGATTCACACCAAGTTGCATCTAACTAATTACAGTGCATTGCATTTTTGGTGCTTTACATGAAGGGGAAAAAAAAAAGTCAAGCCACCTGCACATCCATACCAAGTTCAGAGTAGCAATCAGAACTAATTTTGCACCATGCCCTGTGCATATACTATATGAAAAGTCTACTGCAAATTTGGAATAAGCAAACGGTAGGTTTTCCTGCCTTGCACCTTGTGTTGGCTGGGATTGGCTCCAGCAGACACCCCCTGTAGTTAGGATATATAGCGGGTTGGATAATGGATGGATAAACTTCAAATGCTGGGCTTGCAAGTGCCAGTGTCAAGTACCGTTGGGCAAAAGTCAATTCTGTAGTACAACCAGGCAATTGTACACCCAAATCCACAACTGGAACAAGGATCAGATTGGTTTAGTCGATAGTAAACTCCTCCCAAATATGAAATGCAGAAATTGAGCACTTAGGTGTGCACTAGGAAAGTCTCCCAAACAGTGTACAGCTTTAACAGGATTCCATATAAAAAAAGCTAAAACCTTTACCCACATGAAGCACTGTCTGCATTTTTACCGTACCTGTATTAGTCACCTGGAATTCTAATCAACTCTTCAGAACCACACAGCATCTCTGTTCTTAAATACAGCAGACACCACAAAGTGCAAAATTCTTTAGAGAAAGTGGTCAGTCTTTTACACACCCATTTAGCCTTGCTCCACCAAAACTGGAGGTATGGTGTGTGTGGTTCTTGTATCGATAAGAGAAATAAGGACCAAAAAAAAAACACCACAAACCAACCAGCTACTGATTTTTCTGTTGAGGTTTTTATTTGTCATCTTTTGTAAATCAATTTCTTATAATCTCTGGAGACATTGCACAAAAGCAGACCAAGTTGGGAGCAAGTGAAAAGGGTAGGTGAAAAAATTGCCTAAATTTACAGTTTTAAAAAAGGTCTTCAGAAGGGAAACTGTGGACTTGGGTTTGTTATTAACTTCAGACACCTGCAAAAAACACAGAGTTAAAAGGTGAGTTACCCCAGGAGTCAATGTATTGGATTTTAAACTAACCTCCTGCCCACCTATGTGTCTTCAGTTGTACTTGGAACTGCCATTTACAACAAATATGCATTTCACTTTAACATGCATGAGTGGTCACCCAGTTATCAAAATTAACAGAGGTCTTTAGAACATTTAACAGATTTAAGTTACAAATAAACTGGTGTAGCCTTCACACCATAAGAAAAACATGCGACTTAAGTTTTCAGATTCCATGTCATTTAGGATTTGCTCAGAAACAGTGCAATAGACAGATCCTACTTTGGTGAAAATAAAAGATCAAATAAATCTGAAGCGTTTCAGTGCGCTGCGAGAGTGACTTCACAGTTAATCAGAGAACCATATAAAATGTTTCATCATAAACGCTTCAAAATCTCTACCACAAAAATTACAATATACTATAAATACCAACCTCCACCAAGCTCAGATTATAGGGTACATGTCAGAGAGTTGCACTTCTGCTGACAAAGCAATCTGGGGGAAAAAAAAAAAAATTACCATTAAACCAGAACTTGAGTACTTTACAAACCAAGTATTTTATACAAGTGCATTTGCTTACTATAATCATACACCAAATTGCAGCCACACTATTTTACAAGATACAATAAATACATCTATAAACATCTAGTCATTGACTTTGGTAAAGCTGGTTTTTCTTCCAAAAATAGGCAAAAATGTGTGTGTGTTGGGGGGACAAATTGATAGCATGACATCTATACAAAGTACAAAATTAATGTGCCTCAACTCTTTTGCCACTACTATGAGGACAATGCGTCATGCATTAAATATGAACATTTAGAAGTAAACAATATTCTAGTTCTGAATATGCAGGCTGTAGAAGATTCCATCACAGGACTCAGATCTGCAGGTCTGTAAGTATCAAGTAGAACTCTGCACTACCAAAGTCTGGCACGTAAAAGAGAACTGACTAACCCTAAACAGTTAGGGCTGAAACAGGAAACTAATGAGGTTGGTTGTATCACTGATTCCAATGCGAGCCAAGCAAATGATTTACCAAACAGGAATGAATTCTGAAGTCATTTAATGAAGAGGCTGGATGTTTAAAACTTGTCTTAGAACGTTTGTCATTTTAGATTGTTGTATTTTAAAGTACAATCAAATGTAATTTTCTTACCTCAGTGCAAAATCTAAGTACCACCCTTATGTACTGTGTAGTATTCTAGAATGCTTTAATCTATCCTTGGTGTAAACTAACAATGAATTATGCACACTTCACCTGACCAGTACTTGATAGTAGGACGGCTAGAATAAATACCGGGCCCAAAAAAAAAAGGGGGCTTTTAGGAGTGTTTTCAGTGCGCTGCGAGATTGTCTTCACAATTTAGTCAGTGAACCAATAAGCAGTTTCATCATTAACACTCCACAGAATACATTTTGGGGCAGGGGATGGAGGAAAAAAAAAAAAATCCCAAAACATTCATTTAATACAGGTTTAAGAATCACAATGGAACCAGTTAGCTTAAAATTGTTACCAAATCATACAACCGGTTTAGACTAAAATTTAACCTGCATAATTACCAAAAGTGAAGTTCACAAGTGCACTACTTTGCACATTATGGTACAAAAGGTATCAGCAAAGATGGAACTAATTAAAACTGAAACAAGACCCGAGTTTTACCTGGCAAAAGCCAGATACAGTATGAACTGCTAGAACAGATAATGCAGTTATAATTAGAAGTCCATTTATGAGTTTAGTTTCTTACCAACACACTGTCAATTCTAATAGTGTGGAGATTTTACAGATAAAATGTTCCTAACCTGAATTCTTATGAGGAACGTTCAAAATGTTTCCACACTTGTTTTTAGCTCTATAAAGAATTAAAAAAATCAAATTACATCACTTTTCTACATAGTCACCTTCCTTTGTGAAGCAAATTGTCCTAGCGTCATACCAACTTTAACAAACAATTACTCCTACCGTCTTCAACAGTTCCAACAAAGATTATGAGTGCGCGAAAACTTTGACTGTCCCTCATGTCTGAACAGGAACCCTGTCCTCTACCTGGAGCCAATCATAACTGTTCAACTGTATGTATATACATTTAAAAGAAATGTGCAATAGGGTCACTACTTGGGCAAAAATAACCCATCAGGATAAGGATCTGTTTGCTAAGTACCACCCTTATGTACTGTGTAGTATTCTAGAATGCTTTAATCTATCCTTGGTGTAAACTAACAACATTGAAACAATACTCTATTTAGGCTGATAACTAAGAAACTAAACTATACTGCAGATTGATCAATATTTACACCAACAATACATTCAGATAATGTGATGCTTGCCATAGAGTGCAATTACAAACATTAGTTGTACTACAGTACTATAAGCTTTATACAGTTCCATTATACCAACATGCCGCATAAACCTTAACAAAGGAGCAGGAGAAGTAAGCAAAAGGGTATGTGGAGAAAAGTTAATGAATAAACTGCTATTATGGTCATTCAGTACATCAGAATATTTAGCTAATGCCAAGTTAAGCCACTCTGACCTTTTCCTTGGAAACAACATCTGTGTAGGTGTGAAATACAATTGCCAAAACCCATAAAGTAAAAAAATGGCTGATACCATTCAAGAGGAGCCTTCGGTTTTAAAGTCATCTGCTCAACTTCCACCAAAAACCCATAGTGATCACTGAAATTAAATTACAAAAAAGCAAAAATGTTAAGTACTTAAAACTACATATCACTATAAAACTTCCTTCCAGATGAGTGTTAAAACGAAACATCTTATGCAATACTCATTTTAGTTATACACAAATCAGGCTTTGTAATACCACACACTTAACTGTGCTAAACACAATTACATTAAAATTCATGATAAATTAAATTAACATTGGAACCACATTAAAAGGACTATTAGTAAGAGAACCCATCGCCTTTTGTGGCAACAACGTGGTGTCTTCAGTGCACTGTGAAATAGCTTCATTTGCTACTCAGAGACTCTAGTCTGAAAGATTTCATCATTGACACCAAAAGGCTAAAATCACAATGGGCGATAAACATCCTGAACCTGATATATTGAACCAAGCTAATTTTTTTAACCAGCCACAGGTTATAGTGCATGTTTCTTGTACCACATTCAAGCCAACAAATACTAAAAACCAATAAAGAGTATCATGTGATAATTCAAATTCTAATAGAAATATAGTTCTAAAGCATTGTTCCCTAGCTAATTAAAATGTACCAGACCAGTCCCCCTCCTTGTCCAAAGGTCAAAAACTAAACTACAGCGGCTGGTTCTTACTCAGATGACTTGGTTTTGTTGATGTTCAAAAGACACCACAAGAAAGTGTTACTCAATTGTCACCCTCCATCAATTTTCCAAACCCACAGAGGGAATAGTACTGGAGAAATGGAACGATAACAGACTCGGATTTATGGTTTAGTTGAATCCATTCTTCAGTTAACAGTTACACAAAAGGTTCATGCCCAGAGATTTGGCTGCTGAAATTAAACAAAAAGGACTGTAATTACAAACTAATAGAACTTCGAGTAGGAGGAATTTAAAAATAGTGTCATAACTTAGGATGAAACTTGGATACAAATGCATTTCTACAACACCAAACCAATTTAACATCAAAGCCAACAGTGCCCTCAACAGCTGTCCAATTTATTATGTTGCAGATACTGGTAATAGACAGACAAGCTATCAACCGTTCCCCTTCTGGTTCAAGACAATATCTCCATTCGCACTGCACAAACCATAAGGGCTGATCTGCAAAACTAAATATATGGAGGTTCCACAAGTACTCTATTCTCCAGCTCTGGCCCTGTGTGTAGCTCATTTAATCTAAAAGACTACCTCAGACATCCTATGCTGCAGATGAAAATGTCAAGTCACATACTTGAGTGATCACCAAAACAAGACTAAATATTTTCAGTGGTGCAGTGTCTTTGTGAATTTTATATATTGAAAATTGGAGTTTCTCTTGTGTTCAGGCTCAAAACTCAAAATAATGCCTCTGATCAATATGAATGACTGAACGATTTAATTAGAAACAAAGCAAGAATTTACTCAAAATGCAGTACTTACTCTGTGGGAGTGATAAGTCTTGCTTGTCACAGAGCCCATTCCTCAAACACTATCCTACAGTTTAACATGGAAAGCAAAAATAAAGTAGCTGTTTTCCAAATGTAAACAGAATATACTAAAAAGAGTCATCAGTGCACTGTGAATGAGCTTCATTTCATATTCAGAGACTCTAGTCTTAAAATTTCATCATTGACACTATAACCGCATCTCCTAAACCCACTCCAGCATTATTTATGTGCTCTGGGACAGATGGGGAAATATACTCGTGGGAAAACCCTAAAAGTAGTATTTCCTATTAGTACAATTTTTGAGAAAGCAACCATACCCAAATTAGTTTAGTGGTAAAGCATTGTTTACTTCAAACCTTATTCATAAAAAAAGCTCAGTCTAAAATTGTATTTTTGGTCATATCAGTTTTGGGAGGATAAATGAGCTTTATTAAGGAGCTTTATTCACATAAACAAAATGTTTTAGCTAATTATTGATTTTTGTTAAGACCATAAAGCAAAACAGACTGTTTCTCAAAGACATTTGCAAAGTGAGAGCCAACCCTATATGGTGGGTCAACGATTTATCAAGAAAGGTTTTCAAATAATGACCCTATACACATTAGACGTTTTCTTCCCTACACTTTTAAACTACTGTGAAAAAAGATTAATGATTGAATGACCTTGGCCTCCTTATGTAACCCATAAGGCTCTGTACAATAAGTAATATGGGATAATGAAGGAATGGCTGACACATACCACACTGATGCTGAAATGGTGTTTTTTTCAAACCACTAGGATCCATCCTGTAAGAAAAAACATGTTTTAGAATCATAATATAGAGCTAATTATGATCCAGAACGCACAAGATGCTGAAGCATATTCAGTGCACTGTGAAAGAGCATCACATTCATTCAGAGACTCTAGTCTGCTTATCTCATCATTAATGCTCCAAATGGAGTTGTACTACAATATTATAAGTAATATGGGATAATGAAGGAATGGCTGACACATACCACACTGATGATGAAATGGTGTTTTTTCAAACCACCAGGATCCATATTCTGTAAGAAAAAGAACATGTTTTAGAATCATCATATAGAGCTAATTATGATCCAGAACACACAAGATGCTGAAGCATATTCAGTGCACTGTGAAAAAGCATCACATTCATTCAGAGACTCTAGTCTGCTTATCTCATCATTAATGCTCCAGCAATAAATACATAAATAAAAAGGATGGCATATACTCTAGTTGGACAAGAATGGATTTTTGAGATACAAAAGCATCATTACTTCAAGGACAGTTAAGTAACTGCAGTTTCCATATAGTTTAGACTCCTGGTCTAGAAATTTAACTCTAAAAAGTGGAAAGGTTTCCAATTTTAATAAAAGTCACACAGGTATTACTGTATATTCATTTTAATGGCCTGTGTTCCTCTTCAAATTAGAGAGAGAGAGGAGAGAAAAAAAAGCGTGCCCGCCAAATATACAATTTAAAATAGCTAGGATTGGCACGCCTTAAAACAAGTTTTGATTAAACACAAAACTTAATTTTCATGTTAACTTATTATGAATTCAAAACAGAAATACAAATGTACATCAATCTTAGTAAGCACTGGTTAAATGTATTACCTAAACTCTGTTCTAAGAATAAAGTCAACTGTTTAAAAAAAAAAAAAGGAAAAGCAATATAGGTACTGCCAAATTCTATCTTTCCTCCCACAGACACGAGGCACTGTGGCCTACCCGATTCACTTGAGCATGCATACACTATCGGTTGATGTGGTACATTACTGGGTAGAAGTAAAATGGCTAAATATCACTTTATTATATGGACCACAATAAACCATTTTAGGCAACGTGTTCTCAACCGGGGTACCCAACTTTATACTGAAAGCCTTTCATGACACCTTTCCCCTTCCCAGATTAACCTTACAGATTTATAGTTCACGATTGATTTTCAACGAAAAACAAATAAAAACCCCAGCTTTATAAAAAAAAAAATAATTAGATTTTGATGTTGAGACTCGTGTTTGAGTAAAGAAACTCCCCATTTTCAAATGTATACCAATTTAAAAGACCCCCACACCCTTCCCATTTACCAACTGTTCTGTAAATCAAGAAGCAGATACTAACACAAAATAAAAGTGTGAAAATCACTTTGCTATGGATAGCAACAATCTGAAGAAGCTATATACACATACGTTTAAAAAAAAATAGGTATAAAAAGAATTGAAGCCAGACATGATTACCTTAAACTCTCCAAGCTGACTAGCCATTTCACTCTCTACACACGACCCTCCTCGTTGTAAAAAAGAGCGAGGAAGTCGATGAACGGAGACTTATACGGGTCCTCAGCCAATGTAGGAGGCTAACTAAATGCCCGACTGAAAAAAAACAAACAAAAAATACTGCAAATAATAGAGTAACTACTGATTTTTATGTTAAAAACGTTAATTTAAAAGGTCTATTAGAATAGCTTCCGAATTATTAGTTTTACAGCAGAAATTATGCCTATTATTCTGGCTTTAGAATGGGCAAATTATGTAACGCCTAAGAGAGTCGTCATATTGACAGACTTATTATCAATATCATCGTTAAAAGGAAGTCATGTAATAGCAGCGACCTTCTAATAGAAGTTAATCATACAATGTCTGGCTGGCACGTATTTAAATAATATAATTGTAAAGTTTGTATGGATTCCTGCATATAAAGGTGTGCATAGTAATAAAATTGTATATAAGCTGGTTAAGAAATTTTCGAAAAAATTGAACCTGACTTAATTATAATTCCTTTTGGGAAATGTGAATTTAACGGTATAATTAAAAGGGCAATTTAGACAGAGTGGCAATATAGTTACAAAAAGGAAGGCATGTGGTTCATATAAAGCTTTTAGTAAAAGATAAGAAGGAAAGATATATATAATAGAATAAGGCTTGGGTGTGTCTTAAGTTAATATTATTACATTGGCAGACATAAAACATAGAATTGCGAACAATGTGGGATTGAGGAAGCATTAGAGCATTACTTGGTTTGGTGTCATAAATATGCTAGGGCAAGGAAAAAGTTAATAGCAATTATTCTGCAAAAAGACTTAATTTGCAATTTGAAATAAATAGTAATTAATATAAATGGAAATATAAGTCTATTTATAGCTTTTTATAAAGATCTTAAAAATTTGGAAATATATAATACCTTGGATTGGATAGGGAATTGATATTGAAACCACAGTCCAGTAGATGGAAGTAATGGATTGATGGATATGATTCCAACCTGCCAACATTTGGAAAAAGGAGAAGAGGGGAAGAAAAAAAATCACTTTCTTTGTTGTGGAAAACAAATTAAAATCCATATATAAGATCTGGAAAGCAGCTCAGAATGCTAGTCTTGAAATTGAAGGCAACATATAGTGCCTTGCAAATGCTTTCAGTACCCGAGCCTGTTCTCTAATTTTACTGAATAACATTCTTCACTGAAACTTCATTGTGATATTTTTATTTCAAAGGACTGAAGCTTAGAATTGTTTTAATGTGCCATTGTTTCATGCTAAAAGTAGAAAGTATAAATATTACTATAAAACGTATATGATCAACACTTATATTTTCATATTTTGTACAGCCACCTCTAGCTTTAATTCAGGCAGATATGCTCTATGTTGTTTAGGTTATTCAGAAGGTTCTTGTTCATCACACTGTCAAACAGAGCCACCAGTTCTCACCTGGATTACCTTGGCCCTTGTAATACATTCATGATTTCTTCTTGAGCCACTTCAAGGTTCCTTTGGCTTTGTGCCTGAGATCATTGCCTTGCTGAAAAATGCACTTTCACCTAAGACCGAGACCAAAACAGGTTCTACTCAATGTGCAGTATTTGCTTCTATTTTTCACCATCCATTTTCTTCTGTTTTACTAAAATGCACAATTTTTGCTGATGGCAAGCTGCATACAATCCAGTAATACCAGCACAATGCCTAAATGGAGGTGTGGGCACATATATGTCTTTGAACTTTGACAGAAAAATAAGCTCTCTCTTGGGATTATCTGACCACAAAAACATTTCCCATGTTCCACCAGATCACTTCCATGCTTTTTTGACTACAGGTTTGGTTTTAAATGGTTTCTTTTGAACAATGAATATTGCAGTGTAAGAAATTATACTACTAATGACTATCACTTTTGTACCACAGTCACATACAGAACAGAAATATGCAGAGCTCGTAATATAACTGTTGAACCTCGGCTCGGTTGCTGCTCTGCTATGCTCTGTTGACAAGCCAATCAAATCCACTGGTAAAACCACATCAGGAGTATTGTGTGCAGTTAAAATCACTACACTACAAGAAAGGTGTAACAACACTTGGACCTGTGCAGAGGGGAGCAACCAGGTATATCTTAGGACTTGGGGGCATGTCACAATCTTACAGACTCAAAAGAATTAAACTTGTTTAGTTTCGAAAAGCGGAGAATGCATGGGTAACTAATCCAGGTTTTCAAAATCTTCAAAAGCATTGATAAAAGTGATCCAGAAGAATTCTTTCAACTAAACAAAACATGTACTCAAGGACATCACTGGAAATTAAGGGGGAGTGCATTTAGGACTGAAGCCAGAAAGCACTTCTTTACTGAAAGAGTTATGGGCATCTATAACACACTACCAAGCAGATGAAGAAGCAGCAGCTTTGTCAGTCTTTAAGAAGTACCTGGACAGCAGCAGAATTGGACTATCTTACAGCCTTGGAGTGACATGATACACACCAGGCCATCCCCACTATGGAGGGGTATGGGAGAGGACATTATTACTAGGCAGCAGTGGTAACTTTCAACAAAAGAATAATAATAATACATTCTTTATACAAGGACACCGAAAAAACAATAAATAAAAAAAGAAGCACATTATAAACAAAACTTAAAACATCAGAAAATATCAAAGTTAAAACCAAACAAACCCATTGCAATTACAAAGAAAAGGCCATTTTAAACAGATGGGTTTTAAGTTTACATTTGAAAGTTGAACATGATTCAATATTTCATAGCTCATTAGGTAATGAGTTCCAGAGCTTGGAGCAGAACGGCTGAATGCTCTGCACCTAATAGTGTTTAGATGAGCGAGAGGGATGGTCAGATGGATGGAGGAGTTGGATCTAAGGTTATGTGAGGGATTGAGGGATTGGCAACATGAAGAAGGTCAAGGTCAGATAAATATGGAGGGGCGAGATTATGAATGGCCTTAAATGTTAATGTTACCGACCTCAGGCCTAGGGGAGCCTGGGCCAGGTACAAGCCACTGTTGCTACAGGGTGTATGGTGTAAAGCATAAAAGAAACAGACAGCAGTCCCGAGTCCCAGACCATACTTCTCCTTTACTTTATTCTCCTTTTTCCAGAAATATATATATACTTCAATTTCTGCATAGATCAACATGGCAATCAGTGAAAACAATGGTGCAAGCCAATTTCCTCTACATAACAAATAGTGTAAACACATTTACTTTGAGTCCTTGATTAGAAACCAATTTTCCAAAGAAGCAGACAGTTCTGTATCCCCACATTGTATGTAGATGAGATACTAAATCAAAGCAGTCTGACTATTCAAAGCAGGTGACTCTTTAGCAAGACATGTAAATATTTATGTCCTGTAGATAGCCATCAGCAATAACCTGTAGCAGAATTTTCCAGAAATTCTGCCTTTTCTTTAAAACACTGGTTTATAGCCCATTACACTAAGTAACACGCCAAAATGTTATTTTCTTTATAATACTGAGTTCTAGCCCATTACATTAACAGCAGAATTTTAAAATCAACTTGAAACTTAATTGGGAGCCAATGAAGCTGCTGCAAAACCAGAGTAATATGGTGCATAAACGGGGTTCGAGTAATGATGCAAGCAGCAGAATTCTGGACCAGCTGAAGCTTATGGAGAGATTTATTACATAGACGAAAGATGAGTGAATTGCAATAGTCCAGACAAGAAGTAACAAGACTGTGAATAACGATGGCAGTGGTATTGGGAGTGAGGGAGGGGCAGATGCAATTAATATTGTGTAGGTGGAAGTAAGCAGACCGAGAGATGTTATTAATGTGAGATTGGAAAGATAGAGTATTATCAAGGATGACACCCAGACTCTTGCCCTGAGGTGAAGAGGAAACAAAGGAGTTATCAATAACAAGTGAAAGATTAAAGAAGTGACATACAACTCCTAAATAAACTGTCTCTTGCTCTTTTTAATGCACTCATGTGGATGTTGGTGCAAGCAGGTGTCATATTTACATAGGAGCAGCAAATTGACATGGTCCAAGAGAATTGTCTTTTAGAGTATTGGTAGCTTCAGCTATACCCTCAATAATTAAGGCAGCACTTTCCAAACACTTTTTCCGCATCCATAGCACACTTTGGCTTGAGGATTATTGGAGGTGATAACAGAAAAACAGATCAAGATCTTTACACTGGGGTAATGTAAAGTAGTCAGTGTGTAGCAGCCTTCTCTACATTCCTTCCATCTGCCTGGGTATCTCTTGCTTCATCTGCCTCATCTGCTTCTTTTATGTACCCAGAATTACAACTCTGTCTTATCTCTGGCATGGATTCTGCAGTTGATTTAAAGTCCTCTGTTCCCACAAGGACAGCTGCATCTTTAATAACAAAGAAATGAATTAGTAGTGTGTACTATTATGTACTTTTGCTAATTATAACTTTGCAATACATAATACATGATGCATGTATATCTATAATATATTATTGCTTATTCTTTCATAGATAATTTCTTCATATCCTGCAGTCATAATAATATTGTAACAGCACTGACAAGTTATATCGGTCAGGGATGAGTCACCCAAGTATGAGTTGGCATTACGTCACCAATAGCAGGTTCAACTGTAAAATTAATGACAAGTCTGCAAAGTCACATGCCTTTCCAACTAGTGCAACATTAAGGATAGCCAGACACCTCAAAGAGCCATGTAAAGAGCAAAGAATACATCCATTGTGGTGCTCATCACCGACGCTACAGTATATCACACTGGTCATAAAATTTTCTGTAATACTGGAAAATACCTCCAAACCTATTCTACATGTGATTATCACACAATAGCATCACAATGTTGCATGTACCCATTGCTTCTTGTCCTCTCATTACTGCCTCCTGCAGTATGTAACACTTGGAAATGGACAGTCTTTTATGGATCTACTAAATGTGCATTAATTTTTTTATGATAATTTGAAAGGCTGTGTACAAAAGCTCAGCCAGCCCAGAAATGTCACAAGCCCACCAGTAAATATCCCAATACAGCCCCATTAAATTGTGGGTAGTATGAAACAGTCAACCAGTGCCTTCAGATTCAGTACTCACTGGATGCACATATATACATACACAAATATGCAATAAATAGACAATATAAAGGTAAACAAACACAATGCACCCATATAAACAATTAATGTAAAAATACAAAAGAAAACATTTTATAAGGTAGATGAAATAAGGATATTACGGGTTGGAAAATGAATGGATAGATGAAATAGATTTGTTCCAAGAAGTTCATATCAAATAAAGAAATAGAATATGATGTCAACAAGTAATGTTATTGGATATTGAAAAATAAGTAGTTTTCAGTTCTTTCACAAAACTGCCCATCACAACGAATGCCTTATTCTTCCTTTAGTTTCAAATGAAGAGTTAATTTAAAAGATTTTGACTGTGTGCCGGATAGGATTCTTAGATTAACAAAATCTGACCACCAGATGCCACTGCAACACAATGTTTGAAAGTTTGGAAAGATCATTTTTCCACAATCACTATCACTGCCCTGTGTTATCATGGCACAGTTCTCCTTGATTGTACAGAGAGTTTTTAAGAAATAACCTTTACTAGTTAACATCAGGTTGGTTTTGTGTAACTTTCACTCCCTGATTAACTGAACCAAAGTTGTGAATTGGGACAGATAAAGATACAGTACATGTTGTTTTCTGCCAATTTTGTTATGTTTATATTTTTATTTTTTTATCTGTAGCTCTTTTAGAATTCTTTTTAGTGTTTATTTTCACAGCTGTCCTTCTAAACCTGAATAATGATCCCCTTAAATGACGGCTTTTTATTCAGAAAGCATTTGTGTTATTTTAATGATTCACTTGTGGAGGCCAATTTTAAGGTAAGCATATCCTTATTAGGCAACTCTTTTTCATATTCAGAAATATAAAGCTTCCACAAGCCAGTGATTGAAAAGTTATAAAAGACTGGCATTACCCACTTTGCTTTGTTTGACAAACAAGCCTTTTACCTATGCTGCAGCTGCCAGGCCCTCCTTTCGCTGACACTTAACCTCAGCTAAAGTGTAAGTTCTCCTTACAGGGTCCCTGTTTGGATCAGTTACAGGCAAATGACACACAGAGATGGCCAGGTAAGGCACTGTTTGCTATGCTTGGTCTGTGAGCAAACCATAATTCAATCACTGGCAATCTTGATGGACAAAACTTTATTCCAATTATCAGTCAAAGTACTGGGCTTATGTGCACCCAAGAAAACAATTGCAACATGTCCACTCTTTCTTTTTATAACCCATTACAAACATTACCTTTTCTCTCTCTTTTCCTCCACTCACTGCCTGGCAGTAACTTTTTTTCTGCAACAGGACCCATATTGCTTAGGGCATAACCATAGCAAGGGCTGTAACAAACCCTTTTATTCCATAGAGCATCCTAGTGCTGGACTGTTTGAGATGAAGACTGTCCATTACAGATTTGAATGCATGTGCCACACTGTACATCTAGCTGAAGAAGGGAGTTGATTGAATATTACTGCCCAGCAAATGAAGACCACACTGTGTGAAACCTCAAAGACTGTAACTGCAGTGAAGCCTGTGGCCATAAGGTCGTAGAAGCCAGAGGAGAAAGAGACAAGTACCTGGACAAACAAAGACAAATCATGTGTGCCAAAGAAAACCTTTCAGGGATCTTGAAAAAATCAGGATAAAGCAACACTCCACCGAGTATCAACAGAAACCAAACCATAAATTGACCTACTTTAATTTCGAGAACTATAGTCTGTAACTTGGCAGTTAGGGGAAAGCCAGCTAATATATTCTGGTTATTAGAATTATTGTAACTGAAAGTAATATCCTGTGTAAAGTGTAAGTCTTTAGCTGTTGTAAGTTTTTGTTCCTAAATTCAGTGGGAAACTTCTGAGGAGTTTATATCACAGACACACAAAGACATACCCACTCACGAAACAGCTGGAGGAGGGATTGCAGGCAGTCTGTCAAGAAATCAGCACCACCCTCAAAGCACAGTTGCTAGGGAGTTTATAACTAACGTAAGACTTATATATTTAACTGGCTGAATGACCAAGATTGCGACAAGAACACCTGAAGTTGATCCTAGATAAATAATATTTCTTAGGTTAATTCCATGAATAAGAATTAAGAAAATAGAATTTATAAGTATTGTGCTTTTTTGTATAGAAATGAAAAGATCAAACTAAGCTAAAACAGATTTGGTGCTGTTTGAATAAACTTGCCTATGTTTTCTTATATTATGAATAAACTGTACTATTTTGTTTATTGTAGCAATAATTTTTAAGTTGTTTATTGAAATAGCCACCACTATTACCACATCCAAACTACAAACAAAGAAAGTGAAAGGGGATTGATCTAGACTTTCACCAATTTATGAAGAAAGTTCATAATTTGAACAGATCTGTTCATAGTTATGAAATTTGAACTTGAAGACTAAACAAAGGTCCCCTACCTTATGCAAACAACATACTCACAATTTTTTAATATAAACAATATCACATTGAAAAAATTATTTTGAATTATGGAGTGAAGGTCCAATAGTCAAAATTTCAGTGTATTATTTTTTTACTTAGTAATACTTGAGAATTGGTCACAAGTCTAAATACTTTTACCAGACACTGCATATGTTTTGTTCACACACCATTTTCCAACACTACCTCTTCTGTTACAGGGAATAGGGACCTGAAATCTATCCACACAGTATAGAGCAAAAGGCGCTCCAGACCATTGCAACACATACTCAGTTACACACTGACACATTCATAAAGGACCAACGTAGAGTTGCTCATAACACAGTGGTAACCCTGCCTTCAACATGTTTAAGGTTTGGAGGGAACAATGATGAAACATGTATGATTGATTTGTAAGTGTTAGTCTGTATGATGTACTTTTTGGCAAATGTCAAAATATAGCTCATTTTCAGATAATTGTGTCATTTGTCATATATTTTTTTTACAGTGCAGTGTTTAGATTAATGTTGATCTAGTTATTGGTTGGTGCCTCAGTTAATCTGGTTTCCTCCTCCTCTTCCTCACACCTCCAGGATACTATGTTCAAATTTCAGTCTGGTTAAAAGCTATTTGGTTTTTGCATTTTCCCTGTCTGAGTTTGGTTCTAAGCACTTCAATTTTCCACACAGATTCAAAAGCCATACGTCATATGTTATTTATGGACCGCAGACTTACCCACTCTAGAGTTGGTTCCATTCTAATGTCCAATGCTGACAGACTAAGTATGCTCTGAACCATTAAGTTATTTGAAATTTCTGTAAAAAAAAACAAAAAACACCATCAGAATCTCTGAGAGGGCTACATCAAGTTAAAGAATCATTTTTTCCCAGTAACGGAAAGTGAGAGAAAGAAGATTGGTCAAAATTGATGGGAAAATGTTTTTAATAAATTTACAAACCTTTCTGAAAATATTTTCACTTTATCATTATGGGTTACTGAGTGTAAAAAATGAAGTGAAGAAAAAGTTTTGAATTTCAGTGATTTGTATATTTATAATAGTAAAGAACTGTTATTAAACATTTCATTTCCTTTTTAATAATAACAACAAACATTTTTGTTTAATTTCAAGTATATTTCTCATATGAATAGTTCTAAAAAAAGAAAGCGAAAGTAAACCTTTTTAAATGAAACAATGATTATCCTAAACGGAGTAGAGTTCTATAGTGTAAATGCTTAGTGTTAGCTTTACTAAAGGCATTCTTGGGGTGTACATCTGATGATTTTTGAAAGAACATTATGAATGGTCGCTTATTGTTAGAAAATGAATAAAGTAGTCAAACAATAAATAATCAATACATTTTATTTACCTTGGCTTAAATAGCACGCTTTTTCAAATAAGGTATTTCAAATGAGAGCCGCCATTACCAATGCAGACAGCTCAGCATATCCCATTTAACAATTCAATAACCGATGTACAAAAATAGCTAAATTATTGCCAGAAGATATATGCACTGACTGTATATTATGCGGGTAAATCTTAATGAATAATTTACCCCTTTTCAACGTTTAATGCTGCCGACTGACATTTGCTGAAAATCTACACCTTATCTCAACGTTTTGATATTATCTGGTGTTCTTACGGTTCTCTGTGTTTCGAACAAGTAATTCGCACTACCAGTAGACAGAAATTTATCCACGCGCTTTAAGTGTGACGAAATGGTATTCGTCCTCACCGGCGCACATTAAACTTACCGCAACGTGTGCCTGAACGGATAGCACGCGATAGGACATGGCGACTGAAACAGATTTTAGTATTCAACGTATATATCCCAGTCCTATCCACTCACCCCTTTCCTAACACTCACATTTTTGTGCCGCACCAGTTCATATTATTTTGACATTTCAAACTAGCGTCATGATTCCCTCACTTTACAATATCATTGTTCATTTCCTCCCTTTTCTTGTTCTTATATTTGCCCGTCAGTCAACTCGGTTTGATTGTTTAACTGGTTATGACAGGGAGGCTGGTCTCGTAAGAAATATTTTTTTATATTTTCGTGTCACAGAAAGGAAAGCTCGGTGATGAAATAAGAGTCCACCTCTTTCTGATACTGTTGAAAACTGTACGCATGGGCATAAAGCGCAGGGAAATTCTCTTCTTCGTGTAGATCTGAATTCTTAATCACATCATCGTTGTTTTGCACGGTAAATAGAGGTCGATATATAATTTAAACTTGGACTAACTCATTTCATGTAGCGACCCATCATAAACGTATCTCCATACTTTAAGAAAACTTGTCTAACGGTTTGAACCGGACGCTTTGAAACAGCCTGTTGCAATCCCGATCACGCGCGCATGCTGCGTGGATTGGTACACTTGAAACGGTGAGATTTCCCACTGCCCCCCTGCTCATCCCACGCCGTTGCTACTCGCCTCGTCCCTATAAAGATATGGGGACTGGTTCATACTAAAACTACCAGAAATTATAAGTCATTCCAATTCCACACACATTGTGGCTGATTTCGAATTCTCGACCTATACAGAAAAGTTATGAAGCCTTTCTTTCACTTTTCACAACTCATTAAATATTACAGTCACTCCCATGTTACTATATTTTATGAGGAAATAAAATGACAGCATTCCTGGACATTTATTTTTTCCATTTTAAAGTTCCAGTTCTTATGTCTTATTTCTGGACAGTTTCATTCTGCTGCAAAAGCCGGGTACACTCAGTGGGAATCACAGTTTTGTTAAATTTGACAGGCTGTGAAAAGTAACATTAAAGTTTTACACATTTTGGAAGGACTGTGAAAAAAAGAACTCGCTCCACAGGTACCCTTTGAAAAGGAAATACAATGACGTGTCATTTCTGGATACAGTACTTGTATTCTGCCGTTTATATCCAGCTCCTTTACCTTTATGATGATGTGTAGAAGGGAAACATGTTAAAGGTTACGGAAGGGGAGTTTAACTGTTCAGAAGGGAAGTGCATGATGTGAATTAAAAAGTGAGCAATAAAGTCACTGTTTCAATAGGAATTACAATAATATGTAATTTTTTGTGATATTTATTTCATTACCAATCACCACCGCCTACACCCCCTGCTGATGCATGCAATGTTTTGTTTTTATTCTCACAAATAACCTGAAAAATACTGTGCTTCTGCGTCCCTCTAAGCATAGTAGGATTGCAGTTTTTAACTGTTTAACTTTGCCTTTAACTTGACAAATGGCAACTTCACTGCCTTATATTTAGTTCACAAGCAGAAATGTATTTGTGATTCAGTTTTCATAACTTATTAAACATACACTTCTGCCGCATGAAGGCGTCAAGATTGGAATTTTAAGGGTTAAAATTTCCCAGGACTGACACGTTAAGGCAACTTAAGTGTCTCAAATTCACACAAGGCTACATTGAATTTGTGAACCTTTTATTTAACTTTGGTCAACTTGTCACATTTTTTTAACGTTTCTTATGTGAAAGAATTAAATTGACAAGGAAAACATATCATTGTAATTTCTCAATTTTCACTTTTTTGAATACAGCGAAATATTGCACTGGTATGTAAAGGTCTGAACGAATTATAAATCTGCTCAAACGAGTTAGTAATTTGTTTGCATGGATTAATAATTCGTTCGAACGGATATTTTTTTCTTGACTCCTACGGGACTCCATACATTTGAAAGCATAGGATCTGAAATGACAAAACGCTGTAAATTTCTCCAAGGAATCCTGCCAGTCCATGCCAACATAAGGGTCTGGATTTCAAGGTATCTCTCTCATACTTTTTGATAGTTTTTTTGTTACTCTTCACAACTTGTCAAATATTATACTGTACTTCTATGCTTACCTGATAGGGACCAGAAATGTGAAACATTATAAATCTTTGACAGATAATTCTAATACAGTATCTTTTAAAAAAAAAGTTGTGTGGGTGTCTGGTCTTAAATTCAGTATGCAGTTGACTTTATTAACTTTATTAACCTTTTGTTTTAATTTTCACAACTTGCCCAATATACTTGCTCCCTATGCTGGTAGGTACTACCTGTATACGGTTTAAAGCGGAATAATATCATTCAGGAAAGACATATCTTTTTTTTATGGTGGTTGTTTTCAAGGATTTCTTGAAATTTGTAAACTTTTATTGGTGGTGATGGTGGTGGTTGGGAGCATGCACTCATATAGTGCGTTTCTGCAAACTGTCATTATTAAGTAAACTGTGCACCATAATGAGGATATAGGGACCAGGCTGTGGCAATATAATCAAATTGTCCACAAGTGATACATCATTTTATTTTCATTGAAAACAATAAATATCTGGCCTGGATTTCACAATGTGTATTTAATACTGTATATGAATCTTAGATTTCTTTGTTCACAAGCTGTCAAATGCTTCAGTACATCACATCCATATGACAGTAAAGGGACTGCAGTTTTACTTTAAAATAAATCTGTCCAGAAGCATCGTAATGCAGCATTTGACACGATGTAAAAAGTGAAATAAAAGATTAAAACAAAAGTTTTTTGCGAATTTAAGCTCGGATATTACATTTCTGTTTGTAAAAAATGGTAATGACATGTTATTTCTCTTCAGACGTAAAACCCTGAAATCTTCTCAGTGGGTTGCATTGTTGTGCCAACTTTGACACGCTGAGAACAGTATAATAAAGGATTGGCAAATCATCTAAAGATTGTGAATTCAGAAGTAGACCTTTAAATTGCTGCTGCTGAAAAGTCTGGTTAATTTATAAATATTCTGCTTTATTCTTTCTGTGGCTGCATATGAGCAAAATCTTTGACATGTTGTTAAAACTGAAATAAATGAGTCACACAGTAAATTAAGGCTGCGAAATGAATACCAGGCACTAATGGTATTCTAATGCAATAAAATGGCAAGTCATATTCAGACTTTTATTCCTTTGCAAATATACAATAACTATGTCTTTATTTGAATTATTAAAAGTGTAAAGTTTGAATGACTGTTGGAAAGGAATAGACGAAAGTCAGGAAAATATTTGGGGCAACTGCCGGTGATCTCCTTGTATTGAAGAACAAAATGAAAAATAGTTTTTGCAAACTCAAAAACAAGCCATCTTCTCAGACGTGAGTGTTATAAGGCAGGTCCAACGCTCGATAAGCAAATGATGGTCTACACCCGCGTCCTCCAGTGGGTCGTGGTAGTGTGCCAGGAGCGGTGGCGGCGGACAGCCTCGCACTTTGTGCGCAAGTGCAGGATCGCCCGCGACCTTAATTAGCTCTGGAGCTGACAGCAGAGAGCAGTAAGAAGGGGCTAGGTCGCTCCTGTTGTGCGATTACGAGAACAGGAGCAACTGTACTGGGAATGAGATGTGAGGATAGAGCAAGGTTCGGAGTGGGCGCCTCATGGTTGCACCCTGGGGACCCGGACGAAGGAAGGCTTCGCAAGCAACCCGTCTAGCGGCAAGGAAGGATGGGGTGGCGGAACGAAGTCCAGATTGGCAGCTCCACGAACCCGGGCCAGAGAAGAAGGGTGTCTGCACCTGCTGATGGACTTCTCCTCCATTTGAAGGTCCGAATAGGGCAAGACGAGGAGGAGTCATATTTTTAAAATGGCATCGAGGCTCAGTGGTTTTAAAAGGAGAACACACCCGTGTTGATTTTTTTAAACCTCGTTTTGATGGATTTTTATTTGATTTTGACCTCCACCTGGGGATTGTTCTTTTTATGGATTATTTATTGCAAGATTTGCGCTGCACTTTGATTTGAACATTGTTTTATTTTTTTTTTTTTATAATAAAAGAACTTGTCACTTTTATACATCCATCCTTTGTAGACTATATATATATATGTCCTCACTTGCCACAACTATCCACACGTTATCAACGGTGGCGGGTTCAAAAGGCATCTAAAATGAAATGGGAGCATGGAGCTAACCAGCTTCGTCACACTGACTCCATGAATTGACTGACTCCATGATGACAGGTGGGGAGTTGTATTGCTTCTTGACCAGATGAAGTGGGACTGGAAATTACATCACAAATCCTCAACATTTTGAGCTTTTAGTGTTGTGACGAGTGGCTGGGGGTGGTACCCAGCTGGGACGCCCAGGAGGGCTTACGCCTCCTCCAGACCACGTGGGGGCGATCGCCCTGGTTGCTTTGGGGACCACGGGAACTGAGCTTGGAAGCTCAACTCTATAGGGGCCCGTAGTCTCTGCCAGGGGGCGCCCCAATGCCTGAGGAGCCGTGGCCCTCAGCACTTCCTCAACACCCGGAAGTGTTGGGGGAAGAAGACCGGTACTTCCACCACACTGGGAGAGTACCAGCAGAAGCTAATCGGTGGGCACCTAAGGGGCCGCCTCCCTCCATTCGATGGCTGGAGTCAGGTGGAAGTGGATAGAGTCTTGGAGGGGAGGAGAGGAGAGGAGAGGAGGAGGCAGCGAAGAAAGGCATTGACTGTGAGAAAGGCTTGCACTTTGGGGGAGTTTGGGGTTGCGTGTGGCACATTGTAAATATGGAGCGTGTAAATAAACGTGTGTTGGGTGAACCATCAGTGTCCACCTGCCAGTGCCTGGGCTGCTTTCCACAGTGTGTATATGAAAAAATGATAAGGTATGAATAACAGCGTTTGCACTCGACTCGTGGTGGAAATCTTGACGCTAAACAAGCCCTCCAAATGCCCCTTATTCACATGTGTGTGGTTCTATCAAAAGTGAAATGAATGATTCGCAAATTACATGTGTGTTGTGAATTCAATTTAATTTCCTTTTTACAATTTCAAAAGAAATTAGAATGATATGTGAATAATTTTAAATAATTTCAAAATTTCAGTCTCTATTCCTATAAATGTATTTTCTGATAGATTGTGAAAGGTGAAATAAAAGATTGACAATTCATTAGTTTGTGAATTAAAGATCTTATGTCTATGTAACTTTTTCTATAAGAAATAAAAGAATATCCTTCCTGTTCTTATTCACTCATGTGGATAAGCTGGCCTCCTGGGTGCTGCTGCACTTTATAGGTGCCCCAAGCCGCCATACTGTTTCTTTATCGCTGGTGTCTCCTCCATCCAGATTTGGTGACTCATGGCCTAGTACAGTGGACATTCTTGTAGTAGATCCCCTGTTGTCTGACTGCCCATTTTGCATGGGCACTGGTCTGACTGACCAGTCTTGGACTTGGTGTAGAGGTGGTGGTTTAGATCTTTGTAGCCTGTCAGGAGTCTGAAGATGGTTTACAGCACAGATCTTGTCAATAGATAGTCATTCATATTATAGCACCAGTGTTGATGAAACAGCATAGTATGTGTGTTGGTTGGACAAGATGATGATTCTAGATTGGTGATAAGTGGTAGACTTGTATTTCTGTTCTTTTATAGGTCCTTACTTTGCCAGTTTGTCAGCAACTTCATTGCCTAGTATACTGTTGTGGGATGGAATCTGCAAAGCAGTGGACTGTGCATAGGTAAATAGCAGCAGTAGATGGAGTTCAGCACTTTTTCCCCAGCAGACTGTAGGGCCAGCAGAACAGACAAGGTGTATCTGTAAAGAGCACAGAGTCATTAGAGGGGGTCAGTCCTGTTTTTTACATTGTCTGCACCAGTCTAAATAGCCATTGCTTCATCCTTAAAAATTGGTGGAATAAATGTCAATAGTGAAGGAGAGCCTTTCTTCTCTGCCCCCTGGGTACTTGATAAAGTTTCCAGAACTGCTTTTCTTTGCTGCAGGATTTGTTGAGCTGTTGGTAGAGACACGTGTCCATTTGTCTGGAATGTAGTCATTCTGGATGTACTCCATGGTGAAGGTCTTCATCTCAGCACTTCTCTGAGAGCCTTTATTGCTGACTCCTTGGATGCTGTAGTGAGTTATGGGTGTATTAATGTTGCTTCATGCAGGGATCACAGGATAGTAAGAGATTTCTCAGGGATCATGGTCCAAGATGTCCTGGTACCTCCATTTGAGGATCTTCATCTAATGAATTATTTTTTCCCTTTTCAGTCTTCTAATAAAAAGCCCATGCCCTATACCTTCATAAGCATGCATAGTTGTGTTAAGTTTGACAAGCTGAGAAAGGTGAAAGTATAATACAGACTAAATAAGGACCATAAAAGTAGGAAGGCTGTCCTAAATTAATGTTTCAAAAAGTACTGGATTTGTGTTTCAAGAGAAATTAGAAGATATGTGGATAATTTTAAATCATTTCAAAATTTCAGTCCCTGCACCTGTATTGTGTAAGGTGAAATAAACGTTTCACAGTTTATCTACAGGATATGAAAGATCTGATGTCAGTGTAACTTTTTGTAAAAGAATTAAAAGAATATACCCTTCTTCTTGATGTTCGCTCAAATGGACATGGTGGCCTCCCAGATGCTGCTGTACTTTGTAGGTCCACTGTACATCTACAGCCCCTTTATTTATACACAAATCCATAAAGTTGTAAGTTTGACAAGTTGCAATAAAGAAATAAAATGGAACTTATGAATTCAACACCAGGCACCAAAGTCACTGTGTCCAATTCCAAATTATTGGGCACATGTTTCACATTGCAAATCCCCAAGGCAAGGCACAGGAGAGTAACGTGATGGAGCTGCAAAAAGTGTGTAAGAAAGAACAATAGTTTTGCTCCAGGTTTCAGATTCACAATTAGGCCCTACTTTGAAATGAATCTGAATAACAGGTCACTTTTCAACACTTTCATTGTATTGTTAAACCTTAGTGCACCACATTCAGAGGCATAATTGTAAGTGTAATAAATACAGTATGTACAAAATTAAATAAAATTTTTACAAAGTGAAGGTTGTAAATTCAAAACCAGGAATTCAAGTTTATGTATGGAAAGGGATAATACATCTTGTTCTAGTCAATTTTGTACCATTTTAATAGTTCTTAATCCTTACATAGGGATATATATCTTTTGCCATTATATAAAAGGATTTGAAAGATTTGTCAATTAAATAATAATTGTTACATTAAAGATACTATTTTGAATGGGATTAAAATTGTATATTTTTCTGCATGCGTTTCTTCAATTTCAAATATTTGGTCCCTGTTCTTTCTTTCATTGGATATATAGCAGTGTAAACTTTGACATGTTGTGAAAAGTGAAGTAAAAGATTCACAGATTTAACATTTGTTGTGAAATCAAGAAAAGTCCCTGGCCTTTTCAAAAGGAATTGGCAATAGATGTCATTTGTGGATAGTTTAAATCCACTACAAGACACCAGTCCCTACAACTTCACAGTGATGCTCTGATTGGTGATATTTGAGAAGATGTAAAAGTGCAATTAATAATTCACAAACTAAATAAAGGTTGTGAATTCAAGATCATTCAGCAATGATTCAGAAGTAATTACAGTGATTTGTCACTTTTGAAAACTTTTAATCTATTACATACATATCACACCCTCTAAACCTTTATTCAGATGCATATAACTGAATGACTCTATTCATTGAAATAAAAGATTCAAAATATTAAATAAGGGTTGTGAAAACCAGACTACATAAATAGGGATGCATAGAAGCAAAATATGTGTCAAGCTGTGAATACAGAGATAGAAGATTAACAAATTAAAATCAAGTTGCAGATTCAAATTCTGAGCTACTGTTTTAAAAGTAATCACAATAACACTTCTTTACTATGGTGACTGAGAAGTGCAAAGAGAATATGCGACTGCCATACTCTTCTTGTGAATTTCATTCCATTTTAAATCTTCAGTCTTTATTATTTTTTTACAGGAAAGAACAGATGTGAAAACTTTGACAAGCTGTGAAAAGTGAAATAAATGATTTACCAATGACTGTAATTTTTGGCTGTGAATTCAAGCCTAGACACCAAAGAATTTGAAAAATTTATAAAGATTTGAAGGAAATGTAATTCTTGGACCATTATAAAGTGATTTTAAGACTCCAGTTCCTGCTTTCATATAAAAGCATAGACATGTGATATTTAACAACTTGCACTTAATCTTGTAGGGCGGCACGGTGGTGCAGTGGTAGCACTGCTGCCTCACAGTTAGGAGACTTGGGTTCGCTTGCTGGGTCCTCCCTGTGTCTACGTGAGTTTCCTCCGGGTGCTCCGGTTTCCTCCCAAAGATATGCAGGTTAGGTGCATTGGCAATCCTAAATTGTCCCTCATGTATGCTTAGTGAGTGTGCCCTGCGGTGGGCTGACGCCCTGCCCAGGATTTGTTCCTGCCTTGCACCCTGTGTTGGCTGGGATTCGCTCCAGCAGACCCCTGTGTTAGGATAATGAGAGACCTAATCTTGTATGTTTTATATTAACCTCTTTTATTTCATTTTGTAAAGCACTTTGAGTTATATTGTTTGTATGAAAACATGCAATATAAATAAATGTTGTTGCTGTTGTGAAAACAGAAATTCAACATGCACAAAGTAAGTTAAGGTTGTTATGTGAAGATCAGACACCTACCTTACTCATTCAAAAAGACTGAGAATGATATGCTATTCCAGGGCCATTTGAATTCATTGCAAATATCAATGTGTATTGGTGTATAAACTCTGAGTGACTGTCCAAGCTGATATCAGGTATTTTACAAATTAAATAAAGGTTGTGAATTACAGATCAGGCTCATAGTTGCTCATTTACTTAAGATATGTTTAGAAATTGATTGGTGTCCACTCAGGGCAAATTGAGTTGATTGGACGGTGTTTAGAGAGGCACACACTATTTTGTATATAAACCAAGTCATGAAGTCCAACAAACTCTTTGTAGACCTCCGGAACTAAATTGTGATAAGGCACAGATCAGCGCGAGGGTATAAAACCATTTCTAAATCTTAAAAATTAGAGGATCTGTACAAAACATTTTCCAAACCTGGCAGGATCTAATCAATAACATTTTAGAATAAGCATTTAAATTGAGGAAACAGGTTTTCTCCCATCTTTTAATAATAATAATAATAATACATTTTATTTATAGGCGCCTTTCAAACACTCAAGGACACCGTACACTTTACACAACACCCAACACACAATACAGTACAGTGTTTACATAGAGAAGGCAAGTTTAAAAAGATGAGTTTTAACTGAAGACTTAAACAGAGAGAATGAATTAATGTTTCTAATCTCAGGAGGCAGTGCATTCCAAAGTCGGGGGGCAGAACGACTGAAAGCTCTGTTCCCCATTGTGGAAAGACGAGCGGAAGGAACAGTCAATTTAATTGAGGAGGATGATCTAAGAGTACGAGAAGGGGTGACGATGTGGAGAAGGTTAGACAGGTATGGGGGGGCTAAATCATGAATAGCTTTAAAGGTTAGCAGAAGGATTTTAAACTCGATGCGGAACTTGACAGGGAGCCAGTGAAGTTGATGCAGAACAGGAGTGATGTGGTGAGTAGGAGATCTCGTGATAATACGGGCGGCTGAGTTCTGGACTAATTGAAGTTTGTGAAGAGTTTTTTGAGGGAGACCAAAAAGAAGAGAGTTACAATAGTCAAGGCGAGAGGTGACAAGGCTATGAACAAGAACTGCAGCAGAGTGAGGGGTGAGAGAGGGGCGGAGACGGTTAATATTACGTAGGTGGAAGTAGGCAGATTGTGTAATAGTATTGATGTGTGAAAGAAAGGAGAGGTTATTATCCAAGATGACACCAAGACTTTTGGCCTGAGAGGAGGGGATAGAGTACAGTTATCAATTATAATAGGGAAGTTATGGGATTTGGATAATGTGGATTTTGTACCAATAAGAAGGATCTCTGTTTTATCACTGTTGAGTTTAAGAAAATTAAATGTAAACCAGTTTTTGATTTCGCCAGACAGTCAGTAAGGGTGGTAGGTGGGAGGGTGATTGTGGGTGAAGTTGAAAAATAAAGCTGGGTGTCATCTGCATAACAGTGGAAATGGATATTATATTTCCTGAAAATATTGCCCAGAGGAAGGAGATAGATGGTGAACAGAAGGGGGCCCAGGACAGAGCCTTGAGGCACTCCTGAGGTAACGGATACAGAGTGAGATGAAAATGATTTGAGCTGTATGAATTGGGAGCGGCCAGAAAGGTAGGATGTGAACCAGTTATAGACATTGTGGGTGACACCAATGGAGGATAGTCTATTGAGAAGAATGGAATGAGAAATGGAGTCAAAAGCCGCACTCAAATCAAGTAGTATGAGGATAGAGAGTAAGCGGAGTCTGCTGCCATGAGAAGATCGTTAGTTATTTTGATTAATGCAGTTTCTGTACTATGGAGTGGGCGGAAACCAGACTGGAATTGTTCATACAGGTTATTCAGGGATAAGTGAGAGTGGAGCTGTTTGGCTACCACTTTTTCTAGGATTTTGGATAAGAAAGGTAGGTTAGAGATTGGACGCAGGTTGTTAAAATTAGATGGATCGGGCCGATTTTTTAAAATTGGGGTTACTACAGCAGTTTTGAATGAAGCAGGAACAATTCCAGTTGAAAGAGAAGAATGGATAATAGCAGATATAATATGGAGCAGAGATGGAAGGCAGGCTTTGACAAGTGATGTAGGTAAGGGGTCAAGCAGACAGGTGGATGACTTAGAATGAAGGATTATATCTGATATTTCTAAGGTGGAGGGAAGTTGAAAGAAAGAAAAGAGTGAGTAGATGGGAAGAATTCAGAAGGAGTAGTGTGAGCGGATTGCAAAGCAAGGTAGTGGTGGATACTCTCGATTTTGTTCATAAAAAATGACATCAGAGAATTACAAAAGGCATAAGAGTAGAGATGTGATGGCCACAAATCAGGGGGTTGGGTGACACGTTTGAGGAGTGAGAACAATGATTTAGTGTTGCCTTCATTCATGCTGATTATATTAGAATAGTAGGCAGATTTAGTTTGATTAATACAATCCTTATAATGTGAAAGATGGTGGAAATACATATCTTTGTAAACCCGAGCCCAGTTTTTATAAAGTCGTCTAATTGCCGGCCTTTCGCTTTCATGAGACGAAGTTCGCGTAAACCAGGGGCAGAGAGGGAAAATGAAACAGACTTTGTTTTAAAAGGGCAAGAGAATCCAGAATATGATGAAGGCTGGTGTTATAATGCAAAATCAACTCATCAGCGGTAGTTAAATTAGGAGTGGCAATATGTGATTCAATACTGGATCGAACAGAGTCCAAATTAATGTTCTTGATATTGCGAAAAGTTATTGTGCGGGGTAGCTTCGGGATAGATATAGAGAGTTGAAGATTAAAAGAGAGGAGAGAGTGGTCAGAGAAAGGCAGTTCATCAGTTGTATGATCAAGAGAAGAGACACCAGAGCAACAAATTAAGTCCAAAATGTGTCCTTTTGAATGAGTGGGGACCTTGGTGAACTGTTGGAGCCCAAAGTTCTCCAGGCAGGACATAAAGTCTCTAGTAAGAGGGTTATTTACATTGTCCATATGAATATTGAAGTCACCCAGCAAAATAATATTAGGGGAGACAATGACAAGCTGAGCAAGGAAAGCAGCAAAGTCATTTAAAAAGTCACTATTCGGTTTAGGTGGACGATAAACAGCAGCGATGACGGTAGGCGAAGATCCAGGTAACTTGCATACAGTACATTCAAACGAGTTGAAAATAAATCTTTTACTCCATTTACTCCATTTATCTTTATTCATTTATTATTTTATCTGTTCATTTGTTTTTACTAGCATAAAGTTTTACACTGATGGCCTAGCTCTCTTTCTCAGGGGTGGGGGTTGATTTGTTTCGAACCTTTTTCCTTTTTTTCTTTTTGTAAAACTTGAGTTATGTGTGTGGAGTGTTGTTTGATTTTAATAAATTCATCCATCCATCCATTATCCAACCCACTATATCCTAATTACAGGGTCACAGGACTTAATAAATTCCATAAAATAAAAAAAAAAACATTTCTACATTTTTCAGTGTTCCCAGAAGCACAGTAGCCGACTTGTGAAATGGAAGAAGTTTAGAACCACCAGAACTCTTCCTAGAGTTAGCTGTCTAGACAAAATGAGTAACCTGGCAAGTAGTGCCTTGGTCAGGGAGGTGACCAAGAACCCAATTGTCACTCTAAAAGAGCTTCAGAAGTTCTGTTCTAATATGGGAGAAACTTTTGGAACAACAGCCATCTCAGCAGTACTCCAATCAGGCATGTGACAGCCCACCCAGACTTTGCCAAATACGAATTAAAGGAGGAGGAGGAGGAAAATGTTCTCTGGTCTGATGAGACAAAAATGTAACTCTTTGGACAGAATTCTGAGCACTGCGTCTGACAGAGATCAGTTACTGCTTGCAAATATCATGCCTATGAAGCATGTTGGTGGTAGCATCATGGTATGGTGGGGCACTTCTCTGCACCAGAGGCAAGGAGACTGGCCGGAATTGAGGGAAGGATGAATAAAGTGAAATGCAGAAAGAACCTTGAAGAAAACCTGCTGCAGAGGGCACATGACCTCAGACTGGGGTAGCAATTCAAGTTTCAGCACAAAGATGAATAGCATACAGCCAAGACAATGATGGAGTGGCTTCAGGACAAGTTGGCTGTCCTTGAGTGGCCTAGCAAAAGCACACACTTAAACTTCCTAGAACATCTGTGGAAAGACCTGAAGTTCGTAGTTAACAGTTGCTTCCTAGGCAATCTAACAGAGCTTGAGAGGATCTGTCAAGAAGAATCAGATAAACCGCCCAAATCCGTGTGTGAAAAGCTTGTAGAGATTGATGCACCAGGTATCCACAGCCTTGGGTTTCTTCCCATTCCCAGGGCTTCAAGATTGATTAGGGTGAATGAGGACACAACAAGAGTTTGTAGTGTTTATCCCAGCCAATCCGTTTCCAAAAAAACTAACAAAAAATGCAGTGAAAAAAATCTTCCAATCATTAAACTATAAAAACAATGTATTTGGAGATTACTATTAATCAATAAGTAAATCTTAATAAAACAATTTCCCGAATTAAAGCCCGTCAGCCAATTAAGCGACAGGTGGCGTCATCTAAGAGGCAACGGATAAGTAATTATGGAATACGCGCCCCGGACATTGAGGGCGACCCATATACCGCTCGTCGATGTCTCATTGTACTCCGCTCTCAGGACACAGAAGGAAATTTCTCCCCGCTAAGGACTAATATGGGCTTCGAACGTCACTGCCGGAATGTGCTAATGTGTGCGTCTCTCTCTCTCTCTCTCTCTCTCTCTCTCTCTCTCTCTCTCTCTCTCTCTCTCTCTCTCTTCTTCTTCTTCTTCTTCTTCTTCTTCTTCTACTTCTACTTCTACTTCTACTTCTAATACTTCCTTTCTGGTCTTGATCTCTTCATCCCCCTCATCCTTTTCAGACACTTTTTATCCTCGTAAGCGTGGCTGTCACTTTGTCATTATGTGTTATTTGGGAAAAAATTGCAACTGTTCTATTTAAACTTAAATGTACAACCCACTAAATTATGCAGAAAAGGGAGGAGTCTGAATACTTTCTAACTCCACTTGTCGTTCCTTGATTATTTTATTCTACCGTTAATCTTTAGTCAGTACTTTCACAGGAACGCACGGTTGTTTAAGTTTTGACAGGCATTTTTAATATAATTTGGGAACGCTTAAGAGCTCCTTTGAAAAAAAAAATATAGTGAACAATTGTGAAATTTGAATCAATTTACAGTTTAGATGACAATATGATTTAGTTTTGGAAGATTTGGGGGTTTCAAAGGGGGAATGCCAGCTAATTTTACCTAGCGAAAGCGGTGCGTGCACATTGGCGATTATATTTCTGATTATATGTGGCGTGTGTACATTACTGAATACATGTAGTGCGGAGCACGAGTTTAAAACAAAATGGAAAAAGGCGGTAATGCTGAGCAATCACACATTAAAGTGCCTGCTCTGAAGCAAAAAACACGAGAGAAATCGATATATTCATATAAATGTGATTCAGATAAACGTATGGTGAATCTGAACTTAGCTAACATTGTATTTTTATTGGCATAAAGAATCCACAATACTTTATGGACAAAGTTTCCTTATAAGAAATGAGCAAAGGAGTTCAATGTACTTTCACTTTCGACATACGAGTATTTATGGTCTAGACTGTTTGAAAGAGGCAGCCATTTCAGATTTTGTAGAAAAGGAGAAGCATGTCTACACTTCTACTATTATCAGGGCTTCTCGGATACGCAGGAGTTTCTTCTGCCGGTAAGCAATTAACGCAACCGGGTACAGGGATTTGGTTTAGACGTTTTAAAAGTAACACCAAAAATGGCATCATTTGTTATGGCATCAAGTGTACCGGGTACGTGATTAAAACACCGAGGGAGATTCCACCAGTCCCTGCTAAGAGCTAATATGGTTTCGAACATCACTGCCGGAATGTCCCAGTGTGCGTGTGTCTGTCTGTCTCTCCCTCCTTCTTGCTTTTCTTAGCCTCCTCCTCCATCTTATACTGTACTTCCTTTCTGATTTTGATCTCTTCCTGCTCCTCGTCCTTTTCAGTCACTTTTTATCCTTGTGAATGTAGCTGTCACGTTGTCATTATGTGTTACTTGGTGTAGATTGCTGGGGAAAAATTGCAAATGTTCTATTTAAATTTAAATTTACAAATTACTAAATTGTGCAGAAAATGGAGGGGTCGTATTACTTTCTGAATCCACTTGTCTTTCCTTGATTATTTTATTCCAAATTTAATCTTTAGTCATTACTTTCATAGGAATGCACAATTGTTTAAGTGCAGGCATTTGAAAAGTGAACTAAGAAATGAAAAATGAATGACTAGAAACCACACAGAAACAAATACATGTACACTTATGTATTTACCAGCCAATAATTTATCCATAATTTAATTCAGAGCTTCTGGGTGGAATATTTGGAATCTTTAAACCATTTTAACATCGTTCTGATCGACGCTCTGGAATAAACACTGCATGTCCTGATCTCGGGCGGCACGGTGGCGCAGTGGGTAGTCCTGCGTGGCATTTGCATGTTCTGCCCGTGTCTGCGCGATTTCCTCCCACAGTCCAAAGACCGCGATTCTAAATTGTTCCTAGTGTGAGTGCGTGCGCCCTGCAGTGAGCTGATTCCCTGCCCGGGTTTTGTTTCCTGCCTTGCGCCCTGTAGTTAGGATATAGCGGGTTGGATAATGGATGGATGGATGTCCTGATCTCCTTTTATTTATACGGTTTTCCACTGTCACAAAACACCAGAGGCTTTTAGGCAAAATTATTAGAGCCATTCTGCCAGACATGCAATCTACCCTGGCTGGTTCTGAATCCTAGCAACTGTGCCACCTTCTATGCCACAGTCCATAAACAGAAACCAACCTGATTATTTGGGCTAAATTTGTTTTTTTTTTTTCGTGCAGAAAGTTATCTGTGCAGTTAATTGAATATACAGCACCAAATATGTCCTACCCTCCAGTGTTTAAATAGTGATCAATTTAAATGTGGCTTGAGATGACGACTTAACTACATGTGAGGACCTTAACTGACATGCATACATTTAAATCCACTAGTAATAATTTACATTTCTGATATTTTTCTCTTCACCACGTTAAAAGTGTGCACATCTTTAAATGTTCAAAGGTGTATTCAAATAAAGGAAACGTTTTACCTCTTTCTTGTTGATGCAGAAGCATTTTTAATTACTTTATAAATGTTTAAACATGCCTCTTGTATCCTGCCAAAATGAAAGTGTAATTGCAAGGTCAATTCTATGTCTTCGCCAGCAATGAAGAAGCAGAAAAGGAATTAAGAAAGCTGATCCCGACACTATTCTGAAACACAATAGTGAGTCGTAGCCTGTCATGACATGGCAAGGATAAATAACCTACTGCTTGATCTATTTGTTAAGATACAGGTTTTTTTTATAATTATATGTCCTCTTTATTACTCGGACACTATCTGTTTATGTTTTAATTACAGTTATAGACGTTTGAGCTTATTTGTTTATTTTTTCTCTACCCTAAAGGAGACTGTTTAACATATACCCTTGGCTTATTGTTATTGTTATTATTGCATTAAGACTTACTATGCTTTTTCTGGACCACTTTCTAACACCATTCCCCGGGTTTATTATCCGGGTTTATTATCTTAATAAGATTGCTGAAGATTATATATATTTTAGGTTCCTAGTTTGTCAATGATTATATTTTAGGCATATAGTATTTAGATATATTGGACGTAGATATCTCTATTTTTTAATCCTAAAATGCTGCTGCATGGGGGCTTGTTTTGCTTTGGACGCGCTCTGTCTCTGGGTATGTCAGAGGACCGGGACTGCGTGAAGTGGGGTCCACCCTCACGTGGGGAGGCAAAATTGTAAGGGGGGAAAGAAAGAGAGCAGGCTATATCTATATCTAATCTATTTAATCTATCCTTTTAATCTTTATATTTATAACTACCAACGTAACAATAAGCTGCATGGCAATAATTCTTGGGGAAATAGGAAATTAAGGTTAAAGCTGTCTCACTTCCAGTTAAGAATAGATAGATAGATAGATAGATAGATAGATAGATAGATAGATAGATAGATAGATAGATAGATAGATAGATAGATAGATAGATAGATAGATAGATAGATACTTTATTAATCCCAAGGGGAAATTCACATAATCCAGCAGCAGTATACTGATACAAAAAATAATATTAAATTAAATAGTAATAAAAATGCATGTAAAAGCAGACAATAACTTTGAGTAATGTTAGCATTTACTCCCCCGGGTGTAATTGAAGAGTCGCATTGTGTGGGGGAGGAACGATCTCCTCAGTCTGTCAGTGGAGCAGGACAGTGACAAAAGTCTTTCACTGAAGCTACTCCTCTGCCTGGAAATGACACTGTTCAGTGGATGCAGTGGATTCTTCATGATTGACAGGAGTTTGCTTAATGCCCGTTGCTCTACTACAGATGTTAAACAGTCCAACTTTACTCCTACAATACAGCCTGCATTCTTAACAAGTTTGTCCAGGCGTGAGGCGTCCTTCATCTTTATGCTGCCTCCCCAGCACACCACCGCATAGAAGAGGGCACCCGCCACAATGGTCTGGTAGAACATCTGCAGCATCTTATTGCAGATGTTGAAGGACACCAACCTTCTAAGAAAGTATAGTCGGCTCTGACCTTTCTTACACAGAGCATCAGTATTTGCAGTCCAGCCCAATTTGTCATCCAACTGCACTCCCAGGTATTTATAGGTCTGTACCCTCTGCACACAGTCTCCTCTGATGATCACGGGGTCCATGAGGGGCCTGGGCCTCCTAAAATCCACCACCAGTTCCTTGGTCTTACTGGTGTTCAGGTGTAAGTGGTTTGAGTCACACCATTTAACAAAGTCCTTGATTAGCCTCCTGTACTCCTCCTCCTGCCCACTCCTGATGCAGCCCACAATAGCAGTGTCATCAGCGAGCTTTTGCACGTGGCAGGACTCCAAGCCGTATTGGAAGTCTAATGTATATAGGCTGAAGAGGACCAGAGAAAGTACAGTCCCCTGCGGCGCTCCTGTGTTGCTGACCACAATGTCAGACCTGCAGTTCCCAAGATGCGCATATTGAGGTTTGTCTGTAAGATAGTCCAAGATCCATGCCATCAGGTTTGAGTCTACTCCCATCTCAGTCAGCTTGTCCTTAAGGAGCAGAGGTTAGATGGTGTTGAAGGCGCTAGAGAAGTCCAAAAACATAATTCTTACAGCACCACTGCCTCTGTCCAAGTGGGAGAGGGATCGGTGTAGCATATAGATGATGGCATCCTCCGCTCCCACCTTCTCCTGGTATGCGACCTGCAGAGGGTCGAGGGCATGGCGGACCGGTGGCCTCAGGTGGTGAAGCAGCAGCCGCTCCATGGTCTTCATCACATGTGACGTCAAAGCTATACCTTTGGGACTGGGGTGATGCAAGATGTTTTCCAAAGCCTCGGGACTCTCCCCTGTTCCAGGCTTAGGTTGAAGATGCGCCGTAGAGGACTCCCCAGTTCTAACGCACAGGCCTTCAGCAGTCGTGGTGATACACCATCTGGAACTGCTGCATTGCTGGCACAAAGTCTCCTCAGCTCTCTGCTCACCTGTGCTGCTGTAATTGTGGATGGGGATGTCTCACCTAGGCTGGTATCAGCAGAAGGATGGTTGGAGGATGCAGTACTCCGAGGTGAGAGTGGGTTAGGGTGGTCAAACCTATTAAAGAAGTTGTTCATTTGGTTTGCTCTCTCCACGTCTCTCTCGATGGTGGCACCCCGCTTCGAGCTGCAGCCAATGATAATCTTTATCCCATCCCACACTTCCTTTATGCTGTTATTCTGCAACTTCTGCTTCAGCTTTCTCCTGTACTGCTCTTTTGCCGCCCTGAGCTGGACTCGGAGTTCCTTCTGCACGTGCTTAAGCTCATGCTGATCACCGTCTTTAAAAGCCCTTTTCTTCTGGTTCAAAAGGCCCTTGATGTCACTTGTAATCCATGGCTTGTTGTTAGCATAGCAGCGTACTGTTCTTACTGGAACTACAATGTCCATACAGAAGTTGATGTAATCAGTTGTGCAGTCAACAGCCTCTTCGATGTTCTCACTATGTGACCCCAGCAGTATATCCCAGTCTGTAGTTCCAAAGCAGTCTCTGAAAGCTGTCAGACTATAAAATGACATCAAAAATTCAGAATCAATGACTCCATTATGGCACAGTTCACTTTGTGAGCTGGAATGTTAAAGGCCTGAATCACGAAGTAAAAAGAAAGAAACTCTCTCACCTAATAGGTTTAAATTCTAAAATAGTATTTTTACAATGAGACCCACTTACTAAGCAAGGATCAGTTCCGGCTGCAAAAGGACTGGACTGGCCAAATGTTCCATTCTAGCTTTACAAAGAAAACTAGAGGTGTGGGAATTCTTATACATAGAACAGTCTCATTTGTAGCATCAGATGTAGTATCGGATCCTGAAGGGAGATATGTGATGGTCACGGGCAACTTATCTAACTGTACAATGATTTTGATAAATGCTTATGCACCTAATGCTGATGATAATGAATTTATACAAATTTTATTTGCATCCATTCCCAATGTGAACACTCATAAAATTATACTGGCTGGGGACTTTAATTGTGTTTTAAATCCTCTCTTAGATAAGACTTCTATCACAGGGGGGACGACATCTAACACTGCAAAGATAATTACAAAGTTTATAACTGATCACAACCTATCAGACCCCTGGAGGTTTTTAAACCCAAACTCAAGAACATATTCTTTCTACTCACCAGTACATCATTGCTACTCAAGAATTGATTATTTCTTTATAGATAATAATTTCTTGCCTATGATTAACCCATTAATGCCTCGTGTTCCATTATTGGAAAGACAGTCAGGTAATTTTATACATTGTGTATAATGTAAGATGTGGATTTGCCTAGTGTTCCAACTTTGGAATGCCACATAACTCAACAATGGAATGTAATATTTTTTTTTTTCTCTTCAAATTCTTGTTCCTTATATTTTTCTATGCAACATATGTGAATTTCATGCACAAGCTCAAAAATTTCAACCTTAGGCATAAATGGGTTAAACTTTGCAAATATGATGCTATTGTTATTTCTGACCATGCACCTCTGATCTTGGAACTAAAGTCACTATGGCCCACACACTCATCTCGCAGATGGCGTCTCAACCTGCTTCTATTAACAGACAAGAATTTTACAGAATTTATATCCAAACAAATCAGTTTCTTCCTAGAGACAAATACATCCTCAGAGATTTCTGCAGGAATAATCTGGGAAACTCTTAAGGCCTTCTTAAGAGGACAGCTAATTTTGTATCTTTCCCACAAAAATAAATTAGAAGCCAAGAAAGTAGCACAGCTAAACAGCGAAATAGAATAGATGAAGAATATGCCAGGCTTTCAAGCGAGGCTCCACATAGGAAAAGGCAGGCTCTGCATCAGAACTAAACCTCTTGACAACTAAAGAGACTGAACAACTAATTTATAAATCCAGACATTATTACTATTAACACGGAGAGAAAGTTAATAAGCTTTTAGCTCAAAAAATTCACAAGCAAGAAGTCTGCAACGCAATCCCAGTAATCACCAACACGAATGGGGACAAAATCATTGACCACAAAAATATAATGCACACATTTAGAGACTACTATACATCTTTATATTATACTGAGTTTAAAGAATACGACATACAATCTAATGCATTCTGGATACATTACATATACCACAAATAGATACTCCTAGTGCAGAGGACCTGGATAAACCTCTGGGCGTTATCAGAATTACTAGATGCTATAAAGTCACTTCAAGGCGGGAAAGCAGCAGGCCCTGATGGCTACCCTGTAGAATTTTATAAGAAATTCTCCACTCAGCTAGCTCCAGAGACAATCAAACTCTTCCTCAAACTTTTCGCCAAGCATTAATCACCGTTTTTCCTAAACAAAATAAGGACTTATTACAATGTGCATCATACAGACCAATTTCACTTTTGAATAATGATGTTAAGATACTCTCAAAAATCATAGCTAGAAGGATGGAGAAAGTGCTCCCCTTGGTAATATCACAAGATCAAACTGGATTTATCAAGGGTCGACACTTATCTTCAAATCTTCGACGCCTGTTTAATGTAATATACTCACCAACTAAATCAAACACCCCAGAAATATTATTATCATTGGATGCAGAAAAAGCATTTGACATGATTGAATGGAAATACCTTTTTACTACATTGGAGAAATTTGGGTTTGGCCCGAACATTTGTGCATGGATCAAACTACTGTATACCAATCCAGAAGCTTCAATTTGTATCAACAACATCTGTTCAGACTACTTTAAACTAGAACGAGGTACTAGACAAGGTCTTGTCACCGCTGCTGTTTGCAATCGCCATTGAACCACTGCCAATACATTGTTGAAATGCTGATCAGATAAAGGGGATTATCAGAGAAGGACCTGGAACAGAAAATTTCTCTATATGCAGATGATATGGTACTGTATATATCAGACACAAAATTCTGTGCCTGCAGTCTTAACAGCACTCACAGAATTTCAAAAGATCTCTGGTCTCAGAATTAATCTGAATAAAAGTGTACTCTTTCCAGTGAATTCTCAAGCATATAATATTAGATTAGACACCCTACCTTTTATCATTGCAGAACAGTTTAAATACCTAGGGGTAAACATCACAAGTAAACATAAAGCTCTTTATCAACAAAATTTTGCCATCTGCATGGAAAAAATTAAGCAAGACTTGCATAGATGGTCAACCCTTCATCTCACTCTAGCTGGAAGAATTAACACTGTTAAGATGAATATTCTTCCTAAGCTCCTTTTTTATTTCAAAACATTCCAATATACAGTACATCAATAAATCATTTTTTAAGCAATTAGATTCAACAATAACCTCATTTATTTGGAACTCAAAACATCCATGTATCCAAAGAGCGACCCTACAAAGACAAAAGGCAGAAGGTGGCATGGCTCTACCTAACTTCCAGTTTTATTACTGGGCAGCAAACATACAAGCTATAAAACCTGGCACAAATAGATGAACATACACAGGCCTGGTCCGCAATAGAACTAAAATCCTGCAGTACTTCTTTATATTCCCTGCTTTGTGCCCCAATAAATGCAAGTTATCGGCAATATACTAATAACCCAATTGTGCTTCACTCATTCAGAATATGGAACCAATGTAGAAAGCATTTTAAGATGGAGAAGCTTTTATCTGTGGCACCTCTGCAAGAGAACTACCTCTTTCAGCCTTCAAACATATGCAGTTTTAATATCTGGAAAAAATTTGGGATTAACTTGCTTAGAGATCTTTATATAGACAACGTCTTTGCATCCTATGAACAATTACATTCCAAATTTAACATTCCAGCTACACATTTCTTTCATTAACTTCAAATTAGGAACTTTGTTAAACAGAACCTGCTTTATTTTCCTAATCTTGCATCCTCATCAATGCTGAAAAAAATATTGGTCATTCTCAAGGACTCAGACACCATCTCTCCAATATATAAAATTATTTTGCAGTCCCTCCCTTTCAAAGATCCTAGAGGACACTAGGAGAAAGATCTATTAATCAATATATCAGAAAAGGAGTGGAAAATAGCAATGCAGTGAATTCACTCTCGCTCCATATGCGCAAAGCATACAATTATTCAACTCAAAATTATATATCGAGCACACCTGTCTCATCTAAAACTCTCCAAAATGTTTCCAGGGCACGATCCAACCTGCGAACGCTGCAACCAAATCCCAGCCTCACTGGTCACATGTTCTGGGCCTGCACCAAATTAACATCATTCTGGACCAAAATTTTTAATTACCTTTCAGACAGCCTTGGTGTCACAATCCCTCCTAACCCATTAACAGCTGTGTTTGGGGTTCTTCCAGATGGGTTTAAAGTGGAGAAGGACAAACAAACTGTGATTGCATTCACTACACTTTTTGCACGCAGACTGATTTTGCTAAACTGGAAGAATCCTAACTCTCCTCTTTTAATTCAGTTGTAAACCGATGTTTTATACTATTTGAAATTGGAAAAAAATCAAATAATCAGTTAGAGGATCTGTTTAGTGTTTTTTCAAAACATGGCAGGATCTAATCAGTAATATTTTAGAATAAGTTCTTAAAGCACAGAGGAAGCAATTATTTCTGCATTACTTTCTCCATCCATCTCTATTGGCTTATCAAACTCATCAATTTAGGTATGTTTACATGCCTTAAGTTTTACTCCATTGGCCTTGCTCTCACTCTCAGGGGTGGGGTCGACTTGTTCTTAATCCTACTTTTTGTAAAAATTGATTGATTTGTATGGAATGATTGCAATAAAATTAATACAATTAAAAAAATAAATGTTTAAACATTGCAACAATACTTGTATCTTGTATGTAATGGTGTCAGAATCAACTCTGACTCTGGTTATACTCTAATGCAAAAAAGTAAACAAAATGGATTTACAAATTTATTAAAATGATGACAATGATCCAAAGAAATCACTAGCACTGTGCAAAAAGGAGTCTGAATTGGTCATTTTTTTACCTGTGCCATGATTCACTTGGAATTCAAATGACAAAACTGGTCAGTCAAGTTATCTCAATAGTAATTTGTGTTGACATATCCAGTCAGACAAGTAATAATTTCTCGGTAACAAAATATACTTTATCAGTTTCACTCAGTCCCCTGTGAATTGACATGTAAGTTACAGTTAGAGCTGGAAGAATGTGAATTGTCAGCAATTTAATGTGCAATAATAATATTCTTAACAAGAGGAGTTTTGAGTCAAACAGTTTTGATTTTGCAAAATAAAACATTCATTTAAACCTCAAACAACACGATGCAGCTTTAAATTTCACTGCTGGCAAAACAGCAGATTAAAGTGACAAAGTAATAAACTTTATTTTTGGAATAGTGTGCCAGTGAGTGAAAGAGATTGGAATCTTTGAATATTTTTTAAATTACTAGCAGGGAATGGAAAGCGTCTATTGGGTAAAAAGTAAGATATGGTCAGAGGACAATCTAGAGGTTTGAAAGTCAGAGAAGGTTAAAGAAAACTAAGAAAACATAAACATGAAGGTCTTAGACTAGGATAAAGCTTTATTTTTGTCTCTCATTTGTCAAATTTTGAGAAGCATATACTTTAAATCAGACAAAATACACTTTAAGCCTAAATGTTAACTGACTTATTTCCAATTTTTTTTAACAATGTATATAACGTGAGAAACAAACTTTCTGTGAGACCATGGAAAAGTGAATGGCACCGATTATTTTCTTATTTTTTCCTTCTTTTTCAGAGACAAAATCATTGCAATACTGCATCACTGTATCCACAAAAGGGTCTGGCGTACCGGAATTCATTCTTGTAGGCATGGTGAATGATAATGTTTTTGAGTATTTTGACAGCAGTATGGATACTGGAGTTTTCCGGATTAAGTCACTGGATGAGTCATTTGACCTCAAATTCAGGCAGACACGTTCTTTACTGGCAATCTCGAAGCAAAAGAGAATGAAATGGAAGCTAGATGCCGCAATGCAGAAATTCAACCACACTGGAGGTGAGTAAAGAAACTAATATTGTGAGATTGTTACTGTATCCCGGTTATGAATGCTGATACATGACATTAGGATTAAATGCATATTTGTATTTTTATATAAAGAAGTCCCATCTAAATTTAGCATAAACTGTTACAATTAAATTTTTGACATTGTATTGATCCAAATTACAAAATACGGTTTTCATTAAAGCTGAAACTGAGATTTAAGTTTAATATCTAATTTACTAAACTGGCATCAACCATATCATTTGAATTAGTGTCCAGTTGTGAGATAAAAAAATGTAATTGATTGTAGGTATGTCCTTTTTGTTAGTAAGTATAGGCACAGTTATTGTACAGTATGTCATATACAGTAAATAAGCCTACAATTGGGTAAATTGTTTAAGAGTCTCTACTGTTTCTAACAACTCCAGTGCCAAGATTGCTGAACCAAGCAATAATTTTTCCTACATAACTCTTAGTTTATCTATTGTTCTACAGAATGTCCACATCCTCATCCATAGTCATGAATTAAAGACAAATGCTAAAAGAATAAGATCATAAGTACAAATGACGGAAATTGATTTTCTCTACAGAATTTCTGGGCTTTCTGTCCTTCGCAGGGTGAGGAGCTCCTAAGTGCAGAGGAGGATTCTGGTGTGATAAGTGATCTGGGTGTTTCTGGGCCATTCCTATGCATGGTGTACTGTATTGTCATTTTCCAAAACTGTTGCAGGGTTTCTGGAGCCTACAGTATACCAGTTAGCATAGGGCATAAGGCAGGAATAGACACTAGATAAGGGTGCCAGTCCATCACATGGTGAATACACACACACACATCGCAGTCACACACAAGGGCCAATTTAGTATCGACAAACCACCTAACCTGTGTGTCTGTGAACTGTGGAAGGAAACAGGATACCCAAACAGACATGTGGAGAACATGCAAACTCTATGCAAGGAGGATGCAGGACGTGAACCCTGATCTCCTTACTGCAAGGCAGCAGTATTACTACTGCACTACCATGCTGCTCCATGGAGTATTGGGCACACTGAGTCAATGGACTTCAAATTCAGGCAAACACATTCTTTACTGGCAGTCTCATAGCAAAAAAGAATGAAATGGAAGCTAGATGCTGCAAAGCAGAAATTCACCACACTGGAGATGAGTGAAGAAACTAATATTGTGAGAATGTTACTGTACCCTGATTATGAATGCAGACACATGACATTTTAGGATTAAATACTTACAAGGTTAGGTCCTTTGGTGATCCTGAAATTGTCCCTAGTGTGTGTGCTTGGTGTGTGTTTGTGTGTGCCTTGTGGTGGGCTGGCGCCCTGCCCTGGGTTTGTTTCCAGCTTTGCGCCCTATGCTGGCTGGAATTGGCTCCAGCAGACCCCCGTGACCCTGTGTTAGGATATAGCAAGTTGGATAATGACTGACTGACTGAACTAAGAAAATTACTTCTGGAAGTCTTACAACATACTAGAGGAACTACATTTTATCCTGCCTAAGAATGCTTGGCAGTCTTCCAAAATTAGCAGTCTGGTGTTGGAACAAGGGAAATCAGAACTACCAAACTCAGCTTCTTCATCAGGACAGAGAGAGAGAGAGAGTTAGGGGCACGTGCTGATACAGCACATTGCTGCACCCACCATATGACAAACCAACTCAGGATCCCAGATTAGGACCCGAGTGCAGCCATGCAACAACAACAACAACATTTATTTATATAGCACATTTTCATACAAACAGTAGCTCAAAGTGCTTTACATAATAAAGAATAGAAAAATAAAAGACACAATAAGAAAACAAAATAAATCAACATTAATTAACATCGAATAAGAGTAAGGTCCAATGGCCAGGGGGGACAGAAAAAACGAAAAAAAACTCCAGACGGCTGGAGAAAAAATAAAATCTGTAGGGATTCCAGACCATGAGACCGCCCAGTCCCCTCTGGGCATTCTACCAAACATAAAAGAAACAGTCCTCTTTGGATTTAGTGTTCTCACGGAAGGACTTGATGATGATGGTCACGTAGAGTTCTGCCTTTTGATCTATCCATCATTGTTGGAGCATCATGACGCTTTGAGTAGGTGGAGGTGGCGCAGGCCACCACCACAAAGAAACCGGAAAAAGAAACAGAAAAGAGAGTAGGGGTCAGTACGGATTTTAGAGCCACCATGAGTAGTTATTATAAGGAAATTGAACATATAGAGTATCAGGATTAAGTTAAAGTGAAGTTATAAAAGGCCATGTTAAAGTAATGTGTTTTCAGCAGTGTTTTAAACTGCTCTACTGTATTAGCCTGGCGAATTCCTATTGGCAGGCTATTCCAGATTTTAGGTGCATAGCAGCAGAAGGCCGCCTCACCACTTCTTTTAAGTTTTGTTCTTGGAATTCTAAGGAGACACTCATTTGAGGATCTAAGGTTACGATTTGGAATATAAGGTGTCAGGCATTCTGATATATAAGATGGGGTGAGATTATTTAAGGCTTTATAAACCATAAGCAGAATTTTAAAGTCAATCCTGAATGACACAGGTAACCAGTGTAGTGACATCAAAACTGGAGAAATGTGTTCAGATTTTCTTTTCCTAGTTAGGATTCTAGCAGCTGCATTCTGCACTAGTTGCAAACGATTTATGTATTTTTTGGGTAGTCCTGAGAGGAGTGTGTTACAGTAATCTAGTCGACTGAAAACAAATGCATGAACTAATTTCTCAGCATCTTTCAGTGATATAAGAGGTCTAACTTTACTTATGTTTCTTAAGTGAAAAAATGCTGTCCTAGTGATCTGATTAATATGCGATTTAAAATTCAAATTACAGTCAACAATTACCCCTAAGCTTTTTACCTTCGTCTTGACTTTTAATCCTAATGTATCCAGTTTATTTCTAATAGCCTCATTGTATCCATTATTGCTAATCACTAAGATTTCAGTTTCTCTTTATTTAACTTGAGAAAGTTACTATTCATCCATTCTGAGATACAAGTCAGACATTCTGTTAGTGAATCAATAGAATCAGGGTCATCAGGAGCTATTGATAAGTACAGCTGTGTGTCATCAGCATAGCTGTGGTAGCTCACGTTGTGCCCTGAGATAATCTGACCTAACGGAAGCATGTAGATTGAGAATAACAGCGGACCCAGGATAGAGCCTTGTGGAACACCATATCGGATATCATGTGTCTTCGAGTTGTAATTACCACAACTAACAAAATATTTTCTCCCTGTCAGGTAGGATTCAAACCAATTTAAGACACTGCCAGAGAGGCCCACCCATTGACTAAGGCGATTTCTAAGAATATTATGATCAATGGTGTTAAATGCAGCACTCAGATCTAAGAGGATGAGAACAGATAAATGGCCTCTGTCTGCATTCACTCGCAAATCATTTACTACTTTAACGAGTGCAGTTTCTGTGCTGTGATTTGTTCTAAAACCCGACTGTAATTTATCAAGAATAGCAGGTTAATTTTGGTGGTCATTTAACTGCATAATGACTGCCTTCTCCAGAACTTTACTTAAGAAAGGCGGTTAGAGATGGGTCTAAAATTTTCAAGAGCCGAGGGGTCAAGATTATGTTTCTTAAGAAGGGGTTTAACTACAGCAGTCTTAAAACAGTCTGGGAAGACCCCCGTATCTAATGACGAACTATACTATATCCAGAACATTATCAATTAGCACGCCTGATACTTCTTTGAAAAACCTTGTTGGTATTGGGTCAAGGACGCAGGTGGAGGATTTTAATTGAGATATTATTTTTTGTAAATCAGGTAAATCTATCCTAGTGAAAGAGTTTAATTTGTTTATAATAGGATGCTGGGGTTTAGGAGGATCCTTAGTGTTGGAGGTATATATTATGTTATTTCTAATATCATTAATTTTTTGATTGAAAAATACAGCAATAGCCTCACAGGTTTTGCTGGAAGTACTTAGGAGGCATTCCTTTGAGTTACCTGGGTTTAGTAGGCGATCAATTGTAAAAAATAAGACTCTGGGATTACTATCATTGCATGCAACAGGTGACACCGGAGCACCACACTAGTTCAGATGGAGTGGAACCAGTGTGAGGTTTTTTTATGGTGGCTGGAGTGCCAATTCAATTCACCAACCCCCAAGTTTTTCCCTGCAGGATGGAGGGCCTATATATATGAGTGGTCCTTCTGAGTGACTGTTTCAGATCTGCCACCTGTGCTGCTGAATATTCCAGTAAGCACAATGCCCACATCAGTGAAAGGACAATAAGAGGTAAGCTCCATGTTTTTGGCCTTAGAACATTTCAGTCTTTTAGACATCCTCCACATATACAGTATCTCCTACAGTGCATCTGAGCGCTCAGTGAGCAAAGGCTGTGAATGCTTATGTATATGTGCTTTCTCAATTTTTTTATTTTTAATAAATTTGCAAAAATCTCAACTAAACTTTTTTCACATTGTCATTATGGGTTGTTGTGTGTAGAATTCTGAGGAAAAAAATTAATTTAATCTATTTTGGAATAAGGCTGTAAAATAACAAAATGTGGAAAAAGTGATGCGCTGTGAATACTTTGCACTGTAGATGTGTGACTTCTCAGCAGAACAATACTAGGCAAATATAATTAGAATTAAAAAGAATAAGAAACTCAAAAAAAAATGTATGCATCTGAATTGTTTCTGAATTCAAGAAAAAAAAAACAATCAAACATGGAAGTACCAACTTGATCAATTAACAAAATACAGGTCTCCAAATGTCCAGATACCAAGCAACTTCTGTAAATTAAACACAGTGTAGGTTAAGGACAGCTGGAATGTATTATTAATGTGTATGGGAACAAATGAAAGTGGTAAGTTGGCCTTAATGTGTCTCCTACATTGGTAAATTAGATAGATAGATAGATAGATAGATAGATAGATAGATAGATAGATAGATAGATAGATAGATAGATAGATAGATAGATAGATAGATAGATAGATAGATAGATAACACTTTTCTGTCTCAAAAGAAAGTTTGCTTTTTTACTGAAACTCAAGAAATACAACAAACAAACAACAACAACCCCATTTAAATAAACACAAAAAAGAAACAAACTTAAGACTTGCCTAAAAATAAAAGAGCTGTTGCAGTAAAGCATTACAAAGACATATTTCCATAGATATGAGGGAGTCCCAGTCTCATTTCTTTACATACTTCTGTTGAATAATTAATTGGCTGAAAGTCCTCACTGTTGGTGTGTCAGATAGAGGATGTGCAACATTGTTCATAATGGCACTTTGTTTTGTTTTCATTTTCTTCTTGTCTGCTAATTCCACTGAGTCCAGTGAGAGTCACATAGCTGAGCCTGTCTTTCAATTAGCTTGTTGATTCAGTGGGCTTTACTTGAAGTCATGTTACCAGACCAACACACCACAACATAGAACATCACACTGGCCATCCCAGAGTTATAGAAGATGTGAAAGATGGGACTTACCCACATTAAAGGAACACAGATTCCTACAAAAATGAGTCTGCTGTTCCCTTTTCTTATTTAGTTCCTCTGTGTTACTAGACCAGTCCATCTTGCCATTGATGTGGGCTCCCAAGTACTCGTAGCAATGCACCACCACCACCACACCCACTCCTGGGTGACCTGTGATTTTCACAGACAGCCCTATTAGAGAAAAATTGGAAAACAAATTTGAATCAATATTACTACCAGGTTTATTTTATATTTCTGAAAGGTAGGCATGGTAACATTGTGGTAAGCACATCTACCACACAGCATCATGATACTAGCTACTAATTTCGGGCCCATTATTGTTCATGTGGAGTTTACAAATTCTCCAAATATATTTATTACTTTTTTGAGTTTAGAGGACTCTAAATTGTCACACTATGTGAATGAATGGACTGGTGCCTTGACCGATGCTTGTTAATTTCCACTTTGTGTTGGTAATACTGGAATAAGTTACCCCTCCCCCCCCATTACCCTAAAATGGTTCAAACAGGTATGAAAACTAATTTATCAAAGGTTCTTATTGATCAATACAAACATGTGGTGTAAAGAAATTAATCATTGTTTTATTTACCACCTCTTGTAATATTCATTTGAACAAAATACCGTAAGCACAATCACAGGAAACTAGAGCCTCTCACAAAAAGCATCAAATGCAAAGCAAGAAATCAACTAAGCCACATAGGACGGAGAACACATCCCTCACAGGGAATCACCACATATTCACATTGAGTTATGGAATAAATGGAATAATAGGCATGAATAATTAGAGAAAATGGACATGGACACAGTATGAATGTGTAAACTCCACTTAGACAATAAGCAAATCTGGAAATTGAACCTAGGTCTACAGAACTGTAAGACAGTAGCATTAATGGCTGCACCAATGTGCTCTCCATAATTTTATCTTATTGCTCATTATTACACATATTTTGAAGAGACAATCAAGAGAAATATCATTATGTTTGTAGAAAACATTTTACAGGAAACTCATACTTTGATTATTGTGCAAAAACATACTGAAGAAATCTGAGTGGATTATATAGGTTCAGTAACTGCTTTTCAACAGGCCAATTGTAAAGCACTTATTTTAAATCGCTTTCAATTTCAAATGTCAATTTTAATTTTTATTAACCTGTCACTGGATTTATCTCTAAACATTTATGGTCAGGAAGACAAAGAACAGTTAACATTTTTCCACAGAACAAGATTTTTTTGCAAGTGATGCCAGCTGCACATACAGTTTAAATGAAAAATTCTTCTGATTGAACCAAAGTGTATAAAATATACTAGAGAAAGAATTTGTACTACATCATCTACTGGTATAAACACAGAATATAGAGACCTTGTCTGTGGCCTAGACATGCTTGATGCTGTATGATAAAAAGGGAATTTCCCAGGTAATCAGAAGTGCAGCGTAAAACTAGACGTATGTTTCTTTTGTGTAATTTTAATGACCTATGGCCAAATTTAGTTAATGTTTCAATGATAAAGAGTTCTTTTATTATGTTACCTATAAGGTTATTCTTTTATTCGCTGTATAACCAAAACATTTACTATGCACTCATTTATTGATTTTTTTCTTCATGATTCTCTTCCAGGAACTCACACTTACCTCAGAATTGCTAGGTGTGAAATGGATCATGATGGAACAAGAAGAGGCTATATGTTTGATGCATATGATGGGAATGATTTTATCAGTTTTGATTTTGAAACAAATAGCTGGATTGCTGCTGTTCCACAGGCAGTGTCCGATAAACAAAGGAGAGAAGCTGATACAAGTTATATGCCAAATATGATAAACTTTTATCATTATGAGTGCATTGAATGGCTGAAGATGTTCATTGCCAATGGAAAAATGTATTTAGAGAAAAAAGGTAAGATCCATCTCTTAGGCTGTCTGAAAAATACTGGAGTGTATTGACAATTATATAATGTTACACTAAGGCAGTGTTTCTCAAACTCGGTCCAGGGGACCGCCTGTGGCTGCAGGTTTTTGTTCCAACCAGATTCCTAATCAGTGATAACACCTGATAACACTGAGCTCATTTAATTAGCTGGTATTATTTTTTTCTTTTATTCGACATTCAGAAAAGCATAGCAGCATGATTTTTACGTTTATAAGACATTTATAAATATTTCTGCTTTTGCTATAGATTTAAATGCTTAACTTTCTTAATGTTGATTTCATTATACTTTGCCCTTTCTCTGTGCAGTTTTTCCCCCTTCATTGTATCTTAATAATGACAACTTAAAACGAGCAGATCAGACACGCTGGCAAACAACACTGAATAATCAAAGGCTGCAACTACTTTAGCGTCAGACCCACCAATTAGTAAATAATGGATTAATTAAATAATTAGAGCACCTTGAAAAATATAATGAAAATCAAGATGAAAATACTATTAAAAAGAAAAAAAAATACATTATTCCTATATAACTGCTTGGTACATTTTAATATTTTTTTTTTAGCAAACTTAGTTTTCTAATTAATATATTGTTCCCTAAACACAGAACTTGGGAAATATTAGTTCACTTAATTAGCCCAGGAGTTCAATTAAAAACAGAAGCTGGTTGGAACAAAAACCTGCAGTGACAAGGGGTCCTCAGGACCAACGCTGAGAACCCCTGCACTAAGGCAATGTTAAATGTTTTCAGCATCTGTTGACATAACTTAGATTATATTGATTTGGGGATCTCCTTTTATGTGATATGGTATTTTATCCTGAGTATAGGAGGTAGTGAACCAGGGCATGAAGAAGAAATCAGATGTTTGTACTCATAGTGACTCACAAATCATAGTGGCACAGTGGTCTCTATTTTTACAATTTTGACAGTCTGGTAGGTCAAATAATGAGAAACATGATGGCACAGAGGTGAGTGCTGCATCTTCACTGCTTCAGAAGGTTGTGTCAAAGTACCAGCTTCACCATATATATGCAGGATTTTTTTTAGTCAAGACTTACATTAGATTGATGGCTTAATTGGCCCCATACAACTGAGTGTAAGTGTGTACAGTGATAGACTCAAACATTATCTAAGTTTGGTTCCTGCCTTGCATCTGCTGCTGCTTGAATATGCTCTGGAACCCAACAACGCTGAACTAGAATAAGCTGGTTTCAAGGTGGACGAATGGATGGACTAATACAAACTACCCCAGATTTAGAGCAAATCAGTTTCATTTGACTATAACAGGTAAAACTAAAAGGTGCCATATATGTTAGTTGAATTGGTCATCAAGAGCTAAGCACATTATGTTAAAAAAAGAAAAGACATTTCATGGGGTGTACTTACTTTTTCATGGGACTGTAGTTTAAAACTAACATCAGTATTTACACAACTAATCCTAAATTTAAGTCTTCCTCCTTGTTGCCTATATCTGTGTGTAAAATGCAGGAGGAGAATCAACATTTGCAGCAGACTGTGTTAGAAATGTGGCACAGGATGGAAGTGGTTGAACCAGTGTCATCTACACCACACCAAGATTTAGTTCCTTTTTCAAGGCCAAAGCTCACTTATCAAGCTTTCCAGGAGACTCAGAGTTGACCTTCTCCCATCCCCATTACAGACTAGCTCTGTATTATATCAAGATAACTTAAGCATACTTGTTTTAAGAAACAGAATAATACAATAATAATAATAAGAAGAATAATACTCTTAATCTTTGCAACATGGTCTTTCATCCACATTGAGATGCTGCCTTCTTCACCTCACTGTTAGGCTCTTTGCAATGCTTTTTGCAGATTCATGGGGAAATGCATTACTCTTTCTGGCACAAAAGTGCAGCTGCTAAAAATTCCCTTTTTGATATAATGCTGTATCTCAGTATTCTCAGACAGAGCACAGTCACTGGCACAGAGGTTAGCTTGGCAGTGTGAATCTTTAATGTGAGACTTTATTTCTGAACATAGCAGCCAATGGCTATAATTTCCTTCTTAAGGTACTTCTTAAGGTCAGTAATATTTTATTTAACTGTCAATTCATTGTCAATTTATGACATTTAAAATGATGGTTAAGAGTGTAACATTTGTCTTATTCAGCAGCAGCACAACAGCTCTAGCTCAAGGGTGAACTAGAGCATTGGTTTCCCAACCACTGGGGCACAGCCCAAAGTGGGTTTTGGATGGTTTACTGCTGGGTTATGAGGTTTTTCGTGTAACGAGTACATGCTGATCATTAAAAGTCATGTGCAGTATGGAGACCTCTACTGTCTGCTTTGTGCAGCAAAGGTCAGGTTTATAGGCTATTAACACTAAGGACATAACAGCTTTCAAACATTGTTATGAGAGTGGATTTTATTGGCCAGTCACTTTAAGTTAACCACTTGTTCTGGTTTAAATTTTTACTTTAGACTAAGTCAATTAAATTAGGAAAATGTACCCATTTTTTAAAAGGAAAAACCTTAATGATTCAGGAGAAATTCCCAACCATTTCAAAGGCAGTAAAGTGTTTTGTGCATAAATACAATCCTGACTGCATTAAATGTGGATTTGTCACATATCTATGTTTATGAAAAACCACCATGTGTGGAGTGTGGGAATTGAATGAATCCATGAAGCCCTTGAAATTTGAATAGCATCTACAGTATTTAGCAGTCAACAGTTGTTGAGAAATCCATAGATTATTTTATTCGAAAGCATGATCCGCTTCAAAAACAGCAGAGTACTGTATTAAGTACAGTATTAAGAGAAAGCGCTGCTAGTAAAACACAAGCCATTCCAATTTCTAATGATTATGTTAGATGATGAATTATTAATATGAGTAAAGATATTGAAGTGTAAATTGTAGATTGTGTAAGAGCAAATTCCATTTTAACATCCAAATTGATGAATTATCTGATGAAATGCATGAGGATTTACTGATGTGTAAAGAACTCCTAACTGTGATGACAGCAGACAAGGTTTTCCTTTCCTTTGACAGCTACTTCACAGAGAATAGATTGGACTGGAACTACTGTGTTGGTGTTCACCAGATGGTGTGACCAGTATGACAGGAAAATACAGTGGGATAATGCAAAATAGTTTGAACAGAGCACCTGTGGCAACATGGATTCACTGTTTTTTACACTGTAAAAGCTTGGCAGCCACTGAAGTGTTGGTGGCCTAAGCTGATTGATCATGGAATTTGCTGTTGAAATGATCAATTTAGTAAAGAATAATGCCCTTAAGATTTGCATGTTTTTGTTTTTGTGTGACCAGCTTCAATCAGAACATAATCAATTGTTGTTTCACAGTGAAAGTAGGTGTCTGTCATGAGAAAAATATTAATTGGGCTTTTTGAATTGTATAAAAAGATGGTTACTTTTCTGGAAGACAAATAGTCCCCACTTATACAGCACAATACCACAATAGAATTTCATGGTAAACTGGCATACATGTCAAACATCTTGGATTAGATAAATTTGTCTTTTCAGGGGAGAAGCAACTATGGGGTTGCTATCATTTTTTAAAATACCACCATCTCTTTTTGTACCCATCCCATGCCTGTGATTGTTTCATATTATTTACTGTAACTGCCTTGAATCATTATTTCATCTAACCTGATTTCTCTTAGACTTGATCTAAAGTTCTTTTGTTTCTGGTGGATTTTGGGACTGCAGCTCAACATATTTTCTTACTTCTTATGATCCTTATTTCTCTCTTGATTAGTTAGCTCTTACTAAAATTAAGAAAGTCTATTGTTCTGTAACAACCAAAGCAACTCCTCATATAGAATTTTCTTAAATCCCAATAGGCTCCTGATCATAGAGTAGGCTGGTCTCTTCTTTTCTGCAATTCCACACCCTCATGCGGCTATGTCTGTTTCCCACATTTGAATCATACATTGTTTGAATAACCACTACTTTCTGTGATCTGTAGTTCTTCTTGTTCAAATGAGAATGAGCTGAATGAAACAGATTTCTTATCAGATTTGTTGATCCAGGTATTTTTAGGTGTCTTCAGAATCCATCCTGATGGTGCTAGCACACCTGATTTCTTTCATTTTCTCTTCTTATTATCCTTTCATCTTTATACCTCTTCTACTACTCACCCAAAAAGCTGTTAACTCAGTCTTACTTCTTCATTTTCAATATACCTATGTATGAATACCCATGTCATATCTTTACAAAAATAACTTGCACCTCCATTCTTAGCTAAGACTGTTGTCTACCAACAGTAAGGCACAATTGTTACTTATATTGTGTCATTCACATTATGAGTGCAGACAAAATATTATTCAGCACAATGAATGAGATAGGCACAAATGATTATGACACATTATATTCATCACAATCTATAATTACTTGGGCACTAGTAAATGCCTTCCTTAACTGACCAGACTTAAACTGTAGTTCATGAAACTCAAAAAGACTTTAATATGAAACTAGGCTTCAAGGCTAAGTGTGACACCTATACTGTAAACGCTATCAGCCTGATCCCAAACCTAAAGTAAGCTTTATAGCCTGACCGAGCAAACATTATGACAAGGCTGAGAAAGGGAAAGGGAAATTGTAACCATATTAACCCACCAGAAAAAACAACATTCCTTGATATAAAGAGATCATTATTTTTAAAAAAAAAAATCCAAAAACAAGAATGAAAAGAGGAATCAAGATGGTTAACCCGAAGAGGTAAACAAGGAGGTAAACAAAACTAAGTCTGTAAACCCAAGACAGAACCAAAGTTGAAAACAGTGTTAAAAAAAATCACAAAAGTACTGGCAAAGACAATATATAGTAGAGTCCCAAACAACAAGTCAGAGGTGAACAAATATGAGCATATGCAAATGCCAGAATGTTAGCACTCAGGCTATACCAGGCCTGTATAGATCTGGGAGTGGTTCGATAGCTGCAACATCATAAAGAGGACAAGGAACATAAGAAAAAGAATTGATGAACATACAATCAATATAATGTAATAATACAAAGAGATAAAAAAAATCATTACTCACTATGGGATAATAAAATACCAATAGAAAACTAAAAATATATAATCAATGACATTTAATTACATTACAACAGAATACATCAAGGATGGTAAAATGAAATCATGAAAAAGAAACATGAACCAAAAAGGAATTCCTTGCTATTCCATTAAAGTCAGTAGCAATAATTGTTAAATTAAGTTACATTATAATAACTAGGGGATTTGCCTCCTGCTCACTTCGCTCGCCAACCCCTGGGCTGGTGCTATGTGCTAACCACTTTGCGGTTCAGCCACTCACATATGGGGATATAGATGTACAATTTTAACAGATTTTTATTTTCATGGGAATTGTTACATATGTATAATAGAACTAACTATATTACATTACAGTGAGTAATTAACCATATTAAAAAATAAAATGTAATAATTTGAAAGTAAATTATGTTTCATGTTGCGTTAGAGTTATTCGTTGTGTTATATGATTTTGTTCTATTTGAATTTCAAATTAACATGCAAATACTTTTTAAATTTACACTTTTACTGTAAAACATCAGTAAAAACAATTTTTTGAAATCAATTTTCATCAATATCGCATTGAATTTTGATTCTGTGTTTGGACATTCATCGTGACAACACAACGTATTACTGCCCATGATAAAATTTTGTTTCTTTCTCTCTATTAAATAAAACAACTTTTTCGAATGTTTGGCTATGAGATTTGTTAATTGTCTTTGCAAAAGCTATTCTAACCGGAAACTGTTAACTGTTTTAATACCAGAGCTGGCCCTAGACAATTTCGGGCCTGAAGCAAACTGATACTGAGGGCCCCATAAGGGGCCCGACCCCTGCAGCTAGGGGGTCCGGGGCAGAGCTCCGGCCGGCAAGTGATTTTCTGCATTCTGAGCTGCAGAAATGCGTTTTCCCGGCATCTACAACCATCACTTTTTGACGATTTTCGTTTGACACTGACAACCGTAACCGTAACACACTGACAGGAGCCAAATTTGCAGGCTGTCAGCGCAGACTGTCGTACAAGGCCCAGAGTAAAGGGTATGAGTGATGGAGGTTGGAATGGGCCCGCATCAATGTCTTTAGTGACGATAAATTAACAGATAAAGCTACATTTTAGCCAGCTTTTGCTGTTTCCACTAGGCAGCACATGGAGGTAAATACTGTAGCTAGGCCAAGCACTTTTTTTTTGCTTTTTATATTTTTATATATTTTTTTTTATTTTATGAAGATGAGATCCACATTATTTTGTTTTTACATTTTTATTTGGTTTTAAAGCTTGTTTTCATACTTTCGAGATATTCAGATTTCTGTATAAAATAACTTACCAGCAGATATTGAAATCTATTTCACACAAAAGACACTTTTCAAACCTTAGCACTGGCAAACTCATGAATAAGTTCAGAATAATCAAGAGATTCAACTATCTCTTGCTCAATTGAAATCAATGCCAGACTATTCAGACGTTCGTGGCTCATGGAGCTTCGTAAGTAATTTTTGATAAGCTTGAGTTTTGAAAAACTCCTCTCCGCCGAAGATACCGTTATAGGCACAGTGTAGTGGGCCCCCTCCAGCTGTGGGCCCGAAGCGGTCGCTTCGTTCGCTTCGCCCTAAGCCTGGCTCTGTTAATACGAATAGCATAGCAAGATCTCCTTTGTTGTCTGATGTTATCCGTGGAAGATTTAGTACATTACCTTTATTGGATACATCCTTCTTTCTATAGTAATTTATGCGGTGGAAGACAAGATGGTGTTAATGGTTGTAGATATTCTTCAGGATATTATAAGTTGATGTTTTCATGTTCCGCACAATCACCACTAAATGTTTCAGCATAGTCTATTGATACGCATTTAATCAATTTGCCATGTAACCAATCAAAATTTTTGGCATTAATTCATTTGACTTCATCGTTTCTCTGTGCTAGGATTGCCCGTGTACTCATTTTTTCTGTTGATAACCCTTTGTGATGAAATTCTTTAATAGGGAAGTTAAAGTGAGGAAAACGTTAACATTTATAAGAGCTGAGAGAGCAGGAACTGTGTCTGTAAAAAACATTCACACGAATGAGAGACGAGAGTACTGTGTGCGTGGTTGAATATGGTTGAGAGGAGGGCGTGGCTTGAAAAAATCTCATGGCCAAAGTCTCGTCTCATGGGACTTGAAATTATCTCTTCCAAAAAGTCTGATCTCATCGCAGGATTTTTTTTTATATAATATACAGATATATTGTTATCAGGGGCGGCACGGTGGCACAGTGGTAGCGCTGCTGCCTCGCAGTTAGGATACCCGGGTTTGCTTCCCGGGACCTCCCTGCGTGGAGTTTGCATGTTCTCCCCGTGTCTGCGTGGGTTTCCTCCAGGCGCTCCGGTTTCCTCCCACAGTCCAAAGACATGCAGGTTAGGTGGATTGGCGATTCTAAATTGGCCCTAGTGTGTGCTTGGTTTGTGTGTGTCCTGCAGTGGGTTGGCTTCCTGCCTTGTGCCCTGTGTTGGCTGGGATTGGCTCCAGCAGACCCCCGTAACCCTGTGTTCGGATTCAGCGGGTTAGAAAATGGATGGATGGATGGATATTGTTATCAGACACTAGCAGTTCTAGTGATAGCATTTAGGTAGACTTTATTATCACAGAGGGAAATTTGACACAGTTGACAACTACTGTTATCATAAGCATACACACTCAATATCAATACAAAGATTAATAATTACCTTTACAAGTACACAAAATAGTAACTCAGAATTTAGCTTTTAGCAGCATCTACACAAGTAACAGAATTCAAAATGTTTATAGCTCTGGGAATAAAAGAGTTCTTAAATCTGTTACTCTTTACCCTCCGCAATCTGAACCTATGGCCTGATAGAAAAAGCTTAAATTTAGAGAAAAGAGGATGGTATCTGTCTGACAGAACTGACTCAGCCTTCTTCCTAACTTCCTACAGCTCAGTAACAGAGGTCTGCTGCAAATCAGTAATTTTGCTGTTGGTTTTTACACTGTTGTTAAGGTGGTTTATATTCTTAATGCTGAGATTGCCAAACAAATAAATAAAAGCACATGTGACAACAGATTGAAAAAAGGATTTATAAAACAGTGTCATTATGGTTTTGTCAATTTTGAAATTATTTGAGTTTCCTGAGAATAATTTATGTATGCCCCTTCTTATAAATTTGTTCTGTGTTTAGTTTAGACTGTTATCAATGATTGATGCTGAATATCTGTACTGCTCTACCATCCCCACTGTCTCACCTTTAATTAAAGCTTAGACAGTGAAAGAAGGAGAGCCCCTGAGATCTACAACCATATCCTTTGTTTAGCTGTAAAAATGGACATTCACACAATTATTTTAACTGATGATGAAATGTCTGCTTTTGAAAGCAATTTTATTAGGGGCTATTCCATGCACATGCAATAACATTATATTAATCATGATAGGCTCACTCCCTGTGACCATGTATTGGATTTAGGGGGAGTTTAAAGGACACAAGATAATCAAAAGAAGAATTGGGGCAACAGGGAGATATCCTCAAATGTCCCAGGTTAGTTGTAAAACAAGGAAATGTTGACATTAGTTTTTAGCTCTCAGAGAGGTCCTGTCATCTTGAGTGCTTGGTCCAGTCTGATGATGATCTCCTGGGTCAGGTGACCTTAAATAGTGAGCTGAAGAAATGGAAGAGATTAAGCATTCATCATGCTGGGTAGCAGTGATATCACTATTCCGCCAGATTTTCCACCTCCATTCTAGGGCAAAGTAAAATTTGGTAATGGCAGTGTCAAATCCAGATCCTTCCCTGTAACATTATATGTCCCAAATATTGACTGACACACCCCAAGCTTATGTATGTAACAGGGGTTTGAGAATGTTATGCTCTGTCACATACAATACATAGCAGATGACTGTGATTGGATTCATTATCCTATTGTTTTCTTGAAGAACATGGGGCATTTGTTAAGAACAGATACATTCAAATTAAAGATATATAGTATTCATTTATTTTAATGCAAGCAGGACAGTCACCCATCTTACTCCATCATCCATCACCTACACAAAATTAATAGAAAACAAGATGAAAAGTGTATTAATTATACCAGCCTCTTGACTGATAATGGCATTTCTTTCTTTTTTATAGAGTTTTGTTTATTACTACCATATTGCTTTGTTTAACCTTTTAAATTTATCAGATAGTGCTGTGGATAGGCAGTTTCAGTTTTAATAAAATCTGCATGTTCAATGTGAATACTAGGTCTTATCGTTTTAGCTTATAGGTGACTAATGTAGTCTAATCCATTAGATTAAAATCAGTATTTAGCTAATTTTCAGAATGTTAAATTGCTTCAATATCTGAGTTGAATATTTGTAAAATCAGTAGTTAATTTGTTTATTACAAACAAAGCAGAAAATACTCAGAAGAGGATTTGGGAACCCAAACCATGCCTTGTTTATTGTCCAGGAATACTTTAGGATATCTTAGTACAATAAGGAAAAAAATATAGAAATACAGGTTAACTAAATATTGAACTGTTTAGGAGCTGGTCTAATAATTAACACCAGCTTCTGGTTGGCAGGTGGTTTTCATACAGTGGGGACTGAAAAAGGTGGGGTTAGAAATTTTAGGGCAGAAGTGAGGCCACTGTGTTTTTGTGGACTTCTCCTTCACTCTAGGGATGGAAACAGAAATGAGGTTACTGTTTTTCCCCACAGTCTCCCAACCTGTGAGATACTCCCAAATCCCAAGATTTTGACAGTATATACTTCTGTTTTTGTGTTACAATGAGGAGGAAGGCCTCCAAAAACACCCACAAACAAAGCCTACTCCAGGCAGTCTGACCCAAAACTCCACAGGCTGATTTCAGCTTACTCTGGCCTAAAGGAGGCCCTGGCTTTTAAGGTTCAAAATACTTCCAAAATATATCAAAAATGCCCTTCTGGTTAGAAGACCCAAAACAAGTCTATCTAGCAAGGACAAGTCAAATGCAAAATCTGGGCTAGTGCCCTTTTCACAATTGGTTCATGCCTTGCACTCTGTGCTGCTGGGTCAAACTCTGACTATTATATCCAAGAATCAGATTGTTCAAGTTTGATAATGGATAAAATGAGTACTGGACATGTTTTGGACCTAAAGTGAAATAATGCAAAAATATAAATTGACATTTTCTTTTGTTTTTCTTGTCCTGCTGTAGTTTGTCCTGAAGTGAAACTGATAGAAAGGAAAGAAGTACAGCCTGAATGGATTAAAGTCACATGTCATGTGAGTGGTTTCTACCCAAGAAACATTGAGGTGAGATGGCTTAGAGATGGACAGCATACACTCGCTGAAAGAGAATTAATTGGAGAGATACTGCCTAATGAAGATGGGACATACCAACTGAGAAATACCCTGACATTGACACTGGAAGAAAAGACAAAACACATATTCACATGTGTCGTACATCACAGCAGTCTGGACAAGCCACTAGAAAAAACATTTGGTAAGATTTTATTTTTTGTACTTAAGAGTTAATCACATAGTATGCTCATTTCACAATATCCTCCAAGCTCCACTGCTTCGGCATCTAGTGTGGATCTACTGAGGATGTGTTGTTCATCAATTTGCTAAATGCATATGCTGTGCATAGAATTTATACACTTATTAAGTTCACTATATGCTGCATTTTCAAACAAATTTCATTTTTTGTGTCAACCCAGTTTATGAAATCTTCAGATATTTTCTTTTTATCATACAGTATATGGGAAACAGTCATGTTTTGTTTTCTTATAACTGGGAAAAAATGTTTTTTCAAATAAAAATAAAAACGAAGATCAGAGTAGTGACATAATATGAATAAGAAGTAGATTTCATTACATGACATCATCATCAGAGATGCTAGGGGTGGCAGAAGAAGACTCGTTTGACTTTGATTTGAGTGTGAAACCAAATGCTTGTGCAATACCTTTGGTTTCCAAGGAAATGACTGCTGCATGTGTGAGCATGAAATGTTGCCTTTGTATCATTATTTCATACATTAGCACCTAGGAATGAAACACAAGTAGTGGAACAAAGAAAATAAAACCAAATTATGTGATACCAGTTCTTCCTTATACATGTGGCCAGTTTAAAATATTTTGTGGTAATTGGCTATTAAAATTCAGGGGAGCCCTTGATCATTTCTCCAGTGAGAGATCGGGTGAGAGGCTCCTCATGCTGATTTCCAATTAGTAAAGAAATCTGCAGATCCACAATTTACCTTTTCTTCCTGGATAGCAAGTTGCAGGTTCCTATGTGGATATTTCATATTGGTGCAGCATTTACCACTAGTCACAAATCATGGGGCGGGAGTGGAGGGGACAGAGATTTCTAAATGAAATAAATTAATAGTTAGTAACTGCAAGCTCAATCCCCCAAAATGCATTATCCCTAGGCTGAAGCCTACATAGTCTCTATTGTTAATCTGGCCCTGCTTTTGTAATGTGTAATCTGCAGTGTATATGGCTCCTCATTCTTTCTTATTGATCTGTAAGTAAATAGCAATATGGAGAATCTCATGATATAAAGCAATATTGTCATACTTTTCAGTCATTGCCATGAAAACCAGTATGATCATTTACGTTTTCATGCTTGCATCAAGATCAGACAATTCTTCTTCCACCTATAGAAATGCGAATGAGTCTTTGGATAAGTTTTTAAGAAGCATACTTTATGTAATAGAAATTACTGCCAATCACAAGAATTCAGGTTTCTTAATTACTGAAAGTTTGAAAGGATAGGTTAGGGATTGGGCCAGCTGTTCATACTACTATATTGATTCTTTATTCGTACACCTACACTATACCCCATGATATCACAAGTCTCATTTTTCCTGACAATTTTCATTCAAACAACTGCACCCTTTCACAATAAGATTTAAAGATACACTAGCAAGATATTACTGTTCCCTTTAAGGCAGCTCTTGATGGATTAATGCATGTATTGGCCAATCTTGCCATGAAATGTTTTATAGTTAAAAAAAACACATTTCAGGGACAACAGTCCACAGTGCCCTATAGTAGCCCCTGTAGCCAATATACTTATAAGCATTCCAGAGCATTTAAAGAGCAGCTTCTGCGATTGTTTGTTGAAAAGAGATGAATAATCCCATCATCTCCACACTAACAAGCTGCATGTTAACAACCAGATTACAGCCAATTCTCTTGAACCCCACCTTTAAATGGACAATATGGTCTCACTCCTGAGTCAGAGTCTTGCACATCCCTTCATTTGTCAGGAAGTGTTTTCTCCAGCCTATCCTTTTCCCCTTACTGCTGAGCTGCATAGCCTCTAGTGTCCCTGTGAAAACTGAAGGTGTCTTTCCAAGTTGCATTGCCCTTTTTACTTTCATGACACCACCTCACTGACCTTTTAGTAATTCAAGTTCATGTACAGGATATACCACACAGTAGAGATTTATTTTTCCAGTACTGCATTGGTGACGAGCATAGCCACTGCTACAGTGTGCTTTAATCATTCTGTATTATTTAGTGCTTGCTTGACTCTTTCTCTGTCCTACACTGTTTATATATATATATATAGTGGCCTAGTGTATGTGTATTTTGTATGTACAGGTTGCGGTCATAAAATTAGAATATCATGACAAAGTTGATTTATTTCAGTAATTCCATAAAAATGAGACTTGTATATTAGATTCATTCATTACACACAGACTGATGTATTTCAAATGTTTATTTCTTTTAATTTTGATTATTATAACTGACAACTAATGAAAGTCCCAAATTCAGTATCTCAGAAAATTAGAATATCAATTAAGACCAATGCAAAAAAAGGATTTTTAGAAGTGTTGGCCAACTGAAATGTATGAACATGAAAAGTATGACCATTGTAACAGAATAAGATGCTTCTCGCACCCTTGCACCTTCAGACACCACGTCAGACACCAGGTAAAAGTCCAAAGATGATATTTATTTTATAATAAAGTGCACAAAGCACCCTCTACTCCCAAATATTCCAATAAACAATATACAATAACAAATCCTCCACTCCCAGACGCTTAGCCACCCTGCCTCCCAACTCAGCTCATCGTCTGGGAGCCCCCACAGTCCTTTTATATTCCCTGACCCGGAGGTGTTCCTTCCCAACAGTCCACAAGTCCTTATTCCTTCCGGGTCAGGGTAAATAATGTTTCTCACCCCGGAAGCCCGTCGCTCTTCCTATGACGAACTTCCGGGTCATAGGGCATGAAGAATTCTTCGGTCCTCCCTGCAGCTCCCTCTCGTGGCCCCCATGGCATCCAGCAGGGCGGTGCACAAAACTACATGGTCCATAATGCCCTGCTGGTCTTCTGGGGACCTCCATGCTGCAAGGAGGGCTCCACCTGGCGGCTTGGGGGTATTGGCCGGGGTACATGGCCGGCCATATCTTACAGTACTCCCCAGCGGCAATTATAAAGATTCGAGCGGCCTGCCCCGAGAGGGAAGTCTTCCTCCAAGAGGACGCGTCATCCGGGATCTGACTGCGTTGTCCCTGTCCTCGAGCAAACCTTGGGGGGACGGTGTACCTCCTGTCTCCCCGGGGACATTGGCGCCACTCGTGACCCGTCGCTGGCAATTGTAGCACCACAAGTCCTCCTGGTTGGCTCTTTCCCGAGACCTGAAACATCTCGGGAACTCGGTCAGCTCCACCCTTTCCCCCGCCAAGGAGGGTTTTCTGGCCGCCTCGCTGCTCTCCGCCTTTTTCCCACCTTGTCAGGAGACCCACGGTGTATTTCGGGATCTCCTGCTTACTTGTCGGCGACAGCTTGAGTCTCTATTAGAGAAAGAGAGCCTCTTTGCTGTTTGCATGCCCGCTGACTTTAAAGAAACCAGAGGCGGCGTCTTCAGCACCGCATCGCCCGAGAGACAGCACTTTTCAGCTGCTCTGGTACGATCAGTGCTTCCACCGCCCTTCTGTCATCACACCACACTCGTTTGTAGGGCTCGTGAGTGACTTGGCACCCGCTACTAATTAACCGGGCCCGCAGCGTCACTCTGTGTCCCCTTATTCTGTACGGTACCGTAAAACTCACCTGTACCGCCAAATCAATCATAATGGGAGACTCCTGACCAAATCGCCGTAGGAATTCATCCACCCTCCTTAAAGGCGCTTCGGCCGCTGCTCCCAGATCCCCAGTGATCTTCTTTATTGTCTCCACCACCTGTAAAAATTTGTGCACGGGCTGAAGCAACTTTTCCAGCTCGTGCACGCCCAAAAGTTACTTAATTCACCCGAGGCATGCTCGAGCCATCATTAGCCTTACCCTCCGGTGGGAGCCAATAAACACGCCGCTCCTGGCACGTGCTCAGACAGGTCCCGCAGGGAGCCTGGGATTTGGAGTTCTTTTCGAGGACGCGGTGCCGCTTTTGGCTGACTGTGATCCGTCTGTATCAATTTATCGACGGACCGATCAATCATTTCCGGACCTCCTTACCTTTTTGTAGGAGAGCGGTACTTGATCGCTCCCCTTTCCCTTCAAAAACTCAAGTCCGTCTTTTCTGGGCGAAGCCACAAACAGCTGGATACGGAACGCCACCTTCCTGGAATCCCTTGTGGTAGGTCACGTGTCCTCGCCGCACCCGTAATGCGGAAGTGCTTCGGGTTACTCGCTTGCCTGAATGAGAGCGCCATCGCTTCGGTCTGTCTTCTGCCTCCGCAGAGCCTTCGGATGGACATCTGGGAGGTATGTACATGGGACATCATGTGTTAATTTAAAAAGATTATTCAGTACATTCCCCGTACATACCTCGTCGGTGACGTCCTCCTCCGGAAATCTCTCCCGAAATGCGTAGCCGCTCCATAGCTCCTCTTGAGCGCAGGCAATGCCGAGCGCTAGACCTCCGCTGTTGCTGGCGCTCTGCTTTGTCTTCTTCTTCCCATGACGGACTTGATAAAGATGAGGTTTCTGGCGATTTTTCTGTGTGTGTCGTGGACGCTGTCTTCCGGGATATTCTGTCCACAATAAATTTTTTAAATTCAGGTCCTCTGCCAAACTGACGGCCAGAGAATCCTGCCGGAGCTACGCCAATTGTAACAGAATATGATGCTTCTCGCACCCTTGCACCTTCAGACACCACGTCAGACACCAGGTAAAAGTCCAAAGATGATATTTATTTTATAATAAAGTGCACAAAGCACCCTCTACTCCCAAATATTCCAATAAACAATATACAATAACAAATCCTCCACTCCCAGACGCTTAGCCACCCTGCCTCCCAACTCAGCTCATCGTCTGGGAGCCCCACAGTCCTTTTATATTCCCTGACCCGGAGGTGTTCCTTCCCAACAGTCCACAAGTCCTTATTCCTTCCGGGTCAGGGTAAATAATGTTTCTCACCCCGGAAGCCCGTCGCTCTTCCTATGACGAACTTCCGGGTCATAGGGCATGAAGAATTCTTCGGTCCTCCCTGCAGCTCCCTCTCGTGGCCCCATGGCATCCAGCAGGGCGGTGCACAAAACTACATGGTCCATAATGCCCTGCTGGTCTTCTGGGGACCTCCATGCTGCAAGGAGGGCTCCACCTGGCGGCTTGGGGGTATTGGCCGGGGTACATGGCCGGCCATATCTTACACCATGTACAGCACTCAATATTTAGTTGGGGCTCCTTTGGCCTGGATTACTGCAGCAATGCGGCGTGGAATGGAGTCGATCAGTCTGTGGCACTGCTCAGGTGTTATGAGGGCCCATGTTGCTCTGATAGTGGCCTTCAGCTCTTCTGAATTGTTGGGTCTGGTGTATTGCATCTTCCTCTTCACAATACCCCATAGATTTTCTATGGGGTTAAGGTCAGGCGAGTTTGCTGGCCAATCATGAACTGGGATACCATGGTCCTTAAACCAGGTACTGGTAGTTTTGGCACTTTGTGCAGGTGCCAGGTCCTGTTGGAAAATGAAATCTGCATCTACATAAAGTTCTTCAGCAGCAGGAAGCATGAAGTGCTCTAAAACTTCCTGGTAGACGGCTGCGTTGACCTTGGACCTCAGAAAACACAATGGACTAACACCAGCAGATGACATGGCACCCCAAACCATCACTGACTATGGAAACTTTACCCTGGACCTCAAGCAACGTGGATTTTGTGCCTCTCCTCTCTTCTTCCAGACTCTGGAACCTTGATTTCCAAAGGAAATGCAAAATTTACTTTCATCAGAGAACATAACTTTGGACCACTCAGCAGCAGTTTTGTCTTTAGCCCAGGCGAGACGCTTCTGACGCTGTCTCTTATTCAAGAGTGGCTTGACACAAGGAATGCGACAGCTGAAACCCATGTCTTGCATACGTCTGTGCGTGATGGTTCTTGAAGCACTGACTCCAGCTGCAGTCCACTCTTTGTGAATCTCCCCCACAGTTTTGAATGGGTTTTGTTTCACAATCCTCTCCAGGGTGCGGTTATCCCTATTGCTTGTACACTTTTTTCTATGACATCTTGTCCTTCCTTCGCCTCTCTGTTAATGTGCTTGGACACAGAGCTCTGTGAACAGCCAGCCTCTTTAGCAATGACCTTTTGTGTCTTGCCCTCCTTGTGCAAGGTGTCAATGGTCGTCTATTGGACAAATGTCAAGTCAGCAGTCTTCCCCATGATTGTGTAGCCTACAGAACTAGACTGAGAGACCATTTAAAGGCTTTTGCAGGTGTTTTGAGTTAATTAGCTGATTAGAGTGTGGCACCAGGTGTCTTCAATATTGAACCTTCTCACAATATTCTAATTTTCTGAGATACTGAATTTGGGACTTTCATTAGTTGTCAGTTATAATCATCAGGATTAAAAGAAATAAACATTTGAAATACATCAGTCTGTGTGTAATGAATGAATCTAATATACAAGTTTCACTTTTTGAATGGAATTACTGAAATAAATCAACTTTGTCATGATATTCTAATTTTATGACCGGCACCTGTAAGTTCTACCCAAAATGATATACTGTACTATGTCTAGTATTAGGTGCACATCCACCTGAACGTGTGCTGTTGACTTGTCATTGTCATTACACGCTGGTGCAGCAAAGTCATTTCGGTTCCCAGATTACATTTGCTGGGAACACTACCTTATATAAACAAATAATAGCATTCTGGACTAATGAAAGAGTCATACTAATGGTGGATTCTAAAGTGGCATCTCTTGGAGTCAGGTTTGCTTATGACTTTCTAGATAGTATTGAACTGTTGTTATCTAATTTGATTGATCAGTTCTCATTCCAGTTAAGGTGTGTGTGTAATTATACTCTCTGTTTCTTTGTCCATGTGTGTTTCACTAGATATCTAAGTTTTCTTTAAAAGACCTGCATATTACTGCATGTTAATTTATAACTTGGTGTAGATATGTCGAGCAGTGTGTTTTGGAATTGACTGGTGTCTGAGGGTTGGGTCCTGGATTGTATCTAGACTCAGTAGAGTTGGATTTAGCTCTAAACAATTATGTAGAAGAAAAAGTGAGTTTGGGAGATGGATGGTTAAATGATTTTTTTGTTTTTGTCTTTACCTTTGAAACACCTGACACTTTTTGTATTGTCAGTCATTGCCAGACTGTTATCTTTTACTTTATTACTTCCACTTTGCACCAGGCAAATACATCTATTATCTAGTATCATAGTCACATTAATTAATGTAATTTTGTTTTTTTAAAGTTTCAATTTCTCATGATTTTAAACACTAATGAAAATCTGCTTTATCTAAAAAATATCTTTTTCCAGTTCCTCAGACTTCTCATACAGATTTCACTGTTATCGGATGTATAATCGGTGCAATCAGTCTGTTCTTTATTGTCCTTGGATTTATTGCCTGGAGAAAGTTCAATGCAGGTAAGTCAAAAAATGCAAAGTTTGGTCTCTTCTTCCAATGTAGATTGCATAGACAACCAGTGAATAATGTTAGTATCGGGTCTGAAGTGTTCCAACATAGTAAAACTATAGGCAGTAATTACCATGGATAGTTGTGCACTATTGTAGTCTGTCAAAACTGAAACCTAACAATGACAGGTTTGCCAATTTTAGTAAAATTAATTTAATGGGACTCTCTCTAATGCTTGAGAGTTGGAAACACTGATCTGGAAAATACCTTCTAGAATCACAGTGTATGTGGTAAGGTGATGGATCTTCTTCTTCTCTTCAATACAAGTGGCGATTTACATCCTGTGGTTTTCTCCCTCTTTGTATTCTGAAAACAATGTTTGTTTGAAACTGCCCTTTAAATTGACTTATACTTTGTCGGATATTTTTTCATTTTTACAATTCCTACCTGAACCACTTTTCAAAAAAAATTCATTTTCATTCTTCATTTATGTAAACTTGCACTACAGTTATAATATTACACAACCTGCGCCATTTTATAAAGTGTGCATTTACATATGAGGACGATATCATTTTTAAGATGAAATACAGCAAAATATGTTTATTATATTATACAGATAAAACTTTAACTTCATTTAAATAATCTATATTCTTCACTGGGACTGGCATGAAGGATAGAATAATAAAACATGTACTATGAAGATATTTCAATGTTCCTTAAACGTTTTGAAGAATCAGCGCTCTAAGCTTACAGATGGCTTAACGTCTATTACAGAGCTGATTGTGTGGCGATCGGTTACTTGGAGAAAGAAAAGCAAGGACTGCAGGGGCAACCATTCCAATATATATTGAATATAAAACAGAAAGAGAAAATAATGACACAGCTAAAACGCGAGCGGCAAATTTCGACAAAAGTTAAACGCTTGTGTCATGAGCACGAGGTGGCTATGCAGTGTCCGCAACGTACGTGGCCATCCGCCGTGCATAAGATACCATATTGACATTGGCGGGCGAAGGGGTCACCAATTCTTTCTCTGCCCAGGGCCGCCACAAGCCTAGAGCCGCCCATGAGTACTGCTGCAATAAATAATTTCATCGAAGGTCACGCACAATCACTACGCCGTGAAACCCATGTTTAATAACGTGCTTTAACTCCTGTCATCATGAAAATGATATCACGTATACATCTCAATATTTTAGTTATTCAGAGAGCTGTAATATCACAAATGTAATGGATTCTGTGTACAGTCGGACGAAGAGAGATGGTTTAAGAAGCAAGTAGTGATTCACACACATAGAGCACATAGAAGATCACATACAAAACAAAGCATTTAACGTGCTACTTTAATTACGATGTGATTTGAGAAACTGGCTAATTAAATGATTTTAGAATGCAGTTTATGATGTTCTACTTTAATCTATACTAATAAAAGGCAAAGCCCTCACTGACTCACTCATCACTAATTCTCCAACTTCCCGTGTAGGTAGAGGGCTGAAATTTGGTAGGCTTATTCCTTACAGCTTACTTACAAAAGTTAAGCAGATTTCATTTCGAAATTTTATGCGTAACGGTCATAACGGTTGACAACGTTCACCATGTTGAACTTTCTTCTTTATGGCCCTATCTTCACGAAATTTGGTAGGTGGCTTCCCTGCGCTAACCAAAACCAATGTACATACTTATTTCAGTGGTATGATGCCACTGTCGGCCGCCATATTGAAGTTTCCAATGTCACTAATTCTCCAACTTCCCGTGTAGGTAGAAGGCTGAAATTTGGCAGGCTCATTCCTTACAGATTACTTACAAAAGTTAAGCAGGTTTTATTTAGAAATTCTACGCGTGAAGGTCATAACGGTCGAGAATGTCCGCCATGTTGAACTTTCTTATTTATGGCCCCATCTTCACGAAATTTGGTAGGCGGCTTCCCTGCGCTAACCAAAACCAATGTACGTACTTATTTTGGTGGTATGATGCCACTGTTGGCCGCCATATTGAACTTTTCAACAGTCTTTGTTACTTATGGGCCCATCTTCAAGAAATTTGGTACGCGAGTACCCAACGTTAACTGAATCCTACTTACGTACATATATACATCCATAGTCTGCAGCTCGGTCACCGTGTGAGGCGCTAGTCCCCATCCCAATGCCTCCCACGTTGTTGGCTGCCTGCCTATATAAGGCCGTCCGTCGCTCCAGTCTCTACATTTCCTTTCTTGCTTCGCCACGGGATTCACGTCTCCCTGCTGATAACTACAGCCTTTTTATTTAATCCACGGCTTCTCCGCTGTTTTATTGTTCATTTATTACGATTATAGTTATTGTGTAGGTATTTTAGACTTACTTTACATTGTTCAGGTACCCATTTCCTTTATAATTCCAACCGTACCCCCATTAACATGTCTATCGAGGTGATCACCATCGATCAAAGAACTGTCACTTACCGAGTGGTTTCCATGCCCGGAGATGGCACCTGTCTTTTCCATTCTCTTTGTTACATATTGCACGGCCATATCAGGCTCACTCTTGATATCCAGAGGAACATTGTGTCTTATGTATTGAATGAGTGGGACAGGTTCAAGGTGTGGACTGATGACGGTACAGGAGATAATTATACTACACAGGAGAACTATAAGATTGGAATGCTTAAGTCCTTCACCTATGGTTCTGCATGTGAGTTGATGGCTGCCGCTGAATTGTTTGGTTGTCGCTTCCAAGTGTACCGAAATAGCCAAATATTTTACACCTTTGGACAACCGCCAATGCCTCTTAAACATCTTAGATTCACAGGTGACGATTTCAGTAGTGGACACTTTGATGTTTATGAATGTTTAAACTCTCAAAAGCTGGATGTGAAGTTATCGATGAAACTGGTTGTATGCTTACAACGCTTGACAGATGCCGAATGTCACTTCAATACAAGTCCTGCAAATACTGTCATACTTGAAACAAACCATGACACTCAAACCGATTATGACAGCAGCAATCCAAGCTGTGAGATTTGAAACAAGATTACTTTTCACATGGCCAACTGTACATTGCATGCTCAAGAGTAAGTTCAGCGCACAGCTTGGTCATGTTAAAACCAGAGGGCCGAAATGACAATGTGGTATACAAAGAGATCCTTAACAAATAATTATTGGTATATTTTCCCTCAGTTTTAAAAGGTTTAATTTTCTTCTTAATAAAAATTTGAAGGCAGTACTTTGCTGCTGCGAAGCATGGGTATTTTGCTAGTAATAATATACCCTAATAATATGACACTCAGACAGTGGGCTACAACTCGCCTTTTCACGGCGACTTTGATATGTGACTTCTTTTTTATTTTTGGCACTGTGCGACTTTGTGAACGTGAGCTTTCAAGTTTCTCCAACACGCTATGTCACTCGATCAACTTCCTTTTGTTGATTATACCACGGTTTAATTAAACAAATAGTATGTTTTTCCTTCGCCGCCACTTGGTATTCTCTGAAATTCTTATATTTTCCCCTGTGCTTTTCCCATTGTCTTTTCACAGAAGGCTGAGCTTAAGGGCGATTTATATTGATTTGCATATTCAAACAGGCGTAATTCTGGGAGGAGTTGGGGTGTTACATAAAGCGCGTGCACGAGCATTATTTTTCACGCTGACTGAGATTTATGTAGTAGAAGAACGTGGAAGTTGGAGCACGCACAGATTCCTGCATCTGGATTTTTCGGCTTTTGTGCTTACGCCATATTATAGTGCGAATTCTACGCACAGCTTTATACATGAGGCCCCTGGACACTATCTTGGCAGCACAAGGTGCAAGCCAAAAATCAAACCTCAATGGTAGGCCTGTTCACTGTAGTTTATCTTATTTGCACAGGGAAATCGCATGCAAATGCCACACAGACAAGGTCTGGCCAAGAATTATGAACCCAATAATTTTGGGCTTGTGAGATAGCCATCCTATTTATGGCACTATTGTGTCATTTTACACATCATATTCTAATCCATTTAATTATTCTTGATTCAAAAATTTAACAGAATTTTATTACTCATGAAAACGTTTATGTGAATACCTAACTGTGTGTTCATAGTGTTATACTAGACAAAGTATTGTATAATAAGTGAAATACACATCAATAAATAAGCATTTAAAAGAAAAGAAAACAATTTTAATAATACAATTAATTTCCAGCTTGCTTTGAAGTAAATTTCTACTGTGAAACCTATGCATGTACTCACCATCATAAATTTAGCTAGTATTAATTGTGATAGTTAATTCATTCATTTATTTTCCAAGTCTGCTTGTGTTAATACTGGCTCATGGTGGCTGGATTCTGTTCTGACAGTACATGGGCACAGGTCAGGAATCATCTCTGGATACAGTAGGGTACCAGTCATTCACATGGCATACTCACTGATAATGGACCATTTAAAGTATCTGCAGGTTTACCAGTAATAACATTTATTATGTATATAAATTTGCTGTGGGGAATTAATGTGTGTATATTTCTCTATTTATGCATTATTATATTGTACTAACTATTTATCTGGCCTCACACGGGAATTTGTTTAAGTCATTTGGCCTCAGTTATAGTGCCATTGGTTAATCCTAAAATGTGTACTGTCTCAGTTTACAATGGATTTAAGTAAATGTCTACAGACATTTCAAATAACATTCCACACAAGCAAGTCAAGTTTAACAAAACTAGGATTGAAATAAATTGATCCCCACCCATGAGAAAGAGAGCTAGGTCAGCACAGTAAAACTTTAATCTACTCTCTGTATATAAAATCCTAAGCCTAAAAGTGCAACGATTTTATGTGACGTTTTTATGACTCGTTTTTGTTACGCTTTAAAACTGGTTTATTTTAAAATCTACATATATAAATTCAGTATCATTCTTTTCAGAATTTATTGAACTTTAATGTGATGTTGTTAGATTTTCAGTGTTTATTCCATTTTTAAAGTATAAACTAAAAAATATCAAGAACTCATATCCCGCGAGACAAGACTTTGTGCCAAAAGATTTAACCACGCCTGGGGCCGGAAATAAAAGACAAAAAGTAGGACAGCTGCTGTACAGGCTTTTAAATATTTGAAGCACTGTGCGAAAAGCAGATCACGTGGCACAGCAACAGCAGCAATCCAGCAGTTGATCGAGCAAAGAGGAGGTAAAAACAAAACAAAAAAAAAACTGTGTTCCTCATTGTATCACCATTTAAGAGGGGGTGTCAGAAAAGCGACCTTGTCTCCTTCAGGTGCATTCAGCCCTGCTCTTCACGATGCAAGCGGCAGAGACATGAAGTGACTGGCTCATAGCGCAGGCTGGGGGTTTGGCAAGTGTAGCGAGCAGGTGGGAACCCCCTAGTAATAGTATAAATATGTAAATAAATACTGTAAATGAATAAAAATAAATAGAATAAAAAAAGAGGGGAGAGACTCCACTTCCTTAGTTTAAATGCTTATTCTAAAATGTTATTGATTAGATCCTACCAAGTTTTGAAAACGTTTTGTATAGATCCTCTAAGTGAGAATTTGATTTTTTTCCAATTTTAAATAATATATAAAATCAGTTACGCACTGACTTAAAAGAGCTGAGCTAGCATTCTTCTGGTTGAGCAAGATAAGTCTACGTGCCAATAGTGAACTAAAGGCAGTTACAGTTTGTTTGTCCTTCTCCACCTTAAGCCCATCTGGAGTCCACCAAACACAACTGTGAATGGGTTAGGAGGGATTGTGACACCAAGGCTATCTGAAAGGCATTTAAAGATTTTGGTCCAAAATGATGTTCATTGGGTGCCGGCCCAAAACATGTGGCCAAGTAAGGCTGGAATTTGATTGCAATGTTCACAGGTTGGATCTTGCCCTGGAAACATTTTGAACAATTTTAAACGAGACAGATGCGCTCGATATATAATTTTAAGTTTCTAATTACTTTTACTCACTCAAAAGCAATGTCCTTTTCTTTTATTATCATATTATGAAAAACAGCATCTCAGTCAGCTATTGAAAAAAAATGCTTCATTGATCTTGGCTTAGTTCTAGCAGTTCATTTGTGATTTTTTTTATTTCCTTTGTTTCTTTTTTTTTTTTGTTTTGTTTTTACTTCAGAAAGAGCTTATCACTGATTGTTGATTTGTATTGTGAACTTAATGATGATATACAGCTGGCAACCGTATTGGCTTTTTCAAAAACTGTGGCTTCAGATGAATGGTTCTTTAATCCACACTTCTTGAAATAACAATTAATCCATCCAGTACACAGACTTTAAGTGCCTGCTTTCCTTCTTTTCTGCTTTTTTTGTGATTGTTCTTCTTTTTCTGATTCCCTGAACTATGGCAGCAAAATCCTTTTAAAGTGTAACCGAGAGCACTTCTGGTGACGTAACATGGCCAGTTGGAAATATTTCCAGGTTATAAGAAAGCCAGGGAAGTCCTCTCCTGGCAGCGCTCTCTATTGTTCCCCAGGGATCCATACAGGGCTGCACTTCCAAATTCCAACTTTCATTAAGCCCTGTGAGTGTTCAGACTGGGACTCTGACACCTAGTATAATGGGGGATGAACTAGTCCCTTTTGTCCTCTCTCGCCATCCATCCCAATCAGGACAGGAATCATAAGGCATCCTGGCTGGGTAATGCCCCCATTTATTCCATTCTTCAGTAATGGCATTCCAGCCAGGTAAGGAATTCACCTCAGTCATCTGGGGCATATTAGATAGATAGATAGATAGATAGATAGATAGATAGATAGATAGATAGATAGATAGATAGATAGATAGATAGATAGATAGATAGATAGATAGATAGATACTTTATTAATCCCAAGGGGAAATTCACATAATCCAGCAGCAGTATACTGATACAAAAAAATAATATTAAATTAAATAGTGATAAAAATGCATGTAAAAGCAGACAATGAGTAATGTTAGCATTTACTCCCCCGGGTGTAATTGAAGAGTCGCATAGTGTGGGGGAGGAACGATCTCCTCATTCTGTCAGTGGAGCAGGACAGTGACAAATGTCTGTCACTGAAGCTACTCCTCTGCCTGGAGATGACACTGTTCAGTGGATGCAGTGGATTCTTCATGATTGACAGGAATTTGCTTAATGCCCGTCGCTCTGCCACAGATGTTAAACTGTCCAACTTTACTCCTACAATAGAGCCTGCCTTCTTAACAAGTTTGTCCAGGTGTGAGGCGTCTTTTATCTCTATGAAGATAGATAGATAGATAGATAGATAGATAGATAGATAGATAGATAGATAGATAGATAGATAGATAGATAGATATTTCTTAATTATTTTTTAAGCATGATTACCCTCTTAAAGTCTTGTAGTCTTTTAAACACATGTTTTGTGTCATTTTTACTAGGTGCACAGAAATCCAACTATGAACTAACACAAGGTAAGTTTTATTGTAGTTACTTTTGTAAAATTTAAAGTTTCTATATGCAGAAATAAGTAATAAGAGGTAAAAACATCTTAGTCTCTTCTGCCAAAGCTACCAAAGACATTGCCACTGTTTTAACAACTGAGGCCCAAAACGAGTCATGTCTTGGACTGTGATCTAAAATAGTGGCTATATTACTACAGAGACACAATGAAAATCATTTTACTGAAATATTCAGTAAAGTGTAATGGTTTGTTTGACATTTACACTTAATTTCCACATTTCAGTTTGCCATCTTCTTTTCAAAGTTCAACTAATCAAGTGTACAAACTGAAAATCTAATTTCATTTTTATTTTACAATGTGTAGGAAGATTTTTACGACTAATTATTTTATCAATGCTGTGTAACAACTTGTAATTCCACACAGTCTGCGACTTGGTTTTAGAGCTGCTCTTATGCAAATTCTCTGCTTGTGAAAACAAGGAACAGCATGTCAGGAATTATGAATGCATCAGAGCATATGCAGTGGGCAGTAAGTGTAACGGAATATATAAAGTCAGCGCTGGAATATATAAAGTCAAAACCTGAATATATAAAGTCAGCGTCGGAATTTATAAACTCATTCCTGAATATATAAAGTCAAAGTCAAAATATATTGATTGAAACGATTTCAGGTACATTTTAGTAAACTAAAAAAACTGAAATAAGTTAACAAAAATGTATTCAGAAAAATAAATTAAAAACACTGTTCGGTTAATGTTTTGAAAATGATGCATGTGCCCTGCCCAGGATTGGTTCCTGCCTTGCGCCCAGTGTTGGCTGGGATTGGCTCCAGCAGACACCCCGTGACCTTGTGGTCGGATTCAACGGGTTGGGAAATGGATGGATATTCCAGTGCTGACTTTGTATATTCCGATGCTGACTTTATATATTCAAGTTTTGACTTTAAATATTCGAACGCTGACTTTATATACTCAGGTTTTGACTTTATATATTCCAGCGCTGACTTTATATATTCAAGTTTTCACTTTATATATTCAGAAACAAGTTTTGACTTTATATATACCGATGCTGACTTTATATATTCCAGCGCTGACTTTATATATTCAAGTTTTGACTTTATATATTCTGACGCTGACTTTATATATTCAAGCTTTGACTTTATATATTCCAGCGCTGACTTTATATATTTCGACAGTGACTTTATATAATCAAGTTTTGACTTTATATATTCGGAAATGACTTTTTGGCACCCCATAATATATATATATATATATATATTGTAAGATATGGCCGGCCATGTACCCCGGCCAATACCCCTAAGCCGCCAGGTGGAGCCCTCCTTGCAGCATGGAGGTCCCCAGAAGACCAGCAGGGCATTATGGACCATGTAGTTTTATGCACCGCCCTGCTGGATGCCATGGGGCCACGAGAGGGAGCTGCAGGGAGGACCAAAGAGTTCTTCATGCCCTATGACCCGAAGTTTGTCATAGGAAGAGCGACGGGCTTCCGGGTGAGAAAAACATTATTTACCCTGACCCGGAAGGAATAAGGACTTGTGGACTGTTGGGAAGGAACACCTCCGGTCAGGGAATATAAAAGGATCAGGGAGCTCCCAGACGATGAGCTGAGTTGGGAGGCAGGGTGGCTAAGCGCCTGGGAGTGGAGGATTGGTTTATTGTATTTGTGATTTATTGTTTATTGAAGAATTGTGGAGAGGAACGTGCTTTGTGCACTTTATTATTATAATAAAATATCATCATTGGATTTTACCTGGTGTCTGACGTATAGTCTGAGGGTACAAGGGTGCGAGAAGCATCTTATTCTGTTACAATATATATATATATATATATATATATATATATATATATATATATATATATATATATAGTGGACGCTGGCCCGGACACACACAGACGGACATCATATTTCACCCAACACACGCTTATTTACAAGTCAATTTACAGTTTTAGTGCACTCACAAAACCCCAGTGCCTCCAGCACCGATTCCCCAATGTCCAGGCCACACAGTTCCACTGCCTTCTCCTGGCCGCTTCTAGTCCTCCCTCCAGCTCCGTCCTCTTCCACCCGACTTCTGCCCATGACTGGAGGGAGGCGGCCCCTTAAATAGGAACCCGGATGGGCTCCAGCTGCTTCCCAGCATTCCTCTGTAGCCATGCCCCAGTGTGACGGAAGTGCCGGCTGCGCACCCGGAAGCTGTCCGGGTGTTCCCTGTCGCCTTCCCCGGGATATTCAGGCACTGGGGCACCGCCTGGCAGTGGCCACGGGTCCCTACAGGGCTGGGCTTCCAAGCCCTTTACCCGAGGCCCCCAACATAACCAGGGCGGACGCCCCCTCACGGTCTGGAGGAGCCTCCTGGGCGTCCCGGCCGGGCTCGAGCCCCGGCAGGGGACCACAGTATATTTTTATATATATATATATATATATATATATGTGTGTGTGTGTGTGTGTGTATGTATATATGTAGATATGTATGTATATATACGTTTATATGTGTGTGTGTGTGTGTGTGTATATGTTTATATGTAGATATGTATGTATATATATGTTTATATGTGTGTGTGTGTGTGTATGTATATGTATGTGTTTATATGTATACAGTATATGTATGGATATGTATATATATATATATATATATATATATATGTTTATGTGTGTGTGTGTGTGTGTATATATATATATATATATATATATACTAAAATACCAAGGCTCAAGAGAGAAGTAGTGTGTTAAAGAAGCAATGAAAAGAAAAGGAAACATTTTGAAAATAACGTAACATGATTGTCAATGTTATTGTTTTGTCACTGTTGTGAGTGATGAGTGTTGTTGTCATATATATATATATATATATATATATAAATATAAATATAAATATAAATATATATATATATTTACACACACACACAAACATATATATATACATACTGTATCTATACATATACACATACATATACATACACACATACATACACACACATATATACACACAAATACATATATATATATACATACATACACACACACATATATAAACATATATATACATATACATACATATCTACATATATACACACACAGCTATTTCAGTATCAGTGCAATACGCTGTTTGTTAAAACGGATGACACCCGCTCTTACGTGCAAGTCTGCGTGGATATTATGAACTATCGTATTTGTTCAAGTTCTATTTAAATTTTAAATAGAAGGAATTTTTATTAAGTCGACAGAAATATCTTTGGTAGGAATGGTAAAACAGACAGGAATATTATTCCTGAATAAATCAACTCAAACCTTAAACAACTTATAATATTTTGCTCTCCATAAAAATATATCCTGTCTAAATTATACAAGTTAGAAATAAAGTAAACATTAAAAGAACAAACATTCAAATTTCTTTACTCTTATGTAATTTTATATTTTATAAAAAATAAACTTAGATTTTAAATATCCCAAAAGATTTTGCTCTCCATAAAAATATATCCTGTCAAAATTATACAAATTCAAATATGAACATGCTGCATAACAAAACCTAGAAATATAAATAAAATGTGTTCCTTTCAGCAATAACAAATCAAATCATTCAGTTGTCTTTGCTCATATGTCATTTTAGAGCTGGACGCCTGGCATCTTTTTTTGGCAACAGGTTCGTTTCTGTTTGGTGTGAGGTTCTGTGTTGTGGAGATTCTCAGGATGGATTGCAGGTGCTCATCAGTGAGGCGACTCCTGTGTGCTGTTTTGTTAGTCTTTATCACTGAGAAGAGCTTCTCACACAGATATGTGCTACCAAACATGCACAAGGTTCGAGCCGCATGTAGACGGACTTTTTGTTCTTCAAAGTCACCAAAGCGCCGTGCAAACTCAGTGCGCTCAGTTTATCAGCAAAGTGCGATTTGGGAACACCGTAGTGACGACTTGGTTTAACATTACTTGGCAACAGGGAAAGTGGGGCAAGTGGTTGTGTCTCCCATAAAAGCAGCTCAATTGAAATCACTTTGTGATTGTGCACGGTAAAACGTCCGCTGAAGTGTCAGATTCTTATTTAATTCTTCTGCTTTCTGTATCTTCTGCATTGCATTCAGGTCTTTCAGGTTACCCTGATGTTTTGTTTTATAGTGCCGTCTTAGATTAAATTCTGTAATTACAGCCACATTAGCTCCACAAATGAGACACACGGGTTCAGTAAACATATACTCAGCCTCCCATCGGTTTTTAAAGGCTCTATTTTCAGAATCAACTTTTCTCTTCAGCATCGTGTGAGCTAGCTTTGCAATAACTTGCAGCATCTTAAGGTAGACTTGATTAACGCGGTAACTGTTCGGCAAGGCAGCTGAAGCGCTGCATTATGGGATCTGTAGTTTATTGTGTTACCAGCGCTTCATATACCCGGCTTTAATAACAATAATACAGTATATAAAATGATCTCGGGCGGATATAATTACGCGGGCGGATGTGGCCCGGCCCTTGAGTTTGACACATATGGACTAAATAGAACTTGAAAAGATATATTTTTCAAATGTGATCGCGCAATTCAGATAGAGTTGACGCAAGACTACAGCCTGCATGCCTCAATAAGTCATCCTCCCTGCCCTTACTTTTTACCGCTCATCTAATGAATACACTGAGTATGGCTTTACCAAAACAATCATTGATGGCTAATAAAGTATCCATTATTCGAGTATGTAGATCGGGTATATATATATATATACATATATATATATACCCGTATCGCAGCGGAGAAGTAGTGTGTTAAAAAGCTAGAAAAGAAAAGGGAACATTTTAAAAATAACGTAACATGACTGTCAATATACAGTATTTGTTTTGTGAGTGTTACTGAGTGTTGCTGTCATCAAGGATTTGATTATCATTATTTCTTTCAATCAGGTTCGTATTTGTAGGATGTGTTGTGTTCAAGTTACATTCCGTGTTTGTCAATCGTTGTAAAGATGACAGGTTTCATTCATCGATTCGTTTCTTACTGCATCAATAAACAGCTCGTCTTCTTCTTTATCTGAGACCTGACACACTGCATGCACGGTTTTTTACACTGTCTTCCTTTAGCGGGACATTGACTTTTTCCAACGTGTGCTTTGTTTCCGCAGTAGTTGGATTTATGAATATGCTTGTATGTATGAGACGCTTCATATTTTTGCTGCCTTTTCAATTGTGTAATTCGGTTTTGTTCAGCTCTTTGGAACTGTTGCTTTTATCTGTGCACTGCGCCAGTTCACGTGAGCCACTCGGTGTACATGCATCGAAGGTTCCCAGCTGTGCTGGTGCCATCTCGTGCTATGTCCATGGCTGTATTTAATGTTACCTTAGTCCTGGCACTTAAAACTTTCTCTCGCAGTTTCGCTGAGTTTGTGTCAAACACCACCCTGACCATCTCATCTTCCTCTCCATAAGCACAGTCCTTCACCCGTGAATATTTACCCGTGGCAGTTTGCTATTGGATTGCCGCTGACGGACGGCCTTATATGGGCAGGCACTAAATTACAAACGCCAGCGCAGCCTGTCTATGAACTTAATTTAAAGTGTAGGTTTACATCGTGCTTTGTTTCAAGTAGCAGAACTCATGAATATGGTTGTATATGTCACTCGCCGCTTCTTATTGTTTCGCTGCCTTCTCAATTATATAATGCATGTTTTCTTCAGCGCTTTTTGAGGTCTTCCTGGTTTTCTATGTACTGCGTGATTACGTGGGAGGCGTGATAATGTCACACGAAACTCCCCACGGCGTTGAAGCTCATCTCCATTACAGTAAATGGAGAAAACTGCTTCCAGTTATGACAATTACGCGTAGAATTTCGATATAAAACCTGCCCAACTTTTGTAAGGAAGCTGTAAGGAATGAACCTGCCAAATTTCAGCCTTCCACCCACACGGGAAGTTGGAGAATTAGTGATGAGTCAGTGAGTGAGTGAGTCAGTGAGTGAGTGAGTGAGTGAGTGAGGGCTTTGCCTTTTATTAGTATAGATATATATATATACTATATATATATATATATATATATATATATATGACAGCAATACTCATCACTCACAACAGTGACAAAACAATTACATTGACAATCGTGTTACGTTATTTTCAAAATGTTTCCTTTTCTTTTTCATTACTTCTTTAACACACTTCTTCTCCGCTGCGAAGCGCGGGTATTTTGCTAGTAACATATAAAAGCAAAAATTGTGGCATAAATTATAACCTATTGTTCAATAAAATTAACAGAGGCAATAGAACTTGTATTATTATTTTTTGTGAACAAATATAGAACTACATATACAAGGTAAATATCAATAAAGTCAAATGTATACAACATATGAGAGCAAGAACAGAAACGTGGCTCATTGTAGTCATTAGGGAGGCTATAGGATATCAGTTTAACCTGGATATTATCTACAGGACCAGTCTGCAGTTACTCTTGGCAAATTCTGAAATAAATTCATTAATGTCTAGATTTTCTGTGATGTTTTTCTCATGTGCCAGAATGACTAAATTTCTCTTCCTTGAATGCAGCATTGTTCGGTGGAGTGGAGTGAGAATGCGGTTCAAAGTAGAGAAAGAGCTTTCGCATTCAGTTGAAGACACACCAATGATGAGTGCTGTGACATGTAGCGAATGCAACATAGGGAAGGCCTCTTTGTACTGCTGAATGCATTTGCATGCTTCAGAGAGATTAGCATCAGCTTGCAGTTTATCGATCAACATTGGTTTTGCCACAGCCATTTCATTTTGCAAGCTCATGCTGTTTTGCTCTGTGCCTGCAAGTGCCTGAAGTGGTTTCAGGAGAGAATGATCAAGAAATAATTCTGATTTTGGCAGGAGAAGCGATGTGGCCCTCAATAATTCAACATTTCTCTGAGAGAATCTTGTCTCCATTTCCACAATAGCTCTATCAAGAATGCTGAACATAGCCTTTTTAAAAGTCTGACTAGGAGCGATTTGTTCATCAGAGTCACCATGCCCAAGCGTAGATACGACAATACTATCATCAAGCTGTGAATTAACTTTCCGGTTTTTTTTCAGCGAATTGGTAAGCCTACTTTCACACTGAGAGAAATGATCCTCCCAGAATGATTCACATCTCATCTCCTTCAGTGTGGCCAGTGAAGCTGTCACCACCTCCCCAGCAGTACACAAATCCACTGCATGTGCCTGTAGAATTGTATTGGCTGGTTTCAGCACACCAAGCACATGAAGGAGGAATTTTCCTGTATTGAAGAAATTCTGCTTTTTTAATTGGTTCAAAAGATCACATGCCTCTATGCAAATGTCAAAAGGGGCAGTGTCCGCCTCTGCTACCTATGAGAGAAGCCCCCTTATAGCTTCCTCATTGTCGACAATGGACTTTGTGACATCATAATGACTGGTCCATTGTATTTCTAGAAGTCTTGCCAGTGTGGGAGTATTTTATGTGTGTGAAACATAATGTCTGTGACAAAATGTGTTCAATGAATTTGACCAGTCAAAGAACTTCTTAGCCAGAGGTTCTGATTCCATTGCATGTATCACTGCTAAATGGAGCTGGTGGTGGTAGCAGTGTACATATGGAATATACTTACCAACTTTGTTTTGTAACAAAGCCTGGACACCACCCCTTGCCCCAGACATGACAGAAGCACCATCAAAACACTGACACACTAAATTGTCTGGGCTGTAACCTAGCTCAGAGAGATGTGATAGAATTTGGTTACAAATATATTCAGCATCAAGCTGATTCAGTTGAATTTAGCCAATCGGGTGTTCTTCAGGGATGGAGTTCTGGACAAATCTAATCACTACAGAGAAGTTCTCAAAGTTACAGCGATCCCTGGTACCATCACTTTTAATGCAACATCCATAGGAGAGTCAGCTTTTTCATATTTGGTCCTGATATCTTTTATCACCCATTTTGGCAAGAGTCTCAATTATTTCGTTTTGAATTTCATTGGATGTGTATTTTGCGTTGTCTGGGATGTATTTTACAATTTCTGCAAGTTTGGCATCTTTTTTGATTGTGTAATCAAAGAACTTAAGGAAAAGTCTCTCCTCCCCACCTTCCTGATTGTGACCACACAAAGCCAGTTCATTGACTGCAAGGAACTAAACGGCCTCCCCAATGCTTTTCACATAATATCTATTCTTTTCTATCTGGGTTGGACCCAGTAGTTGAACTATGCAGACATGGCTCTGACGTGCGGGATACTAGACGCGAGTTTGTGGAAGGCGCCAACGTCTCTTCCTAGAGCTTTTTTCCAATTAGTGTAGCCGTGTTTGGTGAATATGTCATCGCGGTCCGAATTGGAAACACTAGATTTGCGGCAGGCAAAGCAAAGGCTGGCATCACGGACAACAGAATATTCAAGCCATAGTCAAGACTGATACCAGCTTGCACTAAAACATCCGAGTGTCTTACCGAATGCGCGCTTGTGATAATTAATTAAAATGGGCTGGGATGGGCTATCCATATTTAAGTCAGGCAGACCGGACTGTATATTTTGTTGAAGGCAGAGGTTTGGAGTACCCGACACGGGCGCAGAACTGGAGGATTGTGTAGGCTTATCTACATCTTTTGGAGTTTCAGTTCCCGACGTGGGTGCGCTGTGTTGCGTGTTGGTTGCAGCCAACCGTGGAGCCAGCAGCTCGCGGAGGGACATAGGTTGATGATGTCTGCTTTTTTAATAAGCCACCTATGCATAGCCTTTGGTGTTACCAACCAGAAAATAAAAGAAGAATGGAACGTATACGCTGTTTTAATTAAAGAATGCGGTCAACAGGTCGAAAACGTGCTGCAAAATGTACGGCGAAGTGAAATGTGAAAATCAAATGGTATTCTTCTCCAGAGTTTTCATTGGACAGACAGAGCATTTCGCAGGGTGGGCACGGCTTGTCACTGTGGGGCAGTGCCCTCCCCAGCCCCACCATGGTCACGCCTCCGGTTACATTACTGCGAAGACGGCAAAAAATATATCACTTGATATTTCGGTGCGTGCCACCACGCGCACCCCTTGCCCACCGACAACCCCCACGAGGTGACGCCCATGATTCCCATCACACACATTAAGGGACCTGAGCGTCGTTAGATAGAAGAGCCTACTCTGTCCCACTTTTTTAACAGCACAGCTCTGTTATTCATTCAATACTATACGCTTTTCAACGGACTGCCAGGTATTTTTACAACATAAGTTTGCATCACGTCCTTCTTATTTATGGTTTCTGATCTCAGTGGTTCCCTGCCATGCAACTTATTTTACACAAAATATTTTCTTAAGATCCTCTTTAGCTTGATTAAAACTTAAAAAAATATATGTAGTTGGTACCAATATATGAATCCAGTGTTCTGATTGATATTCAATTCCCTGGTTACTGTCCGTGCAGAGTTTGCAGATCCTTTCATGTAATGTTTAATCCCTGAATGTAAAAAGAGCTTAACTGTAAAACAGCATGTATTTTCTTTGCTGTAGTATACCTTAAGATTTCAGCTTATTTTAGTCCAAAATTGAAAAGATAGTTGTGGTCTGTCTCTATTAAGGGCAACTTTCGCTTAGTTTTGTATATTTTTAAACATGTCTCATTAGTGCTTGCTAAAGTTTTTCACAGTATGTGTTACTTTTACTTTGGTTATTTTTTAGTTCTGTTTTTAGGTTGTGGCAGCTACTTGTTATTTTTCTAATCTAATTTGATTTGTTTTTATCTGATTTCAGTTAAAGAAGAAAGTGATACATCATCAGCTGGCTCTAATAGAATATGAAGCAGCTGTCTGTCTCTATAAAAAGTGGCATCTCCTGCCCTGCAAAACTCGAGCTGCCGGTTATAACTTATAGACTACATTTTATGATTTTTCCTTTGCATTCAGTGACCAAAGCTATACACACACATATAGACACATACATATATTTACCTGTGTGTATGTATGTATTTATATATATATATATATATATATATATATATATATATATATACCTGTATATATTCACACACACACACCTATCTTCATTATATATACTGTAAGATATGGCCGGCCATGTACCCCGGCCAATACCCTCAAGCCGCCAGGTGGAGTCCTCCTTGCAGCATGGAGGTCCCCAGAAGACCAGCAGGGCATCATGGACAATGGAGTTTTTATGCACCGCCCTGCTGGATGTCATGGGGGCCACGAGAGGGAGCTGCAGGGAGGACCGAAGAGTTCTTCGTGCCCTATGACCCGGAAGTTCGTCATAGGAAGAGCGACGGGCTACCGGGGTGAGAAAAAGCATTGTTTACCCTGACCCGGAAGGAATAAGGACTTGTGGACTGTTGGATTGGGAACACTTCCGGGTCGGCGGATATAAAAAGACTGTGGGAGCTCCCAGACAGACGAGCTGAGTTGGGAGGCAGGGTGGCTAAGCGTCTGGGAGATTGGAAGATTTGGTTTATTGGTTATTGTTTATTGAGTATTTGGGAGTGGAGGGTGCTTTGTGCACTTTATTATTATAATAAATATCATTATTGGACTTTTACCTGTTGTCTTACGTGTGGTCTGAGGGTACAAGGGTGCGAGAAAACCCTAAATCTGTCTCAATACACACACATACAACACACACACACACACACATATATATAATTTGTATGTGCGTGTATATATGATGTAGATAGGTATGTATATATATATGTGTATATATAGATATGTATATATGTATATATATATGAAGATATGTATGTGTATATACAGTATATGTATATATGTATGTATATATATACTGTATATATATGTAGACTCAAACCGATTATAACAGCAGCAATCCAAGCTGTGAGAAAACACTAAAAAGGAGGCGTGTCAGACGTTGTGATACATTTTCTAAAGCAGAAAACAACTTTGTGACGCTGTGGCCAAACAATTACTTTGACAATCATTTTACGTTATTTTTACACACGACTTCTCCGCTGCGGCTGTTATTTTGTTATATATATATATATATATATATATATATATATATATATATATATATATATATATATATATATATATTGTGTCAGGCGCTATATAGCAAAATATTCTATTTTAACAAAAAAAAGTCAGTTTGTTTGAAAACAGTGCTGTTTTATTTTCTTAGATGTGACATTACATTTTATTTTACTACATCCCAAGTAAGTTCCTTTCTGCTGAAATGGGACACTCCCCACAATTCTGCTTGGAGGGCTGCCAATCTTGATCTTGAGTTGTTTCATCGTGTGGTGTGTGTGCTGTACCAGTGCATGCTCCCAAACCTGACCTGACCTAACCTTGATCCTGAACCGGATGATCAGTTTAAAAAATCAATGGATGTATAAAAGGTTTTAATGCAATGGATTTCTTTTCTAGTTTTATTTTTTAGGTTGTCAAAACAATCATATGCTAAAAATGTAAAGCATGTTTTATTTTAATAATGTAGCCCCAGAAACTGAAGTGATAAAAAGATTACAAGGTGGGTGGACAAGCCATTTGACTTTTCTTAGAGTGAACTTTTAGCTTTATGATGCATGAAAACCAAAATGAGAGCATTAGCCCTTTTCAGTGCCTTCATTCTTCTACGACTGTAGGAAGTAAGTATCTCAGCAGTTCCTTATCTTCTTGACCAGGACGCTAAAGGAGGGGAAGACAAAGCATCCTAAATGTTTATACTGGTCTGACCCAGTAACTTTATTTTTATTCTAAAAATAAGTCTCTGTGTTGAAGGCACATCATAAATCCAAATAAATGATAGTGTTTTAAGGGTGAAAACATGTTGCGTTTGTCTTCCTTGCAGTGACTTTCCATCTTCAAGATGATAGGCAATGCTGGTTATTATAAGTCTAAGCAATTTTGGTTTTGCTTTCTCAAAGGCACATTTTCTTACAGCTCTTCTCATGGTACACAAATACTTTAGGACAATTTGAAGATTTCATCTGGATTAATCAGCAATCATCGCCCAAACCAAGGCGTCAATGTGAGGGAGTGCTGAAGCAATGGAGATCTGCTGGCTTGTCCACCTGTAAATATTTACATGAGCTACACATTTCGTATCATGGTGCGATTTGAAGAAAAGATTAATGAGTGTTTATATAGGGTGGTCCAGATCTAATTATGCAATTTTCATTACGCTATAACTTATTAAATTTATTACATAGAAAATCACCCGAAAAATCCTGGACCATTAAGAAATGTGTGAACTGATGACATGAAGAATCATCTTCGCGCCGAACTGGAATCATCCCTCGTAAATCAAAGTTGTCCAGACGATATGGATCTGCATAATTAGATCTGGACCATCCTGTATAATATTGTAATGTGACGTGTTATTTCAGTATTTTTTTATCTTTTTGCCTTTCTTCAGTCTGTTCTGTAACGTTTATTGTCCTTGCTGACTAGGACTCATCATGTAAATCATGCTCTTAGCAAACAGCTTGAGTATGGCTGCTACCATTGTGGATGTGCATGGTGAGACAGTAGTTAGCGGTTCTTCTTAATGAATATAGCATTCCTTGATCCAAATCATGTGTCTGTTTGTGTCCATATGGAGTGTGCATGTTCTCCATGTTGTTCATGTGGGCTTTCCTCCAGTACTCCAGATTTCCTTTCATACCACCAAAGTTATGTAAGTTAGATTAACTGCTGATCCTAAATTGGTATGTGTGGATCCTGTAATGGGTTCCTGCCCAGGATTTGCCCCACTGAGACCCTGAATTGGATTAAGTGGATTTGGGTTCAATAAGGGGATTTTTTTGGGGTCAGTAAGACTAAACCATCTTGAATACTGGAGAAGTGGCCATGAAATAAAATCAAGTAATGGTGGAATTCTGCCAGAACTCAGATCTCAGAAATTAAGGTCAGAAAAAAATCCATAACTTTAGAATATGACCCAATTTGTTAGGTGAACAGGTCAAACAACAAGAACATCAGTTCAATCCCAACATAATTTGATACTGACCAGTATGCAAACACCATGCAAAAATTATAATCTAAACAATTGTAGTAAATATTAAATAACTTCATGCACTATTCTTATAAGCTTTTAAGACATAACACACTTAGGTCTGTTATGTTTTGTTTACCTTTGTGGAAAAAAAAAATTTGCTATCCAGTGGGGTTGTATTTTCTTTTTATTTCCCACTTATCAGATACTGAAGACTGAGTTACGTCAGTACTGACACTGGCCATACTGTTTTCTGATTGAATGCCACCACAAGCCATGGGATAACTTTTGTACAGTTTTCCTCTGTGTTCCACTATTTTGACATCCCTTGAATTATTGTATAGTAGAAACATTTCAAAGTATACCTCCAAATGCAGAATATATCATTTCTTCAGATTAGGATGTGTATATTTAAATAATTTCAAGTGTTTGTTATGAGGTTTACAATATTCATTCAAATGCCTTTAATGTTAACATTATAAGGATCCAACACTGTTAACCATCTTCTGCCACCAGACTTAGGACACAGTGCCACCCCAACAATACCTCTGGATTTGGAAGTATCAGACCTCAGAACGTGCAGATTGCCATTCCTGTTCATCTGTCCTCTGCACAGACATCCCACAGAGTATTGTACTGAGCCCTCTGCTTTACTCTTTAACAACCTACAGTATGACAGACAAACTCCTTCATTATATTTGTTGATGATGACCCCACTATACTTGTAATCCTGATCATCAACAGAATGCTTACAGACTTCTGACACAGTGATGTCATGACAACAAACCCAAACCCCCATAACAGCAAAGCCAAGGAGCTAGTACATTTCAGGGAAGAGTAGGCAAAACACACTTCTATCTATATATTAGACAATATTCTGGGGAAAATGACAGAAGGTTTAAGTGATAGAGTTATTATCATTAATGACCTGAAGTGTGTGCAAGTCATTATGACTGTTATTGAAATAGGCTCACCATTATTACCATTAGTGTAGCTTGACTTGGAGCAACACAAGAAGAAGACAGGGACAATAAATAAACACAGATTGGTGCTATAGTAGGCTAGCCTGCCCTAAATGTAGTTAAATTTACAAGGTTTCTGGATCTCATCTGTTTTTGTATGTTGAGGCATACAGTAGAGTCACAAAAATGTGTTTAAAATCATAATAGAGGCAATTAACATATACATTATTTCTCTTATTCCTGCTAGACCCTTTGTTTAATCATCATGGGGAGCTAGGGTGACTCTATTCACACTTTCATATTTTTTATTATATAGACATTGATTAGAAGGTCCAAAATACCAACTTTAGCTCTTGTTTATTTATTCTTACCAGTCTGGTCACTATCAGGTTGACTGCTTCTGTAGTTACTGTAAATCTGTAGACACAGGCAATGAATACCAAAACAAGCACAGGAGATGGTCTGACTTTTATTAATATCTTATTGGTTAATGTAAGTATGCCCAAAAAGAAGCACATTACTGTAATAACATAATAACAATGCAACCTGAATAGGAAATAGTTTGTTTTGTGAAAAGAGTAAACATCCAGTATGTTTAGACTACCAGATGGCTCTGTTTCTTAATAAACTGATTGGTCTCTGATGTGGCATGTCCTCTGGATGAATAGAATGGCAGAGGCTTCTTTGCCATGTTTTGTTAGCCTAAATTTATGCTGGCTATGTGCTTCCTTGATACACCTCTTGGATCAAAGGAGGTCATAATGTATTTACGATGACTCAGCTTTTTCATATTAGCCCCCTGCTACGACAAACTAGTTTTTTCAACAGGTCTTTACTACACTCTTAACTATGGGACATTCAGAAAGTTTCCATACTTTTCTAAACTCTATTTATTAAGAATTTCACAAACAAATTACATCAATGAGTTCATGTCTGTAAAGAACAACCTAACCAACCTTTTTCATAGTATATGGGGTGGATCCTCGAACCTTTCACTTTGTCATGTGTGTTTTTTTACAATAGTTAAATGACAATATAAAGAAAATACATGACTAAATCAGCAATCCCAAAGACTTTTACACAATATGATTATTTAGATAATTAGGCACTTAATAGTATTTCAAGTAGAAGTGGTTAGCACTTCATATGGAGTTTACCTGTTCCTTCTGTGTCTGCATGGCTTTACCTCCTGCAACTCTGTTTTTCCTCCCACATACATAAGATCATATTTCTGAGGCTGACTGGCAATTTCAAACTGGCCCAGTTTGAGTGTAATGTGCCGGTGTGCATTGGACTGTCTCCCTGTCCAGAGTTGGTTCCATTCTTGCACTCAGTGTTTCAGCCTCCTACAACTTTGATTTTAATTAAGTAAGTTTTGGAATTTTATGTTACATTATTCATTTATTATTCTGTGTATTCACAAGCACACAGGGATCAGACTATGAGCTCACTCAAGATTGGACTGTATTATATGATTTTACCTAAATTGAATAAAGCTTGTAAACTATTAAGCCACAGAATATTGCTTAGTAAACACAATAAAACACCAGTGAAAATGTTTATGTGTTTTCACCAGTGTTGCAGAAATATAAAAGCCTACACTTACCAACTCAAAGATACTGCACAGGTCTCTTCTAGCAACCTGTTTAGTTTGAGAAGCATGTGGACACAGCAGAACACAATACAAAGAGTATTGCATCAGTTCCTTCAGAGCTCCAAAATAGGAACCTTCAGACTAAATAGAAAAGGAATAAGTCAGGCAGTGAACAACTTTAGCACCATCTTAAATAACAAAGCAAAACAAAAAAACAGCAAAAATCAAATACAAAAAACAAAAAGAAGAAATTGTTTAAACAGTGAATATGAGACAAAAATAAAGACCAAGTGCTCACTGTCTGAATGGAAACTCTGGAACCTCAAAAACTGCAGAAGAAAGACCAGTGGGTCCAAAAGAACTACAAGAATGAGAAGAAAAGAAAAGCTACATGTCACCAGCAAACGTACTCATTCTGAGGAATCTGGAAACAAACTCCATGAAAACCAGGCAGCCCACAGCGTGATAACATGGAAATCCTAAATTTGGGATGCTATACAACAAAATATTGCATCAAGAAATAGACATTTTATATCATTTTAGTTTGAGTAGAAGTCATAAACATATTGAAAGGGTATGAGGTGTCAAAAGCAGGTCAAATTTTTCTCTTGCCAGCCCAAAGGAGACCCACCCAAATTCAGCTGCCCTACCAATTGCTTACAGCTTCAGCCATATTTACCAAAATCTTTATAAAGAATTTATTACACAAAATAGAAAAAAGTAACAAGAAATGTTCAAAAAGAGCAAAAATAAATTCCCTGAAAGGTAGTTCAAAACATCCAAATCTCCCAAACACCACCTTAACAACAACAACGGTATTTATTTTAATAGCACATTTTTATACAAGGTGTGTAGTTCAAAATGCTTTATAAGAGGTTTAAAATGCAATAAAAACAACAAATTAGAAATAAATAAACATACAAATGAATAAACAGAATACCAAAAATAGTAAATAAGAATAAATCAATACATGCTACTTCACTATTACCATTCAGGAGTACAGAAGCTCTGAACCGCACAGTGAAAAAAATTATGGGATAACCCTTATCTCATACATACGTGAAAATATCCCGAACGTACGAGATGTTTTCACGTTCATACGAGATACCTTCATGTACGTACGAGATGTTTTCACGCTCGTACGAGATGTCTTCACATACGTAAAAGATAAGGGTTATTCCATAATTTTTTTCACTGTGCGGTTCAGAGCTTCCGTACAGGAATGATAAAAGTGCAAAGATCAAATGAAGGGGGGAAATGGAGAACTTCTGTAAAAAGAGATTCTTCAAAGGGTGGAATAAACAGGGAAAAAGACAGAAAAGCCAAGGTTAAAATAACTCCTTCCAAATCTAATGCACCTCTCCTAAGCTTTCTTTTTCAAGGGCTTAAATAGCAGAGAGTAGTGTCAGGGGTGGTGAGGTTAGGGGGGGCCAGGCTTCTTGGGATACCATCCACAGAGCACAAGGGACATAAGAAACCACCACATTATGCATAGAAATCAAACAGATAGAACACTATTAACATAATACATAATTACAATAATACTCTAGCTGACAGACAACCAAAAAAAAGCTCTATTTTTGATAAAAAATAACCAGAACTAGTAAAAGAACAAATCAAAAACCTAATGACAAATCAGTGAAACAAACAAGCTTATACAGTACATGCATACACACATAATGCATTTATTGTATGTTTATACGTGTTGTCACACACGCGCACATGGGAGGCAGCTAAAGGACGTGAATGAGAGTTATTCCATGCCGGACCAGGTGGTGGTGGAGTACACTAACTCTTTGTCTCACTTCTCTGCAGACCAGTTACGGGAACTTTCGCCTGGCCCTAATGACGTCAGTTCCGGTTCCAGCCCCATTGATGATGCCAATTCTTCTGTTTGCCTTTAAAACCACCATTTTGACCACCATAATCAGTTCAGTTCTAGACTCCAATCTGTACACATCAGTACAATAATTCATCCAATTTTGCAGCCTGAAAGTGATATATGGGTGGCTGCCCCAAACCTTTTTGTGGTTTTTGTCAAGTTTATGACAATGTTTATGAATATATGTGTGCATGTGCATATAGTAAATGCAAACACATCTTGATTTAGTTAAATTTAACTATATATTGCATCTATTTTTTTCCTTTGCACACTGCTTATAGTGCTTATTTAATTAGCTTTGACGGAATATGTGAACACTTGTCATGCCATTGATACACTATTTACTCTCAATTTGAATTTGAGAGAAAGACGGCCAAATTGTCAACATTAATGGTTGCACATGTGCCAAATTGGAGGCAAATGAATTGCTTAGTGGCAATATGCCCAGTATGTGTTCTTTGTGCTCTTAAGGGGCAATTGGCACGGATGTTGGCATATGCTCAATAGTCAGAGAGTTGCAGCTGGATGGAAACAAGCAGTCATGTCCCAGAAGACTAGAGGAATGGTCAACCATTAGTTGCTATTGCTGTCAACTGTAGCAACACAGGAGATAACAACAACCCCTAGCTGTTACAGAGCATAGAGTCCTAAAAGGAAAGAAGTGAAAGGTTGAAAATATCTATGAGTACAGAAGTTAGCTGATCTGAAGGGTTTAAGGACACAAATTGAAAACCAGTCTGGACCAGCTACATTTTCTCAAGTATTTCTCAACAAGTATAACCATATCAACATGATTTGCAATATATATATTGGATTTATTTATGATTAAGCTTTACTTTATTAACTATTCCATAATTAAAAATTAAGTTATTAAATCTTAAATTTGATAATATTAAAATCATATTGTTTATACAGAAAATTTTATATTTCAAATACTGTGTTCATTTTGTAGAATTATTGTGTAATTTATTTATATATTGTTTCTTTATAATTTCAGGAAATGATGAAGGTGATGCATCTTCAAGTGGTTCTAAATGATATTTGAAATAATTGTGTTTTCATATTACTGTATTACAAAATTAATCTATTACAGCATTTAGGACAGAAACAATAGGTTTCAAAGGAAAAATATTTAAAAACGGAGTGTCTTCTGGTCGTCTGTTTGCTTCTATTCTTCATTGCCAAGACTGCTTCGAATCTGTTGAACCCTCAACAAAAAATATTTATGTTTGTGAGAAGCATGTACAATTCAATTCTAGAAAGTTCAATTCTGGACTTTTGGTTTGTAAACATGTTTTTCTACAGTTCTTGTATTTAATTTTTGGACACCATCACACTGCCCTTTTATTCATAGTAGGCACAACATCTTCATCAAAATAAAATACTGGTTTTTTTTTTCAAAATGCTCTGAAACAAAAGGGAGCTCTGTAGAGTGCAAAAGAAGTTACCTCTAATAAAGTCAATCAAATAGCAAACAATTTCCCAAAACAGTAATCCAATTTCAAAGTCAAGAAACTGAACAGGTCCTGAACATTACAATAAGCACAAAGCAAAGCAAAAGACATAAGAACTCACCAAGTCCTTTCACAATGAACCACAAGGAACTGTGAGTTTGCCCCTCACCTTTATTGGGCTGTAGCCAGTTCCTTGCAGTGATGGGTAGGTGTGCCCGCCTCCTGGGGAAAACACATGAAACATATGCAGCATAACACAGGCATAGAGAATATAGCTAATAATAACAAAACTAATATTAGCATAAAATAATGACTTGAAAACGAATAAAAGAGGCATAATTTTTTAATCCTTTTTCAATGAAAAATTAAAGAACTGTGCTTTGCCTTTGGAACATAGGTTTTAATGGTTTGAAATATTAACTTTAAAAACCTTTGCTCCTTTAATGTCTGCCTTTTGATCTTGAGGTCAGACTGCCTATGGTTGTGAGGCCTACTCTGTTAGTACAGACCTGGTTTAAGAGGCCTGGCTTGTTTCTTTTTTGAGGCCTGCACTCTATTTTTAACATTTTATGCTATGACTTAATGCACTTATTACTTTTTGTCTTTGTACAGAGCAGACTGATTGAGCGTATGCTCTATGCTCCATGCTTCACTTCCTTCATACAGGAGTTATGTTGATTCCTCCTTCTCATTTGGGAGCAAATCATCTCAGTCAATGCTGCTGCCTGAATACAATTTTAAGAAATTCCGTAGCAGGTCTCAGAACATTTTGCAACACTCTTTCGGGGATCCGTTCATAAACTACGATTTTAAACTTTTGATCAAGTATTATTTTTGAGTGAAATCTTACAGACTAATTTTTTGTCCGCTCTTGAAATTCTTCAAGAATTTGACTGACCATTGTTCATCCCTGTTCTTGTATAAAGGGTCCCAAGGAAATCCACTACTGCTCTTTGAATATGCTCACCATTTATGACGAATGGCTCCTGCACTAACATTGACAGGTAACTAGTAGCTTTCTCTTGGCAGACGCATTATAAACTATTAAGTCAACAAGACTGTTTGGGGCAGAGGTTCACTGGTGGGATAAAGAAAGGAAAGGACAGAGTTAAAGAGTAACTTAAGAAATGACAGGGAGCTTTAATAGTGCTGGAGTTCAGCATTCTTTTGAATCCTGTCCGGTTGATGCTTCCTTAGTTTATTTTGATATTATTAACAAACCATTTTTTTTTTTTAAAGTTTACTTCTTAAGGGTGGCACGGTGGTGCAGTGGTAGCGCTGCTGCCTTGCAGTTAGGAGACCTTGGTTCGCTTCCGGGTGCTCTGTCCACCACAGTCCTACCACAGTCCAAAGACATGCACATTAGGTGCATTGGCGATCCTAAAATTGTGCTTGGTGTGTGTATGTGCCCTGTGGTGGGCTTGGTGCCCTGCCTGGGGTTTGTTCCTGCCTTGCACTCTGTGTTAGGATATAGCGAGTTGGACAATGACTGACTGAGTTTACTTCTTACTTTTCTGGGTATGGAAGAACACCACAAAAGTGTCTTTTTCCATTTCATTGTTCTTATTTATATTTATTTTAAGAAATTCCATATATGGCTTGTTCCATTTTCACTCCAACGTAAGTATGGCCTTAAAAAGAAGGAAAAGGATGGAGGAATGCTGTTTTATTACAGTAAAATTATTGAAAACAGCAAAGTAATAGTGGATTTTCTTGAAAGAAAATGAGGGAAAGGAGCCTTCAGTTTACTGAATACATTGCGATAGGCTTAAAAAGACAAACATGGAGAATCAAGAACGATTGAGGTGCCACCAGACTACCCTGTTTAATGCGGTTGTCTCAAGCAGTTGCAGCACAGGTTGGGAAGACATGTGACCTGCTTCTCACCAGGGGCCTCAGTATAAACGGTGCGTACGCACAGAAATGTTGCGTAAGAACTTTTCTACATTCAAATCGCGATGTATAAAACCTACACTTGGCGTAAAGCCACTCACTTTTCCACGGTACCTCATACCTTGTCGTACGCAAGTTCTCCACTTGGTTTTGCAGACTGGCGGCACCCAGCATCAAAGCAATGCTACTGTTCCTGTGTGGTTACATCTTATTTTCCGGCTTTATAAATACACTGAAACTAACCGCATATTGTTTATTAGTGTAATGCATCTGATTGTAGTTAAGTTGTAACAATATAATGGTCCAGGGAACAGCCATAGTATTCCAAATACCATAACTGCTTTAGTGTTGTTACTCTCACTTCTCCTTCTACTCCTTCTTCTTCTTCTTCTTCTTCTTTCAGCTGCTCCCATTAGGAGTTGCCACAGCGGATCATCTTTTTCCATATTACTCTCACTGCACCACTCGGAGTATTTATATCACTATATATGAGTGTGAATCACAGCAGCAGCTAATCGGAAAGAGAATTATCGGTATACAGCTTCAAGCACACGCTGTCTCAGCCACGGCAAAACGTTTCAAAGCCTTTCCTGTACGGACCTCGCGGTTCAGAAACAGTTTCATCTCAAGAACTTTAAACGCACTTAATCAATTTCTCCTTGTAGAACTGTTTGTACTTATAAGTACAATCACCCCACTGTAAACTTGCACTACAGTTATAATATCACACAATCTGAGCCACTTTATAAAGCGCGTATTTACATATGATAACGATATCATTTTTATGATGAAATGCAGCAAAATATGTTTATTATATTATACAGATAAAACTTGAACTTCATTTAAATAATCTATATTCTTCACTGGGACTGGCATGAAGGATAGAATAATTAAACATGTACTATGAAGATATTTCAATGTTCCTTAAACGTTTTGAAGAATCGGCGCTGTAAGTTTACAGATGGCTTAACGTCTATTACAGAGCTGATTGTGTGGCGATCGGTTACTTGGAGAAAGAAAAGCAAGGACTGCAGGGACGGCTACGCCAATATATATTGAATATAAAACAGAAAGAGAAAATAACAAGACAGCTAAAAACGCAGCGACAAATTCCGGCAAAAGTTAAATGCTTGTGTCATGAGCACGAGGCGGCTATGCAGTGTCCGCAACGGACATGGCCATCCACCGTGCATAAGCTACCTTATTGATATTGGCAGGCGATGGAGCCACCGATTCTTCCTCTGCCCAGGGCCACCACAAGCCTAGAGCCGCCCCTGAGTACTGCTGCAATAAATTATTTCATCGAAGGTCGCACACAATCACTGCGACGTGAAACTCATGTTTAATAACGTGCTTTAACTCCTATCATCATGAAAATGATATCACGTATACATCTCAGTATTTTAGTTATTCAGAGAGCTGTAATATCATGAATGTAATGGATTCTGTGTCCAGTTTAAGAAGCAAGCAGTGATTCACACACACAGAGCACATAGAAGGTCAAATACAAAACAAAGCATTTAACGTGCTACTTTAATTATGATGTGATTTGAGAAACTGGTTAATTAAACGATTTTAAGATGAAGTTTATGATGTTCTACTTTAATGACAAAATAAACTACATGATTAAAGTGGAAATTTGAGATTGAGGTTGACATTTTGTGCTTTTTCCCCACTGTGTGCCTTTTTTTCTCTGTACCCTAATAAGCTTTCATATGACACTCAGACAATCGCCTTTTCACGGCAACTTTGATATGTGACTTCTTTTTTATTTCCGGCACTGTGCGATTTTGTGACCGTGAGCTTTCAAGTTTCACGCTATGTCACTCGATCAACTTCCTTTTGTTGATTATACCACGGTTTAATTAAACAAATAGTAAGTTTTTCCTTTGCATCCACTTGGTATTAGCTGAAATTCGTATATTTTCCCATTGTCTTTTTACAGAAGGCTGAGCTTAAGAGCGATTTATATTGATTTGATTTGATTTATTGATGTGGAAGTTGGAGTACACACAGATTCTTGCATCTGGATTTTTCTGTGCGTAAGCACATTTTGGCTTTTGTGCTTACGCCATGTTATAGTGCGAGTTCTATGCACGGCGTTATACATGAGGCCCCTGGTCATAGTTGACATGTTCTTTATGGTGAGGTTTGATTTATATGAGTGATAGGTTACGTGAGACGAGAGTGCGTGCAAAGCTTGACATTTTCAGCCATCTTTTGGCTGATTGGACTCTTTAGTCTGGGGAGTGAAACAGAAATATTTATACTAGATTTTTCTGCCAATTATTTATATCTCTTCACCGCAGAGAAGACCAACTATCCTTGCACAAGTGACAATGTCTTTAATATAAAAAATAATATGCAGACTTGTGGTGGACTTTCGGTAATTATACAATATGTCAATGAAAAGGCAAAATTAAATACATTTCACATTTGCAAGAAGTACCTTTATGAGAATAAAAAAGTTTATTATGTAACCTTTGAAGACAAATGTGTTTTGATTAGAAGAATAAAACAGACATCAGAAAGTCAATTGATTTGTCTGTTCATTGTATAATGAACCCAAGTTAAATGAGAGAAGTCATTAAACTGTATAGAAAAACAATGTAAATCAGATTACATAAGAACATAAGACATTTGACAATTGAGTGAGAGGAGAGCATTCAGTCCATCAAGTGTGTTTATTTACTGAATAGCTAAACTGTCCTAATATCTCATCCAGATACTTCTTAATTTTGTCAGTTTCTGCTTCAACTATATATCACTGCTCTTTGCCACAACTCTGTGTAAAGAATCCCTTCCAGGCTTCAGTCTTAAATACACTTAGATTTTGTAAGATTTTAATAGAAAAATCAAGGTAATCAGTGCATTACAATTCCATGGGTCTGAGTGTAATTTCAAGCCACCACAGTTTCTATTGAATCTACTGTACACATTTTTCTTGTGCCTGCATGGGTATTTCACATGGTCCTCAGCTTTCCTCCACTATTGCAGTGATGTGAAGATTTGGCTAATTGTTAAGTCTAAATTAGTGCAGTGTAAGAGAGTATGAATGGGTTTGTAGGAATATGCTCTGTGATTGACTGGCATCATGCTTTCCACTGGGATCTCTCTTTAGGAAACATAATGTTAATTTTCACTCATATGCAGATGACACCCAGTTATACCTTTCATTTAGATCAAGTGAAGTTTCTCCGATGTCGTCTTAAATTAGTTGTTTTAGTGAAGTAAAGGAGTGGATGGATGAGAACTACTTGTCTTTAAACACAGATAAAACAGAGATCTTAATTGTTGGAGGGAATGACGCTGATCACAACAATATTTTTTCATCATTTAACTCAGTTGGAATCACCATTAATTTTACTGAATCAGCCCGCAATCTAGGAGTTATCTTTGACTCTAGCATGTCATTTAAAGCGCATATTACAAAGTTGTCCAAATCATGTTTCTTCCATCTTAAAAATGTTAGGAAATTAAGGCACTTTCTAAATAAACAGGATTCTGAGAAATTAATTCATGCATTTATTTCTAGTAGGATTGACTACTGCAATGCAGTGTTCACTGGATGTTCAAACTGTTCTTTATGCAGCCTCCAGTTAATCCAAAATGCGGCTTCAAGAATTATTACAAGAACAAGAAAATACAAACACATCACTCCAGTTCTTAAAACCTTACACTGGCTCCCGGTTAAGTTTAGGGCAGATTTCAAAATCCTCCTTTTAACATATAAAGCATTAAATGGCCAAGGTCCGGCTTACTTGTCTGAACTTATCATGACTTACAAACCAGAGCGCACATTAAGGTTTCAAGATGCCGGCCTGCTTATGATTCCAAGGATTAATAAAATAACAGTGGGATGTCGAGCTTTTAGTTACAGGGCCCCTAAACTATGGAATGGTCTGCCTGCTACTATAAGAGATGCCCCTTCGGTCTCAGCTTTTAAATCCCAGCTGAGGACTCACTACTTCACTTTAGTATATCCTGACTAGAGCTGCTGATTAACTGTACAGACTGCATCTCTGTTGTTAGTCATTAGCACTAAAACATAAGTAACATGATAGTTATAATTGGATACTAACCCTCACTTATTCTGTTTCTCTTCTTGGTACTCAAATGTGGCACTTGGTGCCACTGCCCACCTGCCAAGTTGTTTTGCTGCCTAAGGTAAAAGTCAGCCCTGATGGAGAATTGCAGGAATCATGGAAAAGAGGAATCCTTTCATCAGATTGGCTGGCCCAGAGCTCTTTTAGTCCTGGAATGGACAAATGGGGGAGGCAGCTTGATGGATGAGGTCTCCAGGACTCTAAACATGTCCAAATCATATTATGTGATATCAACTACTGTTAAATTCTGCTACGTACTTCTAAATTTTTTATTTTTATACTGTATTGAGGATTTGTTCTATTCTGTATATTGTATTGTATTGTATTGACCCCCTTCTTTTTGACACCCACTGCAGGCCCAACCTCCCTGGAAAGGAGTCTGTCTTTGAACTGCCTTTCCCAAGGATTCTTCCATTTTTTCCCAACAAGATTTTCCATGTCTTCTTAGACAGTCAAGGCTGGAGGGCTGTCAAGAGGCAGGGTCTGTTTAAGCACATTGTGGCACTTCTTTTGTGATTTGTATTGTATCAGTATTTCTGGTTCTCACATTTCAGATTTCTGCTAGCATAGGCTTCAGCTACCGACCACCCAGCATTAGAACGGACAGGCTTAAAAGCAGAATTGGATTAATCATTCTTTTTTTGTATATTACTATTGTTACAATTCAACATTATAAGGTGATTTGTAGAGCAAACAAAATTACCACCCTGTGCTAGCTGCATTAGGCTCCAGCAAACCCTGCAACCCTTTTGAGGACTGAGCGGGTTAGACATTGATGAATGACAAAGTTACTATAGAGCAGCAAATGCACAAATGATCAGAACAATAAAGACAGCAGATATAAATGAAGCTACAAATGAAGAACTAAACCATATTCTGACTAGTTTCAAAGTCTGAATGAATGAAAAATGAACACTTTTTCGCATAATTCAGTTCATTATATTGAGATTATATATGCAGCTCAATTAACTGTATTGGTTTTTAGTCCCATTGGTGCAGAAACATCAAAAATACAGTGTCAACACAGTATAGTGCATTAGACACAGATCACTACACACAACAAAGGCAAAGAATAATAAATATTTAGAAACTACAGTATTATAAAATGAATAACAATACAAATATGCGAGAGCAACAAATAATATATATATTATTATATATATATTGTGGTAGATAGGGGCCCCTCTCGCGCCCTTGAACCCCTGTCCACGACTCCAGACACCAGGTAAAAGTCCTCAAATCGACTTTATTCAATTGCCACAGTGTACCAAGCACACTCTCCTCCACAATACTCATATAAATACACACAATAATCGCTATAAACCAATCCTCCAGCTCCCAGACGCATTGCCACCCTTCCACCCAGCTCAGCTCACCGTCTGGGAGCTCTCACAGTCCTTTTATATCTCCTGACCCGGAAGTGTTCCCAATCCCCAGTCCATGCGATTCTCAATCACTTCTGGGTCAGGTAAAAGCTCTTCTCTTCATCCCGGAAGCCCGTCGCTCTTCCTATGACAAACTTCCGGGTCATAGGGCACGAAGGAGTCCTCGGTCCTCCCTGCAGCTCCCTCTTGTGGCCTCCATGGCATCCAGCAGGGCTGTGCATAAAAACCACATTGTCCATGATGCCCTGCTGGTCTTCTGGGAACCTCCATGCTGCAAGGAGGGCTCCACCTGGCAGCTTGGGGGTATTGGCAGGGATAAACAGCCGACCATCCACCACAATATATATATATATATATATATATATATACAGGGTGTATATATGTATATATATATATATATATACAGTCATATGAAAATGTTTGGGAACCCCTCTCAGCCTGCATAATAATTTACTCTACTTTCAACAAAAAAGATAGCAGTGGTATGTGTTTCATTTCAAAGGAACATCTGAGTACTGGAGTGTTTTCAGAACAAAGATTTTTAGTGAAGCAATATTTAGTTGTATGAAATTAAATTAAATGTGAAAAACTGGCTGTGCAAAAATTTGGGTCCCATTGTAATTTTGCTGATTTGAATGCATGTAATTACTCAATACTAATTACTTGCAACACCAAATTGGTTGGATTTGCTCATTTTGCCTTGAACTTGATAGACAGGTATGTCCAATCATGAGAAAAGGTATTTAAGGTGGTCAATTGCAAGTTGTGCTTCACTTTGACTCTCTTCTGAAGAGTGACAGACAGCATGGGATCCTCAAAGCAACTCTCAAAAGAGCTGAAAACAAAGATTGTTCAGTATCATGGTTTAGGGCAGTGGTTCTCAAACTGTGGGGTGGGCCCCCCTAGGGAGACACAAAGTAACATAAAGGGGGGCGCGAAAATGTGAAAAAAGAAAACAAGAATCAAAAGTATGAAAAATATATCTATTGAAACCAAAACAAATTAACTTAAACTACATTCTGATACTAGGAAAATAAATATAGAGTTAGATAAATGTCGATAAAAGTTAAGTAGGTATAATGAAATATGCATCTATGATATATCATTAATTAAAAAAGAACAAATTGGTATTAGTGGGCTCCATTCAAAAAAACGTTAGGGGGGTGCGATTAAAACTGTTATGAAAATTTGGGTCACAAATACTTAAAGGTTGAGAAATGCTGGTTTAGGGGAAGGCTACAAAAAGCTATCTCAGAGGTTCAAACTGTCAATTTCAACTGTAAGGAATGTAATCAGGAAATGGAAGGCCACAGGCACAGTTGCTGTTAAACCCAGGTCTGGCAGGCCAAGAAAAATACAGGAGTGGTGTATGCGCAGGATTGTGAGAATGGTTACAGACAACCCACAGATCACCTCCAAAGACCTGCAAGAACATCTTGCTGCAGATGGTGGATCTGTACGTCGTTCAACAATTCAGCGCAGTTTGCACAAAGAACATATGTATGGTGATGAGAAAGAAGCCCTTTCTGCACTCGTGCCACAAACAGAGTGACTTGTTGTATGCAAATGCTCATTTAGACAAGCCAGATTCATTTTGGAACAAAGTGCTTTGGACTGATGCAATAAAAATTTTGTTATTTGGTCATAACAAAAAGTGCTTTGCATGGCGGAAGAAGAACACCGCATTCCAAGAAAAAAAACATGCTACCTACTGTCAAATTCAGTGGAGGTTCCATCATGCTATGGGGCTGTGTGGCTAGTTCAGGGACTGGGGCCCTTGTTAAAGTTGAGGTTCGGATGAATTCAGCCCAGTATCAACAAATTCTTCAGGATAATGTTCAAGCATCAGTTACAAAGTTGAAGTTGCGTAGGGGTTGGATTTTCCAACAAGACAATGACCCAAAACACAGTTTGAAATCTACAAAGGCATTCATGCAGAGGGAGAAGTACAATGTTCTGGAATGGGCATCACAGTCCCCTGACTTGAATATCATTGAAAATCTATGGGATGATTTGAAAGGGCTGTCCATGCTCGGCAGCCATCAAATTTAACTGAACTGGAGAGATTTTGTATGGAAGAATGGTCACAACTACCTCCATCCAGAATCCAGACACTCATCAAAGGCTATAAGAGGCGTCTAGAGGCTGTTATATTTGTTATAAGTATTGATGTAATATCTCTGTTGGGGTGCCCAAATGTATGCACCTGTCTAATTTTGTTATGATGCATATTGCATATTTTCTGTGAATCCAATAAACTTAATGTCACTGCTGAAATACTACTTTTTCCATAAGGCATGCCATATATTAAAAGGAAGTTGCTACTTTGAAAGCTCAGCCAATGATAAACAAAAGTCCAAAGAATAAAGAGGGGTTCCCAAACTTTTTCATATGTGTATATATATATATATATATATATATATATATATATATATATATATATATATATATATATATATATATATATATATATATATATATATATATATCTGTGGTGGACTGGCACCCTGCCTGGGGTTTGTTTCCTGCCTTGCACCCTGTGTTGGCTGGGATTGGCTCCAGCAGACCCCTGTGACCCTGTAGTTAGGATATAGCGGCTTAGATAATGTATGTATGTATGTGTTGGAGATCCACAAAGGAAGTAAATGAATCACCCCTGCCAGGGATCTTCATCAGAGGATAATGTTTAGACTTACAAGAATCAAAGGCAATATATAGCAAAAAATTACGTGGTGAGGTGGCTAAGTCAGTGTGATCAGGAAGTGGGGTGGTTGTAAAGTTTTATTTATTATGAACATGTTCTTCTTAAGTTTGCATATGCTGGATTTATGTCCAAGTGTCTGTTGATGGCGTTTTCATTTGATAGCCAAGATTCAGCCAGCTCTCTGGCACTTTTAGTACTGGCTTTAAATTTTACTTGTACATTGGCCCAGTTAAATGTACGTCCTTTTGATTTAGTGTGTGTATAGATCAATGATCGTGAGTCCTTTCTTCTGATGGCGTTGCGATGTTCCTGTATACGTGTTGCGATTATTTTTGATGTTTGTCCTATATATACCGGTGAGCAAGAACTGCATGGAATGCTATAAACTGCGTTTCGTGTTTCTGCTGTCGATTACTTATTTTTAGCATTGAAGAGGACGTGGGTTTGTGTGCAATTCTGACGCTTGACTTGACCAGGATTCGTGCTGCACCTTCAGACACCTTGTGGTGATAAGGGAGTGAGTGCCAGGTGGGGTGGGGGTTCTGGTTCAAGTCAATTGTCTGCTGAGTTTTTTTGGCATATTCTGTGTAAGCATCGATTAATGAATGTTTTTGAGTATCCGTTTGAAGTGAAAAGACGGAAGAGATAGCGTATTTCGTTCATTTTTGTCTCCTTCGTATTACAGTGGGTGGGACTCTTCTGAATAGGGTTTTAACACAGCTCTGTTTTTGAGATACCGGGTGGTTGCTGGCGAAGTGTAATATCTTGTCTGCGTAGAATTCTTTACAATAAACACTTGTGGTCAGGGTGGCGTCATAATATCTTTCAATGTAGATGTCCAGGAAGCTGATGCTATTTCTTTTTGCATGATGAATTGGATTGCAGGGAATATTGTGTTGATGCAGTTGTAGAATTCATTCAGCTGATCATTTTTTAGTATGACGAATGTGTGGTCTACGTAGCGTATCCAAAATTTTGGGTGTGAACTGCGATAGAGCCACGTTAACAAATCGCTGCATTACCAGTTCCGCTAGAAGTCCTGATAACGGCGATCCCATTTGCATGCCTTCTTTTTGAATGTAGTATTTGCCGTTGAAATGAAAATGAGTTTTTTGGCAAAGTGATATCAGGTGCATTATGTTTTTAGTGGATAGTTAGGTTCTTGTTTCTACGGTGGGATCACTTCCTAGTCTTATTAATAGCGTTTCTGTGGCCAGATGAATCGGAATCATGGTATATAGCAGGGGTGCCCCATGCGTCGATCACGATCGACCGGTAGATCGCAAAGGCAGTGCAGGTAGATCGCGTTGCTTTAAAAAAAAAATAAATATATATATATATATATATATATATATATATATATATATATATATATATATATATATATATATATATATATATATATATATATATATATGTTTCTATGGCATATGCCACTTGATTGACATACAGGGCGGCCAGTCTGAGACCTGTTCTCTTCTAACACACTGGTCATCCCGCACACACAATCAAACGCGCGAGCTCCTGCAAAACTCCGGCTGTGATCTAGTTAGCCTTCCAATTTATATCGACTAAAGAAGGGATTTTTAAAAATTGTTTGGGAAGGGTATGGGCTGGATGTGGAATTGGAAGAGGATTTTTTTTCTCACAATGTCACAATCGAAGTGCGTTTGTCTGATCTGTCCATCTATAATTGCTTTTCCAAAGAAGGAAAATGTGGAAAGGCACTTTCGAACTGTTCATAAAAACTACAAAACGGACGTCCTTCCAAAAAGCGAACCGAGAAAGAGAAAAGAGAGGGAAACTAAAATCGCAGTTAATCGGACAGTCGTAATTTTTCACTCGGCTGAATTCAAAAGCTCCTTGACTGCATTATTCGGCTCTACTTATTTATGCGAGTCAGCCTTTTCCCACATGAAGATTATTAAATCCAAATACTGTAGTGACCATAAATATATTGAATTGTTATTGTGCCATAAAGGTTATTCAGTTATGCAAGGTACGACAACATACATATGTATAAAGTATACTCAGTATATATATATATATATATATATATATATATATATATATATATATATATATATATATATATATATATATATATATATATCCATCCATTGTCTAACCCGCTGAATCCAAACACAGGGTCACGGGGGTCTGCTGGAGCCAATCCCAGCCAACACAGGGCACAAGGCAGGAACCAATCCTGGGCAGGGTGCCAACCCACCGCAGGACACACACAAACACACCAAGCACACACTAGGGCCAATTTAGAATCACCAATCCACCTAACCTGCATGTCTTTAAACTGTGGGAGGAAACCGGAGCGCCCAGAGGAAACCCACGCAGACAGGGGGAGAACATGCAAACTCCACGCAGGGAGGACCCAGGAAGCGAACCCGGGTCTCTTAACTGTGAGGCATGTATATACATCAAGATAATGCTGCTGAGTATGAACTATTTGTCCATTATCTCTCTGGTTCCACCATCTTGGTATCATGTTGAGCTCAATTTAGTTGCTCCCTATCTACTTTCCATTTCACCCCCCTTAAAGTTAAATTTAACTTCTTTAAATTTGTCCCTGTAATTTGTTACACCCTCAGAGTATGGCAACACATTGAAAGACTATTGGGTTCTTCTCCTGTTTGGCACTGTCAAACTCCAATTTTTATTATGATGCATTATGAGAAATGGTGGTCACTATCCAACTTTTCTATCCTGGGCTTATTTGGTTATTAAAACATGCACTTATGTGAGAGCTTGAGATATTTGACTTTCCAGTTATTACCGTCCAGGTTCCCCATTTCTGTTATTATTTTTTACCTTTGACTTTAGTTAAGATCAGTGCTACAGATATGTAGTGTTTTGTTGTTCATCCATCTCCATCTACATCCACTAAATAATTTTCTGCCAAAATGCCGGTTTTTACACTTTATTCTCCTCTAAATAAAGCTGCTCACCATCCTTTCCCATTTACTCTGATCCCATGACCTTCCCTCTACTCCTCCATTACTCTGGAATAGTATTTTTAATAATATCTCCCTGGTTTCCTAAATTTCTTCGCTGGTTATAGTTTACCCCATACCAGATTTCTAATTTGGCACCATTGCTGCTGAGTTAAGTCTTCCAGTGGAAGGCTCTTTCTCATAACCTCTGGAAATCTTTGTTTTATACTGTAATTTAATTATTCAGGATTTATCTGTTCTCTAGATTATTAGGTCATCCATGCTGATTGTTTGGTGGGGGACAGGATGCACCCACCTTGTATCTCTGTCCTTGTCCGTGTCTTGTCCTTTCTCCATTCACAGGGTTGGATGAGATTATGGAGCTCGGGGTTAACACAGGGTTTTTTTCCACATTTTTTATCACTTTAGATTTTTCATAGTGCTGTGAGTTCAAGATTATGAGGAGTTTAAAGGAGTATAATCAATAACATTCCAGTTTCTTTTAAGATATGAAGCACTAATGACGTGTAATGAAACAAGGTACTCAGGGTATTCATCCTGCAGCTGAATTGAGCCACTTTGCTGTAAAACCTGAAGAATCACAGCTTGGACTTGGGTGGTGCAGGCACCCTGCGAAGGCAACTTTTTTTGTTCTTTATTTCACCTTATATAATTTCTCGTATTAGGAATTTGTTAGTTTTTGCATACCCCTTGGGGTCAGAGCACAGGGTCAGCCATTGTACAGCGGCCCTGGAGCAAGTGAAGGTTAACGGCCATGCTCAAGGGCCCAGCAGAGTAGGATCTCTTTTTGCAGTGAAGGGGAGTCGAACCAGCAACCTTCGGGATACTAGCACACATCCTTAGCCTCAGAGCCACCACTCTGCCCGATAACCAACCTTCAGCTAAACAATACATGGCAAGTCCTAACTGGCTTATTACTTTTAAAGGAGAAGACCAAAAAGATTTCAACCTATGATCTTGGTGTAGCCTCCAGACCCTGACCCGATCTGATACAGTTATGTTTGGCATTTTGACCTGGTGTGACTTATCAAAGTGTTGCTTCGTTTTATTCTACTTTTTGGGTGCATAGTTGTGTGTATACACTTAAGTGGGTAGAGATGGTTGAGCACGCAGATGATCCAGTGGAAGCTAAAGTTCATGACCAATCATAAGAGCTATAGGTGAACTGCCTGTAGTTGAGTGCTGAGAACTGCATTGTAGTGAAGAATTGTCTTGAGAAGTGCTGAAAGAAATTTGCATCCATCTGATAAATGCACTCAAATGCCATCCTTTACTTTTATGTAGATGCTCTAAACCTCCCCACAAAATGTTCATTTCCCTGTTAAGTTGTAATGTGTTAGAAAGTAGTGATTATAAAGTTAAGCATTCAAGACCTGGGAGGATAGTGAGAGGAGGTGCAATGGTTATTGTTTTGATTTGGTATGCCATGTGCTAGCAGCTGAAGAGAATACAGCAATTTTTAAAAACAGAAATCTGCCTCCATCCAATTCTTTTTGTTCCTAAAAAGAATTTCATCCACCTTAGAAAAGAAACCATGTTGGACTTATAAACTGGCAAAACCCTTTAAGTTAGCCCCATACTGGTGCAGGAGACGTGAGTCTCCAAGAGAGTCACAGCAGTGGAGTACGTGGCTGTGTTCACCAAAGACTTCGATATGCGCTGTCGCCCTGTTCCTAGACAGTGTAGGAGCAAAGGCATTTTGTGCACATCACTTAAAATTTTCAAATCAAGAGCCAGGAGGTAAGTTTCAAAAGACTCCAGCCAATGGCTACAAGGCACTGGAGGCTTTCCGGGCATGGAAAGAAAGGGAGGAGGTAGTGGTAGTGAAAATTCAGCCATCCTAATCACCAAAATGATGCATACGTGAGCGGACAGGTACAGTTTGCCTCAGAGAGGCATTTACTCTGGAATCCCCATTCCTGCCAAAACCCTCCCTCTAATCCCAAACACTTTGCTTCAAACAGGCACATTGTTTTGTAAAATTTACATACTGCAAACATAACACTGTGTTTGCTTGTGTTTTTTACTACAAAAGCTGTTTACACATGTTACAAGAAATGAGAGGGTGTGTTTTATGTAAAACACCCATTGAATAATTGATCTCAAGGTCTCTGACCATTAGCCAATGGTTTGTTGTAAGATGTGTGTTGCATTATCCTAACATCAATAGAAAAACATCAATAGAAAGCAGCAGAACCTGTTGATGTTTTTTCTAATGAATTTGTTTTGTAAAGGAAGCTACAATTGACAATCCATATTTTTGTAACATTACAGGGATCTAAAAGCTCTGATTTATTCAACAGTTTGTGCTTTACTTATTGGTGGCTTCGAATTTGGCTCTCTGAGTGTGTGAAGTCTGTGAGTGCCCTGCCATTGACTGGCATGGTGGTGGTTCCTGCTTTGCTCCAGCTGTTATAAGTATAGGCACTGGCGAACCTTGGCCCTGAATTGGATTAAGCCAGACATGTCAAACACGCAACATAAATCTGTGCGGCCCGCATGACAGATCCTAGTTAGCACTGAACTTGTACAAAAGGATTACTATCGTTTGTGGTTTAATCGTTCCGCATCTTCGGCGTTATTTATTGACTTTTCTTACTCCTGTCCCTTCTGATAAAAGCGCGTTTTCCCATGGCATTACGGTACCGGAAATGTCTTCTGCTAGTATAGCCACGAGCCTCGACCAAACTTAATGAGCCGCAACGTCACAACTGAAGTATTGGCTGCAGCAGCGACGGCCTCAGGCATGTGCAAACTGTGCACCTGCACAGGGCCACCACGCCAATATACGGTATATTGAATATAAAACAGAAAGAGAAAATAACGACATAGCTGACGGCAATGTGGCCGAAAAACATTGTTTCTTGTTAATTAGTACGCTGTATTTACTAATGTCGCTCGAGTCGGAGCAGTAAGCTATTTATATTTAGTATTATAACGTTCTGCCATAATGAGAATATCATGGGCCGTCACTTGGTTTTCAAGTTGCTGACACGCGCATATAGAAGCGTGTCACGAGCAGTGTCCGCAACGGACATGGCCATCCTCCATGCATAAGATACCATATTGACATTGGTGGGCGAAGGGGCCACCGATTCTTTCTCTGCCCAGCGCCGCCACGAGCCTAGAGCTGCCCCTGCTAGGCTACACTACTGGCTGGGCTGCTAAGACTGGCCACTGGGCAAAACTGACCATCACAAGTAGTAATAGCCCGCATATTTTCACATTTTTTTGCTCTAGTTTTATGTAATTTTGTGCTAGTATTGTAAAGAACAGTGCACACTACAGCTGAAGATCTGAAGTGGACGCAAGAAGTTGGTGAGTTGTTTATTAACATATTTTTGTGATTTTGAGTTTGTAAAATTAGTGTAGGTCAGGTGGCTTTTTGCATATCGGCTTATTTTACAATATTAACTTTGAAGTAAACTTAGTAAAGTACAATTTGATTTTTGGAGAATTTTTTTCCAACTTGAATTACTGAGCAATGAATTCAGTGAGCGTTTTCGTGATTTTAGTTCACACAAAAGGACTTTGCGCTGTTCTTTTACAACGTTGAGAATGCGCCTGAGAATATCCAAATGGAATTGATTGAACTGCAGTCAGATTCTATTCTAAAGGCAAAATACAACGAAGTTGGTGTGCCGAGCTTGTATGCTTACCTGCCACCCTCGTATATGTAGATCCGTAAGCTGGCATCGAGAGTACTGTCTATGTTCGGAAGCACTTACCTTTGTGAGCAATTGTTTTGGTTAATGAAAGCTATACCAAAATCCCACATCGCTCAAGACTTACTGTCGAGCACCTTTCATCCCTCATAAAAGTTGCAGCTGCACAAGATTTCAAGCCTGATATTGACGAAACGGTTACTAACAAGAGATGCCAAGTGTCGGGACAAAAGAAATAGATCTCACACTGTAAGACTCCTAAATAAGCAATGAATATAATATAATAATATAAGGACCTAGCTAAGAGGCTAAGACTCTAATTGTACGCTGTTGTACGGAGAGTGTATGGAAATAAATTGCTTTTCTTTAAACTTTAAGTGTTACATTTTTTAAAGTTTTCAATATTGGAAAGAAAGCTACAGTAACTTTGTATAACAGTATTTGTTACAGTGCGGCCCGCTGACGCACGTATGGCAGTCGAAGCGGCCCACTAATGGTAGTGAGTTTGACATATCTGGATTAAGCGGTTTCGAAGATGGTTATGTTTCTGAAGTAATCACAATAGTGTCATATTGCCTTCACTGCTGACGCAGGGAAGTTGAACACACTGCAGATGCCTGGTCAGAAACAGTGAGACTTGAGAAATCTTTCAGAATAACCAGTTTACTTTCTTTACCACCCTATCCACACTTAATTGGAAATGGCAAAAGGTCTCCCTTTCTCAATTATACGCCTACATGGTTACATTTGTTATGCGTGGGTGTGTTTTATATATATTGCATACGCACACTTAGAAGAAAAATACTCTGAACAAATCAGATTATTGCTCGCTGAATTGTGAAACGGTGCCCTTTTCGCTTCGGAAGATGCAACCACCTGTACCGTTAGGATACGTGGCTCTGCAGTTCTACATTATTGTTATAAGCACGTGCTGCTGCGCGAGCAACGCTGCCTGCCCGACGCATGCGTAAAACCGATCCTGGAGCGCCGTAATGTGTGCGAGGAGACATGCATTCAATACGCATGCGCTTGCAGATCGGGCAGTGACAGGGAGAAATTAGCATCGATTTCAGGGAGAGACTCAGGGATGTTGCGCGCATCATTTTAATGAATTATAAATGTGGGCACCAAATTAACCACCGCAATGCTAATACGTTATCGGGTGCCTATCTGTCAGGATTCACGAAAACAGTCGATTTGTGCAGGTTCCGTATAAAAGAATAAATAGGGTATTAACAAACATCGCGTGAATAGGGTTAATCAAACTGCTCATTTTCAATCTTCGCGTGAGAATTTGGGTTATAATATCGCTGGCTTTGGTCCTTATAGAGTGTCAACAAATCTGATATTAGCAGTTGTGCGCTTGGTTTCAAATATGTCGGTTTGCCTACCCAACTTGGCCCTTTTAAGCAGCACACTCAATGTAGGAGTAACGCAACGAAGTATGTCGCAGAAAGGTAAACCTACTATCGTTGAAATTATTTTGTTCGCTGATTTTTAAATAGTGGATTTGGAGCTTATAGTTTCGCTAACGCCTGATGTGAGGCTCGAACTCAGCATCATTTAAGACAGATACCCTCAGCGCAGTCAGGAGTGGCCACACGTCACTTATCTCATTAGAATCTTGAGGTCGCCTGATCCTTAACAGCAATCGTTGTCGGCTGCGCTCGGATCAGGCGGACTTCGCCTGATCCTTCTTGGATCTCGGAGTTTAGCTAGATGGTGTTAGATAGATCAGAGGTGGAATGGGTGATCAACATACACCTAAACAAAGGAGATGATTTGTGTCGCTTGAAGGACCCTTGAGAGCATGGATAGCTTATATTACTTGATACAAAACGCACAGTTCAAATCATACGGGGTTATTTAATTAATTCCCCGGCTCTACTGTATTTGGTCTGTCATGAAATAATTAAATAAGTCGGCGGGATGACCTTTAAATTCAAATCAGCAATGCCGGGTTTACAGGGTAGGAATAATTTAGTTATCTCATAAATGAACATTACAAAGTTTCATATGATTAGTTTTTGGCATTTTTAAAGGACTGACTCTCATCCTTTTTTCCTTTTTAGGTATGAGATGATAAAATGTCACCCTGCCTGCGACCAGCAGCTGGCTCTTTGTGGGTATCATTCTTACAAATTGATATCTAGCATTGAAAAAATTATGTAGATGATTTAGTAAATGTATCAGTATAATTATGAAGTAATGAAAAGTCAAGCAAAATTACATCTTTTATTGGATGAAAAGTCAAGCAAAATTACATCTTTTATTGGCTAACTAAAAAGATTACAATATGCAAGCTTTTGAGGCAACTCAAGCCCCTTCTTCGGGCAAGATGTAACTTCATACTATTTAATGAAGTAAGAAATTCAGGACAAAACAAACCGTTTGAAAGTATTGTACTGTTATCATTTTTCATTTTATATTCAAAAATGCAGTTTAAAATGTTTTTAAGGAGACTTTTTCAGTGATATATACCACATTTTACTTTCAAAGTGAAATAAATTATTGCTATTTTCAGAATGTTTTAGTAATAAAAAAAACTTTGATTGCCCAATTCTTCACACTCTACTGTACATCAATACTTAAGTGGAATCACTATTGCAGTCAATAATAACATGAATTTTGAATGGTGTTTTTACTTTCCCCATGTGTTTTTGATGGAGTTGTGCTGACTGGCCAGAAAATATGTGGTCTCTGCTGGTGGTGGACTACAGTACATTTTCTTTTGGGTTCATATCTGGACATCATTTGTCTTGGTCACTTAACAACTTCTATTTTCTGTATGCTGAGCTACTCAATTGTTAACTTAACACCCAGCACCATTGTTTTAATGTAAACTGAAATCTTCCCAGCAGTTCCTTTGATTTGGTAGACTAGAACAACTTCTTTCAGTTATCACAGGTCTCACTCTTCCTGTTGCAGTAAACCACCCACAGCACCAATTTGTATTACTTGAAAGATGGCATTGTCAGGGTAATTTGCAAAAGTTCCATTCTGGTTCAACAAGATCAGAATACATTTTTACCTATGTCCTTTCTGAATCAGTATGCTACATGTCAGGTGGTGATTTTCAACAGTGAAATCCTACTTGAGCGTCCCCTATGTTTATTTTGTGAAAGAACTTTAAAGTGTGCCCTAGAGGCTGAGGTATTGGATTTTATACTTCTAGATTCCTGGTTCAGCTGTTGACTCACCATGTTACACTGAGCAAGTCACCAACCCTTCTGAGTTAAAGTTCACATTTGCATTGTATTACAATGAGATTTTTACATTTTCCCAGTAGATCAGAGATTTGGCTCCTGTGTTGTCCTTTAAGCAGTGGATAAAAAGTGCTAAATGTTCTGAGCTATAACCTTTCCCTGTTTTGTTTCCTTAAATTAGTTGATCTGTAAATTCTTTTGGCAGGTCTTATTTTTTATCAGTTTTTGAAATTTGCTTCTAATTCACATCATGCAGGATATAGCTTGATTCTTCACCTCAAATATTTAAAATAGACTAGTTGTTATAAATTGAAAATGAGCTTTATGTGCTTTTGTCAAATAATTTGTTGTACTTGAGCGAGTTTAAGTTTGCACTGTGTATGTAAGGTATGCTTTACAAGTAATATACACTTTCGTAAGTTAAAAGCAATGGTGATATTGTGTATATATAAATATATAATATATATATATATAGTATATATGAAATATGCAAACTCAGATGTGTCATCTTAGAAATATTACAATGTGATGAACGTCTAAACCAGCCAGATAATCAAGATCAGCTAAGCTACTTGCACTGATTGTGTCCTCCTTCACACTTTTACATTTCTACTTTAAGATAATAACCCATGATATTTTTAGGGAAATGTTGAGGATTTAGTTACCTACTTAGTTTAATTATCTTCTTATTGAACTGTGAAAATGGCAGTAAAAATAACAGATAGAAATAGCAAATTTAGATTATTTATAATTGTGATATTGTGAGATCAAATTTTCTTTAATCAAATTCAGGGCCACAGGGAATGCAGCCCCATACCAGCAGCATTAGATGCAGGGCAAGAAATGGCTTTGGACAGGGCACCAGACTATTGTAGTGCCAACTCATACACACACACCCTCAGTGACACATTTGATATTTTCTGGTAAAACTGATCCGCATCTGTTATCTGCATGCAAAGTTTTGTACTTTTAAGTCGAGTTAGGTTTCATTTGCTTATATTTTAATTTTGTTTTACAGTGAGACATCTTCATGGATGGCTTTGATGTGATTAATTTTCTTATTGACATTCCAAAGAAAATCCTTTTTTCCGGTGTCTGTCTGGTGCTTTTAACAATACAGCTGTCAATCCTAGTCTATGATATCACACTTTTTAAAGTGGCAAAGAGCCTGGAAAATGCAACTCAACATTATCTACACCTTGTGATGGTGAGTTTGAAGAGTTTAAATGTAGTTTTAATTTTTTACACATTGAATGCAAAACAGTTTTGTGCAATATGATATGCATTGTATGTTTGAAGTAGACAATTGGAAATAATTATTTTTCTGAAAAAAAAAACTCCTATTCACTCAGTGCTCAGTGTAGTTATGTTCAGTTCAAATTTGCTGTCACTTGTACACAGTACAGTGAAATCATTACTTCCATATCTGTGTATCATTTCCGCACCCGGCAGCACCATGAACAGTCAAGTGTTAATAAGCAAATGTGGAAACCATGAAACTTAAAACAGTTTTCCTTTCCCACAGGTCAATTACAAAAATAATATCCTATTAATATATATCATTTTCCCCCTTCCTTATATCAAGTTTTTTGTATATTTTTAAAATGAATGACTTCTGAACTTTATTCTAAATTCCTTAGCTAACATTTCATCCAAACATACTTTGGATATAGCAGGTTGGATAATGGATAGATGGATAAAATAGAGAAATCACAAAGGGTTGGGGCACCAGCTGGTGATCCCTGTATAAGTGATATTTTAAAAACAACAAAACAGTTGACAAGAACATTGTCACAGATGGGAGTCACAGTGCAGAGTGAGGAAAAGATGGTGGTGGAGCCTTTTAAAAGACAAGTGAGGCAGAAGAGGCAGGCTCAGAGGACCAAGTCCCAGAAGTGACTTCATTCATCCTCCCATCAGCGGTCTTTGCATCTGCAAGAGATGTGAGAGGAGAGGCATTAGACGACAGCTCTAACATTCGACTTGAGGTAGAATTACAAGTAGATGAACCCTGAACCTGTCTCCCAAGCACATGTGTGTGAAAAAACTATACTCAACTGACTGAACATGTCCACAACTGTTTTTTCTAAGGTATTCCTATATATCACCCCTCACCATGAAACCAAAGTCATTACCACAAAGTTTCTAGAAGAACAATTAGCTTAAATCAAAATTTCAAAAGAGATATGGAAAAATGTTGCTGCAACTTACTATGGAAAGGGTTACAAAGCCATTTCTAAGACTCTATGAGTCCTTCATAATGAGAGCCATTATCGCCAAACAGAGAACATTAGAAAAAGTGCAAAAATGATGCCAAGGGCACTGTGACAACTCATTCAAGAAGTCACAAAGGATCCCAAAAGAAGATCCAAAGAACTACAGACCTCTAGCTTCAGTAAATTTAGTATTCATGACTCAGTGATAACTGACTGAGTAAAAATGGGCTTGATCAGAGAGTAGCAAAACGAAACCCTCTGCCTTCTAAGAGTAACATCAGTGCTCATATGACATTTGCAAAGAATCACCTGGATGATCCCCAAGTCTGTTGGAATAATGTTCTATGCAACGTTCCACTGTGTCTGACATAATGCTGCCTCTGGACGCGGAATACTTCTTATTATTGAAGAAACTATGAATTTTGCACATCACCAGAATGTTCTTATGGAGAATGTCCAGTCAGTATGTGACCCAGCCCTGAATTGTATTTGGGTTATGCAGCAGGAGAATGACCCAAAACACACAAGCAAGTCATGAAATGAATGGCTCAGTTTTGGAGTGGCCTAGTTAAACACCTGACTTAAACCTAGTAGAGATGATGTGGCAGAACCTGAAATGAGCAGTTCACATTTGCAACCCTAAGAATGTGTCTGAAACAAAGCAGAGTGGGCTAAAATTATTTACTTGTGAAAGGTACTGGAACCAATTATTAAACTGCTGGGGTGGTTTCTTTTACACATGGGTAATAAAGGTGTTCCTTGAATAAAGAAATACCATAAAAACTGTATGTGTTCACTCATATTTCTTTTTACTAACATTGCATTTTTAGCTGAATGTCTGAGGCCATTCATTTTTGTAAAATATTCAAAAACAGAAGATATTAGGGAGGGGGAAAATATTTTTTCTATACTGCCTCCCTTAATATACAACACAATGTGTTGTGCCCTGGGAATTTGATGGTGTGTTCTAGGATCCAGTAGAACCAATGAACTAAGTGCCATCTTAAACATACATAAGTGGCTGATTGGCTGCTGCCTACAGATGTTGATCCACAAGGTAGTTATGAAACATCTCCATTCACTTGAAAACAAACATCTAAAACCTCACTGAATCAAGCTGTTTTACTGAAAAAGATGTATAAATCCAGTTGGACTAGGAAATAAACTATTACCTTTTTTATAATTTATTATCCAGTACATTTATTTACTTTTAAATTGAGCAGCACACAAGCATATTCTATTAAAATGTATTGCAGATTTGCATATTTGGGCTTACCTAAGGAAATCCATATTTTTATTACATAGACAAATGAGCAAAATCATTTGTAATAATTACTGTCAGGCTACCCAAACTCTAAGGAACTCTAGATACTTATATTGATTTGCTCTGTACTCTGTTCATTTTGATAAATACTTCATTGATTATAGTGGCAAATGCTCTGTTACAATTTTCAGGTTATTTTTGTAAAGTACTCTTCACTGGCCACAGGCTCACACAAATGTACAGTTCTAATATGATTATAGCAATGTCCTAAAAGATATGTTCTTGCAGACATACACATCTAGTTAAATATCTACTGCATCTTCCTTAATCAGTGTATTTAATAATACTTATTAATGGACACTCATAGAAAAAGATTAGAAAAAGTTATAATTAAAAATTTTCTTCTCCCTTGCAGGTATCACATGTTGTAAGCATTTTTCTTTCAATGTTGGCCACCTTATATGCTTTTCAGTCAGATGACAGGAAATTTAGGGTCATTGCCCTCACACTGCACTGTAAGTATTCAGTTCTTGGATTCAATGCTAGAAAAGTGAGGAAGTAACTGGGATTTTGATACTTAGCTTTGTCAATTTCAAAATTATTTATGTATTGCTTTAGAAATGTTGTTTTAACATTTTCATTTAAACTGAAATTATTTATACTGTATTTATTATTAAATACATTACATTCTATAGCTACTCATCATTTCATAAATAGTAATTCTCTCTGAAAGTCTGTGTAGTTGTCTTCAAATGTCATCTGCACATTCAATTTTATGGTACATGGATCCAATTTCAGAAAGAGATTGCGCAAACCTTTTCTACATAGGGTGTCATGATGGCAGAAGATTCTACTCTCTAAAAGAAACATAAATGCACAAATGAAGCTTGCTAGATGTCATCTGGGTGCAGAGAGAACAACCTTATGAAAAATGTGTTCTGGATCAAAGAGTATAAGGAGTTAGTTGACCACGATACCTGATGTAATGCTGAGTCTTTTCTTGGGGTCAGTATCCGGAGTACAAGGAGCAATTTTGCAGGTAGTGCTGGTCCTAGCCTTTCTGGAGTCCTAAGTAAATTCTGCCCTATGGACCGCACAATGACACTCTCAGGCCTCACTCCAGATCCCAGTGCTGATGCAGACTGCCACTCCTGTTCTCCATCCCACTTCAATTAGGGCAGTTAGTTGCATCTTTCCTGGTTGAAAATAAGTACCCAAATAAAGGATAGGAACCAATAAGGCAATTTTATTAATACTGATTAATACGTTTGAGCATAAAAATGCAAATAATAAAGTATCCGTTTACAATTTGAGAATCTGGATAGTTAGAAGAAAAAACTCAGCCTGTATTGGAAAAAGCAGACTGAAGTTCATATTTAATAGCCGGTGACCCTCATTTTCCCTTTTGAGAAAGTATAGAAAGTGCACCTATAAAATTACATTAAACAGTCATTTAACAAATGTATGAGTGAGAGTGCATACGTATACTAAATAGAACCTACTTAAATCCAAATTCGAGCTATTGAGCTGTCGTCTGCCTGCCTGAATAAGTCACCCTCGCTTCGCTCTTACATTTTTACCGTTTATTTAATCATGGCTAGTCGCAGAAAAATTATAACATCGAAGGAGGATTACACTGAGTATGGCTTCACCAAAACAATTATTGATGGTGAATAAAGTATCTATTATTCATAAAGCTTCAATTGGTGATCTGTTTTTCTGCATTAACCTCATATTTTTTCATACTTCTTCCCAAACCAAGGGGGTGCGAGGGTAAAATGAATCAGGAAGCGCTGATATACATATATATATTGAATATATTGAAATAGTTTTACTATCAAATAATGCAAACAGTATGCGGCACGTGCTTCGCCCTAATTCTGGGCTCATCAGGCAGTACACACTCACTACACCCACTCTCGGGAATCGAACCTCAGACGTCAGCGCTAAAGGCAAAACCTCTCATGTTGCGCCAGGGTGTGTGGTTCGTTTATTTGACAGTATGTAGATCGGGGTGTGTATATATATATTTATATATATATATATATATATATATATATATATATATATATATATATATATATATATATATATATATATAAAATTACTTTTGAGAATGCAATGTATAGTTTTGTTCAGGAGGAAAGCAATGTTGCCTCAAATCAATGGCATCCTTTTGTAGGGTGTGTCGCTGAGACTTATTAATTATTATGTCATCGCGAAGCAGAGCCTTACTGGAAATTTGAGGCATTTCATGGGAGATCAGAGGGTATAACGATGATGGCAGGAATACATTCAGAGTGTGGCGCTCTGCTGTTTTTTAGTGTAGCTGCCTTCACACAGCCTCTCCGCTGCTTTATAAACAAAGGCCATATAAAGCCATCACCTTGTCAATTGTGTAATGCGTTTTTTGAATGGGTTTGATGCATGGAAGTGATCACTCGTACCACGTTCAGTAAGTTCACGTGAGCTGCTCTCTTGTGTGATGTTGCGATGTCCACAGCTTAATTTAATGTTAGCTAAGACCCGGCACTTAAAAGTTTCTGGCTGCACTCCGGTTGTAATATGACGAAGCTGCGTGAGCTCACTTTTGAGAATGCAAGTATAGTTGTCCAGTAGAAAAGCAATTTTGCCTGAAATCAATGGCATCGTTTTGTAGGGTCTGTCCCTGAGACTTATTACTTGTCATCGCGCAGTAGAGCCTTACTGGAAATTGGAGGCATCTGAATTGAAATGGGGGTGCGAGGGTAAAATGAATCGGGAAGCGCTGATCAATGTAATCGGTGTTCCAGGAAATCATGCATTGACAGAAGTTCCCCTTTGTTTGGAATGCAAAGTGTGATTAAATGCATTATTTTTTAACGTGTTATGGAGCATATGCATCGAAGATTCTCAGCTGTGCTTGTGCTAAGAAAAGGAAACATTTTAAAAATAACGTAACACGATTGTCAATGTAACCTTTTGTAAGTAGTGCCTGGAGGATTCAGTGTGGAGAAACTCTAGAGACAGAGTGTGTATTAACTTGTGGATTTTTCTATGAGTATTTTGTGGCAGCGTGACGAAGTTGGTTCCTCAAGACGGCGTTAGCTGCAGAGCTCAGCTCACAGCGAAATGAGGTGAATGGGAGGGGAGATGATGACATGACTCCCCCACCCGCCTTAACTGTTAATCCCCCACAAACACAGTCTCTCGGAATTTGCATAAGCACAGCCCTTGACCTGCAATTTTAACTTAGTTACAAAGTGATCAAAACTCTCGTTTATATCCTGTGTCCTCTCATTAAACTTGTATCCCGCATTACCCGTGGGCATGAGAAACGCCAGCGGCAGCCTGTCAATGAACTTAATTTAAACTTTAGGTTTACACCGTGCTTTGTTTCCGAAGTAGCAGCATTCATGAATATGGTTGTATATGTCACTCGCTCGGTTCTTATTGTTTCGCTGCCTTCTCAATTATATAATGCATGTTTTCTTCAGCGCTTTTTGGAGCTCTTCCTGGTTTTCTACGTACTGCGTTGACAGTCAGTTCACGTGATTACTTGGGAGGCGTGATGATGACACACGAAACTCCGCCCCCCACGGCTTTCGAGCTCAACTGCATTACAGTAAATGGAGAAAAATAGCTTCCAGTTATGACCATTACGCATAGAATTTCGATATAAAACCTGCCCAACTTTTGTAAGGAAGCTGTAAGGAATGAGCCTGCCAAATTTCAGCCTTCCACCCACACGGGAAGTTGGAAAATTAGTGATGAGTCAGTGAGTGAGTGAGTGAATCAGTCAGTCAGTGAGGGCTTTGCCTTTTATTAGTATAGATTATATTGTGCTGTTTATAACTGAACTTTGAATTTTTCATTTAGGAGGTTTAAAATTGATTTTTAATTGAAAAAAGTAAAGAAATAAATAAAAGAATGAACAAATGCAACAAATACAAGTAACTAATTATAAAAAGTGCACATTTTGCTTTTTCTTTGTTTTGTGTTTTTGAAGCCTGCATTTGCTTACTTTTTGGTATCACAGTTGTCTCTGACATGTCTGCTTTCTATGCTGTCTTCTTGTATGCAGGTCTGAACTTCATTGTATGGATTGGAAGACTCTGGTTTGAAGCTAATGTCATACACCTCAAGCCTCGGATGTATTCATTCACTTAATGGTTTACTTGCTGAAAACAAAGAGTTGTCCATCAGTAGCAGTCAGATCAGTCCTGGTGAAGGGAGGCATTGTACTTCTAATATTAGCAGATCAAGTGTTCTGTACAAGCTTGGCGTTTGTAATCATTCTCATCAAAGCAGCAGATCTTGAAAACAGGCAGTTCCAGATTAACCAGAATTAAGCAACCACCTCCTCTTGGCAGAAGTAATTTATCAACCCCAAATAATAAAATATTTTAATGTTGTTTTATTTATATATGCATATACATAATTTATTAATTTTATATGTAAATAAAAATCCTAAGGCCCCTGTGGGGTATGTAAACATTAGGAGTGTTTTGCTTTACATAACTTTTTTTCTTCTTAAATCAGATGACATGGGTATATTGGTGCAACATAACAGAGATGAGCAAAAGTGAAGTATAGAAAAAAGAAATACAAAAAGTCTGAAGTGTCAAGAGGTTATACAATATTTAATAATGTCTTTAATGTGAAGTGGTGGATCCATTAACCTTGTAATTTAAAAATAATTCCTATTGCTACACTCTTAGCATATTAGTAAACCCACTTATCCTGTTATTTTAGTGTGTTGCTTATCCTTTATAAGAGCCACCATCCTTCCTCATTCATTGATCAAGATCCCGGTCTTCACTTCAAAAGCTCATTTTAGCTTTAATGCAATTCCCTCCTTCCAGGAGTATTACTTTAGCAACATTTTAGCAAAAAAAAATGCATGTATTTTGGATGTTGTGAGCATAAGACTAGATAACTGAAATGTGGATTATGCGACACAAGTAATTTGAGATTTTTTTAATGGATGGATTAATATGAATTAAAATGGTTGCTGCTGTTCTTTGTCCGCTCCCATTGGCCCCAATATCAGAAACTTTATTTCCAAAAACTTTTGTTATTTCCATGTCATTAAGTTTTTTTCTCAGCCACCACTACAAAGAACATGGTGTAAATAACAGATAAAAAAATATAATTTAAAATTTTATAATTTTTGGGTAATCCACTTTAGAGTTTTAAGTGGCCGGTGCCTTAAGCTTCAGTTACTTTGTGCTGCTGAGTTCCTGAAATAACACCAGTTTTAACTTTTTTTTTTCTCACATTGTCAAGTCTTTTGTTCAGTTTCTTTTGTTCTGTCCTTGAAAACCCACCGGTTTAAACTTCACAATCCGGAGGAATCAAAGGCTGATGTACAAACTTTTTTAACACGTTGTCCCCAGATATGTATTCTCATTTGAGAATTATGTCTGGCCCTGTGAGAGATGAGAGTCAACCGATCAAGTCCAATCACACTTTAAAATTAAAGCACATGTACTGTATGTTTCCTGCTATTAAGATTATTGAGTTTCTTTTCTCATGTAACTGAAGACCTTAGCCATCCTGCACAATTGCTCTTCTCTTCTGTTCTGGAAAATGGTACTGGACCATTAGCATTTGCACCAACAATTGCTCTTGAATGAAAAATGTATGATTGCTTTTTGTATGATGTTGTCTTTCGGCTTCATTGTGCTGTGACCTCAGACATAACTGGCAGTTTGTAGCCGAGTGTAAAGCAGTCGGTGGTCATGATTCCCTTCCAGAAAATTGTGGAGTGCTATCTCCAGATTGGGGATGAGGGGCTGCTTCAAGCAGAGGAGTTTTAAGTATCCCAGTATCCCAGTTTTAAGTATCTTATTCATGAGTGTGGAATGAAAGGAGCAGGAGATCGACAGGCATATCAGAGCAGCATCTACAGTTATGTAGACATTATACTTGTCAGTCGTGGTGAAAAGGATGCTGAACAAAAAAGGAAAAGCCCTAGATTTACCAATCGATCTACTTTACTACCCTCAAGCAATGGTCATGCGCTTTGGACAGTGACCAAAAGAACTACATTGTGGATTCAAGTAGCAGAAATGAGTTTCCTTTGTAGGGTGTCTTGGCTCAGCCTTGGAGATATGGGTGAGAAGCATAGACATTCCGGAAGAGCTCACAGTAGATCCACTGCTCCTCTGCATTGAAAGAAGTCAATTGAGGTGGTTCGACCATCAGATAAGAATGCTTCTTAGACACCTCCCTGGGGTTGTGTTTTGGGAATGTCCCAGTGTGAAGAGACCTCGGGGCAGACTCAAGACACACTGGACAGTTTATATCTCTCCACTGACCTGGGAATGTCTTGGTATCCCCTCCCTAAGAGTTGGAGGAAGCAACAGGAAAAAGGGATGTCTGGGCATCTTTGCTTAGGCTGCTGCCCCTGTGACCTGGCTCAAGGTACATGACAGAAAATGGATAAACGATGGACATATGGATAGATGGAAGTTCCATCCATCCATCCATCCTCTTCCGCTTACCCGGGGTCAGGTCGCGGGGGCGAGAGGCCCAGACTTCCCTCTCCCCGGCCACTTCTTCCAGCTCTTCCGGGAGAATACCAAGGCGTTCCCAGGCCAGCCGGGAGACATAGTCCCTCCAGCTTGTCCTGGGTCTTCCCCGGGGCCTCCTCCCAGTTGGACGTGCCCGGAACACCTCACCAGGGAGGCGTCCAGGAGGCATCTTGATCAGATGCCCAAGCCACCTCATCTGACTCCTCTCAATGTGGAGAAGTAGCGACTCTACTCTGAGCTCCTCCTGATTGACTGAGCTTCTCACCCTATCTTTAAGGGAAAGCCCAGACACCCTGCGGAGGAAACTCATTTCAGCCGCTTGTATTCGATCTGTTCTTTCGGTCACTACCAATAGCTCATGACCATAGGTGAGGGTAGGAGCGTAGATCGACTGGTAAATTGAGAGCTTTGCCTTACGGCTCAGCTCCTTTTTCACCACGACAGACCGATGCAGAGCCCGCATCACTGCGGATGCCGCACTGATCCGCATGTCAACCTTATGATCCATTCTTCCCTCACTCGTGAACAAGATCCCGAGATACTTGAACTCCTCCACTTGGGGCAGGATCTCTCCCCAACCCTGAGAGGGCAGTCCACCCTTTTCTGACTGAGGACCATGGTCTCGGATTTGGAGGTGCTGATTCTCATCCCAGCCGCTTCACACTCAGCTGCGAACCGATCCAGAGAGAGCTGAAGATCACGGCCTGATGAAGCAAACAGGACAACATCATCTGCAAAAGCAGTGACCCAATCCTGAGTCCACCAAACCGACCCCTTCAACACCCTGGCTGCGCCTAGAAATTCTGTCCATAAAAGTTATGAACAGAATCGGTGACAAAGGGCAGCCCTGGCGAGTCCAACTCTCACTGGAAACGGGCTCGACTTACTGCGGCAATGCGGACCAAGCTCTGACACGGTTGTACAGGACCGAACAGCTCTTATCAGGGGTCCGGTACCCCATACTCCCGAGCACCCCCACAGGATTCCCGAGGGACACGGTTGAACGCCTTTTCCAAGTCCACAAAACACATGTAGACTGGTTGGGCAAACTCCCATGCACCCTCCAGGACTCTGCTAAGGGTGAAGAGCTGGTCCACTGTTCACGACCAGGGCGAAAACCACACTGTTCCTCCTGAATCCGAGGTTCGACTATCCGACGGACCCTCCTCTCCAGAACCCCGAATAGACTTTTCCAGGGAGGCTGAGGAGTGTGATCCCTCTATAGTTGGAACACACCCTCCGGTCCCCTTTTAAAGAGGGGACCACCACCCGTCTGCCAATCCAGAGGCACTGTCCCGATGTCCATGCGATGTTGCAGAGGCGTGTCAACCAAGACAGTCCTACAACATCCAGAGCCTTAAGGAACTCGGTATCTCATCCACCCGGGGCCCTGCCACCAAGGAGTTTTTGACCACCTCGGTGACTTCAGTCCCAGAGATGGGAGAGCCCACCTCAGAGTCCCCAGGCTCTGCTTCCTCGTGGAAGGCATGTTAGTGGGATTGAGGAGGTCTTGAAGTACTCCCCACCGACCCACAGCGTCCCAGTGAGGTCAGCAGCGCACCATCCCCACCATATGGTGTTGACACTGCACTGCTTCCCCTCCTGAGGCCGGACGGTGGACCAGAATCTCCTCAAGCCATCCAAAGTCGTTCTCCATGGCCTCTCCCAACTCCTCCCATGCCCGAGTTTTTGCCTCAGCAACCACCGAAGCCGCATTCCGCTTGGCCTGCGGTACCTATCAGCTGCCTCCAGAGACCCACAGGACAAAAAGGCCCTATAGGACTCCTTCTTCAGCTTGACGGCATCCTCACGCGGTGTCCACCAGCGGGTTGGGGATTGCCGCCACACAGGCACCGACCACCTTGCGGCCACAGCTCCGGTCAGCCCCTCAACAATAGAGGCACGGAACATGGCCCATTGGACTCAATGTCCCCACCTCCCTCGGGGTGTGGTTGAAGTTCTGCCGAAGGTGGGAGTTGAAGCTACTTCTGACAGGGGACTCTGCCAGCCATTCCCAGCAGACCCTCACAACATGTTTGGGCCTACCAGGCCTGACCGGCATCTTCTCCCTCCATCGAAGCCAACTTACCACCAGGTGGTGATCAGTTGACAGCTCCGCCCCTCTCTTCACTCAAGTGTCCAAGACATGTGGTCACAAGTCCGATGACATGACCACAAAGTCGATCATCGAACTGAGGCCTAGGCTGTCCTGGTGCCAAGTGCACATATGAACACCCCTATGCTTCAACATGGTGTTTGTTATGGACAATCCGTGACGAGCACAGAAGTCCAATAACAAAACACCGCTCGGGTTCAGATCGGGGGGCATTCCTCCCAATCACACCCAGGTCTCACTGTCATTGCCCACGTGAGCATTGAAGTCTCTTAGCAGAACGAAGGAATCCCCAGAAGGTATGCCCTCTAGCACCCCCTCCAGAGACTCCAAAAAGGGTGGATGCTCCAAACTTCTGTTAGATGGAAATTTCTTCTGCATATACAGCTATACTGATGGAAAAAGAAAACATTTTCTGGGAATGAGAAACAGTACATAAATTGCTTTTCACAAAAAGTTGTCAATTATATTATTTATTGTATCTGTAATCATGCCATTCATTATATGTGCCAGGTGATAGTGGCTACCTGTTCAGATGCTGTCACCTTATGCCTTTAATGATGTGCATGATTTTGTGTGCTCAGTTGTGAAGTGCAGACAGGGTCTTGACACGTTGGGATGGAGGCTGCTCCACTAGCCAATGAATGTCTGCAGCATCGGGATTGTGTATGTATAAGGTTGATTATCATCGAGGTGTAAACACATTTACAAGATGATTGTGATTTATAAAGATAAATTGTGTACAAATGTGCATACACTAGGTTTTATAAATCTGCTATCCTTGAAAAAGTTTTATAAATGAGGTCCCTGGTTTGGGATATTGACTAGAAAACATTTTGAATCGCAATTATCCATGCTAGAAGCCTCTTTGCTAGTTAAGTGGGGGTGGATTTGTATACGTTGTGATTTGTGCTTCGGGTTAAACTAGACTTTCTGGTATTTAACCTCTGCTGATATTTTCAAGTACCCTTTTGCTGTCATATTTTAACCTCACACTCTGCCCCCTGTTTGCTTCCCTAACCAACCCCTGTGTGGTCACTACGCACTAGTCATTTCCCTGGATCTTCTGCTTGTGACGAATCGTGCTGTGCTTTTGGATAAACACGAATATCAACTCTGTCTTTGATATCTCTGTCTTTCAAAACTATTATCGTTGACAATTCGTCACATGATGGTTTATTATATATGTGAGTGTGATTTTTCAGATTCATATAGAAATCCAACTTCTTTGTCCATGTTTTTCAGATAAATTTCATGCAAAGTGCGATACTTTTGGACGTATGGATTTGTATCCATTACTGGCTCTAGAATTTCTAATACGTCGATAATTTAACTCTTTTGATTCTATGTTGCACCACTTCTCTGTGATCATAAATATAAACCTGACAGAAGTGTGGTTCCTTTGAAATTAAGCTTGTAGTAGCTTTAATTGGTGCAGAACCACAGATTTTATTAGCGTATGGTCCTGAATCATTTACGTTTTGAGCATTGGAATGATGCAAACGCAAACAGGTTATTCTAGATTCGGATACTTTGCCTGTAGTGTTTGTGGATTTCACTTTCACCAAATAACAAACCTTACATTTCTCGCCTATACGCCTTTTCATTGGGAAGAAACACTACTTTTCTCTAATGGCAACTCGAATTAGACGAACTACAAGACTCCGATTTAAACTTTAAAGCCAAACAATACATATTTATCTCATATAACCTATATATTTCATCTCTTTTCACTGTTCCATCATTTTACCGAGTAATAATTTCCGTTTGTTTGCACTAATGTGATCTTTACTATCAGTTTTTTGAGACTTTTGAATTTTAGTACTTTCATAATCTCTAACCTGCTTTGCATGTGCATCGCGCCAACATTTTTGGACTTCTTTACGACATTCTACTTTGTTTTCTACTCTTTGCCTTTAATTTCCGCCCCTGCTTGGACCTATTAGGTTTTTAATTCCAGTTGGTCCAGGCTGATTATAACTTCCCTTATTTTCCAAATTTGTACTTTGATTATTATTGCTCTTTTTTGAATTCTTTTCTCTCCAATGCTTTTTGGTCTGTTTTCTACGCGCTGCCCTTTGTTCTTCACTTAGTCATTGACGCTTCATCTAGAACGTATAAAATTATTGTCCAGAAAAGGACTACATCAAAGCAGATGAATATATTGTATGTCTTGTATCAAAATGAGGAAAACGTAAAAATTTATAAGAGCTGAGAGCACAGAAACTGTTTCTGACCGTGGGCATGGTTAAATCTTCTGGCAAAAAGTCTTGTCTCACGGGACTTGAAATTATCTCTCTGAAAAAGCCTTGTCTCGTCCCAGAATTTTTTTTATATAATAGAGAGATTTGCCTTGTTGTCTGCCAGTTTACATCTTGGCATTACACCAGGAGGAGTAATTCCACTTTTAAAAAGGCTTTATCTCAAAATTGAAAGTAGGTCACAATTTTAAGACCATATTTTTTCAGTCATCAGTTCATTCCATAATACCTTATACTGTATGTCATAAAAAGTAAAGGAGAAGTCCACTGGCATACTGCAGGCTAGCATATCAGGTGCCAGGTTTGCCAGAAACTGTAGATTAATTTTCTTCACTAAACCCCAATTGCCTTATTCCCAGATTAGAAAAAATGCTTATGTTTAGAAGAAATATTAGGAGAAGAGAAGAATAAGGGCAAGAAGATTGGTCCAAAATGGTCAGGAGGTCATTTCGCAAAACAGAAAGATTGAATGTGACAGCCACAATGAATACCAGAAATCAAAAGTCAAAGATGATGCAGAAAGCACCAAAAAGATGATGAATGATTATGATTATGAGTGATACAGGAGGATGAAAATGAAACACAAGCAAAGAATCAGTAGCCAAATTATCCAAAATATTTGCATATTGCCCACACAATACCATCAGTGTAAAGAATATATTGACTTCTCTATTTAGAAAATAACCAAATGACACTGCAGTAAAAGAATTTAGAGCAAACCACAACATAACATCCCAGTTCCTGTTGTGCTCATGTCCATACCCATACTCAAGTCGACGTTGGAGCTATCAGAGAAGCAAACACTAAAAAGAAATGTCATTGCGACACCTTTTGCATTGAATGCTCAGTATTGTCAGAAAGGCTTACTGTCATATCCTTGGAAATGTTTTTCTTCTTCATTCCTGTTTTGGATGTTCTTATTGCTTGGTTCAAGCTGAAGGCCACATTTGAAGGTAATATTTTTATGCCTGTACTTACAGTAAATATTTTTGTTTTAATTAAATTTCTTTATTTTGGGTCAGTATCTTTCCATGAGTTGCTGATGACATATTCTAGCCATAAAAGTTTCTTAAATTGACTTATAGGTATTTATTAGACATACTTGTATCCAGCTAAATTAGAGAAGTGATTTCTAAAGGCAGTAAAAAATGTTGTACAATCCAGATTTACCACTTTTCAAAATAAATTAGAACATTATTGATGTTCTTGTGAGTTAGTTTGGTGCTGAACTGTATATAGTTAGATCACTGAATAAAAATAAAGTTCAATTATTCTGAAAGAGGCATTTGTTGATTTATATCTTATATGCCATAACTTGCCATGCTGTTTATTTCTAAGTGATAAATCCTTAAGTGAATATGTGCTTCAGACTCATTTCTATCTGCTTTTCAAAGACATATTGTTAGACTGGCTACTCTATGAAATGGGAGAAGTGCCTAAACTGGTGAATTTTATAATGTAGCTCCAGGTATTACAACAACAACAACAACATTTATTTATATAGCACATTTTCATACAAACAGTAGCTCAAAGTGCTTTACATAATAAAGAATAGAAAAATAAAAGACACAATAAGAAAACAAAATAAGCCAACATTAATTAACATATAATAAGTAAGGTCCAATGGCCAGGGGGGACAGAAAAAAAAAACAAACCTCCAGACGGCTGGAGAAAAAAATTAAATCTGTAGGGATTTCAGACCATTAGACTGCCCAGTCCCCTCTGGGCATTCTACCTAACATAAATGAAACAGTCCTCTTTGGATTTAGGGTTCTCACGGAAGGACTTGATGATGATGGTCGCGTAGACTTCTGCCTTTTAATCCATCCATCATTGTTGGAGCATCATGAAGCTTTGAGTAGGTGGAGGTGGCGCAGGCCACCACCACAAAGAAACCAGAAAAAGACACAAGAGAGAGTAGGGGTCAGTACGGATTTTAGAGCCACCATGAATAGTTATTATGAAGAATTGAACATACAGAGTATCAGGATTAAGTTAAATTAAGTTAAATTTAAGTTATAAAAGGTATTACAGCAAAACTTAACTTTTTATCTTAAATAACATCTGACCATGATATTTGAGGCTAACCTGTGCGTGAGGGGGATATTTAATAAGTTAGTTTTGTTATTTTAGAGCCAAGAGGAAATAGATAGATAGATAGATAGATAGATAGATAGATAGATAGATAGATAGATAGATAGATAGATAGATAGATAGATAGATAGATAGATAGATAGATAGATAGATAGATAGATAGATACTTTATTAATCCCAAGGGGAAATTCACATAATCCAGCAGCAGTATACTGATACAAAGAAACAATATTAAATTAAATAGTAATAAAATGAAAAAATGAAAAAAATAAAAATAAAATTAATGTTAGCATTTACTCCCGGGTGGAATTGAAGAGTCGCATAGTGTGGGGGAGGAACGATCTCCTCAGTCTGTCAGTGGAGCAGGACAGTGACAAAGTGACAAAAGTCTGTCACTGAAGCTACTCCTCTGTCTGGAGATGACACTGTTAAGTGGATGCAGTGGATTATTCATGATTGACAGGAGTTTGCTTAGTGCCCGTCTCTCTGCCACAGATGTTAAACTGTCCAACTTTAATCCTACAATAGAGCCTGCCTTCTTAACAAGTTTGTCCAGGCGTAAGGCGTCTTTCATTTTTATGCTGCCACCCCAGCACACCACCGCATAGAAGAGGGCACTCGCCACAACCATCTGGTAGAACATCTGCAGCATCTTACTGCAGATGTTGAAGGATGCCAACCTTCTCAGAAAGTATAGTCTGCTCTGACCTTTCTTATATAGAGCATCAGTATTGGCAGTCCAGTCCAATTTGTCATCCAGCTGCACTCCCAGATATTTAAAGGTCTGCACCCTCTGCACACAGTCACCTCTGATGATCACAGGGTCCATGAGGGGCCTAGGCCCCATGTTGCCTAAAACTCCCTCTGAGAGTCACTGCATACCTGAGTATGACAGTGTCACTATGGTATTTCTTTAATTAGTGTAGTATGTGAATGCCTTTCTGACATCTGGGGAATTCATTTTCAGGTCATTTTGATGTGAAAATAGCAAATATAGTATAGACTAGATTAGAGATTAGAGATCTTTATTGTTACATACAATGTGAGAGCATAGGAAAATTTTTGTGCCACAGTTGTGGTCAAGTCAAGTCAAGTTGGGGAGCGTGCACTGGTACGGTGCGTTGCCACACCCACTACATGAAGAAACCACTTAGGTTCCGGTTTGCAACCCCCAAGGCAGACACGCGGTCCAGTCCCAATGTCCGGAAATTACCTTCTATCTGCCGCAGCCAGGTGTTACATGGCCGATCCCTTGGCCTGGTCCAAGCAACTTGGGTCCCCAACAATGAGGATATTATGAGCCGGATCACCGTCTGGGAAAAGCGGCACATGGCCATAGTGCCGTAACTGATACTCCCTCACAATGCAGGTAATGTGTCTCATTCATGACTCCATGAGCAACCGCTCATTTGACACAAAGTCAAACCAACGGTACCCAAGGATTTTCCGAAGAGACACAGTACCAAAGGAATCCAGTCTTCATCTCAGGTCACTGGATAGTGTCCATGTCTTACAACCATATTGACATGAATGTCACTCCCAAGGTAAGTAAACCTCTCAACAAGGTCAACACTCTCTCCACAAACAGAAAAATTGCTGATGGCTGTGCCCAAGAGGTCATTAAAGGCCTGAATCTTGATTTTTATCCAGGACATTCGCAAGCCCAGACACTCAAACTCCTTGCTTAGTCTCTCGAGTGCCCCGATCAGAGCCTCCAATGACTCTGCGAAGATCACAGCTTTATCAGCAAAGTCAAGATCCGTGAATCTTTCTTCACCAACAGATGCCCCACAGCCACTGGATCCCACAACCCTACCCAACACCCAGTCCATACAAGCATTGAACAGAGTAGGAGCACGAACACACCCCTGACGAACCTCAGAATAAACTGGGAAAAATGCAGAGGTTCTGTCTCCACTCTGCACAGCACTCACAGTACCAGTGTACAGGCCGGCCATGATATCCAGCAACCTCAAGGGAATCCCACAAACCCTCTGGATGTCCCACAGTGCAGCTCAATCAACTGAGTTGAATGCTTTGCGAAAATCGACAAAGGCTGCAAAGAAACTCTGATGATATTTGCGTTTGCACTCCATGAGAACCTTCAGTGCCAGGATGCGGTCAATGGTAGACTTCTTAGTCATAAAACCAGACTGTTCCGGTCGCTGGTAGGTGACCAAGTGATCACAGATCCTATTGAGGATGACCCTAGCAAGGACCTTACCCGGCACTGAGAGCAATGTTATCCCCCTGTAGTTGCTGCAATCCAGGCAATCACCCTTCCCTTTCCAGATAGGGACGACAAGTCACATTTTCCGGTCAGTTGGGATGATGCCAGCGTCCCAAATGGAAGCAAAGATTGCTTGCAATGCCAGGAGGACAGCCTAACCACCAGTCTGGAGAAGTTCACCCCGGATACCACAGATCCCTGCAGCCTTTCCCCAACCTCAGCTGGTTCACCACCTGTGCAATCTCTGTGAGATTGGGTGGTTCACAGGTAATTGGAGGATCAGCCTCTAGAACTGTGAACCCAGAGATATCCAACATCCTAGCCAGAGGATCAGCTTTAAACAATTGCTCAAAGTAGCCAGCCCAGCGGGTCACAACTGCAGTGTCATCCATAAGGACCGTTTCATCAGCTGCCCTGACTGCGACTCTCTGAGGAACAGATTTTGATGTGCGTAATGCTTCGATTCCTCTGTAAGCAGATCATGGGTCATTAGACCACAGATGGTGTGTTACTTGCTCACAGATTCCTCTAACAAATGCCTCTTTATCTGCCCTCAGAGCCCTCGCAGCCATCCTTCTTAGTTCCCGGTACAGACCAGAGTTGTCATTGAGCCGTGCACTGCGGCTCATCTCAATGATATCCAGGGTGCCCTGCGAGATGAAACATCTCCTTCTGGGAACACAACCCTCAGCAACCTTCTGGGTCTTGTCATGAAAGGACTCCCACATTACATTAGGATCGGCAGTCGTACCCAAATCTGCAAGTTCCTCACACAAACTGCGTGCAAACTCACTTGAAACAGCCTCGTCTTGGAGTCTTTCCAAGTCCAGGCTCATTCTCCTAGTAGGTGGTAACCAACTGGACCGAAGCTGGATTCTAAGAGTAGCAACAACAAGTCTGTGGTTAGAATACACAAACTGGGCACTTCTGTAGACCCTGCAGTTTTGTAAGAGCCTCCACCATCTGCCCCCGTGGATGTGATTGATCTCCTTCACCGCACCACCAGTATTGGAGTACCAAGTCCAACAATGCGGTTCAGGGTGCTGGGACAAGGATCCAGTGATTCGCAGCCCCTGACGTTTTGCAAAGTCAAGGAACATGGAGCCACATCCACTTCATGATGCGAGCAGCCTTCCTATGGATGGCTGCAGCAGAGCTACTACCGCGGAGAGCAAAAAAGAGTCATTTCTGTATTCTTGGAGCTTTGTGAAGTTTTTTTGCGGTGGCTGGAGTGCCAATCCTGCCACCAACCCCCATGATTTCCCTGCAAGTTGGAGGACCACTTGCAGAGCTGGATGTAGTTTAACATCATACCCAGAACCACCACAATTGTGGTGATGTAAAAATAAATACAGTAAATAAATAAGAGTAGCAGAAGATAAATAAATAAAGAGCACAAATAAATAAAAAAATACAGCAAATATGAGAAAAAAATTACATACAATACAATTACACGTAAACCAGCAGGTGGCTACAGTATACAATGCAGGGCAGATAAGATCAGGATATTTGGAGTTCAGTGACCTTATGGCCTGAATGATGTAGCTGACTCTGAAGCGAATGGAGTGAGAAATAAGGCTCCAATAGTGCTTACCAGACAGCAGAAGTGAAAGCAGGGGATGAGCTGTGAGGCTTACATCAAAAATAACGGATTCAGGTGTCCTCCTACACCTGCTTGAGTAGATGGTATGAAGCTGTGGACGGTCAGGCCTAATTATTTTTAGAAACTGTAGGTATAGTCCTTCGGAGGAGTTTGTGATCTTGGCAAGTTATCTGTAAGAGAGTATAGTCAAAAAATCAGACCTCCATATAAATCATTCATTGCTACCAATGTGTTAAACTCTAAAAGCTGTCACAAACTCCACAAAGAGCCATAGCAAGGTTTTGGGCAGCCACCCGTATATTATTTTCCTGGCTGCAAATTGCAAATAAATGACAGCATTGATGTGCACAAACTGGAGTCCAAAACAGAACTGAGGGAATAGGAAAAAGGTGGAGGCTATTAAAGGTCAGGGTAGGGAGTGAAGTCAAAGGGGCCGGGATCAGAAAGGTCTTCAGCCATACGCTTGAGCCCGGAAGTGACATCAAGGGGGCCGGAGCCGGCAAGGCATTCTTCTATAGGTCCAGACCCGGAAATGACGTCAATAGGGCCAGGTGGAACTTGCTGTGAATGGTCATCCCGGTCAGATTCGGAATTGCTCTCACTCTAGCCTTTTAGCTGCCTCCCATGTGCACATGTATGACAAAGCATTTTTCTCTCCTTTTTGAATTTGCATTCATGGGACTCATTATGGTGTATTTGTCCGTTATATGTGATATAATCTTACATTATACCACTGCCTTCATAGTATGAGAGACAATTAAAATAACTAAAAATGCCACTACAATAGAATAACAATTTCCACCGCTGGTGATGGTGTTTCTGTCATTCAATAAAAATAGTAAATATTAAAGGGACGCTCATTTAGCTCAGTTAGAGGGTTAATACATACTCAAAATTAAAGAAATGAAAATGTAGCATTGCTGTCATGTTTTAAACATCATACAGAAGTTCCTTGTTTTCTGTAGTAATATTTCAGATGATCGGCAAAATTTAGCCAAAGTTATATAGTATACAAAATACATTATTGATCTAACAGTTAATCTTTCTTTGCAGATAATACTTACATGTTCATTTTTTTAATATTTACAAAGGCAGAGATCCAGTGTTACCAATTTTAAAGAAAAGGTAACAAAAGTAGAATTTGGCATTTTTTATCACTTCACCTGTATTTATGATTTCCACTACTTTTTCAGTTTGTACTGTAACCTTGATATATCAACAACAAAAACTATTTATTTTTTGTATAGCCCAAAATCACACAAGGAGCACAGCAATGGGCTTCAACAGGCCCTGTTGGTTGACAGCCCTCCCAGCCTTGACTCCCTAATAAGAGAAAAAAAAATTCCCCAAAAAACTCTTGAAGGGGAAAAATGGAAGAAATCTTGGGAAAGGCAATTAAGAAAGAGACTCCTTTCTAGGTAGGTCGAGCATGCAATGGGTGTCAAAAAATGGGGTAAATGCAATACAATACACAAAACAGAACACAAGTAATTCTCTTCACAGATCTAGACGGCCAATCTATCATTGCCACCTCAGGAATACAATGCAATAGTACAATAGTTATAGTACAAGCTACAGAGCAAAATGCAACAGTAGATTAAATCACATATGAGGATTACAATTTGTTCAGAATCCTGGAAACCTATGCCAATAAGCTGCCTTCCTAGTACTGGCCATTCTACAGTCGAGTCAGTGCTGGGCAAGACCAATCTGATGAAATGGACCTTTTACTTGATGATTCCAGTGCTCCTTTATCAGAGATGACTTTTCCATAGGCAGGCAAACAACTTGGCAGTAGAGCAGTGACACCAAGTGTCACATGTGAATCCCAAGAAGAGACACAGAGTAGGTGAGCGTCAGTAATAGTTTATATATATCATTTTACTTATGTTTTACTACTAATGACTAATAACTTAGAGGCAGTATACAGTTAATCAGCAGCTCTACTCAGTGCATCCTAAACTAAAGAAATAAGTCTTCAGCCGAGATTTAAAAGCTGAGACTGAAGGGGCATCTCTTTTAGTGGCAGACAGACCATTCCATAGCTGTGGGGTGTTGACACTTTTTCTATAGTGTTGTTTCTTGTGACTGAAGACAGAGATAAAAAATCTTTTATTAATACACACCAGGCAAGGGTAAGATGACAGAGAAGCACAGTCCTAGGACACCTGCCCTTCATCTGCCTCGAGGGGTCGGTGTCCCAAATCTTTTATAGGGCCTTTGTCTTATGACTTTAGTTGCACAAGAATTTCAAACCGTTACATCTTACAACATTTTGCTTGGATCAGCATTTACCACATCCTTTAAGTTCATCAGTTGGTCACTTGTGGTTTTAGTTCATCAGTTGGTCACTTGTGGTTTTTTGTTCGTTAGGAGAAACAAGAAGTTGCACTTGTCAAGTGCACTATAGACAAGACAGGGTCTGCATGGCTTTGTCATGTACACCAGATTGATCAAACTGATCAAACTGTTTATTATTGTTCCACACCGCCACCCCCTTCACAACGCGAGCAGCATTATACACCTTGTGAGAAAGAGATTTAACCATGCCAGGGGCCGGAAATAAAGGACAAGTACAGCATGGTTTTTACAAAAGTTTGAAAACAAAAGTGAAAATAATGCATATGTAACAATTCCCATGAAAATAACAATCTCTTTAAATTGTATATCTGGTAAACTAAACCTGGGGGTGGGTGAGCAAAGCGAGCAGGGGGAAGAGCCCCCTAGTACTACACAAAATTAACTTACCTTAAATAATGGTAGAAACACACCGAGAGTGTAGAGATACGAGCAGACAGAGGATCACTATGAGAATGTAATGACTGGTTGTGCATCGCAGTTCCGACAATAAAGGCATACACTGCTCAGTTGAGGTTTTCAAGCAGTGCGCCATTCTCATTGTTATTTTACTTTGAACTGCACTTTTATTTCCAATAATTTGCTCTGATCGTAAAAGACAATATAAACACATTTCAATGTGCAAGTTTCACTGCAAGGGAAATATCTATAAAAGTTTTATTAATTTTCAGTGATATTGATGTTGTTATTAATTTTTTTTTCTTTTTTTTAACCTGAAACAACCACATTGTTGATCAGCGCCCTGATGCATAGAGCGGGTACACAGTCTGCATCACCCACGCTATGGCTCTGTTGCTGATAACATCTGTCCATTATTGTGAAACAGTCTTATAAGCTATTACCTGCCATTCGGATCTTTCCTTAAATAACTATTATTTACACCGGGGGAGGGAATACTCGTGGTTGTGGCAAGTTAAAGAAGAGCATTCAAAATTCAGTTAATAAATTAAACAAATTAAAATGATTATTACTGTCAGTGGCACAAATTTGGGCTAGCTGATGTACATAATTGACTTATTACAGTTGCAGATGGGGTAAAAGTAACATGTAACTGTATGTTATTGAGTAGCTTTTAAATCCTGTTACTGTATCCTGAGGGACAGATTAAGGAAGGCAGGGAAGAAAGGAGGGGTGGATTAATGAATGGAAAAAAGGAAGTTGTGAAGACCTAGTTTTCCTGCAATTGTAAAATAGGCTCCATTTTAAGGTGCTTAAAAGAATAAACTTAATTCTGCAAAATTGCCTACCTTTTTATTAACAGCATTTACTTTTACTTTCAATACATAAGAACATGTAATATCAGAAAAACACTTTTGATACTAGGAAACTTTAACTTTTACCAAAGTCATTTTTTGGTAAGATACTTGTACTTTTACTTAAGTATGGATTTTAGGTACTTTATACAACACTGCAGGACATCTTGCTTTGACATGACTGCTACTTCTAATTAATGCCACTCTTTTGGGCTTGATTTGCACTCTTGCTTGCTTTACTGGCCTGTTGTTCATCTTCAATTTTGTCATATGCTTGCTATACTTTTCCTGATTACAATCTTCTGCTATATCTCTTAATGATATGATTAGTTTCCAAAATGAAATTAATAATATAATGGTCAAAAATCAGAAATGACAGAGCCCTAGCCCACCTCTGATGTCACATACAGTAAATGTGGAAAGTAATACCTACAGCAGAGAGTTTTCATTATATGAATGATCACTCTTAGTTATGAATAAGGGTGCCAACTTGTCATAAACAGTGGGGAAGGCAGAAAATGATTGACTACAACATGGTTATTGGTTGACTGAGTTTTAAGACTCATTATTGGTATTAAAAGATTCAGCATCAGAGGACTACAGTATTGCTTTTATTTAACAAACCATTAAAATGTCTGCTGTGTTTGAGCCTGCTGTTTGATATACACCAGAGTAGAGGTTTTGAATGCTTGTTGAAAAGCATGGTAGGCTACTTTGGTGGGATTTTTTCAATATTAACTTTTTGGAGATATTTATGCTATTTGAATTAAGATCAATGTAAATTCTTTGCTTGAAACCTGTATTTGTAGTGCTTCATTCTTCATAAATCAAAATAACAGTCAATACAATATCATTTATAATCCTCAGACTGAATTAGAATAGGAAACACAGACACAGCAAAAATCCAACAAAACAATCAACATTTACTGTATAACTCCAGTCTTTGAATGCACTGCTAAAAACATTGACTTCACAGTCAAAATACAGATGTCTCATAAATGTGCTTACATTAAAAACTGTGCTAACACATAGACAACATTATCATCCTTTGCTCACAATTATGAAATGATTGATGACTCTCTAAACATTCAACAATGGATTACTAAAAACATGTCTGTAGTCATCTTGTCTTTTGAAAAACTCTGATATCTTCCATTGTGCAGAGGGTGATATTGTGTTCTGTACTTATGCATTCATGGGAGCAGTAAACTGAAATAATAGGTCAATGTTTAAAGATGATTGGTCCATTTGTTTGTATCACATTTTTTATTTTTGGACTAGTCAGTTTATTTCAGAAATTATATTAACTTTATATGATTATGGGACTGCTTTAGTAAGATTCTATTTTTTCTATTACTATCACCACGGACTAGTAGTTTGACTGATGTCACAAGTACAGATCCACCCTTATAACCAGACTGTAGTTATGTACAGACTCAAACGCATCTGGTATCAACTTTACAACTCAGTTTTGCCAGCAGAACGTTTCTATAGTACAGCTGCTATATTGACCAAAAGTCAGTTGATGAAAGATTTATAGATTGGTAGATAGAAAAGTGAAGTGAAAAAAACGGGTGTTAGAAACTAACGTATCAAACACAAAATATTAATCAAAAGACAAGCCAAAATTGTTTCAAGAAGTTTGTTAACAAAGGACGTTTAGAAACACACTAAGAGTCTTTGTTTGTGAAATGAACGATCTCAACATCAAACGTTATATGTTCACACTGATAACTCATCACACGTGTCTTCTGTGATCTCGCCCCCAGTAACAGGTCATCACATCATAGCAGTGCCTTAACAAAATAATGGTGCTAATTTAAAAAAGAATGTGATGTCATGGAACCTGTACAAAATAATGTTAAATAAAATTAAATGCTTCACAACAAAACATAACATACCAATAATAATCTGAAAAATGTTTATTTAACCCTGGATCCTTGCTGCTTGGAGAGTACTTTCAGTACTAAGAAAAGTGCTGTATAAATGTAAAGAATATTATTATTATTAACTGATTAAAACAGCTCTTGGAAAATGCTAAAGACTAGACTGTACTGTATGTAGAGAATTGGTCTGTTTGACATGGAAATATTAAATGGTACATGAAGCTTTTTACTAGACAACCACTGACTACAACTTCAAATTAATAGACAAGACTTTTACCAATACTGAGCACAGGGTATTATATCTAACAAATAAGACATTTACTGCCTTCAACTTGGCCATTGGTCGACTAATATTAAAGAAATCGCATTTAGACCTGATTGTCCAGAGCTGCCAGGGAAGAGGAAAAGAGGAAGGCCTAAGAGAAAGTTTATGGATGTGTTGAGAGAGGACAAGTATATGTACTGGACAATGATAACATCACGATCAACTTCTTGTTTTTTTTATAAATTCTCCATGACCTCCATGAAACTATTTAGACCTTGTTTTAGCCGTTTTCGATTAGTGCAAGGAATCTCATGGTCATATCTGTTTTAGTATTTGATACTTTTTAACAATGCTGATAATAAGCAGAGTTCTCTGTTCTTGCATTTTGCCTTAAGAGTTTTGCGACACTGTGCTTGCACCTGGTGATTAGTGCTATGCAAGAACACAGTAGCTTGTACCACAGTATTTTATTTCTGAGGTGGAAATGATAGAATGGCCATCTAGCTTTATGAAGACAATTACTTGTGTTCTGTTTTGTGTGTTCTATATACCCCATTTCTTGACATCAGTTCCACACCCAACCTACCTAGAAGGGGGTCAATCTCTGAATTGCCCTTCTCAAAATATCTTCCATTGTTTTACTACATTTTTTTTGGAGAGTTAAGGCTAGGGGGCTGTCCAAAAAACAATACCTTTTCAATTCCCCTCAGGTATTCCTTGTGTGATTTTTGGCTGTACAAAATATAAAATGCCATTTTGTTTTTCTTATGAGTGTCGCCATTTTGAGGAGTATTTGTGGATAATTGCATTGCCGTTGCTAGGCAAGGTCAACAGGAAGTGTACAGTATGTAAAATATCTGTATCAAGAGTATAAAGGTCACGTCGTGCACTTCCTTGTTGCCCTTGATTGGATTCAGCCCAAGCCCATGATATTTATTTCCATTGTTGTTTTAAAAATTTTCTGGTTAACAAATTCTGGCTGTGCATTCTGATTGCGATTTCAGATTATTGCTTTAGCTCTGGTTATGTGTGTGGTTACTGGTTTCAAATTCCTGCCCTCCCTATTTGACTATGATTTTTGTCACATATATAGTTATATTTTTTTCACATCCAGATTACAACATATCACTTGTTGCTTTGGTTACGATTCATCTCACAACTCCTCTTCTAATTAAATTCTGCTGCTGTCCCATGCAGTCAACACACATAACAGTAAAAAAATCAAAAGAAGATGCATACCTGGGCTAATAGGTAGCAACAATAGGTGACAGCCACTGAAACATTTTGGTTTATGCTTTTGAGTTTTGAACAATTTTTTTTTTTACTTACTGTCTGTCTTTTTGTACTTTTGCTTTAATCTGTTTTTGCAATTTCCTTCCCATCTTTTAATCTATTTTCTTACTAAAACAATCTAACTTAGACATAACTCTAAATCTTTGTTGTTTATTAAAATATTTTATAATGAAAAAAACCTTTTCAGTCACTGGTTGCAGACTTTTTCTGTACCTTTCACAATTACTATTCCTTACTTGTAATGACAGTTTCAAGTATTAACAGTATCAATCAGGAATGAGGCACCCTGGTAACTCTCAGTAAATTCCTTTGATATTTAACCAGGAAATTTCCTAGGTTACATGGAAGAAAAAGGGATCATGATAAATAACTGAAATCATGACCTTTGGTGTATTGATGATGACTAAACCAATCTTCCAGACATTGATTTTATATGACAAGTATTACAATTTTATTACCAAAAAAATAATGATTACTTGTTCCTTTTAAAATTTCCTTAGTCCAAGATTTATTTGCCATTTGTATAGTTGCCATCCATCAACTAAATTCACTTTTTTCTACTACAAGTTCTACTGTTAGAACAGAGCCCACCCCAGAAACCAGGCAGAAACTATAATTGAGAGGCCTGGCAATTAAATGACACAAACACAAACTCAAACTCATTCATATCATGACCAACAAGAACTTTCCATGTACAGTAAATCCTATTAGACAGTTTCTATTCAAAGTGTGCAGAGAACCAAAAGTCTTCCATGAGGCGGTTTCATACATGGACACATGAGAGACAACCTCGGGGCTCATCTACTGGTAATTACAATCCAAGCCAAAGAGTGGTGCTGTCACTTATTGCCTTTGCTCTTTCTCCCTCTGCAGTACAAATGATTGACAAACAATCCACCTATGATGTCACTTCTGACTTCTTGAACCCACCCCTTCCAACTCATCTTCCTAAAAACTGGCTCTGAAGCCATCTTGGAGTCAGTCCTACTAAGACTCTCATCTAAACCAATTGTCTATGCAAGTATTGTGTGTATCTCTCCGATTCCTCAACTCTCAACTTTATGGGGTTCACTTACATAGGTGCCTCAGTCCTTTCTTAATTCTGGCTATTCACAGTGGAGTAGTTAGCAGAATTTCACTCAAATAACTGAACAAGTGGACCTGACAGCAATCACAGCAGCCCTGATGATGGACATCCAGGCACTGTTGGTTCAGGTAAGAGAACCGTGAACCCAGCTTGTTTATTCACAGCGCTTATCAGAAGAGCAGTCAAGTAATCAAGACGGCTTATTTATATATTTCCATATGCCTAGGGGACATTTTCAATGCTCTGTTAATATGGGAAATTCCACGCTGGGACAAGATGGGCCACTGCTGCTAACTACTTCTCCCCTTATACCTGCAGCTCAGAGGGGCAAAACTCAATGGATTCTTGAACACACACCAAGTTTCACAAACTCTGTCCCTTCTGGCCCAACCACCATAAATTCAGACCCAGAAACATAGACGGTGTTCAATCTGAAGGACCCTTTTCAGGGAGAAAGACTGTTAAACTCCTAAACTGCGAATGGAAGAAACAAAGGAAAGGCAGAGGCAATTACAGCCAGTTTGTTCTTTATGATTATTATATTCAGTAATCTAGTAAATGGGGATTTCCAGGATGGTACACCAATACTTAATCCCATGTCAGAGTCATCACTGAAAATGTGTACATTGCTTTTCTCTTTTTATATGTAGTAGCTTTTAAGGTGATGCTGCTGATTTAATTTGTTAAGTGTAATAAATTAATTTAGATTCCTTTGCTATACAAGGATACAAAATATAACATTTAAGATTTGTTAGTTAGGGCCAGCCAAACTAGAGAAGCAATATGGAAGATCACTGAACAAGTGAAAAAGTATGTCTAATACAGATTATAAAAATACATTAAAGTGGTATCTACAGTATGTTGGCATGGGTCATAGATTTAGACAGGTGCTATACAGGGTGGTCCAGATCTAATTTTGCAGATCCAGGTTGTCTGGATGACTTTGATTTATGTGCTCTGTTTGGAGCATATATTTGAATAACTGACATTCAGATTATGCAACATTAGTAACATGAATTTTTTTTTGGGGCGTGGGAGCCTGTTGTGAGTCAAAAAGAGGTGCAAATTAGTTTTAGCTATTTAATCCTTTTTAGTGTCTGAACATCCAATGGTTCTGCTTGGAGCGGCATGGGACACGTACATGCTGGCAGGGCAAATAATTACCAATTGCTGGCCAAATACAGAGCAGCACAAGGTGGAGAATTAAAGGGAGCTGGTTCAGTACAGCAAAAAAAGACAAAGAACAAAACCAAGAAAGGAAATGGAGAAGGGTTATAGCCGAATCAGAGGAAAGGTAGATAGTAGAGGATAAACTGGGCAGCACCAGACTCCTGAACAGTAAGCAGAGAGCAGTGGAGGATAAACTGGGCAGCACCAGACTCCTGAACAGTAAGCAGAGAGCAGGACAGAGGGCCGGAGTAGCTTCTGGAGTTGGTTATGCTCTCTTTGGCTGCTGTTGTTGTTGAAAAAACAAAGGCAGTAAGAGGGAGAGAGAGAAGCTATGCATTTAAATTACCGTATATACTCACGTATAATTCGGTTCTTGAAACCAAAAAATTCATCATAAAATCAGATCCTGACTTATACGCCCATTCAAAAATGCGACACAATTTTTTTCTTGCCTTCTCCAGTCTTACATCAATTTCTCAGATGCATCAACATTTGTTGCGGCAGTGCAGTTACCAATTTCTTTCGCTACTTCAAGGACATTTAATTTAAAACCAGCTTCATGTTTTCTTCTGATCGAATGCTCCATTGTAGATAAGGGATGCTCTTACAATAAAGGTGTATGAATGAGGGTGTGAGATACAAAAAACATGTGATCACGTAGGCACAATTGAGAAAGAGAGAGAGGTTAGGAGCACACACTGATACAGCGCATTACCACTCCCACATAGAAAGAAAAGGCAGTGTACTCAGTGGTTACTCTCTCAGGTGGGCATTAGCATATCATAATCTCTTGGACCAATAGCATGAGTTGTCTGCATTTAACTTACTTATATGACCAACATTATAAAATACCAGAAATTATACAGTAAAATCAAGTCCCAACTTACTGTATCCGCGGGAGAACTTATACTCAAGTATATATGGTACTAGCAGAATACCCGCGCTTCGCAGCGGAGAAGTAGTGTGTTAAAGAAGTTATGAAAAAGAAAAGGAAAGATTTTAAAATGACCGTAACATGATTGTTAATGTAATTGTGTTGTCTTTGATATGAGTGTTGTTGTCATATCTATATCTATATCTATATCTATATCTATATATAGCAAAATACCCTCGCTTGGCAGCAGAGAAGTAAAAAGAAAAGGAAACATTTTAATAATAACGTAACATGATTGACAATGTAATTGTTTTGTCATTGTCATGAGTGTTGCTGGCATATATATATATATATATATATATATATATATATATATATATATATATATATATATATATATATATATATATATATACACACACACACACACACACATATATATACATATCTACATATACACACATACATATACATACAGACACATATATACACACAGATACATATATATACATACACACACACACATATATATATAAACATATATATACATACATATCTACATATACACACACACACACACACACACACACACATATATATATACACATTGTGAACGCTGGCCCCAGCACAGACAGACGGACGACATATTTTGCACCCACACACTGTTTATTATACACAATATATACAAAGTCACGTACACCCACACCCCAGTGCCTCTGCACCAATCTCCCCAAGTCCAGGCCCACAGTCTCTTGTGCCTTCCTGGCCACCTCCCGTCCTCTCTCTCCAGTTCAGTCTGCTTCCTCCTGACTTCCACCAATGACTGGAGGGAGGCAGCCCCTATATATAACGCCCCCGGATGAGCCCCAGGTGTTTCCGGCATCTGCTCTCTAGCCACGCCCCAGCGTGGCGGAAGTGTCGGCTGCCTTCCTGGCAGCTCTCCGGGCGCCACACAAAGTCTTCCCCCCGCACTTCCTGGTCTGGCGGAAGTGCCGGGCTCCCGGGATAAATAGGCACAGGGGCGCCGCCTGGCTGTGGCCACGGGTCCCTACAGGGCTGGGCTTCCATGCCCTGTACCCGAGGCCCTCTGCCTAACCAGGACGGACGCCCCCACTCTGTCTGGAGGAGGCACTCGCCCTCCTCTGGCCCTCCAAGGTGTCCCGGCTGGGCTCCAGCCCCAGCCGAGGACCGTACGGGATACACCGGCATCGGGCGCCGCCTGGCGGTGACCACGGGCCCTACAGGGCTGGGCTTCCAAGCCCTCCACCCGTGGTCCCCAACAGAACCAGGACGGACGCCCCCTCGCGGTGTGGAGGAGGCACAAGCCCTCCTCACGTCCTCCAAGGCGTCCCGGCCGGGCTCCAGCTCCGGCCAGCGACTGCACGGGATAAACCGGCATCGGGGCACCGACTGGCAAATGGGTTGTGAAACAACTCAAAATTCTTTTTTTGTTCTTCAAAGTCACCAAAGCGCCGTGCGAACTCAGTGCGCAGTGCGCTCAGTTTATCAGCAAAGTGCGTATTTGGGAACACCATTGTGGCGATTTGGTTCAAGATTACTTGGCAAAAGGGAAAAGTGGGGCAAGTTGCACTGGTGCATTTGTGTCTCCCATAAAAGTAGCTTCACTTGAATTCACTTTGTGATTTTGCACGGGTAAAAACATCTGCTGAAGTGTCAGATTCTTCTTTAACTCTTCTGCTTTCAGTATCTTGTGTATTGCATTCAGGTCTTTCAGGTAATCTTGATGTTTTGTCTCATAGTGCCGTCTTAAATTCTGCAATTACAGCCACATTAGCTCCACATATGAGACACACGGGTTTACTGGCAATGTCAGTAAACATATACTCAGCCTCCCATCAGTTTTTAAAGGCTCCATGTTCATAATCACCTTTTCTCTTCGGCATCATGTGGGCTAGCTTCGCAATAACTTGCAGCATCATAAGCTAGACTTGATTAACACGGTAAGTGTTCGGCAAGGCAGCTGAAGCGCTGCATCATGGGATCCGTAGTTTATTGTGTTACCAGCGCTTCATATCCCCGGCCATTAATAACAATAATAAAGTATATAAAATGATCTCACGGGCTGGATATAATTACACCCCGGGCTGGATGTGGATCGTGGGCCTTGAGTTTGACACATATGGACTAAATAGAACTTGAAAAGAAATATTTTTTCGAATGTGATTTCGCAATTCAGATCGAGTTGACACGCACTACAGTACATCGAGCCCGCGTGATATTGTGGTTTTGCCTGTGTGCCACAATAAGTTACCCTCCCCTCCCTCTTACTTTTTTACCGTTCATCTAATGAATACACTGAGTATGGCTTTACCAAAACAATCATTGATCGCGAATAAAGTATCCATTATTCATAAAGCTTCAATTTGTGATCTGTCTTTCTGCGTTAACCGCATATTTTTTCATACGTCTCAAACCAAGGGGATGCGAGGCTAAAATGAATCGAGAAGCACGTGTACATACTTAGTGCATCCCCTCTTGGGAATCGAACCTCGAACGTCAGCGCTAGAGGCAAAGCCTCTACTATTGCGCCATGGTGTCCGGTTTGTCTATTTCAGCGTAGCAGTGTAATTCGGTTTTTGTTCAGCACTCTTTGGAACTGTTGCTTTTTGTCTGCGCACTGCGTCAGTTCACGTGAGCCACTGAATATGGTTTTATATGTCACTCGCTTGCTTCTAATTGTTTTGCTGCCTTCTTAATTATATAATGCATGTTTTCTTCAGCGCTTTTTGTAGCTCTTCCTGGCTTTCTACGTAATGCATGATTACGTGAGAGGCATGATGATGTCACACGAAACACCTCCCCCCAAGGCTTTCGAGCTCAACTCCATTACAGTAAATGGAGAAAAATAGCTTCTAGTTATGACCATTATGCATAGAATTTCGAAATGAAACCTGCCCAACTTTTGTAAGGAAGCTGTAAGGAATGAGCCTGCCAAATTTCAGCCTTCTACCTACATGGGAAGTTGGAGAATTAGAGATTAGTCAGTGAGTCAGTCAGTCAGTCAGTGAGGGCTTTGCCTTTTATTAGTATGGATTTTCTGCAAAATTTAACTTATTGTAGTAAATTTGTGTGTATATTTAAGATAGTAAATGATAAAAATGGTAATAATGATTAATGTTATATATATTTTATACACTTTGACTTACTAGACCTTTTAAGTTTTCTTTACATTTTCTAGCCTACGCGCGTCATCTGTAATTTTCCACAGTAGATCGCAAAACAATTTACATTTAACAAACTCACGATTAGGTGGCAAATCGCAAAGGCCAACTGTATTTTAATCAGTTGTCACCACAAGAAGAGCAGGTCACTATTCTTAAACCACTCTGTCACTTTTAGTTTGGTATTGCAGGAACCAATTGGTCTATTGTTATATTGTTATATTTCTCAGAAACGTTAACATACATTTCTCTATCTAGATGGTAGTTCAACAAAAATATCTCAAAAAACCCTGTATGTGGCGCCAGCCAATTGCTAAGCCATTTGCAGCTATCTATCCATGATCAAAGTTCTTCAGTGGAACATAAGAAGGACTGCAATCTTTTAAAGCTGCATCAGGTGCAATATAGGAAGCCACCCCTGATCAGATGCCATTGCATTAAAAGGCCATACCTGTATGCAAACAGTACATTGGAATTCCAATGAGCATGTAATCGGTTAGCAAAAATTAAAATATTAACAAAACACTTTAAAGGGAAGAACAGAAACAGTAGTAAAAATATTCTTACCCTTTGTGATTGCAAAGCTGGTGTAACTTCTTCACTGTCAAATGGAATGTGTCTCCTGAGACGTCATGGCCTACGCCCACAGCATAGTTTTTCTTTCCTGCCAAGTGAGTAGTATTTCATTTGAAGATCCCTGATTGTCAGATGTGAGAAGTATTTTGTTTCATTCTATCTTTAATGGATTTCTTTGTTTTTGTAATGGGTTTTCTTATTTCCTGGATTGTGTTCACCATTGAAGGTAAATTTTACTTGTTTTGTATGTCTTTTGTAAACCTCTTTTCCCAAGTGAAATTGTTTTTCTCATTTTGTTTAACAACTTTACTTGTATTGCTGGTGATGACATTAACCAATGTCATTAATTAAGTTTACTAAGATATGTTAGACTACAAAATATAAATTGATTTTACAGTATCCTTTATATATGTTAGAGAGATTATGAAAAATTAGAGAACTGTGAATCCATAGAGCAATAATACATATCATTATCACTAAAAAATAAAAATAATACTTTTTCCGGAGCTCAATGTGTTCTATGCATAGTTAGATTACTGAATCTGAAAAGGCAGCTTTCTAATTGTTGCCTCGTATAACTTGAAATCTTGTTTAATCCTCGGGGATAAATCCTTGTGTGGATATTCCTTGTAAACAGACTTGTTTTTTTATTTCTGCTTCACAAACACATTGAGTTAGGCTGACTGGCTGCTCTAAACCTGCTCTTGGCTGATTGCGATTGTGTATAAAAAATCACTATGTGATGGCCTGTCATCCTTGTTTAGAACAATACTACAAATGCTACCAGCAGTCTTTGATCATGAGAAATGGAAAGAGTGTCTAAAACGGTAGATTTTATGATGAAGCTTAGTCAGTCCTGCGCAACATGGAAGCTATTGACAGTGTGCTACATTTTAATAAAGCCATGGATATACATCTGAGAGAGAGTAACCTATTTTGTACCTGAGATTCCCCCTCTTCATCAAACATACGCAATCTAAGTGAAAAGAGAACATCCTAAAATATCACTGCATACCTCGGTGTAAACAGCTGAGCCTGTCCCTGCAGTATTGTAATAATTCATGCAGCATGTCAGTGCCGTTCTGATGTTTAGAAAATTTATTTTGACATCATAATGGTAAACGAGTGTTAAGACTCACCTTTAGCTTTTTCCATAACCATTTTATTACCTGATGATGAGTAGATGTCCTATTTTTGCTGTTTGTCCAGTCGCTGTTTTTATACTTTTGCCAAATTTCTGCCTAAACCTCCACCCTAACATGGTTTCTTAGTTACAACATTTTAATGTTGCAAGACTATAGTTCTGTTGCTGTAAAAGTTTCCATTGCTGTCAAGAGCAAAATGTGCTGAAGCAAAGAGATGCTTGTGGTATTCTTCAGATTATTAAGTTAAATCATTTATTAAATGCATCAGAAGTTTACCCAGTGTGGTATTAAAAGTGGTAGTGGAAGTAAGTGCACTTCAAAAACATTTAGGGTTTTGTCTTTATTTAAAAATGTAACATTAGCGATTAACAAATACAAATATTTAACATTATGTCTGAAATTTAAATCGAGCCCAACCCTTGAAGTGTTCATGATGTTTAGTTGCTTCAATCATTCATATAAAGACATATTTAAGCACTGCTCATAAACACAATCAATTATAAATTAATCATACTATAATATAATGTCAAGGTGTAGGTTAAAAATCAGTAAATATATCCAATAAAACCAGGTTTAAATCCAAAGCAGGAAACAGTTCTAAAAACTCACACCTCCTTCACAGTTAGAAACCCCGAATGGCTTCTGTGCGACAAAGAAATTCATCTTTAGCTACTGGCAAAGAATGCTTTGGTGTAATCTGAAGGCCCCAAGTTCAAGTCCCACCTCCGCTGTGTCTGAAAGGATGAACAGTTGAGAGGAGGTTGTTGGCCTGAGTGAGTTCCTCAGCAGTCATTGTTTGTAAACGCAATGAAATTATGGAATCACACTTTAACAAGGACAGTCCACAGCACTGACAATAACTCTTGCATCATTCAAAAATGAGAAAATATTAAAGAGACACTTGTTTGCACAGTTAGATTATCGATTGTATTCCCAGTCACACTTGGGCTGATTCCACACAAGACCAGGGTATTCAAAAAAGCACCATACAGTATGTTTTAAAATATACCCAATTAATTCTATCTTTACATTAATTGCATTTTACTATTGCTGTCTTGTAACATGGTGTGTGCCGTGAAAACCTTTGTTTGGGTTGGCCCTTATCAATATCTTTGCTTTGGAAATAACTTTGTAGAAAAATTTTTAATTTTTTTTTAACTATCAAACAAGGATTTGCCTATGCAGTACTTTATCTTATACTGCTCCTTAACATACAAAATATGTATAAAATATATAGCTACCAATATACATATATTATAAAATACATTAATATTATAATTATAATTGCCCCCTGCTTGCTTCGCTCGCCCACTCCCTTCCCTCATGGGGCTCGCTAGACACCAGCCACTTCACGTCTCTGCCTCTCATGTTGTGAAGAGGGGGGCTTAACGCACACTAAGTAGATCCTCTGAAACCCCTTCTTAAACGGTGATACAATGGGAAACAAAGGCATTTTTTTTACCTCCTCTATGCTCGATCAGCTGACTTGCTGCTGCTGCTTGTGCTGTGCTCCGTGATCTGCATGTTGCCCAGCACTTTGAACATTTAACAGCCTGTACAGCAGCTGTCCTCCTTGTCTCAAGGGACGTTAAAGTGTCTCAGAGAAAATCACGTCTCGACGCAAGATTTTTTTTATATAATAGAGAGATATTTAAATTTATATTTTCCCAAATACAAAAATATACTTCTCAATATATTTTCAAATACTTGGAATAATATACAATATATACAATACATTTTACAAAATATATTGCTATATATTTTAAAATATAATGTGAATTTGATTTATACTATACAATATATGTTAGATTATTTGGATATTTAAATATATTTTTGTCATTTTTGTAAATTACGGTACATCCATCCATTATCCAACCCCCTATATCCTAACTACAGGGTCACGGGGGTCTGCTGAAGCCAATCCTAGCCAACACAGGGCGCAAGGAAGGAAACAAACCCCAGGCAGGGCACCAGCCCACCACAGAGCGTGCACACACACACATGCGCAAATTTAGAATCGCCAATGTACCTAACCTGCATGTCTTTGGACTCTGGGAGGAAACCCACGCACATGGGGAGAACATGCAAACTCCATGCAGGGAGGACCTGGGAAGCAAACCCTGGTCTCCCAACTGCGAGGTAGCAGCGCTACCCACTGCACCACCGTGCCGCCCTATTACGGTACATTCTAAAAATATATTAACCAAGTATTGAAAATTCATCCAATAAGATACAAGTCGCTCTTTCGTATACGGAGATATTTTCTGGACCAAATCACACTTTGACACGGTTATGAATTAAGACAATTTATTCAGTTTTACTACATTTCTTTTAATGTTAATGGCCATAATCCAAATATGGTCAAGGATTCTAGCCTGGTTGGAGTGATTGATAGATGGATGGATAGATAGATAGATAGATAGATAGATAGATAGATAGATAGATAGATAGATAGATAGATAGATAGATAGATAGATAGATAGATACCCATCCTGTTCCCTGGGGATACTCTTAAGTTTATGAAATGTATACACACAAGAGGATTGGGTTTTGCCAGCTTTAAATTGATCTAAGTGGACAGTTGTTATTATTTACTTATATCTCACAAATTAAGATGATATTAGAATTTTTGAAAGACTAAAGCCTTTTTGTACTGTACATATTGGGTAAGCATTTGTCATGCAATAAGGTATTATGTTGGTAGTTACTTTTTGAATAATTGTAAGAGTATGTTTTTTTAGAAGTCATAGTCATTACTTAATGTGAATATGTGAGTGCAACAATCCACCAAGAATATTGACAAGGTACAAAAATATCTTTAATTTATAGTACTAGTAATACACTATAATGGGAGGGATAAACATGCAAATTGCATAAAATATAGACAAAAGTCTCAAGTCCATGCTCATGAGGTGGTACGGCTTATCCACTAACCCACCACAGGACTGCTCAAAAGCCCCTCCTTTACCTCCTAGCATTGTCTCTTTCTCTCACTGTCATCCTACTAACCAAAATCTTAAACACAAAGGAACAGACTGAAGGCTTTATGTTGAATCTGAGAACATCAGACCGATCCTACAAACTAAACACTTGAAAGATTTACATTGGGGTCAGCTGCTGTACAAGACCATTTCTTGTTGTAAATCAATGTGTGAAGAGAAGAAGACAAGAAATCTGCAATCATTTATAAACATGTTTTTCCAAGAGAGCGGAGACCACACAATAAATTACTCCTTTTACTGTCTCTTTCTCAGGATCCTCTGTCATTGACAAAGTCTTAAATATTGCTTGATCCTGATGCTTTTAGATATCCTGAAACATGAAATATGCACGTTTAAATGTGATCTATAGTTTCAAAGTCTGGCTGCAAACAATTTAAAAGTCTAGGTCCAGGTGACTTGATTGGTCATTGTACATCATTAAAAAATGATTTGACCAAAAAATTGCATATATATACTAATTTAAGCCTAATCTGTCAATATTCATTGTGTGATGTCTGAAATAATGAACAGTCCTTGCAATTATCAGGTATATATTTATATCCTTTCATTTTTCTTCTTTTTTTTTGAATGAATGCAGCAAGAACAATACAGAAAATATGCCTGACAGCAGTTAATTTCATCACTTGCCTTGGCATCCTCTTCATTGCTGTCATTCCTCTGCGTTTATTGCTCTTCCAGCTGTGTTACAGTATTTTCCATGCATACAGAGTCAGTATTCATCTTGTTCATATGTGGTATCATGATTACCAACATCGACATCTTCTCTCTCAAAACATGAATATGTCTTCCTTCCCAGTCAATATTAGCACTGGTGATCATGCTCAACATTTCTTTAAAGCAAGGTGTCATGATGATCAAGCTGACCAGCATTTTTCCAAGTTCTTCTATCATTTAATTAAAGCCCTGAAGCAAATGTGCGAACTTTCACTGCAGTTACTGAAAGTGATACCACCAGCCTGTTATTTTGTATTGTACCTTTTGGAAAGCATTTTCTTCTTTGTCCTCAGCTCAGTGAATCCAGTTAAAGCATCCATGAAAGGTCTGAATGATGAAAGTCCAAGTGAAAGCATCCATGAAAGGTCTGAATGTCTAATAAATCATGGATAAGAAGAGAATGAATGAAGACGTTAGCTTGGTACTAAAACATATCTGAAGAATACCTTTACTTCAGAAATATATCCAGAAATGAGAATTAATAGCTCTTACTAACTCTTCAGTAAAAGATCTTATGTGTGTCATGATTACCAACTTCAACATCTTCTTGCTAAAGTCATTAATACTTTGTTCCCAAACAATATGTGTACTGGAGATCATACTCAGCATTTCTTCCAAATTAGGTGTCATGATGATCAAGCTGTAAGGAATATTTCCAAGTTCTCCTATCATATAATGAAGGTCCTGAATCAAATGTGCAAACTTTCATTGCTGTTTCTGAAAGTGATACCACCAGCCTGTTATTTTGTATTGTACCTTTTGGAAAGGATATTCTTCTTTGTACTCAGCTGAATGAGTCCAGTTAAAGCATCCAATGAAGTTTTGAATGGTTCAAGTCCAATAAATCATGGATACCAAGAGGATGAATGAAGAAGTTAGTTTGATACTAAACACATCTGCAGAATTCCTTTAGTTCAGAAATAAATACAGAAATGAGAATTAATAAATTAATAAGTACAAAATGTTCAGTAAAAGATCTTGTGTGTTTCTTAAGCATTTATTCATGATTTTGATTTTCTACAATATATATGCATGTTTTGCTATGCATGTACAGCGTCCAGACCATCAAGAAATGCACTCCTGTACTCAAGGTATTCAATTCATCTATCCAACCATTTTCCAATACCTGTACCATTTAATTTGACATCTTTGGGCTGCAGGAAGGGAGGAGGAGGAGAATGAAACGGAAGGTGGTTATTGTTTAGAAGGAGCCTCCTTATGCAAATCTTTTCTTTGTAAAATTGTCGAGATGTTGTACATATTAGCGAGATCGGTCACACAAACAGCACTCTCATATTTCCACACAATTTCCATCTTCGTTTCAATTATGATCGCTTTCTTTACCTTTTCTTCCTTCCATAGCAATTATTTGTCTTGCTTACATGGTTTTAATGAATTATATATATAGGCAAATCACTGCAATGACCGAAATTACATCCAAAACACATGTATCTGGGCTCCGACTGACGCTACTAACGCTCTAGGTTGTTTGTTTACAATCGCGCAAGCGGATACACGTGACCACATCCGGGTCGTAACGCAAGATGTTGATCGTAAATGAAAACAAAATTTTTTATTTTAAACTTCCCGATAATTTATTATAAATTTTATTAATAAAATCAACAACTAAAACAATTTTTTGAATAAATTCTTTATTTAATTTAAAGTACCGGCATGCAAAGTTACGTCTTCATCTGAAAGATGGTTCTGTGGTTTCGTCATTATTTACTTCCGTATTCATCGGCAAAACCGGCATTGCATTGGAAATCTTGAATCTGAAACGATACTCGTTGTATAAACCGACCCCCAAACTCTAAGCCAAAAATCTAGGATGAAATTCTCGGCTTATATAACGGGATCTACGGTATATGTTTTCCAGTTGAGAGGCATGAGGAGCTGGTGAGGAGGCTATCTAGCTGGTAGAAAATAATGCCCCAGTCCATCTAAATTTAATTAAATGTATTTAACAAACATCCACTTGTATACTTCATGAACCATACACTATTATCAATGTAGAGAAGTTTAAATCAATTACAAAATTACATGTGCCGTTTGTTTCCTGCCTTGTGCCCTGTGTTGGCTGGGATTGGCTCCAGCAGACCCCCGTGACCCTGTAGTTTATATAGCAGGTTGGATAATTGATGGATGGATTACATGTGGCAAACACAAAAAGTTCAGTACTTTGAGCATAAACACATATGCAATAAACACATCAAAATACAGAAAAATATATAGACTTTAGTAAACTAATTTGGTTATCAAAGCATCTAAATGACACAAGAGAAAAGAAACCAACATAAAAAAAAAAAAATTATACCCCCAATTCCCCTCTGTACTCTGGATGAATGTGACAAATGTTTTCTATTGTCAAAGACACATTCACACAAACATTACATTTCAGGATATGATTATCAGTGTACCAAGTAGCGTTCAGAAGCAGAGCGGTCCTCCAAGGTTAAACCTCTCTGTCAGTCCCAGGTGTGTGTTGTGGGATCTAATCCACATCCCACAATTTGAATAAAGAAGTCTGAAAATTGAATTGAATGGAAGGATTATTATATCTGATATGGACTGATAGACCATGTTCAGCTAAAGCAACTCTAACCAACACAAACTGTTCATATAATACTCTTTGGACTTTTAGAGCTTATACTCCTACAGTGTCCAAAACACCTTGATTTTTGTTAGCATTTCAGTATTCCACTCATTTTGTGAAGTTGCTGTCTCTCACTTTAGTAATCACAATACTGTTGTACATTGTTCAATAAGCTCAACTTCTTTTTCTCTTATTCATTTGTTTTCACTGTTTCTTACATTTAAATTTTTTAACGCCATAAATCCAAAGTATGTACTTTTAAAAGTGTCATGAAAATAGCAAAAAAATACAACAAGATAAAGAATCAGTACTAGAACATTGTAATTACTTTTCTGCTTGTAATTAATAATTACACCATTTGCAACCCCCAACATGATTGAGAAAAATGAATTGAGGCGTAAATGAATGATGTCAGGATTTATCATGGTACAAATTAGATAGCTTTCTGATGCTTCAAAACAAATGGACAAATTAAAGTCTCATGTTACCCTGTAGGGAAGGCTCAGTGTTCAGTGATCCTCCATCTATGTGTTCAAAGGATGTTGGAAGAAACACAACAAAAATGCTAAAACCTTCATCAGCCTAAATCATAACTCCTCCTATCTTCTTCTTCTTCTTTCGGCTGCTCCTGTTATAGGGGTTGCTACAGTGGATCATCTTCTTCCGTATCTTTGTCCTCTGCATCTTGTTCTGTTACACCCACCACCTGCATGTCCTCTCTCATCACATCCATAAACCTTCTCTTAGGCCTTCCTCTTTTCCTCTTCCCTGGCAGCTCTATTGTTAACATCCTTTTTCCAATATACCCAGCATCTATCCTCTATACATGTCCAAATCATCGCAATCTCACCTCTCTGACTTTGTCTCTCAACCGTCCAACATGAGCTGACCCTCTAATGTACTCATTTCTAAATCTATCCATCCTTGTCACACCAAGTGCAAATCGTAGCATCTTTAACTCTGCCACCTCCAGCCCTGTCTCCTGCTTTCTGGTCAGTGTCACCGTCTCCAACCTATATAACATAGCTGGTCTCACTACCATCCTGTAGAGCTTCCCTTTCACTCTTTCTGATACCCGTCTGTCACAAATCACTCCTGACACTCTTCTCCACCCATTCCACCCTGCACTCAGTTTTTCACCTCTCTTCCACAATCCCTGTTACTTTGAATTGTTGATCCCAAGTATTTAAACTCATCCGCCTTCACCAACTCCCTACGTCACCATTCCTCTGACCTCCCCCTATCAATGATGAAGTATGTAAATAATGTCACAGTGAAGATCTTCCTAAAATGGTCCTGCCAACAGACATTTTATATACATGGATAAGCAATGATGTGCTATTTTAGAACCTCTTTCTAACATCCTTCATATTCTGATTTTCTAATACAGTCTGGATTCTTTTCACTCTACTGTTTGTTTCAGCCATTTTCTTTAGTAATACTCTTCAATTACTGGTAACTTTTGTGATTGCTCTCTTTCATTAAATTACTATAACAATAAAGATTTACTGATTGATGTTTGTGATTACAATGAGCTAAATTTCATTTTTAAACATGCTTAAGAAAAGCTAAAAATGTACAGTATACTCAAGCCACTGATTAAAATATTTTCCCATTAATTACTATTCAGTTAATTTTGTTGACAACTGAAGATTAAGCCAACATTTATTTTCTCGCTTCTTGGAATGATCTTCACTCCACACCCAAGAAAATGAACATTTCAAACTCTTGTCACACACGTGCGCATGGGAGGCAGCTAAAGGGCTTGAGTGAAGGCAGTTCTGAGGCATACCGGGATGTGGAAGAGTGCACTGACTCTTTTTCTCCCTTTCCTGTAGACCATTCCCGGGAGATTCCACCTGGCTCTCTTGACGTCACTTCCGGGACCGAGCCAATGGAAGTAGACCTTACCAGCTCCGGCAACTCTGATGTCACGTCCGGGTGTGATCCAATGATTGAAGACCACGTGCCCAATCCTTATGACCTCACTTCCGAGTTTTCAGGCGGGGAAGGTGTCCCGTGGTTCAGCGAGACCCGGTACGGGCTCCGCTCCCGGCCTGAAAACTCGGCCCTAGTACGATCCCACCTGGGTATAATGTAGGTCCTATCCCCTTCTCCTCTGGGACTTCACCATTCTGCTGACTACGCCAGTGTCACAAATCACACAATGAGACATAGCAAGGTAAGGGGCAGCCACCACTATAATGTGGTATCCTGGCTGCAAATCGTCTTTTTTAAATGGTAGCACTGTTGTGCTCAAAACCGAGTCCAATACAGAACTGAGGGACAAGGAAAAAGGGGCAGGCTTTTAAAGGGGAAGACAGGAAGTGAGGTCATAAGGATCGGCACGTGGTCTTCAATCATTGGATCACACCCGGACGTGACATCAGAGGGGCCGGAGCTGGTAAGGTCTACTTCCATTGGCTCGGTTCCGGAAGTGACGTCAAGAGAGCCAGGTGGAATCTCCCGGGAATGGTCTACAGGAAAGGGAGAAAAAGAGTCAGTGCACTCTGCCACATCCCGGCATGCCTCAGAACTGCCTTCACTCAAGCCCTTTAGCTGCCTCCCATGCGCACTTGTGTGACATTCTTCAGATGTGTCACCTCTAGGACTGGTAACTTCTGGAGTATAATCTCTGGCCCCTGCAACTCAGAACTTAATTAAGCAGTTGCAATAATAGCTAGATGGATGTGTAAGGGGTTTCACATGAAATGTATTGCTTGATTATGTTACTACATTTTTTCGTAAAACTAATATCCTATTGTACACATAGTTGTTTATATCTATCCATCTTCCATTTTCCAATCCAGTTTGCACTATTCCGTTACAGGATTGTGATGAGCAGGAATTAACTCTTTGTGACCTTTCCTATGGTAAAATGTACTAGATTATGAAATAAATAAAACTGACCTTCTGAGGACATATTATGGAATTAATTTCACACTGAGAAGGCTGCAGGTTTCTAAGATACACATTTACTATGGACCACACTACATTCTAAAAAGTAAAGGTGCCATGGTGGTTCTTCAGAGAGATGTTATATTTGTGGGTGGAGTGGTGGCTCTGAGGCTAAAGATCTGTGCTGGTATCTGGAAGGTTGCCGGTTTGAATCCTGTTGCTGCCAAAGGCGATTCTACTCTGTTGGGCTCTCAAGCAAGGCCCTTAACCTGCAATTACTCCAGGAGCTCTGTACAATGACTGACCCTGTGTTCTGACCCCAAGGATATGCAAAATTAATAAATTCCTAATACAAGAAATTGTATAACACAAATAATTAACAAAAAAAAACACCATTCTTGATTCCCAAAAGACCCAACCAAATAGAGGATCCAGAAAAACATTTATTTATTTATTTTTTTTTTTTTTTATTTAGTTCTGTAACAGGCTCCATAAAGTAAATAACTATGAATAGATGGTTACAGATTTGTGAAATACCAATGATTTCATGAAATCATGATTTGAAAAGGACTGTTGCTGCTTATAATCACACAGGTTCAGGTTCTCTTAATCTGTTGGTGTCCAGCTAAGTAGCCTGCCACACATTAAGGATTTAAGTTTTTTTCTAACATATTAGGAAGTTTTTCATAGTACAAACAACCAACTTCATATGCAAAGAACCCTTACCAGAATAAAATAGTGATTTATCAAACAATAGTTCTACAAGGAACCATACAGCCTAGTAAAGAACCATAAAGTGCCATTAAAGAACCGGATATATAGTATACTATGTTTTGCTTAAAAACACAGATATTTGTCACTGTTTCACCTTTTGCTCACACTACAATACCATTTGCAACCCAAGAAACTAATACTTTTGAAATCACTCTGCACAGCCAAATACCTTTGAAAACACCAGTGTGGCATTTCAGTGTGGATGGAAAAAAATAAGACTTCTGAAAACACACACTCCAGTCATGCTGCAGTTCATTCCTGCTCTTTACAACATCCCATTTCCTGATTTGTCACCCTTCACAGAAGAAAAACATATTCCAACAAAGTGAACATACAGGGTGGTCCAGATCTAATTATGCAGATTGTCTGGATGACTTTGATTTATGTGGAGACGATTCCAGTTTGGCACGAAGATGTTTCTTCGTGTAGTCAGTTCACACACTTCTCAATGGCCCAAGATTTTTCGGGTGATATTCTATGTAATAAACTTAATAAGTTATAGCATAATGAAAATTGAATACTTAGATCTGGACCACCCCCTTCCATAATATATATATGTTGCGTGAAGCTGTTGTTTTGTTGTTGGTCTGGGTTCAAGCGGAGGGTTCTTCTTGCGTTGGAGTGCACTCTTTCTCCTAGCTGCATGAGCCTGTGTTTGTGGTGTTCTGTGTTGCTGCTTTTTCAGTTTACTTTCTGTTGTTAGACCCTTTGCTGTGCCATCGGCAATCTAGGGAAAAGTACTTCTCTTTCTGCTGAAGGACTTCTTAAAATAATGACTGCTTCTCAGCCTTCAGACTGGCTATTGGAATGAAGATTTGGCTTGAGAGACTGGATTTCAGGTTTAGGTTCACAAAAAGAAATTTGTCAGAGTTGGCTCTCCAAGGAAGAGCGGCTTATAATGTCTTGGAGAATCCCACAGAGGGTTCCCTGAGAAAATCCCCAGGAAGTTCAACATGTGTGCAGTCAATATCCCAGAGATTCTTCCTTCCTCTACTTCTATTGAGAGATAGGATGCATGTGGTTTTAAAGGAAGGTTGAACCTTTTCCTGATTGGACTAAAGTCACTTCTAGTTACAAAATCAGTGTCTTCTAATAGGTGAGGTCTTCTGTCTATCTTAGTTGTCATCCCTTGAATTATAGGTCTTTGTCCTTGCTTGACACCAATTTCACGCCTTGTGGCTTAAGAGGTCTGCTGAGGGGCTTCTGGAGAGATGTAATACTTTTTCTATCATATGAAGTCCAAGCAGAAACTGGTGCAAGCTGAAATTCAGTCAATTAGTTTGGAATGCAAATGGGGGAAGGTGCAAGTGGATGCCTGCCTCCCTGTTAAATCTGCATTCTTAACAGGCCTGGTGTGCCACTGAAGCCTAGCAGAATGGGGAACGCCCACCTGTTTTCTTTGAATTGTGTGTTGCTAAGCCAAACTGACCTGAACTCAGGAGTGAAACTGACAAATACACTAGATTTTAGACTAAAAGATGAAGAAGCAACCACTGAGCCCTCTCAATTATTCCATGTGCAAGATATGCAACAATCCAACAGGTGGTGCAGAAACCAATAAATGGTCAGTGGCCTTAACACTTACCAATGTTTTAGTCTCAGCTTTGCATGCAAGTAGTTTGGAAACAAATTCTAGTTACACTTAATGTGTCTTTCTATTTGCCGATATCTGGTTGCTTGACATAACCATGAAACTGCAAAGGCAATTCGATGTCTCTCCTATCTCCTTACACCCCTTTCTCTGTTTTTTTTGTATCGACTACTATTAAACATGAATTGTTCTTCAGTTCATCTAGTAATGTATATCTTATTGTTGTGAAACATAAAATAAGGTGTAATAAAGTAAGATTACAAAGGGAGGCCAACATGATGTTGAGGAAATTCTGCTCATTTTGAGTGCAAATCACCTGAGACAAAATGTGAACTGACATGGGGTTTCTTTCAATTATCATAATATCTACTAAGTAGAAAAGGGTTTGAAATCTTCTGTCAGCCTGTTTCTAAATATGTTAAATTGTTTGCTTTAATGCTTTGGATGAGACAATTGGCACCATCTCTGGGAATTGAAGAAAAAGATTGCCTTCCTGTGAAACATGTATCATTCCAAATGACAGATTACAGTCTTTCTTGCAAAATCCTTTACCTCTGAAATTGATAAATATTCCTGCTGAACCCTTATGCCCACTATCTGTTAGCCTATTAAATCCTTTTGCTTATCGTATATCTTTTGATGAATCACTTAGTGACATTAGGATGTATAATGTTATCTACGATAACAAACCAGATTAACATTTAGAGAAATCTTAACATATATTTTCTGACAAGCAAATTAGTGACGTTCAAAAGTGCATTTGAAATATCTCCTAGTAAGTTTACTCCTGTATGACCAAAAGTGGCACTTGACTAACCAATGATACTCTGAAGTCAGAATTTTCAATGTGACCCCACTGTCTTGATGTTATTAGTAAGCAGATGGTATTTGAATCAGTGTGTTTATATGGCCAGGTGCACTGACAATCAGTAAAGCCATGTCTAGGGTACCTGGAGCAGCCTGTCAGAGTTCCTTCTTCTGAAGTAAAGAAAAGTCATCTGAAGTCTTTTGCGTGTTTATATATTTTTATTGGGAAGTAATCAGTAGAGGAAGTCTCTGATGTCCCTTGTGGATCCACGTGGCGTCTCTGGTTATCTGTTTTGGGCATGGTTGGGTTGGCTCATTGGGAAATTAAATTATGCTTTCTGGGCATATTCCTGACTGGAAAATATCAGAGTAGGCCTTGAGGAATTCAGAGTTTTATTGATTTATTTTTTTTTAAAGATTTCTTGTGTTCCTCAAGTATTTTGTGTAAGAATGTATTATAGAGTGATAGATTCAAATGAACAGAAAACATCAGGTAAAATGAAAAGAAAATACATTACATAATTTCTTCATACTCAGTTGTACTCAGTCATTTTCTATGAGATAAGGTTTAATTCATATGAGCTTTTCCAGGTGTGTTGTAAGTAAGTCATTTTCACAAAGAAGATACAAATGCATAAATGGTGGGTCGTTGTATGAATGGCCATGTTTGTAACGCAAAGGAACAATTACAGTACATCATTTCATGCATAAATAGGTTAGGCTAGAGTTTAAACATAATAAGAAATCTACAAAACTATTAACATCAAACTCCTACCTCAGCCAAAGTAAAACACCTTACTTTAAGAAACTGAAGCATGACTGTGGCCACTGCAAGAGTTGCTATTCACACATGCAGTATCTGCAATATCTGGGTTTCTCCATCCAATAAGCCAGTCGCCATCAGAATCAAATGACACCTTTGCAAAAATATCCTGGACACTCCATAAGAGCAGTGATGATGAATAATGTTTTTCAAACTTGACAGACAAATGTAAGCGTCAATTATCTGCCAAGAGGTTGGACTAACATGCATCCAACAAAACCATGTCTAATTGTTAATTTCTAATTCAGTGCTCTTTCTGCATCAGTTAAGTCTCTCAAAAGGACTGTAAATGGTCAAGCCTCACTAAATAAAAGCAAAGTGCAGAGGAGCAGAGGCAGCATACAAAAGAAACATGTTCAACTCACTGAAGCAAAAAGTTCACTGATCACTAATGCATATCAGATGAATTTAATTTCAGTAAGAGAGGACCACTAAGTGAGACCTCAAAGACCAATTAGACTGATATCTGTTGGTATCATCTGGTTTATTTAACCATTGGTTCATATTTTGTACATGTTGTTTACAGAATTTATCTCTTATTTTTTCATTTTACGCAATGCCCTTTGAATTTCCATTGGTGTTGCTATTTTGTTAATCTTTTACTCTACCTATGACTGTTGTTAGGGATGTGACCTGAGTTTATGTGGTGTTTGATATCATTGCACCATCAATATAAAACATGGCAGACAAAAAATAGTAAATTAAATGACTCCAGCACATTGCACACAGAATCCTGATATTTAGTTGCAGCATAGCCCTACTGGAGTATTGCAGTAGATTTTCTGCAGGAGTGTGATAAGGTGCAATTGACCTAAATCTGAAGGGTGCACTAATGTAGGATTTCCTTTCTAGGCATAGACTTTTCATAACAATCACCAGTTCCAAACTCAATGTTACAAAGCAGACTGGGTTGTGGTCTATGACAGGAAGTGGGGAAGGCCCTAGAAATGGCTAAAAGACAGAACCAACAGTTGACAGACCAGTTGACCTGTTTGCTCATCATTGGTGTTTGTGCACTGGCTGAAGTTATAGTTAATCCTTAGCTAGTAATAGTGGAATAGGATGAATTTCCATGTGCCAGTTTGTTGATCTTTTACTGTAGCTATGGCCATTGTTAGGCTTGTAGCCTGTTTCTGCATGGCGTATTTCTTCAGCACTGTTCTGTAGGAATCATGTAGAAAATTCTTTGTTAGTTGTGGTAATTATACTTCAAAGACACAAGATATTCTGTATGGTGTTCCACAAGGATCTATCCTGGGTCCAGTGCTCTTTTCGATCTACATGCTTCAATTAGGTCATAACGTGAGGTACCACACACAACTGTATTTATCAATAGTGACTGATGACCCCAACTCTCTTTTCTCGCTGACACAATGTCTTACTTGTGTTTCTGAATGGATGAGTAGTAATTTTCTCAAACTCAGAAAGGAGAAATTGGAAATCTTAGTGACTGGTAAAAATGGATATAATATGGGATTAGAAATAAACTTGATCCATTAGGCTTAAAAGTCAAGATAGAGATAAAGAATTTAGGGGTAACTATTGACTCCGACCTTTAAATCTCATATTAATCAGATTACTAGGACAGTATTTTTTCACTTAAGAAATATAGCAAAAGTTAGACCTCTTATAACTTTGCAAGATGCTGAAAAATTAGTTCATGCTTTTGTTTTCAGTCGACTAGATTGTAACATACTCCTCTCAGGACTACCCAAAAAAGACATCATTCGATTGCAATGAGTGCAGAATGCAGCTGCTAGAATCTTAACTAGGAAAAGAAAATCCGAGCACATTTCTCCAGTTTTGATGTCACTACATTGGTTACCTGTGTCATTTAGAACTGACTTTAAAGTACTTCTTATGGTTTACAAATCCTTAAATAATCTCACTTCACCCTAACCACAAAGAGGATTATTTCATATATGTTAGGTAGAATGCCCAGAGGGGACTGGGCGGTCCCGTGGCCTGGAACCCCTGCAGATTTTTTTTTTTTCTCCTGCTGTCTGGAGCTTTTTTTTTGTTTTTTCTGTCTACCCTGGCCATCAGACCTTACTCCTTTTCTATGTTAACTAATGTTGTCTTATTTTAATTTCTTATTTTGTCTTTTATTTTTCTTTTCTTCATTATGTAAAGCACTTTGAGCTACTTTTTGTATGTAAATGTGCTATATAAATAAATGTTGTTGTTGTTGTTGTATATTTCAGAATGTCTTTCACCTTACACTCCAAATTGTAACCTTAGGCCTTCAAATGAGTGTCTGCTTAGAATTCCATGAGCTAAACTTAAAAGAAGTGGTGAGGTGGCCTTCTGCTGTTATGCACCTAAAATCTGGAATAGCTTACCAATACAAATTCGCCAGGCTAATATAATGGAGCACTTTCAAAAAACTGCTAAAAACCCATTATTTTAACTTGGCTTTCTTATGGCTTCATTTTAGTGTAACTCTGATATTCTGTATATGCATTTAATTATTATTTTTTCATAGCTCCAAAATCTGTACTAACCCCTACTTTCTCTGCTGTTCTTTTTCCGGTTTTCTGTGTTGACGATCTACACCACCACCACCTGATCAAAACACCATGGAGTCCCTACATTGATGGATTGAAGGCCAGAGGTCCACATGACCAGCATCGTCTAATTCTTCCACGTGGAGCCTGAAAACCATGAGGACTGATTGAGATCATTCATGTTAGGTAGAATGCCTACTGAGAGCTGGGTGGTCTCATGGCCTTGGAACCCCGCAAATTTTGTTTTTTATTTCTCCAGTTGTCTGGAGTTTTTCTTTTTTTTCTGTCTTCTCTGGCCATCAGACCTTACTTTATTCTTTGTTAATTAGTATTGTTTAATTTAATTATTTTATTTTTTCTTTCTTCATCTTGTAAAGCACTTTGTGGTACATAATTTGTATCAAAACATGCTATATAAATACATGTTGTTGTTTTTGTATTCTCTATCAATCAAACAATTACTTAATTTCACCTATTATATAAATTCTTGCCCTAAATGCAGAATGCTAAAAAAAAAACACAGAAGAAGATGTGCAGAGCATAAGACTGACAAGGTTCCGTTTAAGGAAAGTATTATTTCATATTTATTAAATCTCCTGAATAGAGAGCAGTGCAGTACAGCTTTCTTTTTCTTAATAATCTGCTTTGTGAAATTACACAATATTGGTGCAGCAAGAGAGGATTTGCTGAAAGCACTTATATTGACAGGAGTGTGCTGTGTTCTACTTTCTGTTTTTATAAGATTGTGGCATGGTGGCTTAACATTTAATACCAATGCAAGAGTCTCTGGTTATGGTGTGTGTGGATTTTGGACCACACTTTTCCTCACACATCCCAAAGGCATACATATAAGGTTTTTTATTGTACATTTTCCTCATTGATTTCTAGCATATAAATTGATCATTTTTTTATTTGTAAACTAGACAAAGAAAATATAATATAAGAATTATACAGTATACCATATTAGTGTTATATTAGTGTTTCAGGAGGCATGTTTTAGATCATTTATGAGAACTGTGGTGCTTTAATGTTCATATAACCAACCCCCAAGTCTTTTGGACTGACTCAGGATGTGAAATTTATGGCGAGGGTGATAAAACATCAGACCAGCTTGGTAAGGGTGACTGTGAATGGACTTAAAACCTATAAGCCATCCACCACAGGAAGACCATGAACTGACTAAATAAAGCATCTGGGGAATGAGTTGTACCTGAGTGCTTTTGTTGGAAACTGGTCAGGAAGGGACTGGAAAATTAATTCTATTGATCTAAAAGTATGACTCTTTATGACTGGTTTTGAATCAGAGGCCCTACTGTACTATGACGCCCCCCTTTTTTTATGTAGTTGGTCATGAAGAGAAGACCATGATGAAGACAACTCTATCTCTGCATCCATTTTAAGACAGCCATGTGGCATGTTTCAGTATTCCCTTCAAAGCTTATGTGGTAGCAAAGCAAGCTAGACTGAAGATAAGCCGAGAGCCACCTATGGACACAAGATGCACTGCTACTTACACTGTAAGGGTATGGTTTGCCAATATTCACAAAGCATTATGCTTCCTCAATATTTCTGAGCATTTTATCAATAATACATAATTAAATCTATAACTTAACTCCTGCCTGTTTCTTCATTCTGTCTAATTTCTTGCAGTTAGAGATGTAGAAGGGAAGTGGGGGTGGTGCTAAAGTACCTGATCACATCTATGGAATTTTAGACATTTTATTAAGGTCCACACAATAAAGTGTGTTAAAGGGGAAAATAGGGTCGCCATAAACCACCACCTTACATTATAAAATACATCCCATCTCAGTTCTGCTTTGCACCCAGTCCATCCAGAACATAAATTGTGATCCTAAACAGGGTAATCAGGTTAAAAAATGAATGCATTTTTGTAACATTGAATCAAACCTCTATTGAAATTAATTATCTGCTTGCATGACTGCTGACTTTCCCCTATTATGCCCCTTGCCAGTATTGAGTTAAGTCCCACTTTAGGAGGCCCAAATATCAGGTCTCTCTTATGGTTATGACTGAGACTTCTGATTCTCGTGTTTTGGTTATCTCATTGCTTGTCTTTTTTTGTTCTCACCTGATTTTACTGTCTGACAACAATTTTTGCTTCATGTTACCATCTCCTGATTATAGTCTATTCTCATAATAATCCTTTTGCCCAAGTGTGTCATAAGAGATAGGGTTTACATATTTCAAATATTCAGAATTTAGGTTTTCATTTCATAACTTTGATTGATGGTTACTTTTAATGAATGGAATAATGTATGTCTTCGGTTAATGTATTGAGTTTTAATGATTTGATTGTTTTTTTCTTTTGGTAACAAACCCTTGCCTGTGTTTGACCATGACCTTCCTTCAATCTCTTACTCCTGATACACATTGCCTACAGTTGGGCCTTCTCATTGAAGGATAACACTCAGGAGCAAAACTCAATGAAAGACTTTCACAGAGGCAAAATGAACAATGCTGGACTTGGATATTTCAGTCAAGTTCTACCTTTCATTTTGTGACTGCAGCATAATTATATCTAACAGGTAATTCAGGAAGTCTTAACACAAAAAGAAACTCAGTTAGTCAGTCAGTCATTATCCAACCCGCTATATCCTAACTACAGGGTCACGGGGGTCTTCTGGAGCCAATCCCAGCCAACACAGGGTGCAAGGCAGGTAACAAACCCCGGACAGGGCGGCAGCCCACCGCTGGGCACACACACACAAACACACACACCAAGCACACACTAGGGACAATTTAAGATTGCCAATGCACCTAACCTGCATGTCTTTGGACTGTGGAAGGAAACCGGAGAACCTGGAGGAAACCCACGCAGAGACGGGGATGACATGCAAACTCCACGCAGGGAGGACCCAGGAAGCAAACCCAGGTCACCTTACTGTGAGGCAGCAGTGCTACCACAGTGCCACCGTGCTGCCCCAAAAAGAAACATCTATTAAAAATATTACTTAAGGCTAAAATTAAAATTAGGGTAAGAAAGGAGAATAGTTAGTAGTTCTTCTACTTTGACTTACCATCTTCAGAAAAATGATGAAAAGCTCTCCCACAGCTCAAAACTCCTTGTTTTTTCTTTACTTTAGTACAATCACAAAAAGATACAACATTCTCATCAGTTTTCCAGTACAAGTTATGTGTCTTGCATTCATGAATTCTCCCTTACACGGCTCTATCCACTGTCGTACAGTGGTCTGGTTAAAGGCAGCTGTGTAAATTTTGTCTGAAAATCCAAGAAGACAGCCAATTTATAAAGAGCAGGGATAGGTTTAAATGATGATGTATTAACTCATCCTCAGAGGCATTTTGCATTGTCTGCAGTGTCTATCAATAAACCTGCTGCATGGTGAAGAATTAACTTGTATAAATACAAATACATGGTGCAGGCACATTTGAAGCATAGTGAAATGACGGTACTGTATCCATCCATTATCCAACCCGCTATATCCTAACTACAGGGTCACAGGGGGTCTGCTGGAGCCAATCCCAGCCAACACAGGGAGCAAGGCAGGAAACAAACCCCGGGCAGGGCGCCAGCCCATTACATGACGGTACTGTATGTCTTTGTTAAATGTATTGAATAAGCATAAATTTGCATGCAATTTTTAAGCAAGGAGCATCATTATACAAGGATTTCACTTTATAGAATACTAAGCCTCTGAATAAGCAGAAGCAACAGAAACCATTGAAATCTGAAGATGGTCTCCCCTTTTGTAATCATTCACAACTTAAAACACTGCAATAAATTTCTAATTCATTAATTCATGAACATCTGCCTTGTTGTCCAGCATTTATAAACAGTTATGACTATTGGGGAGCTAAACTGACTAAGTACTAAATGCAAAAATTAACAGTTTTATTATCTAAGTAACCCTGGACCTATATATACAGTGTGACATACAAACAAGATAACAAAAAGAGTTGGGGCACCAGACAGTGTTCCTGTATAATTGGTTGGAGGATGATAAAGTGGTTTTACACAAAAACATCTTCCCAGATGCAAGTGATAAACAGCACTGAGGCATAATGGCAGTGGGTGAGGCGGAAGAGGCAGGCTTAGGGGACCAAAGACCATAAGTAATGACACTCATTGTCCTATCACTAGTCAATATTCGAGGTGGAATTGCCATTAGATGAGCCCTGGAGTTGTCCCCCAAGCGCACATGTGTGACAACACTTAACACAGATTTTGCACTGTAGCACAAGATTCTAAAGCCAAGAGAATTAACCTGGACAACACATCAGTCCATTGGATGGCATACGCATTAACCAATTATGTTGGAAAATGGAAGGAAAACCATATAGATACAAGGAATGAGCAAACTCCACAAAGTTGTAAAGCTAGTCTTTAAAAACTGTAAGAAAATAAACGCATGCTGCCGTTAACTTAAAGAATACTTTATTACAAATGTAGAAGCAGAAAGGAAAGCAGTGACAGCAGCTTTCACTGTATGACTTACATGGTGTCACACACATGTGAATAAGGGACAGTTTAAGGCCTCGGATAATTGTAATACTCCTTCAGAAAGCCAGAGGGCACTGTTGACTAATGCCTTTTCTCTTCCTATCGCTGTAGACTAAAAGGTTGACAACCATGATAACTTTGACATCATTTCCGGTTTCCACCCACCTGAACCCACCTCTTCCTGCATAGGACCTTTATCATCGGAAGCAATGCCATCTTGATCAGTCTTTTGTAGACTTGCATCGTTTCAATGTTTTTCTTTTCTAAGTGCGCTATACCATGTGTTTTATTTTGAATATATGGGGTTGACCCTCGTGGTGCCCTAAAGATTTATAATCTCTCATTGTCTTGTTATTACAATGGACAGAGCAGAATAAGTAAGTGTTACATTTTTACGGTAATTTTTTGAGTCTGTTTGTGACATTCCAAATGAATGTATTATCTTTTTAAACTGGTGATTGAAATCATCTTTGCTGCCATCAAAATACATCAAGGCAGCAATCAAAACAATAAAATGTCACTTGAGGCACTTTTGTAAAAGGTCAAACAATACAATATCTATGCTGGCCTAATCTGCTTGACTAATATTGCTTTATATGATTTTGTAAGATTTTAGAAATGATTCAGAGTAGGCTAGGAGGTAAGATTGAACAGTGATTAATATTATCTTTGATGATCTCACATTTAATTCTTTCCAGAAGCCCATATAGCACATTTTTATGCCTGGCCCAAAATATAAAGCGTGTCTCCCAGAAATTGCCCCTGTAGAGCTCCTCAGGACTAACACAGGCCTTCTTGGGTTTCTACTGTTTTGGCTGCTACATAGTAATTGCAGTCCTTGTGTGTATCCTTCAGTCTCTTCATGTTTCCAGTGAAATCTTTCATTTATCAATATGGCATCAAATTTCTTTCATGCACAGCTGACTTGCAATATATATCAGCAACAACAGAGTTTACATTAAATCCAAACTTTGTTCATTCTAACAAAACCAAAGTACTTTTTTGATATCCCCAGCATAACTCAAAAATTTCTGTCTTGTAGAATATTTACAAAGTGTCTTGTTATTAATGGCACAAGAGCTTTACTGTCTTTTGTGGTTCAGGACTGCATTTCCCAAAGGCATCATAACACTAAGAACATTGTAAACTCCATCTCTAGATCAATCATTAATTTTAAAATGTTTCTTAACAGCCCGTTGTAAAAAATGAAACACATTAAATCCTTTGTAATCTACATGCTCCCTGACCCAGTCATTAATCGCACATTAAACAGGCTACGTCCTGTGCCGACCATATCCACAGGCAGCATTCGCTGCACTGAATTTGTTAAATACATGTTATGACAACTCTCTGTCATAGTATAGAATATGTTATTTTAAATACAACATATAGTAGAATACTAAAATTAATACTTGAGATTATATCATTTTCATAATGAGATTCAATAAAGCATTTATAATATTGTGTAACAGACAACTGGGATTCATGCCTGGCTAAGACAGTAACGGAAGGATTGGAGGAAGGAGTGTGCATGGGGGAATACCTCCCCCAGGACTACAGAGGGCAGCCCCTCCTGGCATGCTACAGTACAACAGGTTTGCAGCATGGAAATTCAACCATGCTGGGGCCTGTGGCTAATGCCAGGAAGCGCATGGAGAATGGCTGAGCTCTTTTCTGCAGGGCCGCCGGAAGGAGATCGTGGAACACCTGGAGCACTTCTGGGTGCTCTATAAAAGGGGCCAGCTGCCACAACTCTCAGAGCCAGAGTCGGGAGGTGGAGGACGAAGCTTGAGGGACGAGTGGAAGCAGAAGAGACAAGGAGAGAAAGGAACTGTGTGTTCTGTGGTGGTTTACCGTGTGAGCTGAAAACTGTAAATAAAGCCTGTGTAGTGCTGGGACTTGTGCCTCTGTGTCTGGTGTGTCAGGTTAGGATGGCTGTACGTGCCCCAGTGGTCCACAATTGCTAGCCATATTACCTGTCAGAGACATCAAAAGAATACATTTTTAAATATTTTCTATCTCTTGTTCTATATGGGCCTTCAGTGTCTTTTCTATGTATTGGGATCTGTCTGAACCTCCCTTTCTTGAGCTCACTCCCAGACAGCCTGCTTCTCAGACTCTGTCACTCTTTTATGGTTTCTGTCTTTGAAGGCGACACTCAGCATGGCTCCTACATCTTTACTCTTCCTCATTTGTCTCACACTCACATTTCCTAGCCAAACTGCCCAATCAGATTGCTCGGAGGCACTGGACATATAGACCTTAGTGTTTTATTGTATAGTAGTTTACTTACAGGTAAATTATTAAGTTCATTTAAATAATTTATACTATTATTAATCATAAACTTATAAGTTGAAGATATTTCTATGTTCTTTAAAAGTTTTGAAGAATTATTATTCTAAGGTTGCAGTTTTTTTCTTTCACTGAGACATTTTCTGTGTTGCAATTGTTTGTGTGGAGAGCTGAGAAGAATAAAAAGTGAAAGACAGGAATTGGTGGTTCATATATTTAGATAAAGACAGTACAACTGCAATAAAGTAATCCTACTAAGAAGAATATCCTTTGAATTTAGTGTTTGGGTCTTCAAACACCATCTTACATTTTGGTAATTAAATTATAACATAATGTAGTGACACTTTACATTAAGTGTCCATAATTACACTGTAACTACTATGTAAGTACCTGTAGAAGTGTAACTACGAGTTATTACTCCGTACTTACTGTGTAATACAAAGTAACACTATAGTTAATTACTCAGTTGTCATTGATATTCCACAGTTTATATAATTACAATGTAACAATTTACCACTGATACAAAAACAAGTGTACTTACATAGTTACAATGTATCTGTACTTTCGAAATATAATAAAAACATCAGGGTATGTAACTATAACTATGTAACAGATGTTCCATGGTCTGGGCAATTGTAATGGAGAATTGCAGTGATAACTGCATAGGTTTTTGATGATATTTCAAGATCTTTTTTAAATGGTAAAAACACTTTGCAAAATGGTTAACACTTTTGCCTCATTGATCCATTATGTGGCCATATTTGTGAGAGCGTGACTGCTGGTATGTTTGTCAGTGGGCCCTGTAATGGGATGGCTCCCCATCCTGGGCTGTTTCCTGCCTCACACTCTCACACATATGGCCACATAACCCAACCTACATGTCCATGGAATGTGGCAGTAAAACCCATGAAGAAGAAATAGGGAGACATGGGTGGAACGTACAAATTGTACACACATATCTCTAGACAGAATTCCATCTCATGATAATGGATCCGTGAGGCAAAAGCATTAACCATTTTGCGAAGATGTTTTCACCATTTAAAAAAGATCTTGAAATATCATCAAAAACCTATGCAGTTATCACTGCAATTCTCCATTACAATTGCCCAGACCATGGAACATCTGTTACATAGTTGTAGTTACATACCCTGACGCTTTTATTATATTTTGAAAGTACAGATACATCGTAACTATGTAAGTACACTTGTTTTTGGATCAGTGATAAATTGTTACATTGTAATTCTATAAACTGTGCAATAACAATGACAACTGAGTAATTAACTATAGCGTTGTTCTCTATTACATAGTTAGTATGGAGTAATAACTCATAGTTACACTGTACTTATACAGGTACTTACATAATAGTTACAGTGTAATTATGGACACTTAATGTAAAGTGTTACCCATAATGTTTACTACATACTACTACTCACAAATGTACTTCATTCCAACAAAGGCCCAATCACAGAAACAAATAATGATATTATTATTAATTTATCGGTTTTCAGTTGACTTATGGTGCATTTTTGTAGGCCACGTCAGGGGCAGGTTAATTAAGTAGTACTTTATAGTCACTCATTTAGTGGCTGCTTAAGAAGGGTTTTGAGAAATGAGTGAAACAGAAGTTTGTGCATTATATACAGTATATGCATCATAAAGTTGCTCATTAATCACTAAGATTCATTGTTTTTGGGAAACAAAGCCCACAGCATATAAAGGTTAGTACACAGACATGGCCATCCAATAATTTCTGACAGCTTCTAGCTACATTACTTTTTAATAAAAGAGAGTAAATTAGAATCTTACAACTCTATAAGAAATCTTATGGCCTGAAAGCTATCCAAACAAGTGTTTCAGTCCAGAACAAGTTCAAATGCCATCAAAGTCAATGGAGCGCCAGTAATGGAAAGGGAAAGGGAGTGTTGAAGAAGTGGCTGATTAAATTGAGCTAGTAACTGAAATTTATTGGGGTTAACCAAAGGTAATAATAATAATAATAATAATAATAATAATAATAATAATAATAATAATAATGGCGGCACGGTGGCACAGTGGTAGCACTGCTGCCTCGCAGAAAGGAGACCTGAGTTCGCTTCCCGGTTCCTCCCTGCGTGGAGTATGCATGTTCTCCCCGTGTCTGTGTGGGTTTCCTCCCACAGCCTAAAGACATGCAGGTTAGGTGCATTGCCAATCCTAAATTGTCCCTAGTGTGTGCTTGGTGTGGGTGTGTGTGCGCCCTGCGGTGGGCTGGCGCCCTGCTCAGGATTTGATCCTGCCTTGCACCCGGTTGGCTGGGATTGGCTCTGGCAGACCCCCATGACTCTGTGTTAGGATTTAGCGGGTTGGATAATGGATGGATGGATAATAATAATAATAATAATAATAATAATAATAATAATAATAAAACAAAAAAGGGGGAGTGTTCATGAAAAAAGACAGGTGTTTAGGCTGAGGTAAGATGCCTTATTTCTTATTACAAACAATCTTGTATTCCCCCCATTGGCATTTATGTATATATACTTTGTAGTTTTCTTTTATGATACTAATTATCAGACTAGGATAACTTGTCACAGCCAAAATAGCGACCAAGATTCCTTAGCGACTTTCAGGGTCAGTGTTTCATTGAACTCTGTTGTCAGAGTGTGTAACATTAATAGCATTGAAAATAGAGATGCTTCAAACCCTTACTTTGAGCTGTGTTTGAAATGCCCATAGTCAGTGACACACCATCATAACAAAAGTAAATGTTTATATTTGAAGAGATTATTTATGGTAGCAGGGAACTTCAGCAAATTCTACAGCAAATGTAATAAATGTTTATATTGTTATAATGTTAAATATAAAAAGCAATATTTTACATGCTTAATTAAAGATACTAACACAGTAAATAACTTTTATAAAATGATAAAAGGCATTTATCACCAACTACCCTACCCTCACTCCAGGTGGTCAAACCATATCTCAATGGTCTTGCTTCCATCTTAGAAGAGAGATCGAAAAGAAAGAGAAGCTGCTAAAAAAGTGGCAGAGGAAAATGAGGAAACTTTGGTCAGGCAGTGATATCCAGTGGCTTTTGAAAACTCCTCTCACTAACAGAATGAACTGAGAAGAAGCCCAGAACCTCTGCTTTTTGAAACAGCCAGTCTATGTCAGTAAACTTTAAGTCTAGATTGGAGAAATTAGTTGACTTTTTTTCATTCAATCACACATTTGGTTTATTGCTAATAATGAAGCCCATATCCTGAATATTTCTGTAATATAGTAAGCAGTGTTGTAATAAAATAATATTTCTCTGCAGATGGTGGCCCCTAAATAATATATACCTTTAATGAGAAAACAATTATTAGTACTGCAGTCATTTTATAAGAGTCATCATTTGAAAACCCTTCAGCCTTATTACTGCTGAAGAATCCCAACCAGCCTGTTTGCAGGGAGGTGAAGCTACTTGGAAATCATTTAGCTAGGCAAATTATGTACTTAGCTACTCCCACTTTCTACACATCGGTTTCGCTTCTTAGAAACTTTCTTGTTCAGTCAAGATGGGACTAATATTTTGTGTAACCTCAACTGACATTGATATATTACTTTTCTTACTTGGATTTCTGCTTCTATGGATGATATTTACCATTGAAGGTAATTCACATTTATTAATTTTCTTAATACTTGATTGTATGGTCACAGAAAGTCAAATGATTGTCAACACAAAAAAAATGTGTCTTCATTAAAGTTTTTTTCTCTTATTGCTTATTAGCTTTGCAAAAGTTTCTGGTTTTGTATCACTTAAAGACTATATCACAATTAATAAAAATGGGCCATATCCTGGACAGTGGAATAGGGATGAGGGCATGCATCCTGAAAAAGAATCAGTAAATGATTATGGGGGTAGTACTGGCAACAAGATTACAAGGTAAGAAGAATCTGGTTCCATAAGAGCAGGTGGGAGCTTTTGAAAGGAGGATTCAAAAGTGTGAGATACACAGCAAAAGGATATGGAGACGGACAAAATATCATTAAAACAATCAAGAAAGCTGGCAAGACAGGGATCTCACATGACCTGAAAGGAACAAAAAGGCTAGGCCAGACTGTCACAAAAGTGAAGCTAAAGAGCAAATATACAAAAAAAAAAAACCAAATACATTGGAGAAAGTGACTTGAACATGAAATAAATCAGTGATGTGTGTCTGTTTAGACATGTCAGTAATAAGGACAAAATGGGCCTTATGATAGATGACCACAGGTTGAGTATATTTTCCAAACAATAGCAAGATAGAGACATGGGTAAAGGCGTCAAAGTCTATGTCCACACTTCTACATTTTCATTTTAAAATGGCGTATATTTTAAGTGAAAGTGATCTCCATACATACTATCCTTTTCACATCATTTACAAAAGTACCTCCTTGTACACTAAAATGACCAAAAACGCAAGTGACATAGATGTTTGCCTTTACTGGGCATGTTTACATTGGTGGAAAAATCCGTAAAGGATCCCACTGCTGCCTGCCATGGGATTTATTGCAAACTGTAGTAAACAGTAAATATTGCACTTTTTGCACATGTATGCAGCATTTCAACTGTAATATCACCTGTGAGATGCGACAGCAAGTAGATCAATAGCACGAGGAAGACTGAGACAGGACTATGCATGGTCCTTGTAGCACATCAAATGTTAATGTGCTGTTTTATTTTGTACATTTTTGTGGCATTTGTTTATGTACAGGTAACCGTCCTCCAAGGATGCTTGTAGTCTCCTTAGTGTTATGTTTACCCCTGGAAAAGCCAAAAGTATTACATTTTTTTTCAACAGCAAAACATCTTATGGTGTGTAACAGAAACATGTAAGTACCAAAACTTCAATATAATCACAGTAAGAAAGTTATGTGTCCACTGCTATACTGAAGCAGATTTAGTTATACATGTTTTGTATGATATGTCTTGAAACAGTCACCAATGCACAAAGGCACAGTTTGAATAGATGTCAAAAGATTTTTTGTAGCATTCCAAATGTACCCCGAGCTTGCTTTGCACAGTATGCACTACATGTATACTGTATCCATGACACACTTTCCTTGTAATCCATGAGACTGTCATCAATACTTATGTCAGCATTTCTCAACCTTTAAGTATTTGCGACCCGAGTTTTCATAACAGTTTTAATTGCGCCCCTCCCTAACATTTATTTGAAAGGAGCCCACTAATACCAATTTGTTCTTTTTTAATTAATGATATATTATAGATTCATATTTTATTATACCTACTTAACTTTTATCGACATTTATCTAACTCTATATTTATTTTTCTAGTATCAAAAAGTAGTTTAAGTTAATTTGTTTTGGTTTCAATAGATGTATTTTTCATATTTTCGATTCTTGTTTTCTTTTTTTCACATCTTCGCACCCTCCTTTTTGTTACTTCGCACCCCCCCGCGGGGGGGACACAGTTTGAGAACCACTGACTTAAGTCATGATCGAGAATATACACCTTCTTCATTACTTTTGATGATCACTTGATACACATTCTGCAGTTTGTATACTGTAGATTCAGTGCTGGGTGATTGGCCCCATCATAGTTACCATTATTAGTGAAATGCAGGTATTTCATAATGAATGAAAAAACAACACTCACTCATAACTTTGCCAAAAATAGGCATCTGCAAAAAACAGTTTGAGAACTAGTGACCTCTGGAGAGGTTTAACCATTATGCCCTACAGTATCAGTAGAATGAAAAACTCCCACATATTGTCTGTAGTGACAGGTTGTAAGCGACTTTGACAAGCAAATGACTTAGTGTGACGTTTCCAACACTACTCAGCATTCTGGTTTGTTTTAACAACTATTTCCTCCACCAGACTATCATCAACATCTTTAGACTGGAGTTATGCATAATGTTATTTCATTCAGTAGGTTGTCTTGATCTTCTGCTCGTTGTTACTTGACCTTGTGGCCTGCAAAACTCTCAACTTTGGCATAACAGAAAACAGAGGACCAGGAAGTAAGGCATGCTCCAATAAAACACTAGAATCATATCCAGTAAATTAAGCTGTTGTTTCCAAAGTAACAAAAACACTAATCAGAAAAGTACAAGCAAAAAGTCATTATCCAAAAAGAAATATGAAAGCTAGGTAAACACAATTTTCTCATTGAGAAATACCTGCAAATTCAGAATGACCTTTTTTAAGCCTTCCTCATAATTGTCATTGGAGTCATAACCATGACAACCAGATTAGTGCCATGACAACAGAGGCACAAAATGTAATCAAAACAAGCTATAAATATTAGTATTGAAAAATAAATTTTATAACGTTAAACTAATGCCCAAAAAATAATAATAATAATTCTGGATGACTGGAAACTCTAAAATGTCTTTCAATAAGGGAAAATATTAATTAATTAATAAGATGAAGAAAATTAAAGAACCAAGCCAATTCATAACAATATGTTGTTTAACTTTAGGTTAATATCTTTAGTTATAGTATAAAAAATTACAACATCTTTTTTGTTGCTCATATACCTTTATATTTACAGTTCAGGTGTTGGCTGCTCATAGCCCTTGAAGTTGATAAGCAGGTTAGGTACACGAGGAATGGGTGTTGTATGGTTATGCACTTTACTGTGTGGTGTCTATGTTGTATGGACTGTCGTCATGACCAGGATGGAAGCAGGTTCTTGCCAGGTTGGGAGGGTAAAATGGAAGGACAAAAATGAGATATTTTTCCCCTTGTGGACACAATTTGGTAGCATCCTACTGTTGGTACTCCCATACGGATACCCACAGGGCAAGCTGGAAATTGTAGTCCCATGGAACAGCACTTTTGGGGATCTTCGGCACCACCAGGGTATCATTATATCAATAATGTGCAATACTGTGGCACCGGAAGTACCCCCAAGTTTGGCATTAAAGTACCCAAGTTTCTTGCATGAGTTGTTAGAGTCAGGAGGAGAGTGGGTGAAATTGCATGGGAGATGTGGAAGGAGGCAAGATGATTTTATACAGTATTATATTGTTGTGGAAAGGATTTGGAGGTATCATAATATTTAAAAAAATATATTCTGTTTGAACCCAGAACTGTGTTGTGTATGGAGATTTTCAGTGTTACTGTGCCACCGGCTGGTCACAACTGTCATGAAGTGCACTTCAGTTCAGTTCAGTTTATTGTTACTTGTATGTTTCAGTTCAATGAAAAAAAATGCAGTTTATAGCAGAATTATATGGTGTGTGCACAGACAACAAATCAATGGTAAAAAATATTTTCATAAATATCAATAAATGTAAAGCATAAAATAAAATTCTCAACTATGCATAATTCAGTTCACAGTTGGGGGGCCTAGCCTGGCAATGTTGGGTGCACCACCAGTCCATCATACAGGCCAATCACACATGCTGGGGCCAGTTTGGAATTGGCACTTAACTTAACCTGCAAATCTTTGATGACATGGGACCAAAACAGGAGTACCTTGAAGAAAACACAAGAGGCCATGTGGAGAATGTGTAGACTCCATGCAGCCAATGAATGGGTGTAGTATTTGAAACGATTAAAAAGGATCCATGAGGCAGCTACTGTGTCTAAATATGAAACTGTATAATGCAATCAAACATTATACCACATGTACCAGACTGAAGAAATAACAAAAGTTATACAAGTAACTGAGTTCAACAAAGATTGGTAACATTAAGTCATTACTGCTTATGTGATAGAGTCTTGATCTCAAGTCAAGCAGATAACTACATAGAATGAACAGTTTAAACAGCCCATGAGTTAAAACTGTTTGCTAGTCCCCTGATACATTATCGTATACTAAGGTATTACTTGTTAATTGACAGGAGGAAAACATTTTGTTGTCTGGTGTATAACATGTGAGAAGACTGAAAGTACTTATTTCAAGTATGTCTTTCCATAAATGTCCTATAAGGCTGGGAGCAAGGTTCTAGTGACAAACTGAACCTTTTAAATTATCTACTGTGGTGACATATGGGTTTCTCGCCACGTCTGCCATATCAGGGGTAGTGTGGTCTACCACTGTAGTGGTCTGTATAATTTAATGATGATCTGTAATAGAAGCAGACTGATTTTCTTCAAGGCTCCTCAAAAAATGAATTTAATGTTGAAACCTTCTTAACAAGATGGGTGGGGTTGAGACTCCATGAGAGATCTAAGTGATGAAGACCCTAACTGGCTAAACCTACTCATTCCTTCCACACCAATTAACATCAATAGACACAAGTTTCCAGAAGTTCACTGTCAGATCTTTTGTCTATCTGAGGGACAAGAAGGTTGTTATTGCACCAGTCAGTCCTCCCTCTAGGTTGCATCATCATTGAAGGTAATTAGTCCTTCTATTAAGTCATCCTGTAAAGTGAATGTGTGCCAAGCCTGGTAACACAGTCATGTGTAAACAGGAAAAACTGCAACTATTGTAGCAGCATCAAGCACAAGTCTGTTTCAACACTCTAAGCCAGAATCCAGAGAAGAGCAGTACAGTATTCAGTATAAGAATAAGCTAAACTGAGTAGAATTGAATGTAATATACACTGATTTACTTACTTTTGGTTTTTCTTTCTCTTTTTGTACAGAGAGGACAGTTGAGAAAGTGTGCAAGGCCGGAGTTTATTTATGTATTGGGCTCAGTCGACTCTGCCTATCAATAGTCCCAGTGCGGCGGATGATCTTCCGGCTGTTCATGCCCATCTTCCACTTCTGTGCATTTTTCTTTCATGTGATTCTTCAAGGTCATCATCAATCTCAACAGGCTTACATAGTTTCACATGTTAGGAATTTGCCCTTCTTTGAAACCACTGAGTTGATTAATAAACGTAATGAGCATGTCCGCAAGGAGAAGTATCACAAGCAGAAAGCTCAACGACACTTAGCTTTGATTGTCTTTAACCTTCTGGAGGCCATGAGGCAGCTATGTGAGTTTCCATTGCAGTTACTGCAGGTGATACCACCTGTCTGTTATGTTATATTTCACCTCTTGGAAAGTGTCTTCTGTTTTTTAATTAGTCTGCTGAATCCAGTACAAGAAGCAGTGAAAAGGCTGAGTGAAGACAAATCATTTTCAGTGAATCAGGATCAGGATCAGAATCAGAATGAAGAGACAAGCAACTCTCACAGTACTTCTCAGGTAATCTTTCAAACATTAACCAAAAAGAATATTGATTAAGCTGAAAGAGTGACAAAGCAATACAAAAATTGAGTTTTTGTGATACGAAAGGTTATTATTTTTTATGCTGAGCTTATTTGGAATGCATTCCTCCATCTTTTCATTTACTGATTTCACTTTCTCCCACTACTAGTTATGAATGAGGAGGAATTCTCTACGCAAGGCAGGAATTAACCCTGGACAGGATGCCAGTCCATGACGCTAACATTTACACAGAACCAATTGAGGGCTGACAATCGAGCTAGCCCCTGATATTGTGTTTCTGCTAGTGTCCACCAAAATGCTCTTCTACAGCTTACATTTCAAAGGGAATTCCAAATATCCACTTTGTCAGAGACCCTCAGTACAAGTCCTATGGTTTTATACCAGATTTACAAGGAACTGTTCCAACTTTGAATCCTCTGAGGCAGCCTGGAAACAATAAGGAACAACTTAAGAACAGTTGTGTTATGTTATGCAGAATACCCAGTGGGGGCTGGGTAGTTTTTTGCCCTTGGAGCCCCTGCAGATTTTACAGTATTTTATTTCTGTCCTCCTGACCATCTGACCTTATGATCATTCTCGTCTTTAGAGACTTAGGATATAATATTATACTATATATAAGGACTCTGCTTTTCTAATAATTATGTATCTATTTTATGAAAGGCTGTATTCATTTTTTTTTAATTATTCATTATCATTAATTTATTTGATTTGTTTTTCTTTTCTTGTAACTTTTCCTTTGGATATCCTGCAAAGCACCTTGAGCTTCGTCCAGTGTATGAAAATGTGCTATACAGATGAACGTTATTATTTGACCTTAAAACACTTAATCATTCACCAGTTTTTCCTTCAACTGTTTATTGATCTGGACAACTGCATTTTAACTTTAAATGTACATAAATCAAATTCAGTAAAATGGAGTAGATAAGAAACACCTCTCTTTGGTCAAGATGACATTTATCAGTCAAGATGAATCAGATTAAAACAAAGAATCAGAGTATTATGTAATTGAAAATTTCATCAATCATAGACCCTCGTCTTTAAAGTGACATGTCCAAAAGAAATCCTGGTAGATGGACTTCTACTGAAAAATATTAAAGTCTCCTCAACATTTTCTATACCTACTTTGTCCAGTACAATATCATGACAAGCTGAACATATCCCAGTGGCCATCAGAATTATGATACATTGTATGGGAAGCCAAGCCACTGCGGAATACCAGCCACCCCAACCCCAACACCAACAGGCAGAGACACAAGTGCAGCACACAACACATTTTTATTTACACATGTGGAGCAATATTTTCCTTGACCCCAGAGCTCAGCACAGTAGAAAGCACCAAAGTACAGTTCACAGCCCTTTTCTTCTCTTCTCTGTCCTGAATAAGCTCTTCTCCCGGTCCGTTCCCTATCAATACCTTCCCCTTCTGCCACCCTTTAGTTCACACCTTCCAGTTAGCCAGACTTTCGCAGCTCTGGAATGAATACCTTTAGAAAATCCATCTGCATATAAATTGAATGTAAAAACAGCATGGGAACAGTGACCTGGGGTCTGATTTATAAAACTTGAATGCACAGAAAAACAGGCCCAAAAATGCATACACGACTTTCTACTCAAAATTTAGTATTTATAACAGAAAACCTGATGGGAGTACATGTGTATATTTTTAGCAGTTTTGACCCATTTTGGAGAAACTGAGAAATGATGACACCCTTGATCAAGTAAGGAAAAACATGGAAACCAGTGACAACTCATGAATATAATACTTCATATCACTGAGTCATTATTATAATGTACATTGATGTGACAAAAACATAACACCTCAAAAGTGATGGATATGAGTGTACTGACTGTATTTTTGTTCTCTTTTAAGAGGGCTGGTTCTGTACATTTGCATTGAAGATTTTTTTTTTTGTTTTTTCACCAGTTTATATAAGCTACCTGTTGACACTTACAAGGGAAATAGCCAACAGGCTTCACTTCTTTTAAACCATTAACCAGCCGGTGAGGTTCTATATTCAGTTTTCATATGGTGTGAGTGTACCTACACAAAACATAACATATTTTTTCCAACATAAAATGGAAATTTGCAGCAGTGTCTGGTTCTCCTAACATAATCGGATCACTTCACTTCACTCATATTGTAATAAGGGCACCTAGAGAGAATAAAGCTGTTTTTATTAATGCTAATCACTGACATGCCAACTGTGATGCCAAGATGAGACTGATTCATGGTGTGGCTTGATTTCCTGGGTCATTTAAGTAGCTTTCACAGATGTGAGGATGCTGTATGTGGTGGCTGGTTCATTGGTAAGGTAACTGGCTGAACCCACAGTGTTTCAGGTGATCCATACTAGTCAATATAACAGCAGTCACGTCATTACATGTGACAGGTGATAACAGCTATATGCTCAGACACTGGCACCTTACATCATTCCCTCACCCCCAGAAAGCAGAGGAGAGGCAATACAATGATGCGTATGCTCTTAGAGAGTTCCGCTGCAGAGTACAGCACTTGATACATCAGGAGGAGGGCTGCTCCACCAGTCAGGGAAGGTCTGTTGTGCCAGGATTGCATATGTATGAGGTATGAGATTGATTATCATGCTCCATATATGGTTGTGTCAGGGTGACAACCAGGAGGTGTCTTCATGTATTCATATTTACAAAAATGATTATGATTTACAAAGGTAAATTGCGTAGAAATGTGCATACGCCAAATTTTATTTTTTTTTGTTGGCATATGCATTTTCCTGTTTTTGGTACATGCATATTTTCAGATTTGAATGCACACTAAGTTTTATAAAAGAGACCCCTAACTAGATATCAAATCCTGTTTTCTGGAGCTGTGAGACAAAAGCACTAGCCACTGTGGCACCATATAGATTTTACTTTATATACTTATGACAACATGTTAAATATTTTTATATCTGCCAATGACAAATATAAACAAAATCTAAAGGGAAATGTAAGTTTCTGAAACAAAATCCATTCAGGTAGGTATGTTTAATGTAAAGCTTGCATTTGCCTTTCTCAATTTTGGAATACATTATATTTCACATTAAAACAATTTATAAGTGCAATAGTGGACCAATTATAACTAATATAAACACCTACACTTCATGGAAAAAACAGTAATGTTTTTTTTGTAAGACATTCATTAAAATATTGCATTAAATTTGTTCATGCTTACTTTATAAGAGTGTTTCTTTTTATGCAGGAACCTGAAAGCCATGGTAGAAGTAATGGAAAAAATGTGTTGAAGGACTGGTTCAGGATAGAACATCAGCGAATATTCTTCACTGAGATGGTCCTAAAACATTGGAATAAGCCACCACAACACCTAGTGGAATCAAATCTCACAGATATGTTCATAAACTTATGGTTTATGTCAGCTTCAGAGGTGGATTTAGGAACCAAGCCTAGAGTTCCTAAAGTATAAATCTTTAACTAGCACATTATTTAAATGTGTTATTTTAAGCTACACCTTCAATAGCTTCTATTAAAAAGGCAAATGGAAATAAAAATGATAAAAAATATAAAAATCTGGTGAAAAAATTATAGTGCTAAAGCAATTGCTTGCATGTGTTGCAGCTTATTTTTTATGTTTTTAATAGGTCCTAATGTCTGTTACTTTTTGTAATAATCAATTGATTTGCCATTTCCTGGGTTTATGGGGATTTTAGACAAAAACACAAATGATAATATGTATTTGCCTCCTTTGGTGATGTAAATATTACTCCTCTAAATTGCTACTTGCAAATGTACACTCTGCAATCTTTGGCAAATAAGGGGACTTCGGTCTTTTAACTACTCCCCTAAATATCTAATCTGGGAGTCACATGTTACCGTATCAGTCTTTATTGAACTGGAGAAGACAATTGCTCCAGAGTATCCTTATTATTAAAAAAAGGAGTCAGGCTTACAAGCCTATCAGATACTCAACTCTTTAATACACCATAAACAACTGCATATGCATATGACAGACTGTTAAAAGTAAGCTTAAACATTTGGGTTTTTTTTCTGTAAAATCTATAGTTATAAATATATATGAATTTTTGTAATGTAGTGTATTTTCAGCTAAGAAAATAGCACTCTTTGGCACATGCTATTTTCAAGTGTTTAATGTCAAAAACTGAGTATCACTCTCAAATTCAGAAACCTTTTAAGAGTGGGTCATGCATTACACTTAAGGTGTCATCATATTGGCTTTATTTCCAAAAACTATAAGGGATGCTTTTTGCCAGCTTACTGTGGCCTTGGCCTGAAGCCTATTACCATATACTGTATATTGTTTTACAGCATAGCTATATATTTATTGTAGGTGCTTATTGCAAATGAATAAAAAATGCATCAGGAGAACCATATTGTAAAATGAAAGCCTTCTTTTAATTGTTTTTCATCTGTACTGTAAATTTCTATGTGCTGTAAAGCACCTTGTGATAGTATATGCTGTAAATAACTCAATATAAAACAAAAATCAAGTGACTGGTGGATGGAGGGAGCATCCTTTTGGTCCACTGGTTAGCTATGCTGGTCCTGAGCTCCAGAGGCCCAGGCACTGTCTGTGTGTCGTAAGCATGATCTCCCTGCGCTTGCTTGGTTTTTGATACTCCCACATCCTATATTTGTGCAGTATATGTTGTCTGGTTCATCTAAATTGGCCTTGGAAGGTTCAGTGATGATGTGTGAGTGATTGTGCCCTCTTATTCCCTGCCAGTGCTGCCTGGATAATCTACAGCTACCCGCCATTAACAACAATATGTGAGTTTACAAATTTTTAGATATATTTTAAATAGATAGATTTAATAAACATGTTGGTGTGGGATTTTCTTCCATTTCCTCATTCTTTTCAAAGTTGTTTGTGTTTGGTTAATTGGTAACTCCAAGTGGCCTGCTGGAAATGAATATGAATGTGTGCTTGTGAAAAGAACATTAGAACAATTTTGACAAGAACAGGCCATTCAGATCAACAAACTTGTCAGTCTTCATCACCTAGATTGTCCAAAATAACATTGAGTCAGCTTTTGTAGGCCCCTAAACGTCCTACTCTGTATAACATTACTCGGTAACTTATTCAGTGTGTCTGTGGTTCTTTGTGGGAAAGCAAACATTCTAATATGTGCAATTTTTTCTTAATAAGTTTCTGTCTGTGTCCTTTTCAAATAATTTATTTTAAAGTAACAGTAGAGATCCACTTTAATTATTCTCTTCATAACTATAAACCTCACATCACCTGTTATTCAGTGTTTGCTTAAATTGTAAAGTTTCAGCTCCATTATAGATACTATTAACCTATACTCAGTTTTTTGTTACCAGTTTTTTTTATCCATTCTAAGGTTTTGGAATACAAAAGTTTTCCATATATGTCCTTCATGCAAATTTTTAATGATTTTGAAGAGGTAGAATTATTTTTAGTATCTTGTTTTGTTATTTATCATGTTCATATTTTGGGTGCGGTTGTTTGAAATGTGTTTTGGTTCTCCATCTGACAGCATCCACCATAAAGGGTGATGTTAGTAAAACTTCCAGTATAAATATGACAGCGATTATCGTATTGGTATCCCTCTCTAGATAAAGCATACATCTGTTCTTAGTAGTAGTTAACTTCTTAACAAGTAAGCCTTGTGTCAGGTGTTTTCTTTTGGTTTTTACTTCAACTTGCTTGCTTCTGCGATAAGAGGTCAATAACGTAGTGCAGTTAGTGTCCAAGAGTCTGTAGGCTCCAGACGGGTGCAGGTGTGAGCATGACGGTGCTGCTCCAGGGTTGATTAGGGTGCTAGGCTGATCGTGTACTCATGTCCAAATACAAATGGATCAGTCAGATGCCTCATTCACACCTGCACCCAATCAGGCTGTCTAAAGTGAGCCTGCATGGCAGAGAGGGGGACAAAAGAAAAAGAACATCAAAGGACTAGGAAGAACAAAGATCAAACAAAAATGAGAAGGATCAGATCGAGAGAGAGAGAACAGAGGTTGCGGGAGGAGAGAGGGGCTAGTGGTCAGGAGAATGTCCCAAGGGAGTGGCGGAGTGAACTGCAAAAAGGAGTAGGAGAGCAGCCCCGTTGTGCGGCATCTCTCAGATAGATGGCAGTGGACTGGCTACAGTAGACATGTGCGAGGTATGGAGGAGTGTCCTATAAATGCCAATGGGAAGACTGTACCTGCACCTGCACCAGAATTTAGAGGGAGACATTGCAGTGATTTTAACCTTGGTTTTATTGGAATTATTTATTGTTTTTTATCTCCACATGACTCTTGGATTTTATGGGCATATTTATTTAAGGAATAGAACAGCACTGTTTGCTCTTTTCTCTTGTGTTTTCTCTGATTAGATGAGTAGTAATTTTCTCAAACTAAATTAAAAGAAATTTTAGTGATTGTCAATAATGGATATAGTGAGGTTATTAGAAATTAACTTGATGCATTAGGATTAAAAGTCAAGACAGAGGTAAAGAATTTAGGGGTAACTATTGACTCTGACCTGAATTTTAAATCACATATTAATCAGATTACTAGGACAGCATTTTTTCACTTAAGAAATATAGCAAAAGTTACACCTCTTATAACCTCTGCAAGATGCTGAGAAATTAGTTCACGCTTTTGCTTTCAGTCGGCTAGATTACTGTAATGCACTCCTCTCAGGACTACCAAAAAAAGACATCAATCGATTGCAACTAGTGCAGAATGCAGCTGCTAGAATCTTAACTAGGAAAAGAAAATCCGAGCACATCTCTCCAGTTTTGATGTCACTACACTGGTTACCTGTGCCATTCAGAATTTATTTTAAAATACTGCTTATGATTTACAAAGCCTTAAAAAATCTCGCTCCAGCTTATATTTTGGAATGTCTTACACTGTACACTCCAAATCGTAACCTTAGATCTTCAAATGAGTATCTACTTAGAATTTCAAGAGCTAAACTTAAAAGAAGTGGTGAGGTGGCCTTCTGCTGTTATGCACCTAAAATCTGGAATAGCTTGCCAATAAGAATTCACCAGGCTGATACGGTGAAACACTTTAAAAAAACTGCTGAAAACACATTACTTTAACATGGCTTTCTCATAGCTCCATCTTAGTTTAATCCTGATGCTCAGTATATTCAATTAATTATCATTGTTATTCATGGTGGCTCCAAAATCCGTACTAACCCCTACTTTCTCTGCTGTTCTTTTTCTGGTTTTCTGTGGTGGCGATCTGTGCCACCATCACCTAATCAAAGCAACGTGATGTCCCTACATTGATGGATTAAAGGCCAGAAGTCCACATGACCATCATCATCAAATTCTTCCATGTGAACCCTGAATACAATGAGGACTGATTTAGGTCATTTATGTTAGGCAGAATGCCTAGAGGGGTCTGGGTGGTCTCCTGGCCTTGGAACCCCTGCACATTTTATTTTTTTCTCCAGCTGTCTGGAGTTTTTTTTTTCTGTCCTCCCTGGCCATTGGACCTTACTTTTGTTCTATGTTAATTAGTGTTCCCTAATTTTAATTCTTATTTATTTTGTCTTTTTTCTCTTTCTTCATCATGCAAAGCAGTTTGAGCTACATTGTTTGTATGAAAATGTGCTATATAAAAAAACGTTGTTTTAATAAAAGTATTTAATGCTTTTCCATCAGCCCCTTGCTGAATGTGTATGTCCTTATTTGCCCGGCTCACCTCAGTACACGATTATCAATGGTTACAAGTTCAAGATGATCTTGTAGACACCAGGGAGTATTGCAGTTAACCTGTACCCTCACAGCTTCTCCTCTTGAATCTGTCATCTTGGTTCCATTTGATTGCTTGGTTTGACCTTTGCACAAACCTGACTTTGCTCTCAGTTTCTCATTGTCATCTCCTGGTCTTTACTTCTCTTTATAATAATCATTTTCAGGCACATCCAGCTTGCCTCATAATAGCTGGTACCTCTCAGTAGCAGAATCAGTACAGTTGCACTGCTGTATCTTTTTTTGCAATATTAAACAAGAACTGCACAATTCTCCAGATGGGGCCTCATTAGTGCATTATATGCAGCAGCTTAAATCTAACCTCCCTGGACTTGTACTCCACACATTTGACCATATAACCTTATGAGTGGTTTCTGTGCATGATCTGGATATAGATTGTAGTAAGTCTTCTTTGACTCCTTCTGTCATTAAGTGTACATTCAACATTCAAACCCCCATTGTGAAAATTTAAATGTAACATGTTTAATACTTTACATTCATTTACTTTTATCTGCCACAAATCTGTGCAAGCCTGTTTTCTGTCTAGGGGCCTCGTGTATAAATGGTACATACTAACAAAAATGTTGTGTATGCCAATTTCCATGATCACATCGCAGAGTATAAAAAACTAAACTTGCTGTAAAGCCACGCACATTTTCAGACCAGCCTCACCCTGCGCAAAAACACGTTTCCACTCAGCTTTGCAAACTGGCAGCACCCAGTGTCAAAGAAGTGCTACTGTTCCAGTGCGGTCTCCATTTCTCTTTTAGATTCACTTCCCACTTCCCACTTCCCACCACTCCGAGTATTTTAACCTGCTGTATCTGAGTGTGGAATCACAGTTCTACAGCAGGTGATCTGAAAGATCTATGGCAGACTGTATCGAGAGCACAGAGGATTATTAGGATACAGCATCTAGCCCTGGACAACATTTCTAGCACACACTGCAGCCTCAGAAGTCTGTCTGGACTTCTTTCATTCGGCAAACACTTTAGAGCCTTTCCTTTAGGGACCTCAAGGTTCAGAAACACGTTATTCCCAACAGCTATAAATGCACTCAATCTGTCCTTCAAGTGCTCCTGGTAGAACTGTTTGTACTTAGATTTACAATTACCTCACTGTAAACTTGCACTACAGTCATAATATTGCACAACCTGAGCCACTTTCTGAACCATTTGCACAATCTGCAGTATATGTACATTGTACATTTTTTATTGTATTATTGTTATTATTGTTATTTTGACATTGTCAAACACGTGCGCATGGGAGGCAGCTAAAGGGCTTGAGTAAGGACAGTTCTGAGACATACCGGGATGTGGCAGAGTGCACTGACTTTTTCTCCCTTGCCTGCAGACCATTCACAGGAGATTCCACCTGGTCCTCTTAACGTCACTTCCGGGACTGAGCAAATGGAAGGAGACCTTGCCAGCTCCGGCCCTTGTGATGTCACGTCCAGGCTCGCACCAATGGCAGAAGACCTACAAGGGCCCGACCCCTTTGACTTCACTTCCTGTCTTCGCCTTTAAAAGCCTCCTCCTTTTGTAATGCTTGTTACTAGCCTATTCCCTCAGTTCTGTTTTGGACTTGGTTGTGCACATCAGTGCTGTATCAATATAAGCAACTTCGCAGCCAGGAAACCAATTATAAGGGTGGCTTCCCCAAACCTTTGTATGACTCTGTTTCGAGTTTGTGACAACATTTTATAGGAAAATAAGTTTATGGAGGATTTGCATATTGAATCTCATTTTACCATACAATAACAATAAAGGAATTCAATTCAATTCAATAGAAGAGAGTGTCTCGTATTTACAGATGATGACGACTGGCATCTATGTCGATTTAGACTTCCAAGAGCTGTCTTCTTGGAGCTCTTGATATCATTTTAAGATGAAATGCATTAAAGTATGTACATTACATTATACAGGTACATTTTAAAATTCATTTAAATAATGTATTCTGTTAATTAAATGTGTGGGCACGGTGGCACAGTAGTAGGGATTGGTCTTGCCTCGCGCTTTATGCTTGCTGTCACTGAATGGATGGAATAATTGTACTATGAAGATATTTCAATGTTCCAAGGTTTGAAGGATCACCTTTTTAGGCTTACAGATGGCTTGACATTTATTAAAGAGCTTATTGTGTGGCGATTGGTTACATGGAGAAAGAAAAGGAAGGACAGGAATTGGGGGTTGGTACATCTGACAGAGGCAGTATTGCTGCATTAAATTATTTCATTGAGGGTTGCGCATATCCCAGCAAGCATTGTTCTTAGCCAGGAACAATCCTTGGACAGGATGCCAGCTCATCGTGTCCACTGTCCTACCTTGCCCCCATGTTTAATACATGCTTTAATTCATTTCATCATGAAAATGATATCAAGTATACATCTTAGTATTTAAATTGTTCAGAGATCTGTAATATCATGAATGTAATGTATTCCGTGTCCTGTTGGTGAAAGAGAAAGCCCATTTAAGAAGCACATAGTGATTCACACACACAGAGCACATAGAAGAACACATACAATATGAAGTATTTAACAGCTACTTTAGTTACGATGGGATCTGAGAAACTCTAGTAAATTAAACATTGATTTTAAGATGAAGTTTACAACGTTCTACTTTAATGACAAAATAAACTATGAGATTAAAGTGGACATTTCAACATTTTTTTTCACTGTCTCCCAATTTTTTTTTCTTTTCTCTGTACCCTAATAATGATATTCAGACATTGGGCTACAAATCGCCTTTTCACAGCGTTTTTAATCTTTAACCACTTCCTTTTTATTTCAGGCACTGTGTGAATTTCTGAACTTTACTTTCGAGTGTCTCTGCCATGCTATATCACTCGATCAACTTTCTTTTGTTGTTTATACCACTGCTTAAGCCAACAAATCGTATGTTTTTCATTGCCTCCACTTCGCATTCACTGAAATTCTGCTTTTTTACATGCTTTTTCCATTGTCTTTTAACAAAATACTGAACAGGGAAGGTGATATCTATATTGATTTGCATATTAAAATATGCAAATTTCTGGGGTGGGACTTGTGATTGTCATGATTTGTGGAGCGGAGTTCGTTGAAGTTGGCTTACGCATGGTTTTGTGCATCTGAATTTTTTTGTGCATACACACATTTCCACTTTTGTCCTTATGCAATGTTTTACTGTGAATTCTGCACACAGCGTTATGCATGAGGACCCAAGTGTCTCAGTAGTGATTCAACTGATTTACCATTGGCTGCCCTTCCACCTAGTTTAGTATTATCTTCCAACTTAACTAGCTTGTTATTTATATTCCTATCCATATAATTTAAATTTTTTAAAAAGAAAAGCAGCTAAAGCACTGAACCCTGAAGAATACCACCTTTAACATCTACTAATTCTGAAAAAGCTGCTTCTATAGTAACACAAATTTTCCTGTTGTTAGGTTAACTTGGCACCTAAACACTGCACCTCTTGTTGGTTTTGGTTTGATCACTAGCCTCTCATGTGGAATCTTATCAAACATTTCTCAAGATAAATTATCGCATGTGTACTTCTCTGTTCATGTGCTTGTGTTTCTTCTGCATATAATCTTAGAATATTAGTGGAACTCAATCTCTTCTGTCTGAACCCATATTGATTATTTGCTAATGCACCTGTTCTTGCCATATAATGCTTAAAATTTTTCTTAATAACATTAATTTAACCTTGACACATTTTAAGCTTACTGGTATTGTAGCAGTAGGGGGCGCTATCGCTCCCTTGAACCCTCAGGTACCACACCAAACACCAGGTAAAAAGTCAATAATTATTATTTATTATAATAATAAAGTTCACCAAGCACCACCACTCCACTATACTCAATACATAATAATTAATCACCAATCCTCCGACTCCCAGACGCGTTGCCCTCCTACCACCCAACTCAGCTCGCCGTCTGGGAGTTCCCACAGTCCTTTTATATCTTCTGACCCAGAAGTGAATCTGCCATACAGTCCATGAGGTTCCCTATAACTTCCAGGTCAGCTACAAAGTCTTTTCCTTCACCCCAGAAGCACGTCATTCCTATTGATCACATGTCCAAGACGTACTTCCTGGTTATAGGGCACATAACACTCCCCAAGTCTTCCTAGAGTGGCTCCTGGTGGCTCCCATGGCATATAGCAGGGCTGTTTATAGAAACTACAAAGTTCATGAGGCCCTGCTGGAATTCGGGGAACCTCTATGCCACTGGGAGGGCTCCATCTGGCGGCTTGGAGGTGTGGTCCGGAATATATGGCCGGCCATCCTTCACAGTATATAATAATTCAGAATAATCCAGTCACCCTTTTTATATAATGGAATAATGTTTGCTAGATCTGTTATGCAGTTCTTAAGAATTTCCCTAGTATGCAGTGATTTTTTGAAAAATAAACATCAAGTGTTTACATACAGTATATACTCACTGATCTCCTTAAGCACCCTATGACAAATGTTATCTGGTCCAGTCGATTTGTAAGATTCCAGCCTATTGAATAAAAGCAGTACACTTTCCAAATCACTAAGTATCTCCTTAGCAGTCCCTGTAACTTTTGAGAGGTTATCAGATTCTACACACTTGTAAACGTTTATAAAAAGGCAAATTTAGAACATTTGCTATTTTACTATCTGTATATTTTAGTTAGTTTACGCATTCTAATACACTTCTCCTCCTTGACTGTTCATTTAATACTAAAACATTTAAAGAATCTCATTGGGCATTGCTCACCTTTTCGTATGTATCTGCAAATGCCTTTTAGATTTCTTAACATCCTTTTTAAGCATGGCTCTCATGCTCTCAAAAGTCCTACAGTTAGGTTAATTGGTGACTCCACTTTGGTTGCTAAGCTATGCATCTTTACCACACAACTTCCAGTTTCAGTCTTAAGCTCAAGACAAAAGGAAATGTGTAGTCTGGGAGCATCAAAGTGATCAAGCTTGTTTCAAGAAGGACAGATATGATATCATTCTGTCTGATCCCACTCTCACATCTGAACTTGAAACAGATGCTTCAGACCTGGGACATCAGTATCCCTAACACTGGTATCTCTCTTTAGAAGGGTTTAATGTCAATTTACAGTCACAAGTCAATTGAATACAGATAGTGTGGCAAACGGGAAGAAAAGCCTGCATCTGGAGGACAATTACATCAAAAGACACATGTGTGGTGAGAAAGGAAGAGTTTTACTGTGGTACTATAGTGGTTAAGTGGTTCAGCTAACCCAAAAGAAAGACTAAATATGAAAACCCATTTATCCTCCCCCAGACAGACAGAAGTGATTCTGTTCTTTGAATATTTTTACTTTATGCAGCCCCTGTGCTGATCCCTCCCTTGAGTTTATTACTTTTTGCTAAATAAATATTCCACTCCATATGTGTTCATTTCTGTCCTACTTGGTATTTTTCTGAGAAAAAAGAGTGTCAAAAGGGTTTCCTGCTATTACAAGGCTAGTTTAAGAACTATAAATGCAGATACCTTATCTCATCTTTTTTACCACGCCATTTTATCACTATTCAAGCAAATAATATTGTTGCATCAGTAAGTCTGAGGAACTGTGTTCATGAGGTATAGAATATCAATCCACCGATTGATTGTTTAATATATGGTAAGAATTGTACTCTGCTATACACATATATTGAATGGAGTCATATTGGGGTAAAAAGCCAACAATGATAGAAGGAGCATATACAGTGTATCCGGAAAGTATTCACAGCGCATCACTGTTTCCACATTTTGTTATGTTACAGCATTATTCCAAAATGGATTAAATTCATTTTTCCTCAGAATTCTACACACAACACCCCATAATGACAACCTGAAAAAAAGTTTACTTGAGGTTTTTGCAAATTTATTAAAAATAAAAAAACTCAGAAATCACATGTACATAAGTATTCACAGCCTTTGCTCAGCAGCTCAGCAGCAATTACAGCCTCAAGTCTTTTTGAATATGATGCCACAAGCTTGGCACATTTATCGTTGGCCAGTTTCGCCCATTGCTCTTTGCAGCACCTCTCAAGCTCCATCAGATTGGATGGGAAGCGTCGGTGCACAGCCATTTTACGATCTCTCCAGAGATGTTCAATCGGATTCAAGTCTGGGCTCTGGCTGGGCCACTCAAAGACATTCACAGAGTTGTCCTGAAGCCACTCCTTTGATATCTTGGCTGTGTGCTTAGGGTCGTTGTCCTACTGAAAGATAAACCGTCGCCCCAGTCTGAGGTCAAGAGTGCTCTGTAGCAGGTTTTCATCCAGGATGTCTCTGTACATTGCTACAGTCATCTTTCCCTTTATCCTGACTAGTCTCCCAGTTCCTGCTGCTGAAAAACATCCCCAGAGCATGATGCTACCACCACCATGCTCCACTGTAGGAATGGTATTGGCCTGGTGATGAGCGGTGCCTGATTTCCTCCAAACGTGATGCCTGGCATTCACACCAAAGAATTCAATCTTTGTCTCATCAGACCAGAGAATTTTGTTTCTCATGGTCTGAGAGTCCTTCAGGTGCTTTTTGGCAAAGTCCAGGTGGGCTGCCAAGTGCCTTTTACTAAGGAGTGGCTTCCGTCTGGCCACTCTACCATACAGGCCTTATTGGTGGATTGCTGCAGAGATGGTTGTCCTTCTGGAAGGTTCTCCTCTCTCCAAAGAGGACCTCTGGAGCTCTGACAGAGTGACCATCAGGTTCTTGGTCACCTCCTTGACTAACGCCCTTGTACCCCGATCGCTCAGTTTAGATGAGCGACCAGCTCTAGGAAGAGTCCTAGTGGTTTCGAACTTATTCCACTTATGGATGATGGAGGCCACTGTGCTCATTGGGACCTTCAAAGCAGCAGAAATTTTTCTGTAACCTTCCCCAGATTTGTGCTTCAAGACAATCCTGTCTCAGAGGTCTTAAGACAGTTCCTTTGACTTCATGCTTGGTTTGTGCTCTGACATGAACTGTCAACTGTGGGACCTTATATAGACAGGTGTGTGCCTTTCCAAATCATGTCCAATCAACTGAATTTACCACAGGTGGACTCCAATTAAGCTGCAGAAACATCTCAAGGATGATCAGGGGAAACAGGATGCACCTGAGCTCAATTTTGAGCTTCATGGCAAAGGCTGTAAATACTTATGTACATGTGCTTTCTCAATTTGTTTATTTTTAATAAATTTGCAAAAATCTCAAGTAAGGCTGTAACATAACAAAATGTGGAAAAAGTGATGCGCTGTGAATACTTTCCGTATGCACTATATATATATATATATATATATATATAGATATATATATAGATATATATATATATATATATATATAGATATATATATATATATAGATATATATATATATATATATAGATATATACAGTATATAAAGAAGCAGTGTAAATAAAGTGAGCTTAATAGAAGCTAACTGGTCTGCACTATTCATTACACTTGTAAAGGGTTCTAGTAATTATTTCCACTAAATAGTAATAGTAAAAATAATCATCCCCTGTCTAAGGACTGTTCCTGACTTGTGCCCTACATTTGCTATGTTAGGCTCTAGCTTCTCCACAACCCTGCTCTGGATTAACACATTTATAGAAAAGATGAGCAGATGGAAGTATCAGTGACAACAACACACCATGTATCCCAACCTACCCTTCTAATCTCTTCTACCCCAACTCTTTAAATAAACCACAAGATTAGATTTTAAGACATACTATTTATAGCACTTGATGTGGTTGTTACTACAGTACTCAGTTGTTCTCTGTGTAAGGAAATATTGTTTAAAATTTACATGAAACTTACTCTGCACTCACAGTAACTCTCATCTGTGGCCCATTTTCTTGTTTTGAAGAGAAAGGGGCACGTTGGCACAGATGCTAGCAGGGTGCAAGACTGTACTTAAACAGGGATGATACAAATGGCACCACAACCAGGTCATCCGAACAATGGTGGACAGAGTGAACAGGAGAGAGTGAAATAGAGGCAGATTCAGTTTATCATGGGGAGCAATAAGCCATCGCCCACCAAGAAAACCAAGAAGAGCCTTCTGCAGATGGTTCAGTCATGGACTATGATGGTGGACATGGGCAGGAAGCAAAGCAAATGGTCTGAGGAGGCAAAGAGGATGGTGAAACTAACAGTCTCATGGTAAGATGGTCATCAAGTGTCCTCAAAAAGAAAGCCACTGAGTACCAAGACCTGATTTAAGAATGTAGGGACACATGGGGGCAGCCCTGGTTATTTCCTGTCAAGGTTGGACATATAGGTTTCCTGACACAGTCTGTGTGGAAAATGCTCACAGCTCTGGGACTATTAGAAAGAGAGAGGAGACAGTTGTTAGCAGGATGGGGGGAGCAACAGAAAGAGCCTTCTTTTGGATTTGGAAGAGACAAGAGGAGTTGAGCTGGAAGCCAGGAGAAGATAGTGAATGGCCATCACTGCTGACCCACCAGCTGAAGGTCATCGTAGTTCAGGGTCAAAATGTCAGAGAAAACTTGTTACAGATGCAAGTGAGTGACTGAGAGTATTAGCATGCAGATATATTTAATAATGTTTGAAGAATCAATTTAAAAATATCAGCTAGGATTCACCATCCTAAATCCTTTCCCAGTTTTAAACACTTCAGTCATGCCTCCTTTTAATCTGCATTTTCTTAAACTGAAAAGCATCCTATTTGAATTTCTCTCATAGGCCATAACCACAGTCCTAGAATCAGTCTCATGGCTCTTTTTTCAACTTCCTGTAATACTGCTGTCTCTTTTAATACCAAAGTCACTAGATATTCCAGATTTGGCCTCCAGATGGTGTTGTAGCACTTATGGTTCATTGCACTACAATGCACTACATCACCCAGAATCCTATTTACCTCCTTAATTGCATCAGAGCACCATCTGGATGTGGACAGTGACTACTCCACTTCGACTTCTCTCATCAGGTGAACTTTCAAATTTCAGGCCCCTCTCATGTGATCATATCTAATATTTGTAATTGTTATTTGCAAAACTACTTCTTTTAAGGTAGGTAGGTTTCATCTGCCACATTTTTTGCCCAAGTCTAAATTCTGTCCAGGTCCATATGTAATGATCTGGAAGACTCTAGAGTATCTACCATTTCACTAGTGTAATGTCATCAGATTTTTTTTCTGGTTTGTTGGTAACATTTTCATTAAGATAGTTTATATAAACTAAAACAGCAGTAGCACCAGCAGCTATCCCCCCAAGACAGCACAAGTAGCATCACCTAACCTAAAAAATGCCTTATACTATAAGTTATTGCTTTCTGTATTTAAGCCAAATTTTATTGCTCGCTTATGATGTGTGCTGTTTTTTTTCTGGCTTAGCTTGGGTTCATTCATCTCTTTAAATGCAAAACAGGGCAGATGACTTCAAGCAATCAGATTGTTGCGTTGTGGGATTTCTTTCTCGCCAAGAGGGCCATATATATGTAGTATATACAGTATACTACTCTATATTGTTACTCTAGGAAAGCTGGACAGGGCCATAGAAGGACTTTAACACATCAGCAGGACCAGTATCTGCTCCTTTGGGCAATGAGGAACAGGATGAGCACTGCCAGAGCCCTACAAAATGACCTCCAGCAGGCCACTGGTATGAATGTCTCTGACCAAACAATTAGAAAAAGACTTGGCCTTTAGTGGGCCCTGTGCTCACTGCCCAGCACCATGGAGTTCAATTGGCATTTGCCATAGAATTCCAGAATTGGCAGGTCCACCACTGGCACCCTGTGCTTTTCACAGATAAAAGCAGGTTCACCCTGAGCATGTGCAAGCCGTGGAGAACGTTATGCTACCTGCAACATCGTTCAGCATGACCGGTTTGGTGGTGGGTCAGTAATGGTCTGGGGAGGCATATCCATGGAGGGAAGCACAGACCTCTACAGGCTAGACAACGGCACCTTGACTGCCATTAGGTATTGGGATGAAATTCTTGCACCCATTGTCAGACACTACAGTGGTGCAGTGGGTTCTGTGTTCCTCCTGGTGCACGACAATGCTCAGCCTCATGTGGCAAAAGTATGCAGGCAGTTACTGGAGGATGAAGGAATTGATACCATTGACTGACCCTAAATCCAATAGAACACCTCTGGGACATTATGTTTTGGTCCATCTGATGCCGCCAAGTTGCACCTCAGACTGTACAGGACCTCAGTGATGCCCTCGTCCAGATCTGGGAAGAGATCCCCCAGGACACCATCCGTCATCTCACTAAGAGCATGCCCTGATGTTGTCAGGCATGCATACAAGCACATGGGGGCCATACAAACTACTGAGTACAATTTTGAATTGCTGCAATGAAATTTCGGCAAAATTGACTTGCCTGCCACATCATTTTTTCACTTTGATTTTCGGGGTGTCTTTGAATTCAGCCCTCTGCAGGTTCATAATTTTCATTTCCAACAAATGATGTGGCATCCTTTCGTTCCTAACACATTGCCCAGTCCATATCAGTATAGATATACAGCAGGATTTTTTCCCCATTCAGATCTATTGTGCTTTCAAAGTGTCCCTTTCATTTTTTGAGCAGTTAATCTAAATATTGGTAGCACTACTGCCTTCGCAGCATGAAGACCAGGGTTCACATGCTGGGTCCTCCCTGCATGTAATTTGCATGTTCTTCCTGTGTCTGCGTGGGTTTCCTCAGGATGCTCTGGTTTCCTCTCAAGGACCAAAGACAAGCGAGTTAGAAGGTCTGGCAACACTAAATTGGCCTTATTAGGTGCTTGGTGTGTGAATGTGTTCACCTGTGACGGACTGGCATCCTGCTCTGTTTTGTTCCTGCCTTGTGCCCTTTGCTTAATGGAATAGGCTGCAGCCTCCAATGACCATGATCAGGATTAAGCAGGCTTAGAAAAGGGTATAATATAATAGTTTTCCTTACATACTTAGATAATACATTATTGAACCCTATAGAGCACTTTGGAGTGCAGGGTTTCTGCAGAAGTCATTCATTGTGGGTGGTCCAAAATGTTGTGATGTCCCCAGCAAGCATTGAATGACTGGGGTAGCTAATCCCATGTTACTGTGCTGGAACAATGCAAAAAACATTTGTCACAGATGGGACAGATGAATTCACATTTGTTGTGTTAAAATATTTTTGTTGATATATCTCTCACTTATCTTGGTGGAAAATGTGACAAGCAAATTTGGCACACACTGTATCTGTCTCTGTAACCATAATAACGAGAAAATGTTGAAATCACTGTCACATAATGTCAGCCAAGGCAGAAAAATCTGTCAAGGAGCGTATAGCCATTCTGCCATGTCTGTCACGTTTTGCTTCTTTTGCTTTTAACATCTACGGCAGCAAAATAAGAGAGCACAGCAAAAAATGGAAGAACACTCCATGGGCTCCTACTCTAAATTTCTTTAAACGTATTTGATAATATTTTGTTAAAAATGTGTTCTATATAATACCGTAGTGGAGTAAGGAAGATAAAGAAAATTGCAATGCTTATTACAACCCAGCCCAGTTGGTTTTGTTTCCTCTTTGTTTCTTTATGTTTACTAAATCAGAGGGACTTTCTTCTCGAAGCAAATACAACAAAACGTCATCGTCGGTCCCTCCCAGTTTATGTAACCCACCTTTCCAGATTCGATCAGAAAATTACAAGTCTAAAAGACAAGAAAGTAACGGATAAAGTATGCTGCTGACCTGATCACTTTGACACGATCGTTTTCTGCTCAAATCGCAGACTTTAACTACCACTCTTTTTCATTTTGTTTATTTTTTTCTTCCTTATTAAAGATATCACATCCGTTTCAGTTTCGTTTCAGCACGAGATGGATGTGTCTTTCGGCGTCGTGCTGCTCCTGTTGCTTCTCCTCTCCATCACGCTGCTTGGAAGTGGTAAGCGGATTTACTTCGCATTCGCTCGTGTCTTTCTTTTTAAGTGTGAATGAGAATCGTGTATTGTAATTCATAGCCCTCAGAGAAAAAGAAGAAGCTGGAGTGTCGTGGATAACTTTACGGCAGAGTATTAGCGCTCAAAACTTTTATTAAGGCGTCATATGCAGAAGTACTTTAAGATCATTATTTAAACATGGATACAGACAACATATTTTTCAGACTGCACCGGCGTCATTCTTTGAATACTCCTTATTTTACTTAATATAGCGATTTATGATCAGAGTACATATGATATTATCTTGATTTTGATGTGATCCAATATAAGAATTAAACAAACAGATGTGCGAACTCAAGGTGTGATGTGTAGGTACAGTATATGCAAAATTCACTTAAACAGCAGAAACAAGGCGATATGCTGCGATGTTTTTTTTTTCAGAATTCGATGATGTTAAACGTAATTTGTCTATCAGTTCTGTGGCTGACACTTTTTTGATATAAATGCCTATCCATCCATCCTTCAAACCCACTATATCCTGTGCATATTAGTGGAGATGTTGGAGCCTATCCCAGCAAGCATGTGGCGCAAGACAGGACGCCAGTCCATCGTAGAGTGAACAATACAATACAATTTATTTTTGTATAGTCCAAAAATCACACCCGAAGTGCCGCAATGGGCATTAACAGGCCCTGCATTTTGACAGCCCACAGCCTTGACCCTCTAAGAAGACAAGGAAAAACTCCAAAAAAAGAAAACCCTAATAGGGAAAGAATGGAAGAAACCTTGGGAAAGGCAGTTCAAAGACAGACCCCTTTCCTTTCCAGGTAGGTTGGGCATGCAGTGGGTGTCAAAAAGAAGGGGGTCAATACAATACAATACAGAGAGTAAAACACAAGCAATCCTCAATAAAGTATAAGAGTAAAATAAAAATATAATATAAGTACAGAGCAGAATTTAACAGCAGATGATATGACATAATATGATTTGGATTTGTTCAGGGTCCTGGAGAATTCAGCCATCAAGCCAACTCCCCCTATTGGCCATTTCACAGCTTAGAGAGCGCTGGGCCAGCCAATCCAATGAAAGAGCCCCTCTACCCGATGATTCCTGTGATCCTCCATCAGAGATGACTTTATCTTAGGCAGGCAAAACAACTTGGCAGGTGGGCAGTGGCACCAAGTGCCACATTTGAGTACTGAGAAAAGAAACAGAATAAGTGAGGGTTATTAACAGATTATAACTATCATATAACTTGTGTTTTAGTGCTAATGACCAGCAACAGAGATGCAGTCTGTACAGTTAATCAGCAGCTCTAGTCAGGATATGCTAAACTAAAGTAGTTAGTCTTCAGCCGGGATTTAAAAGCTGAGACCGAAGGGGAATCTCTTATAGTAGCAGGCTTACCATTCCACAGTTTAGGGGCCCTGTAACTAAAAGCTTGACATCCCACTGTTATTTATTTATTCTTGGAATCATAAGCAGACCAACACTCTTGAGATCTTAATGTGCACTCTGGTTTGTAAGTCATGATGATAAGTTCAGACAAATAAGCACACAGAAACATACACAGCCAACTTGTATTATTGCAGATCCACCTAACCTGCATGTCTGTGGACTGTGGGAAGAATTCAGAGTAAGCTGAGAAAACCTAGATGGACACAATGGGAGCATGCAAACTCCACATAGGGAGGACCTGAGATTTGAAACCTGGCCTCCTTGTTGTGAGGCAGCAGCACTACTACTGTGCCACCATGCCGACCCCTATATACTGTATATAAGCAATGTATGTATGAATATACTGTAGATTAAATGCTGGTAAACTTTGGAGATGATGCCAATATAGGTGGAACACAGTAAAAGTGATACAGAAGATCTTCTCAATAAAATGATGGCAACAGATTCCAAGTAATATTAACGACATACTAGCGACTGGGAGCCCAATTGAATCAGGCTACAAATTCTACGTTTGTGAAATCCATACTTTCTCTGCAAAGAATTATTTGTTTTTTTAAGTCCTTGAAATGATTTTGTTATCATGGCACTGATTTGTGCTTGAAAAAGACCTTTTCGGCCGATGTAATGAAGAGCTGCCTGTTTAAACGGGGCTGCGAGACGTGACCTCAGCTCTTCGGCGCACCTCATTTAATTTTTTCCGGCAAACAAATTTTCAAAACAAACTGTATTTTATGACTCTAGTCAGAGTCAGAGTAATAATTATGCTGGCGTGATCATTTTAGATCTGAGATCTGCTAAAATTTAAACAATGACTGTTGTTAATACCCAGCCGTCATTACTCAGTTTGCCAGTAGATGTCAGAAGGACGGACGCCTAAACCAAACTGCCCAAAGATAGATTTCGACGTACCAAGCAAATGGTGATACGTTCTTAATTACTTACAGTTCCGGAGCTGTCGAAGGGTTTAAGTCAGTTGACGATGTTAGTCCTGGAAAATACACCCCACCAAATCAACATTCCGAAAACCAGCCGAACTTACTCTTATCTGCTCGAACCAACACCGACTTACCATACTCGGCCGTCCAGCGGTGTCACTGAAGCATTCGAACATTCTTAGCCAATCATGCAATACTATGTCCGCGTTTGCCATGTTATGTTCTTACTACAGAGGCAGACTCCCATTGCATGGTTCTAACTTGTATTGAGTCGAGGTATTGATGCGAACACCATACATACAACAACAACAACAACATTTATTTATATAGCACATTTTCATACAAAAAAAAATGTAGCTCAAAGTGCTTTACAAAATGAAGAATAGAAAAATAGAAGACACAACAAAAAATAAAAATAAGTCAACATTAATTAACATAGAATAAGTAAGGTCCGATGGCCAGGGTGGACAGAAAAAACAAAAAGAACTCCAGACGGCTGGAGAAAAAAAATAAAATCTGCAGGGATTCCAGACCAAGAGACCACCCAGTCCCCTCTGGGCGATCTACCTAACATAAATGAAACAGTCATCTTTGTATTTAGGGTTCTCATGGAAGGACTTGATGATGATGGTCACGTAGACTTCTGGCTTTCAGTCCATCAATATTGAAGCATCATGATGCTTTGAGTAGGTGGTGGTGGCGCAGGCCGCCACCACAAAGAAACCGGAAAAAGAAACAGAAGAGAGAGTAGGGGTCAGTACGGATTTTAGAGCCACCATGAATAGTTATTATGATGAATTGAACATATAGAGTATCAGGATTAAGTTAAAGTGAAGTTAGGAGAAAGCCATGTTAAAGTAATATGTTTTCAACAGTTTTTTAAAGTGCTCGAGCTGTATAAGCCTGGCGAATTCCTATTGGCAGGTTATTCCAGATTTTAGGTGCATAACAGCAGAAGGCCGCCTCACCACTTCTTTTAAGTTTAGCTTTTGGAATTATAAGGAGACACTCATTTGAAGATCTAAGGTTACGATTTGGAATATAATGTGTCAGACATTCCGATATATAAGATGGAGAAAGATTATTTAAGGCTTTATAAACCATAAACAGAATTTTAAAGTCAATTCTGAAAGACACAGGTAACCAGTGTAGTGATATCAAAACTGGAGAAATGTGTTCGGATTTTCTTTTCCTAGTTAGGATTCTAGCAGCTGCATTCTACACTAGTTGCAAACGATTTATGGCTTTTTTGGGTAGTCCTGAGAGGAGTGCGTTACAGTAATCTAGTCGACTGAAAACAAAAGCGTGAATTCATTTCTCAGCATCTTTCAATGATATAAGAGGTCTAACTTTTGCTATGTTTCTTAAGTGAAAAAATGCTGTCCTAGTGGTCTGATGAATATGCGATTTAAAATTCAGATTACAGTCAACAGTTACCCCTAAGTTTTTTACTTCCGTCTTAACTTTTAATCCTAATGCATCAAGTTTATTTCTGATAACCTCATTGAATCTATTATTGCCAATTACTAAAATTTCAGTTTTCTCTTTATTTAGTTTGAGAAAATTACTATTCATCCATTCAGAAATACCAGTAAGACATTGTGTTAGTGTATCGAAAGAGTCGGAGTCATCAGGTGCTATTGATAAGTACAGCTGTGTGTCATCAGCATAGCTGTGGTAACTCACGTTGTAATCTGAGATAATCTGACCTAACGGAAGCATGTAGATTGAGAAGAGCAGCGGACCCAGGATAGAGCCTTGTGGAACACCATATCGGATATCATGTGTCTTTGAGGTGATTACCACAACTAACAAAGAATTTTCTCCCTGCCAGGTAGGATTCAAACTAATTTAAGACACTGCCAGAGAGGCCCACCCATTGACTAAGGCGATTTCTAAGAATATTGTGATCAATGGTGTCAAATGCGGCACTCAGATCTAAGAGAATGAGAACATGTCAATACAGGGTATTGACGTGAACACCATACATACGGATTATATCAAATTATATATAAGAATAACCAGGGTTGATACTGAGTTAATAATAATTAAATAGCAGCCTTTAGAGTTATCTGTCCAATATAAGTAAATGCAAGGATAAAATACAAAGGAATTCATTAAAACCTTAACAAAAAATATTGACTTGATATGGAAAAGAGAAAACTTTACATTTATAATCAGTACTAAAAAATTTTTTAATTCCAAACATATACAGTATTACCCATAACTGAATTAGAATCACTGGTATCAATTAGTACTTTAATTTAAAATTATTTAAATTATTCACTTATTCAATATTATTCAATATGATAATTAAATCTAAATATTTTTCTCAATTAGGAATGATGGACTTTGATGTAACGATCAATGGATAGCTCTAGTTTTAATACTGCTAGCAAAAAACAAAAAAAAAACATAAAGAAGATATATCAATTGGGCTCAAAATACAAGCTTGAATGTCATGTACAATCAAAATTGAAATTACAAAATGTTCAATGAAGTTAAAACTGCACACTGCCAGAATCTTCCAGATAATTTGCTCCGTGGGACTAGAACTTAAATTTCATCTGTCAGTGACAGTAAATTCAATGCACTGATCGAATCATACAGTACTCAGCAATTAAATTCCACTACTTTTTCTATTTTTCTTTCTTTCATTTCTTAGAAAGCTATGCATCAACAAAAAGAATTTATTTTCAAATTATAAGCATTCATTGTCCATGTAATATTGAATCTCTGAAAAGTTTAAAATGCATTGATGCTCTGACTATTTCACAAGAGAAAGCATGGAGGAGAGAGACCAGACTGATTCCAAGATTAAAGTATGCACTAAGATGAAAGACTGAAGGAGCTGAACCTTTCTCAGTTTTATATAAGTTGTGATTAAAAGGTGATGTGATTGAAGTATTCAACTTTATGAGGGGAATTAGTACAGTGGATCAATATTGTTACATTAAATACTTTAACAAGAACAAAGAGACATGCAGTGCATCCGGAAAGTATTCACAGAGCATCACTTTTTCCACATTTTGTTGTGTTGCAGCCTTATTCCAAAATGGATTAAATTAATTTTTTCCTCAGAATTCTACACTCACCACCCCATAATGACAACATGGAGAAAGTTTACTTGATATTTTTGCAAATTTATTAAAAGTAAAAAACTTAAGAAACCACATGTACATAAGTATTCACAGCATTTGCCATGAAGCTCAAAATTGAGCTCAGGTGCATCCTGTTTCCCCTGATCATCCTTGAGATGTTTCTGCAGCTTAATTGGAGTCCACCTGTGATAAATTCAGTTGATTGGACATGATTTGGAAAGGCACACACCTGTCTATATAAGGTCCCACAGTTGACAGTTCATGTCAGAGCACAAACCAAGCATGAAGTCAAAGGAATTGTCTCGAGGCACAAATCTGGGGAAGGTTACAGAAAAATTTCTGCTGCTTTGAAGGTCCCAATGAGCACAATGGCCTCCATCATCCGTAAGTGGAAGAAATTCAAAACCACCAGGACTCTTCCTAGAGCTGGCCGGTCATCTAAACTGAGCGATCGGGGGAGAAGGGCCTTAGTCAGGGAGGTGACCAAGAACCCGATGGTCACTCTGTCAGAGCTCCAGAGGTCCTCTGTGGAGAGAGGAGAACCTTCCTGAAGGACAACCATCTCTGCAGCAATCCACCAATCAGGCCTATATGGTAGAGTGGCCAGACGGAAGCCACACCATAGTAAAAGGCACATGGCAGCCCGCCGGGAGTTTGCCAAAAAGCACCTGAAGGACTCTCAGACCATGAGAAACAAAATTCTCTGGTCTGATGAGACAAAGATTGAATTCTTTGGTGTGAATGCCATGCGTCATGTTTGGAGGAAACCAGGCACTGCTCATTACCAGGCCAATACCATCCCTACAGTGAAGCATGGTGGTGGTAGCATCATGCTGTGGGGATGTTTTTCAGCAGCAGGAACTGGGAGACTAGTTAGGATAAAGGGAAAGATGACTGTAGCAATGTACAGAGACATCCTGGATGAAAACCTGCTCCAGAGCGCTCTTGACCTCAGACTGGGTCGACGGTTCATCTTTCAGCAGGACAACGACCCTAAGCACACAGCCAAGATATCAAAAGAGTGGCTTCAGGACAACTCTGTGAATGTCCTTGAGTGGCCCAGCCAGATCCCAGACTTGAATCCGATTGTACATCTCTGGAGAGATCTTAAAATGGCTGTACACCGAAGCTTCTAATCAAAACCTGATGGAGCTTGAGAGGTGCTGCAACGAGGAATGGGCGAAACTGGCCAAGGATAGGTGTGCCAAGCTTGTGGCATCATATTCAAAAAGACTTGAGGCTGTAATTGCTGCCAAAGGTGCATCGACAAAGTATTGAGCAAAGGCTGTGAATACTTATGTACATGTGATTTCTCAGTTTTTTTATTTTTAATAGATTTGCAAAAACCTCAAGTACACTTTTTTCACGTTGTCATTATGGGGTGTTGTGTGTAGAATTCTGAGGAAAAAAATGAATTTATTCCATTTTGGAATAAGGCTGCAACACAACAAAATGTGGAAAAAGTGATGCTCTGTGAATACTTTCCGGATGCAAGGTAGATGTAAGCTTATTAAATACAAATTTCACACAAATATTAGAATCATTTTTCTTCACACAGTCAATTACACACATACAGAATACATTGCCAGTAGACAGCAAACACTTTAAGGACATTCAAAACTCAACTTGATGCTATTTTGGAGAACTTGAGTGAATCAGATTGGCCTGTTCTTTTCAAATTTGTTCCAATGTTCTAATATGGTCAAAATTTAGTGAAAGCTCCTTATTTACTTAGTGCTTCCACTTTATACTTTACAAGTTTAGACACATTAGGCAAAGGGTGTAGGGTTGGAATTCAGGGCCACACAGCGCTATGAAACACACACCAGAACAAACTCCACTTCATTCATTGTTCTTCATTCAGTTTGCTTTATTGTGTCAACATCTATTTCACCTAAAATCTGTAAATATTTCAGACTGAGCTGGCTCTCTCCTGGTGTCTGGTATCTGGAAGGTTGCTGGTTCAAATCCCATTGCTGCTTGAGGAGACCATGAGCAAGGCTCTTAACATGAAAATTGCTCCAGGGCACTGTACAATGGCTGACCCTGTGCTCTGACCCCCAAGAGATCATGCGAAAAGACAATTTTTATTCGGGGATTAACAAAATGTATCAAATTAAAAAATCTGCATTTATCAAACCTATCATCATATAGCATCTTCTTTTCTGAGAACTATTCTCACAAACAGAATTCAGGCATTTTAGGCCACATGTAAGCCACGTGTGAAGTCAGGTAAATAAATGGACAGATGAATGCAAAGCTGAAGCACGTTGGACTGTTGTAGTTAATTATTTTTGCCTATCTGTATCCTTGAAAGTGAAACTGACAGAGTAGCTAGCCATTATTTTCTACTCACTGCTTCTTTTGCTTCATTCTTATTCAAAGATTTTTTATTTATTTTAGACTCCAAAAATTACATTTAAACCATCAATTAAGTTTCCATCAGTCAATCCCTGAACCCATTTAAACACATTCTGGGTTGTTAATTTCCATATCCATTTGTTTTCATTATAGGGTTGTGGGAAGTTGGAACATTGAACTCGCCGTCACGAGGCGCAAACACAAATACTCATTTGTACGGGGACAGTTTAGTGCCCTTAGTAAACTTATTAAAAATGTCTTTGGAATGTGGGAAGGAAATCAGGCTACTTTTATCCTAAGTGGTCATGCTTTACTTAGAACAAGCAGATGTTGGGTACTCTAAAAATTCAATTCAAAGACCAGCTTTGGAACTGAACTCAGGTCCTAGGTGTTGCAACCCCATGTTGTTAACCATTGTGCTATACACACATTTTAATGCTTTTTTATTTTTTTGGCAAAATATGCAAGAAGTGGCAGCGAGATTAAGTCTGTAGTACTGCATACAACAATCACCTAAATCAGTGATTCCCAAATGAGCCGCTGCTTCCACACAGGTGCACTGTGAAATATTATTAAATTTTCATAATTTTATTTCCATTTTCAATTCAATGTGATAGGACGCGACATCTGGCGGACAAGATATATGATAGAAGTTTAAATATAGTTGCAGCAATTATGTCACACAACACAGCAATAAGCCATCAGGTTGTGACAATTTATCCCAAAATACTAGCACTCATCCAAAATACAAATTGTGCTGTGCTATTTTGTAAAATATAACAATAAAATAAAATAACAAGTCCAAAGTGATAAGATTCATCATAATGGTATGAGGAGTTCTCAACTACAGTTGTCACAAGTCTCACAAGAAGAGAATAGTAACAAAATAAGCAACTGGTCACAAAACTATAAGTGCCAAAATACATTAAGCAAATGACCAGACAGAGAGAAGGTAACCTTAAAACTCTACACCTTGTCAGGGATGCCAGGGGCGACGACCCGGCCAGGATGCCGTGAAGGACCAGAAGAGGGTGGGCACCCACCTGGGATCACGTGGGGGCTGCCACCCTGGTTGCTTTGGGGGCCACGGGTAGAGGGCTTGGAAGCCCAACCCTGTAGGAGCCCGTGGTCACCGCCAGGGGTCATTCCGATGCCTTTGGAGCCCTGGACCTCAGCACTTCCACCACAGGAAGTGCTGGGGGGAAGAGAAGCAGGGACACCCGGAGTGCTTCCGGGAGTACAGCCGGCACTTCCGCCACACTGGGGCGTGTCGACGGGTGATTGCCGGGGAGCACCTGGAGTACATCCGGGTGTGGATAAAAGGGGCCGCCTCCCTTCATTCAAGGCTGGAGTCGGGTGGAAGCAGGACAAAGCAGAAGAGAGTGTGGGGGCGGCCCGAAGAAGAAGGCATTGTGTGGCCAGGACTTTGTGTGCACTTGACTTTTGTAAATAGTGTTTGTAAATAAATGTGTGGTGGTGGAAAAACAACATGTCTGCCTGTCTGTGCCCGGGTTCTGTTCACAACCTATAATAGAAAGAATATGATGAATCTTCATAAAAAGGGAACTAAAACTAAGAATAAACAACATAACCATACCAAATAGAGTAATAATAAAGGTAGAATTTAAAATGACATTGAATGACATTCAAAACTCTATTAAAAATTAGCACATACTGTACCAAGCAAAAAAGGCCCAGAACTAAAACAATTTTGATATTGTGTTCCTGTTTCTTAAAATCCATAATTGGAGTTTTTGACATTTTTTCTATTTCTAACTATTTAATAAATGACTTTAAGTATGAAAGGTTTTTTTTTTCCCTTCCGATAACAGACACAAACACAAAGGAAGGAAATGGCAGTTATTCCTATTATAATTATGGAAAGGCTATTTGATACCACTTTTCCTCAAACAGTTTATATTTTCATCACCATTCTTGAAACAATCAGTAAAAATTAGGACTCAAGTGTCAAAGAAAGTCTGCTTTTGCATATTTCTCAAAGGTGTTTTTTTCTGCAGGTCATAAAGTAGTGTACATTTTGTATTACATTTAAGTGATCTGTAAACTTCAATAACAAAAAAGAGACAATGCCTCTTCTGCCATGAACAACAAAACAAGTCTCATGGCCTAAATAAATCTGACTTTAAACTAGAAGGCTGGTTTTTTCAAAGCCTGTAGGAATGTCAGTGAGCAGAAGATTACACATTCACATCTCAGATGCTGTGACTCAGATCTCATGCAATATTTGTATGCTAAGTGGTTTGCGGTAAAGTGTCAGTAAAAGTCAATAAAAATGTTCAGGTTGTTGACCCAGGCATTTAAGAGAGTCTAGTGTATGATAAGAAAGCATTTCCCAAGCCACCACAAGCCTCAAATGATGGGTCAGATGTATCAGCAACTATCACCCTGTCCTTGTGCAGTAATCATTATGAATTAATTGGAATTTGGAGTTCCATGATCCTGGTAACCTTGATTCACTGTTGATTCTTGTTTTTGCTGAAAATATTCTGTTGTTGTATTCATTTTAAAATTCCAAAGGGAAGTTAGTTTGCGCTCTTTGTTTAGTATATTAGAGGTGTCTATTCATTCATTTTTAAACATATAAAATTCAGTGCAGTGTCATGAGGGGCTGGAGTCCATACCAGCGGCATTAGGCACAATACAAGAGCCAACCCTAGATGGAGGATCAGACCATTACAGTGAATACTCAGTTACTAACACTTCCACATATGGCCAGTTTAGAATGGATCAAAATAGATTTCTCTCTCCTACCAACATTGCAGTCTAATATTAAAAGCTGTGTATCATCGCTCCATTTCATCTGGCTCTCGTAAACCTCTCACAAAAGCTGCATAGTCTTTGCCTCTCTCTTTTCCTTCTTCTTTATTCCAGATGATGATAGGCATCCATTATTTTCAAATACAGGAGGCATATTCCAACTATATTAACCTACTTTACTTACAAAAGCCTTGCTTCCTTTTATATTGTGACTTGATAGCTATTTTTAGAAAGTGTTGTTAGTAGAAATTGGTCAACTGAGAATTTACTCTTAGCCTTACTCTTCTGTCAAGTTATTTTAGCCAAATTATGAGAAACAAGTTTAACAACTAAGTCCCCAAAGGTTATTGTTAAACATCTTCTTAAAAGCATATACACTCTGGTTAGTTTATCGGAGCTTAAATGTAAACCATTCTATTAAAGAATAACACTTCTTCCTAACATTTGCTTTGTATTTGCATATTCCCAGGGTTCTTGTCTAGTTTGCATCTCATCAATATCAGTGTCAATTTGTTTAGTTGATGGTTCAAAAGAAGAACAGACCCATCCATCCATTATTCAACCCGCTAGATTCTAACTACAGCAAACAAACCCCAGGCAGGGCACACACAAAGGACAATTTAGGATCGCTAGTGTACCTAACCTGCATGTCTTTGGGAGGAAACCCACACATACACAGGGAGAACATGCAAACTCCATGCAGGGAGGACCCGGGAAGTGAACCTGTGTCTCCTAAATGCGAGGCAGCAGCGCTACTACTGCGCCACTGCGCCCCCACCCTCTAACAGACCCCTTTTCTAAAATGGTAATACGCTTGGCCTATGATGTCTTTTAAAACTTTTATCTCCCTTGCTTGCCCTAAAACTTTGTCTTTATTCACAGTTTAGCCTCTGCCGGTTCTCCACCCATCCCCCTCCCTATAGCAGTATGATGTCATTGAGCTAATTGCCTACTTGTCAGAACATCTTGTCCTGTGCCTGCATGCATTTTGCTTCAGCCATTCTTCTGCTAAATGTATTTAATAAGACACAAATAAAAGCAATTCCCTTATGAGCTCTATAATGTAGTTACATTACAGTCCCGGTCACACAGTTTATTCACTTAAAAACTACATCTAATTAATATCAAAATAAAGAATGCCAGTTAAATAGTACAAGTCTCATTTAATAAACTGAAAAAAACATAGATTGCTTACTCATTACAGGAAATAAACTAAGTATCTGCTGGAAACCCAGGCTGACATGATCGAAAGTGAGTGGGCAGAGGTTTGGTTCTAGTCTACTAAAGCTGGATGTGATTCAGCAGCATTAACCAATGCGTCACCCATATTAGGAAAAAAAACCTCTAATTAGTAGAATCAAATCAGCAAGCCCATCATTCCTTACTGTATACTTTTTATGTTTTAAAGCCCTTCTTTGTGTAAAAATGCTCCACATTTTATATTTTATACAACACACAATTCTAGAGATTACAGGAACTTGCCTTCGGCTTCTGCTTGAAATGTATCGCAGTTATCAGTGGCGTACTATTCCCTCCTAGATGGCTAATTAATCTTCAACTTTCCTGAATCTTTCCAAGGATAAATCATAATTTTGAAAATGGTATGCATTGTATGCAACCCAGGATTCACATGTTTTACAGTTATTTTTTCTAATGTTACTGTTGTTACAATCTGCAAGAAATCACATCAAAATGGGAGAAAGTCAACAAGGAGAAGGAATATTAAATAAGCAACTCAAAACCAGAGTTTTCTTGGAAGCATCTTTTAACACCCTCTATTTCAGGAAGAAGGGAATATTGTTAGCAATCTGTGAAAGGCAGAATGCACACTTGTGAGACTCCGTGCTACATGACTGCAGCACAGATGGAATTCAGGCTTCATGTTGTTCATGAAAATGAGGATAAACTAGGGAAGCAAAGAATAACACAGACACCAGATATACACAAATACAAAAAAATTATTAAAGACAGTGCAGAAACGTCACACAGTCTAGTGTCATAGATGGCACTTATTTCAAGTGCAATGATTTTCAAAAAAAATCACAACAAATAAATATAGAAAAAAGAAACTGTCTAAAAATAAAACTTAAGAAACCTCTCTAAAGGTGCTGTAAGAGCCATTTCCTAGTTACATAGGAAACATAAATGTTTTACTAAATGATAGTGCATAATCTATGGGAGGTTCCTATAACCCCTATAAGTTGAATTGAACTGGTATATTCTAGCTATTTCTAACTGCCCTGACTAAATATTATTCTCAGTTAGTGATCAGCCTTGCCATGTGTAAGGTGTAGAGGGCACATGGTTTTAAACCGTGCCTTACGAGCCTTTTAAGAATTGAGTACCTTGTGTGCGTGTTTTGTGTGTCAAGTAACATGTAAGACAAGCACTTAATTTTAAGTGCTGCACCGTGCGTTTAAAGTGTGTAGAAGAAGAAGTTAAGAATCTTTAAGTATAGAAACAACTAAACTTTACAAGAAAAGCTAAATTTAGAGAAGATACATTTTTCCTTTTTTTTTGCCTTTTATTCTACGCGTGTAACAACTTTTTTCTTTACTATTGTGTGGATTATTTGCTCTGAATTTTCACTAAATATTGTAAAATCAATTTTTGGACTGAGAGATTTATTTCGGCAAGCATTTTACCAGTGCTTGAACTCACCTTATACTACAGTTGCCTCTTGGAAAAACCTCTTCTGGACAAAAGGGATAAACTTAGTTCACCACACTTGACCCGACTGCTCCACCTCCACTTTTATGGAAAGTCAGAGCTCTCCTCTCCCTGCTCAGCATCACCTTCACTCTAAAGGATTAATCAGAATGCTTGCTTCAGCTCTCTAGTGCACCTCTCCTATTCCACTTCTCACCTCGCCATATCATGTTAATTCGGGTGTCTCCATGCTACCAGCACTGTTCAAACTACTCATGTCAGGTAAATCAGAAGGCTCCGTTATACAGGCTGATGAACCCCACAAAGAGATTCCACAACACCCTTCTCACTCTGGCTACTCAGAGGTCCACTGCTACACAAATGGCAAAGCACCTTCTGAAGATGACGAAGAACACACACTTTATCATTTGTTACGCCATTTTAAACATCCTCGGGATTCCTTCTGCCAGTCCCATTAAACTCCGCCAAAGGGCATGCACTCCACCACACTCACGATACTGCATACCTCAAGCTGGCAACTGCAATCATTGTAGAAGATCTGACTATGCGTGTACACTTCATTGCTATGCACTCATGCAGCCCTCTCAGCCAGGTACCTTCATAAATATCGTACAGGTACCCTTTTCTTGCACACTCTTTGGGCCACATCTCATTCAGAGCTTTTCTCTTAACCCCTCTGTTATTTTCATACCCCTGAAGCTACATAGCAACTCTAAAGCGACAGCTCCCCCTACTCTTGTTCACACCCAAAGCCTGGTGGCTGTCCACACTTTCACATGTGCTCCTGCCACTGTGAGTACAACTGTTTAAACCAAGCATGTACATCTATTAACAGATAAACATGTCTTTGTCACAACAATAAAGGAATTAAAAGAAAAAGGATGAGGAGAAAGATTTAGGGAAACGGGAAAGTACATAGTCAGGAAATCTGAGCAGATTGTTGGAACACCTGAAGGCTAAAATTCTAAAACCAAAGCCAAAACACCACACACATTTCTAAGGTCAAAAGACTAGCTAAAATTCAGGAGCTATAACCAATAAATGTAATCTCCCTATCCAAAAATAAGGTATATGATATGCAAGAATTTTGCTTTTAAATATCCAAAAGATAGGCTATAAGCTGCCATCTTGTATAGATGGGACAAGATAACATAAAACATCATATGACCTCCATGTCACATGGCCAGCAATATGCATAGTAACTCATAAATAAACTTGCACAAAATGGCATTGAGGTGACTTTATTGTCATTATGATAAAGATAAATAAGCACTTAAAAAACAAAATATTCATTTTCAAAAATGCACAGAATGATATAGAACAGAAAAATAATGTGAATCACAAGTGGGAACTGAAGAAGACTGCCCACAGACAGTGGATGCACAGGTGGAATCGAGTGGAAGTCAAACACTACAAAAATGGTCATGTAATGGTCACAAATTGGTGATTATCATTCAAAAACACAACACAAAATGAAGCCTACAGACTAAATGTGCAAAAAACAAATCTCAGGTATGCTCTCCTGTTTTAAAAGAGCCAAGAGATAGATGGGAATATTTGAAAAACTGAAATTCTAAACCAAAGATTGGTCCTTTCTTTTATCCAAGCCCAAAGTCGCCAGTCAAAGCCCAAGATCAGTATTTTAAAAGTCAAACAACAAAAAAAAAAACACTTGCTAACTGTTGGATTTTATTTGCAATCTCAAATGACCATCAAGTGGACTGTATCAACATTTCTACCATTTCCCTAGTGAGACACTCCCTTAACAACGGACTACCAATTCATGACAACAAAGGCACAAAATGTTGGCAACAGTGAGAAACACAATGGCATCAGAAATATGAAGAAAAAATCCCACTTGAACATAGGAAAAACATATACATTTCACATAAGCTGAGAGCCAAGTGCTTAGTGAATCATTCTCACTATCTGCTGCACCACCATGCTACCTGCAGATATCTTTAAACAAATTCTTAACCCCTGAAAGGCAGAGATGAAGCCCTATTTGAAAGACCGGGTACCTTTTCTTGGACTAATTTTTAGATATCTTGAAATAGTTGAAAAATTATTTAGAGATATGGCAATGTAAAATGTCATCTCATTTTCTAACCTCCTTAATCCAGGCCAATGCAGTAACTAACCCTGGGCAGGGTGCCAGTCCATTACAGGGTGAAAACACACACACACACACATTCACACATACTCACCGGGGCCAGTTAAGCATTGCTAATTCACCTAACATGCATGTCTTTGGACAGCAGGAGGAAACTCACACAGACACGGGTAGAACATTTAAACTCCAACTGCTACAACTGCACCCTCGACATAAAATAAATGTTAGAAATTAAATAATGAAATGAACAACATGATGTGAGGCTCCAGTATCTAAAACACTCAAGTAAACCCCATGAGTTCTAAAATGTATTTACACAGTAAATATGTCTCTACTTTGGTTTTCTGTTTTATGATATAAGGGAAGCTGTTCCACTACTGTCATTGAAGATTGTTTAATTATTTAGGCTCCTTGTTTCTCAGTACAATAATCATTATAGACAACATTCCTACCATTTTTTCAGTTCAAGGAGATGTCTTGTGTTAATGAATGCAGTGGGCTGATCAAAGGTTGCTGTTTAAATTCTGCCTGAATAATTATGAAAAGACAAGCAATTCATAAAGAGTGGGAATAGGTATAAATGATGATATATTAGCCCATCCTCTGAGGCATTTTGCATCCTCTGCAGTGTCAGTCAATAAATTAGCTGCTTGGCAAAGAACTAAACTATTGAAACACAAATAAGGCAGCAGTCTTTTAGAGCATTGTGAACATAATTCAGAGCTCTGAAATGATGCATGGCTTAAGAAAATTGGAAACCACAGATCTTACAGAAGAAAAGTGGTAGAAAAAACATTATTATATTATAAGGATTTTATTTTATTTAACTACTAAGCTTCTGATGGCCGATAAAACCTGAAATCATAGTAGTTATGAAAGCATTCTGAAAGATAAACTACTATAGTAATAAAAATTAGTAAAAAAAATAGTCATATTTCTTATTGCTGAAAATCTTTCTAATTATCTTATTTCTGTAAACAGCTATGACAGGACAATGACTTCTGTCCCTCAAACATTCAATAAAATAATGAAACATTCTTTAATTCACTTAATCCAAATCAGAGTAACAGTAGGCCACACTGGACACAAGGCAGGAAAGTTACAGTTCTGAGCTCTTACCTTATGATGATCAATATTGTAACCATGACCTGTAAACACTTGTACCAAAATAGTCTCCCAGACTGATTTTTACTTGATTATATTGACCGCTTTTGTAAGATAAAAGCATCTGCTAAGCAAATAAATGTAAATGTAAAGTCCACCTCACTCACACCCAAACTCACACTCACGTATGGTGGCCTAACCTGCATATCTTTGGGGATGTGTGAGGAAAACTCAACCAGACACAGGGAGAACAAATGGGTGCAGAATCCAGAATGCTGGATGCATAAAGTAGGAGCACTAACAACTCCACAGTACCAAGCCATCCAAAAGAAATATAAGAACTTCAAAAAATCTGCCAAATTTCTCAAGGAGCACAGTGACTGATGCTGCTGCCTCACAGCTCCTTTAGCTTGGATTTGAATGCTGGCCACTCATTGTGTGGCGCATGTACATCTGGTACTCCAGTTTTATTCCTTCATTTTAGGCAAATTACAAACCCTAAATTGGACCTTTATGATTGAGAGTGGGTGCTTATGTACGTGAACATACTCTTTAGTCCACTGGCAACACAGAGACATTCTGTACATGCAGGGGTTTCTTGCTGGTACCTAATGTACTGAAGAAATTCCTACTCCAATATCCAACATTTCAACAGGTTTCTTCCCTTTCCATTCAGGATCCCCAATATTTGATTTTCTTTGCCATCTTACAGGAACGTTTGCATGTGAACCCCTTTCTGAATTATGAGACATAATGCTAATTACTCTAGTAGGACTGGACCAGCCACCCCTCCATCATGATATCTTATGGTGCGACTCCTTTCCTGCACTGCCTTAAATTGACTGTGTTCCTGTTCTGATAAATACATTGTTTTGAAAAATCTCTTTTGTTGCAGTTGGCCAAGATATTTTGAGGTAAGCCAAGCTAACTGGAAAGGAAAGAAAAGTAATATTTTTTGAAACATCTAGGTAGGGTTTCTGCACAGTTTTCTTTAAATATCTTTATATTAAGCAACATTCACTAGTATGATTAATTGTAATATACAGTAAATCAAAATGAAAGATGCAGCCCATATACATGTATGACTAACTGAAGTCATTGTAAAATACTTACTGTAACTTTAAATATTAACTTGTTAAAGCAGATTATTAAGAACAAAAACATATTAAATTATGTGCATTTTTACTTCATACTCATACTGATAATTTATTCTTATGTCACTGTGTTTTCAGAGAGGACCATTCAGGAGTTTCGCCAGGCAGGGTCACATTTCTTCGACGCCTGCCGGCAGCTGCTTCTCTCCATATTACCTCTTTGCTGGATGTTATTCCAACTGTGCAATTCCGCTTTACACGTCTTCAAAGTGCCTTACCACATCTTCCTCTTCTGCTGTCATCTGTTTTTAGCTTTAATTCATTACCAGGAAGCAAAGGATTTGCAAAGAATCGGCGAGTACCATTCATGTGAAGAGCATTTTCATGAAGCACAGCAACATCCATTTGAGGGGGTACGTCAGCTTTGCATTGCCGGATTTTACTTGCCCAGGGCTTTGTACCACTTTCTTGATGGGTTAGACTGGCTGTTTGAAGCTTTTTCGCAGCTTCTGAAAGCATCCCTTTCAGCCTTCTTGACTATTCAGCACATTCTCAGAACTATAATTTGTGCTTTAAAAGATTTAGTATGGCATTTCCAAAAGTTGATTTTATTACTGGACAAAGAGGCAGGAAGAAGCTGTGAAGACAACTGGCAAAAATCAACAAGACAGGCTAAACCGGAATGGAAAATGTTCACCAAAAAGTGACAATTTTGAAATTATTATGCATGCATATACAGTACAGTATTCTGTGGAATGTTTCTCATAAATGTACGTAGGAATCTGGCACTAATACAACGTCATATAGTTGAAGGGGAAACCTTGACGAATTCCAACAAGTATTTGGATGACATTTCAGATGTCATCTGTTTCATCATGACTGGAGGACTGAATGGTCTTCTTATATTTGTAGAGGTTCTTATACTCTCGCAGATACATTTCAGAAACAATGCCAATAAATAAACTTATCATTGCCATTTTTTACATTTATAAGAATTGCTTATTTGCTGTACATGTTTTAGTGTTGATCTAAGAATGCAATTAAATGCATGTATGATTTCCGAATTTAAACAATACTAACAGCTTACTAGCAAAGACATTAGGAAGAGTACTGTATGTGGCGCTTTAGGTTTGGGTGTTAGCACTCTGGTCAAGAGGCTTAGCAGAAATGGGGTCCTTTTTAGGACAGAATCAACTTCAGGGGTGGTCCTACTAATAGACTTTTTAACATGTGTAGGATGTGACTACAGTCAGTTGCTTGGGTGGACAAGGTTAGTCTGCTAGAAGGCAACAGGGCCATACAGTATACTAAGAAGAGCAGAGAGACCCTGGTACTGGGTTGTCAATAGTTTACAATAGGAAGCATAATTTTAAACGTTTTACTACAGTACTGTCTATTTTTAACAGACAGACAGTGGGTGTCTTTCTATTAAATGGACAATGAAGAACCTAAACTCAGCAGAAGGCAGGGCCTTTTAGAGGACTGAACAAGATAGGCGAGAGGGTTCCATATGCTTTTCCATTACAATACATACATTAATAATTTAATTTTCCTCATGGGGAAATTTGGCTTTTTACAGAAGCTCATTAAATAAAGCAATAAATAAACAGATAAATGAATACATACTTATTGTTTCTGTTTGTGCTGTGTCCCGTCACCCCAGGCACAGCTTCACCCACTTCAGTTACAGGGAAAACACTCCAATGTAGAAGAATCAAACCCTCAGACTGCCGAATACTCTTCTATACAGCATTCTAATGCAAAAGAAACACACCCTCAGAATGGCAGTTGTCGTCTCAGCAGGTGCTATGCCATGTAAAGCAGGTGAGTGGCACTGGTTTTAAAGATTCGTAATAATGTGCGATGAGTGTTTTACATGGTGTCGCAGCTGCTGAAGTGACAACTGCCATTTTGAGGGTATGTTTCTTTTGCTTTAGAATTTTTTTTTTAAATGAGTAAAAGACCAGCCCTCCTCTTTATAAATCTAGTACAGGACTGTAGGAATTTGTAATGCAGGAAGAAATTCTAAATTTATCACCAGTCAATTACAGATCATATTCACACAAGGACATAGACAGCTGTGGGTTAGTAAGCCTGTCTCAGCAGCATCAGAGACAAGACATGAACTAACTCTAGTTAATTCTAAATCTAGTCCTATCCTTTGTATAGTACACTCGCAACCACATCTGCCTAAATAAGAAGGGATATGGGAGGAAACTTGAATACCTGAAGAAAACATGCAGTTATGTGTAGAGAACATGCAAATGCCACACAAACAGTGAGTGATCAGATCTGAATAAAAAGTCAAGTCTACATAGCTCTGGGGCAACAGCATTAATCACTGCATCACTGTGCTGCCCACTGTTTAAAAGAGAGATATACATTTTTCTTTGTAAATTTCATATACCCATTTCATAACCTGCTAAACCATTTCGGCATTGCAGGAGACTGGTCTCTATTCAGGCAGCACTAAGCAAAGGTGGGCACAACCGAACGTAGTGTGCATCAGTCCACCACCAGTCACATTCACACACATACATACCTCCAAGGGCCAATTTAGGGTCACTGATTTTTCTAATATGCATGCCTTTGTGATATGAGAGAAAACTCAGGAAAAAAAATACACATATATACACCAACATTGTAAGGACATGCAAACAAAGCCCAGGCAGTGCCAGGGTCAAAATTCAAAGCACTGGAGCCATGAGGCAATAGCACTAAACATTGCACCACCATGCCACTTTGTGTGTAAATCATTGGCTACTAATAATTTTGTTGTGTATCAGACAATACATGCTCACACTGTTGTAGTAAATCAATGTAACCAAAAAGAATACACATTAGATAACATTAATAAAGACATATTAAGTGTGGTTCAGGTATTTTGGTGTCTCTTCCAGTTTCAGTCATGTTCACATGTTATAAAGAGAGAAATGCCACGTTCAGTTATTTAATTAAGCTGAAAGCTTTGCATTTTACTTTTCGCTACCTATCATATATCTTGTGAATTCAGAATTCAATAATCAATTCTTCAAACACTCATATAACATTTTACATGTAAAATGGTAACAGTTAAAGAAATATTTCTAAAGAATAACACCATATACAATTTCTATAATTAAAATTGTGATATACACTAGCAAGAAACAGTATTTGAACCCTTTTGGAAATAAATCAATGAATGTATAAACGAAATATGGTCTGACCTTTATTTAAGTTGCAATATTGAATCAATATAAACAATGCATTGTTTTTGTGTCTGTTTAATACATCTTTCACAAAAAAAGTTCAGGAAAAAAACAAACATTCTTGGTGGAAAAAGAATGTGAATCCTTAGACTAAAGACTTCAACAAAACCCAACTGAAGATAGGAGTTAGAATGAGAAATGAGACTGAAGTTGTAGTTTAGAGCTACTTTGACCTGTAAAAAAGATTAAAATATTTTGATATTCTCAAGAAGCATCTGCTGATTTAAAGCATGCCTTGCAAAAAAAAAAAAAAAAAAAAAAGAGAACTCAGAAGATCTACGATTAAGAATTGTTGATTTGTATGGAAAGGGTTACAAAGTAATTTGTAAGAGTTTAGATATTCATCAGTCCACAGTAGGACAAATTGTGTATAAATGGAGATGGTTTAGTACTGTGGCTTTTATCCCTAGAAGTCGGCACCCAGCCAAGATGGCTTCAAAGGCACAACGCAGAATGCTGAATGAGGTAAAAAAAACAAAAAAACAAAAAACAAAACCTACAGTAACACATAAAGACTTGAAGGAATCATTGAAACAGGTTAACATCACTGCTCATGAGTCTATCATACCCAAAACATTGAACAGGCATGGTATCTAAGGCTGGACATCACTGAAGAAAACACAGCAGCACATATGGAGTGAAAAGGGCATGAAAACATCATCCCATCAGTGCAGTAAGGTGGGGGGGACATCATAGCTTGGGGCTACTTTGATACCTTAGGACTTGGACAGCCTGACATCAGTGAAGGGAAAATGAACTCCCAAGAAGATCAAGGTATTCTGCACCATAATGTTAGAAAGGCTGTCTCCCAGCTGAAGATGAGAAAAAAATGAGTAATGCAGCAGGACAATGACCATAAACATTGAAGTAAATCTACAAAGTACTACAAAACAGCTCCAACAAAAGCAATCTGCCTTTTGGAATGACCCAGTCAGAGCCCAAAACTTAACCCAGAAGAGGAAGAGGAGGATGAGGAGATGGGGAGCATGCGCTGATTACAGTGTGTTGCCGCACCCACCACATGACAAACCAACTCAGGATCCCAGAGTAGGACCTGAATGCAGCCATGCAACGGGTGACACCTCAGCACCACTCTGGAACAGTGGGAATTTTTTTTTTCAATGGCTGGAGTGCCAGTCCTACCCAGAAGAGATGCTGTGAAATTACACCAGGAGAGCAATTCATACCAGATATCCTAGGAATACGGGTGAGCTGAAGTAATTCTGTATGGAAGAATGTTCCAAAATTCTCCTGAAAGATGTGCAGGTCTGATCCACAGCTACCAGAAGAGCTTGTCTGTGAATACTGCCACCAAAGGAGGTGCAACCAATTATTAAATCCAAGGGTTCACAAACCTTTTCTACATTCATATCCACAGTGTAAATGTTGATGAGGAGGTTCAATAAAGACATGAAAGGTAGAACTTTACTTGTCCTCAGGGGGAAATCTGGCTTTTAACAGAAGTTGTTTAAATAAATACATACATAAATACATAGATAAGTAAGTAAATAAATAAATAGGTTCAGAAAAAGAAAAGAAAAAATAGTGAGATTATAGTTATTGTGTTATTAGCTTAAACAGTACAATGTCTATACTTGTGACTTAGATGATGAGCAGATCACATTTTACTGATCAATTAATAGAAAAAACAGCATGCTAATTTCAAATGGCTCAAATACTGTACATCTTTAATTCCTGTAAATACAATCACAATACAAATTCCAGTTGCAATTAAACAAAGTCTTCCACTAGGGGGCAGAATTTAACTGTGAGATGAAGTAATGTATAAGGTTTTTAATTCGGACAGAAATTGCTGGAGACACAGCCAACAAAGTTTTAGAAGTACCACTGCATATAGCATACCATACCATTCTCAAATCTTAATCCCGCCAGGGATGATACTGTTAGCACTTGGCACAGGACACAAAGCAGCTATGGACTGGGTGTCTGTAGTTGTAGGAAGGAGGCATACAAAAAATGTACATGTAACATGCAGGAGCTCCAGCTACCACACCTGCTATCCATTGTGCCATACATGTAAAACATCCTTGAGGTCCAAGGTGAGGTAAAGTATACAAGGAAAATGATGGGCCTCAGCTAAACCTGCCAATGTAGTTATTCATTCAGTTGCTTTAAGCAAATTCCATTGATAGTGGCCCTTAAAGAAATCATTAAAATCCATGCACAATTGTGCTGCAATTCATAATTCACCACATATTCTGAAAAAAGGAAGCTTAAAATGTATGAACAATTTAAAGAAAGTCTAAAATATTTTGTTGTTTATAAAAAAGTTCTTTGATGAATTTTGGATTAAATGTACACTTTTCTGGATTTAGAAACTCATGCTGAAAAAGAAAACTTGAGAAATGTTTAATTAAAAACATAAACAGGAGAGCTTCACTAATAAAAGAATCAAGCCAATAAGCACCTGATAGGATTTTAAAAAAGATTAAAAATCTACTCTCTCTCTCTCTCTCTCTCTCTCTCTCTCTCTCTCTCTCTCTCTCTCTCTCTCTCTCTCATGCTAACATTAATTTTATTTTCATTTTTTTAATTTTTTTATTACTATTTAATTTAATATTGTTTCTTTGTATCAGTATACTGCTGCTGGATTATATGAATTTCCCCTTGGGATTAATAAAGTATCTATCTATCTATCTATCTATCTATCTATCTATCTATCTATCTATATATATATATATATATATATATATATATATAAATATATATATATATATCTATATATTGCTTCAAAGTGCAATGGTGACATTTTTAATGTTATGTTTTTTTGTCACGCTTTAAATCGGGCTTATTTTAAAACCTACACATATATGTTTGATATCATTCTTTTTAGAATTTATCGAACTTTAATGTGATGTTGTTAGATTTTCTGATTCTTATTCCATTTTTAAAATTATAAACTAAAAAATATCAAGAACTCACGTCTCGCAAGACGAGACTTTGTGCCAAAAGATTTAAGCACACCCGGGGCTGGAAATAAAACACAAAGAGTAGGGTAGCTGCTGTACAGGCTTTTAAATGTTTGAAGCACTGCACGAAATGCAGATCACACGGCACTGCAGCAGCAGCAAGCCAGCAGCTAATCGAGCAAAGAGGAGGTAAAAAAAGTAACTGTATTTGTTTCCCATTGTATCACTGTTTAAGAGGGAGTTTCGGAGAAGCAACCATGTCTTCTTGGGGTGCGTTCAGCACCTCTCTTCATAACACGTGCGGCAGAGACTCAAAGTGGCTTGCGAGCAAAGTGAGAAGAGGGTAACCCCCTAGTATGGTTTAATTCTGTAGTGCCAACACCGGGTACCAAATGGGTCTTCACTATTTACATGGCACTTTTAGGTAGCTCTCTGTTGTTGGAAAGTGTTGCTGCACAAGTTGGAATTCTTTTTGGGACTTTTTATTGCCCCCCCACCATAGATGTCTCTGAAGATGTCCATTTCTCTGATGCAATGCCCGCTCATTCTGTTGGTGATTCATCCCCAGGCTGATGCAACTTGTTCAGCGTCATTGCAAAGCCCTCCTTTCGAATTCACAATTTCCAACTGTTTGCAATGGCACAGACTCTTTGAAACAGTAAGGTAGTCTTATTTCTGAAGTGGTCATGCAGTTGTTGACAAAGACATATAATTGGGGGTCTTAAGTACTTTGTCATCAGATGGCACAGCAGGAGTGTTGACTGCTGCACTATAGTGAGCGTTTAATTCTGAACCTTTGTGCAGGTATCTGTCCATTTTACATGAGTAGGCAAACCTCTGCCAAACTTTCTGGACCTGCAGATGTATCTCTTGGTTGTCTTCCTTCATTGGGCTGATGTAGCAAACAGTGTTTCAATTAGAGTTTTAACAACAACGGTGTATTCCTTGTATAACCTAAAATCAAACAAAGAATGTCTTAATGGGCTTTAACAGGCCCTGTTTTGGACAACCTCCACCTTTGACTCCATAAGAAAACAAGAAAAAACTCCTAAAAAATCTTGTAGGGGAGAAAAAATGGAAGAGATCTTGAGAATGACAATTCAGAGAGAGACCCCTTCCAGTTAGGGTTGGAAATGCAATGGGTGTCAAAAATGGGGTAAATACAACACAAAACAGAATACAAGTAATCCTGTTCACAGAGCTTGATGGCCTTTAAGACTCTCCCTCAACGGCTACTCTGTCATGCCTCTACGATCTGCCTTATTCTTTGCCTGCGCAGTTTTACTACCAGTCCTGCTTCACACTGCTCACCTGAGGTCAGTGGCAAATCAATCTGTTACACGTTTCCTCAGCTTCATAAACCTGAAGCTCTGCTGGTGACCGCATGCCCAGGCCAATGGAACTTAGCAGATGGAGAAGCAGTGGTGGAGCTGCAGAGGTAGCAGTTTCTTAGCTGTGTTAATTTTTGTACTGATACTGCAAACTGCATACCAGATCCTAGATCTCAGCCTCAAAACTCTCCAGCAGCTCCACATGAAGATCTCCACATCATTCAGCAATTATGCTAAGCTGGACTGAAGGTCTTCTTCTCATCCTGTTGCTGACACCAATTTAATGCCTTGCTAAGTGCCACAGGATTCTCACTGTTCCGGGTAGCTTGCTAACCTTAAAATGACTGCTCACTCTTGCCACACTAATTGGAATTTATATTGGCCCTAGTGTGTGCTTGGTGTGTGGGTGTGTTTGTATGTGTCCTGCGGTGGGTTGGCACCCTGCCCAGGATTGGTTCCTGCCTTGTGCCCTGTGTTGGCTGGGATTGGCTCCAGCAGACCCCCGTGACCCTGTATTCGGATTCAGCGGGTTAGAAAATGGATGGATGGATGGATCCCAATATCTTCAATGTACTTTGATTTGATTGAAATTTGGAAATTTTATAGAAAAAATAAAATCAGCCAACCTGTGTTTTTTGTCAATACTTATCAATAATAATACTGTTGTGAATAGGCTGTACTAATGCAGAGTCCTTTCTTAGCTAGTGGTGAGAAGGAACTGCGAATAAAAATGGGGTTGATCTCTTTATGTACTAGCAGAGCCGAAGTGAAAAGACAAAAGATGTCGAAGCTTAAAGACGTAGTTAGCAAGAATGCTATAAAGCTCCAGTGTGTGCCAGGCAGTGTGGCCATAGGAATAGGTGTTGCAAAGGAGGGGTGGAGAAGTAGAGGATGAAGTGGTGTCTTTGGGTACGTGTAGTACGCCCTACTCTGTCAGTTTCTTTTTACTCCTCACAATGCAGTTTAAAATCCATTAAAAATCTGAGTTGTTTGTCATCCATGGTTTTTTGAGTGCCCTTATATATAATTACATCAAAGAACAGGGCAGGCAGACTTTTTCTCCTTAGTGGTAAAATATATGTGATATTGTGGACAACATGGGTGCCCACATGGAGGCTAGACTGTGCCCACTTCAAGTCCTGGGCATAACAAAATCCAGGTGTGACAGCATGCCTTGGTCAGTTTAAATGCTTACACAACTCAGGAAAGGGATACCCCATGAACACAACATAGAGGGGGTGGACCTTGTACATAGTTCATGATCACAGGTGGAGTTTCACATTTATGTCTGGGGGGGCCAGACGAAACATAAGAAATAATCATTATATAACATTTTTTTATAATCTCAACTGTACTGCTAATTATTTACATCATATCCCATGTCAAATATGGTCAATTGTTCGTAATATGAATTTAAGATATTAAGTATGTTGCACTATGCGGTGGGCTGGCACCCTGCCCGGGATTTGTTTCCTGCCTTGCGCCCTGTGTTGGCTGGGATTGGCTCCAGCAGACCCCCGTGACCCTGTAGTTAGGATATAGCGGGTTGGATAATGGGTGGATGGATGAAAGTATGTCACACTTACATTAAACCCATTGTGGACCCGGCCCGGACACAGACAGGCGGACATGTTGTTTATCACCACCACACGTTTATTTTCACAAATATTTACAAAGTTAATTGTCACTCAGACACAGTCCGTGCACAACACAAACCCCAACACACAGTCCTGGCCACACTAAATGCATTTCTTCGGGCCACCTCCACACTCCTCTCGTGCCTCGTCCTTCTTCCACCCGACTCCAGCCTCGAATGAAGGGAGACGACCCCTTTTATCCATGTCCTGGATGAGCTCCAGGTGTTTCCGACACTCCCCCGTTGGCCACGCCCCAGTGTGGCAGAAGTGCCGGCTGTTCTCCCGGCAGCTCACCGGGTGTCCTTTTTAATCTTCCCCCCAGCACTTCCGGGTGTGGCGGAAGTGCTGAGGTAACAGGTCCCCAAGGCATTGGTGACCACGGGCCCCTGCAGGGTGGGGCTTCCATGCCCTCAACCCGTAGCCCCCAAAGCAAACAGGTCGGCAGCACCCATGTGATCCAGGGTGGGCGCAGACCCACATCCGGTCCCTCACGGTGTCCGGCCAGGTCGTTGCCCCTGGCATCCCTGACACCATTTAAAAATTAAAAAAAGTATTGTTAATGATATTTAAATGACAGAAAAGTTGTTTTTTTTAAGTTTGCCAATGTATTGTAACTGTGGAAAAATAAGCACTGTCTTATTTTAACAACTTAGAAATTGTATACATAGTGTAAGAATTCAGGTACATTCAGGGATTAATTGATTTGAAAGTTCAATCGTTTCCTCTTATTTATTTGCTTCAACAAAGAAACATGTATCATTTTATTTGCTTTTCAAATATTGTGCAACAGGAGGTGAGTCTGATGTATGGTGGAGATTTAATCAGATCACCACTCAGATTTTTGGACAAGCCAGGCTTAAGCGCTGGGCACACACACACTACCCCTTCTATTGCTCATGTTGACTACTTAGGAGCTGCTTTTCTGACAGCAGCAACTATTACATGAGTAAAAAAGGAAAATACTGAATTCAAAATATACAAGTTGAAATACTCTCTCTCAAGCTAAATCTGAAACAGTCTGCTTTTAAGAAAAGGCGACATATAAGAATGAGTTGCTTTAAGGAGGACCGATTATACTATTCATTGATCCATCCATTCTCCTACTCCACTGAAGCCTACTCCAGCAAGCAAGTAACAATAGGCGAAGGCAGGAACAATCCCTGGACAGGGTGCCAGTCCACTGTAAGTTAAACACAAACACACCATGGCAGATTTAACATCCAGACTTCACGCAGAGGGCACCCAGAGTGTGACCCCACAACTCCATACTATGAATGTCCTTATGAAATTTATTATTAACATGTTTACATTGACTCTGGCTTTAAGAAATGAGAGAAAACCCCTCTATTTGAAACTAATTTTAGTAACATAGAACATCTGGGGCGGCACGGTGGCGCAGTGGTAGCGCTGCTGCCTTGCAGTTAGGAGACCCGGGTTCGCTTCCCGGGTCCTCCCCACGTGGAGTTTGCATGTTCTCCCTGTGTCTGTGTGGGTTTCCTCCGGGCACTCCGGTTTCCTCCTACAATCCAAAGACATGTGGATTGGTGATTCTAAATTGGCCCTAGTGTGTGCTTGGTGTGTGTCCTGCAGTGGGTTGGCACCCTGCCCAAGATTGGTTCGTGCCCTGGGATTGGCTCCAGCAGACCCCCGTGACCCTGTGTTTGGATTTAGCGGGTTAGAAAATGGATGGATGGATAGTACATCTGTTGCTGGCCTCCCTTTAAAATCTGCTCATGATGAAGAAATATGATGAAATATGATTTCTTCTCTTTTAAATGCTTTTAACGTTCAGTTCCTTGCATGTGCCACGTACGTAAACTGCAAGGATCAATCGTGTATGGAGTTATTTAAAGTAAATCACGATTCAGTGTTAGAATTTTATTGTCTGGCTGTGACTTTCAGGATAAAGCCATACAAATAAAATAAAAAGAACAAATAATACTGCAGAACTACTACTACCTATTAATCACTGCACCACTTGCAATTCAAACGAATACAGTTTACTATAAACCTGTGTTTTGCAATAACCATCAACAAAACCCAAGGTCGGCAAATAGGAAAAGCAAGAATTGATCTACAGGTAACAAACCTGCCACGGCATATTACACAGCATTCCTTCACATTAAAGAACAGCGGTCTTCAAAAAAAAAAAAAAAAAATTGGAATTCCAGTTATCCCGATTAAAACGGGAAGGGATACATCACTTCAACTCAAATTCTCTTGGCCTCATTTTTATTTTTTTCTAAACTGCTGCTTATTTATTATTAGAACAGCTCATCTATATATATTTAGATCCCGATGTGAAATGTCCGTGTAATTATTCGGTATCATATTTGAAAATAACAATATATTTGCTTTAAATTGTAACAAACTATAACCATTAAAGGTAAATAAGCTATAAACTTTATCTTAAGAGAAGCCTTAAATAAAACCCACTTCTGCATTTCCCAGCACTAATAGGAAGTTGTCATAAAACGGTTGCTATGTGGTTGCTATGGGGATGGGAGGGACTTCCTGTAAAGGGATCCGGAAGTTAAGTTGGACTGGAACGGCTAAAAAAAAGCGATATATGTGTTTAAGCACATCATTGGGGAGGGAAAAGAGGCAAACGATTATAAAGGGCCCCCAAACCCTCCCTTTATCAGCAAGGGACATAAGGGGAGGGGGTTGAAGAGTCATACCGCGGGTGAAATATGGAAACCGTTTTCAAGAAAAGATAATTAGAACGGAGAGAAAGCCCAAAGAAAATATTTTTCTCCCTTCAGTTTCGTCACTGGCAGGAGAGGCGTTTTCTCAGGTAGGAAACCCATTCGGCATTTTCTTATTTTGGCATTAGCTTGAGGAATATCAACAAGCCGATTCTCCCATGCTTTAATAACAGTAGTTTCGGGTATGAGTTCACACTCCGTTCGTTTCCACTTTTGGGTCATTTTCGCCTTCGATCGGTAACTGTTTTTTCTTTCTTCCTATCTGTCTGCTGCATGTTTTCTCGTCTTCACTCGTTCAACAGCTTGCCTGATTAAAATACGAGTTTAACCTATTTCATTCATCTGTTCATAGCAACGTGTGGCGTGACTCTGTGGTGCTTGGTACGATCGGCACTGGCGCAGTCGGTGTCTTGCTGAACTCTATCAGCATGTTCCGATTGTAAGCGAAGACAACACGGAGTGACAGCCCTCGCCGGCAGGAGACGATTTTTCACTTTATGCCTGTAGTCTGCCTTGATGCCTGGTCACTTTTGGTAGCACGTCTGTCCTTTACCTACCTTGTGCTGGTGCACGTTTATGTACCTCATGGATTTTTTATTATTCGAGGTAAATCAATCAATCGGCGGGCTGTTTGTAGTTTATTTGAACACCTGTTACCCACTACATGTTGTTGTTAGGGAAAGAAAGGGATCTGTTCAAAGGTGTGATGTTTTTGAATTACTATTTAAAAGCAGTATGTGGGTATTAAAATTGAAATATGGTTGGATACGTGATTTCTATTATTAGACAGAAATATCTAAAGCAGCTTAGCACGCAAACACTGTGGGCTGTGCAGTATCTGGTTAGCCCACAATCCATTTCTGTGGTCTCACCCGTAATTACCTGGTATGTACAGTAGTTTAATTTTATTCACTTCAGACGGAAAAAAAGTCTTTTTTCACTGTGGAGAACAGCCGGTATTTTGAAGACACAAGTTTAATGTTCTTTCTGCTTTGCAGACTAGCTGTTTGTACTTAACTTTAGCTCTTGGCATTATCAGAAATATGATCTTTTATTATCATACTTTGACCACAAGCAACATGCTTCTTAATATTTTTCTTTCTTAGTTTCTTTACACTGTCAGTAATTTTCTTGTTTTGAACTAGTATGACAGAGTATTGTACAGCTGCCTCATTCGTTGGCTTTGAATTCTTAGTCCATCTTTACGGACTGTAAGCATTCTTGGTCGCCTCTCACTTTTTTCACAACTTAAAGACCCTCATTTTGACCCTCATTTTAGTTTGTTTGGCACTTATCAGTTTTGTTTACTGTCAGTTGGTGAGTTGAGTGTATGTCTTTGTGCTTTAGCTATCAAGGCAGTGGGCAGACTCCACATTCACAGCTATCTTGTACTCTGCACCTCCAGATTAACTGACTGGATTTGAGTTCTGTTAGGGAAAATACTTTTGTAAATAAATACCGTAGTCTTGAATTGACTATTTAAACCAGGTTGGTAGAGCCCTCACGCTATCTTGTTCTGTGCAACATGGCAAACTGACAAAAAAGACAAAATGAACATCTGAAGTACTACAGCTTAATTTACACATTCACAGCATTGTAATTCATCCCAGTCAGCACACAGCTCAATAATATATTCTAGCAGTGTCCCAAATGAGTTGAGTAGATTCTAAAGGTTCCAGATTAGTCAAACACATTAAGTTTTGGGTAAATATCTGGTTCATCGAATAAGACTTCTTATTTGTATGTTAGCGGGCGGCGTGGTGGCGCAGTGGGTAGCGCTGCTGCATCGCAGTTAGGAGACTCGGGTTTGCTTCCCGGGTCCTCCCTGCGTGGAGTTTGCATGTTCTCCCCGTGTCTGCGTAGGTTTCCTCCCACAGTCCAAAGACATGCAGGTTAGGTGCACTGCCAATCCTAAATTGTCCTGTGTGTGTGTGTGTGCCCTGCGGTGGGTTGGCGCCCTGCTCATGGTTTGTTTCCTGCTTTGCGCCCTGTGTTGGCTGGGATTGGCTCCAGCAGACCCCCCGTGACCCTGTAGTTAGGATATAGCGGGTTGGATGATTGATGGATTCGTATGTTATTGTTGGACAACAAAATAAAAATATATGATGACTTCTTCAACTTTATCTGCTGGTACAAATAAAATAAGGATGTCCTTGTTTATCCAGCTGACACTGTCTGAACAATATGAAGCACTTGTTCAATCCATACATAGATATTTTTTTCCCTAACATTTTTCTCCCAATACAAGCGTGGATGGACATCAGAGATATTTCCTGTAGAGTGTAACCACTACTCTGTTTTCTTAATGTATTCAAATTATACTACACAGGAGACCAAGGAAGTACAATCTAGGTTTTTAGAGCTAAAGGGTAACTTGTTGCGTTTTTTCTTTGTTTGTTCAAGTAAAACATTTCACCTGTTTAGAATATTTGTAAATCATTGTGAAATATATCAACTTGTGTATCAATATATCAATTAGTATTTTAATAAACAAGCTGTACTGTGAATATTCTACTTATTATTGCTGTGGAAAATAACCGTTGAAAAACCTTTGAAATAGTGAAATTTTGGGACAGCATACTGTATGTTTAACTTGTGTAACTAATGCTTATTCATTAAGTGCATCTTTATTTCTAGTAGGTACTGTAATAGTATAAATGATTAGCTGATTGTTTACATATTTCTAAGGTTTAGAAAGTGAACTGTTTTTGGGATTGTTGCTTAGCAGGTATGTATGTAAAACGATGCAAATGAAGGCGCTTGTTTGACCTTTTATGCTCCACATCATACTGGTCTATTTTAATATTTTAAAATATGTGGATTTCTTCAAACAGCTGGGGTGAAATGGGACATATTTCTCTCAAAAAACCCATGATGTACTAACCTTTGACATTTGCATTGTGCACCACTGTTTGTGGTGCTTAACCTCAGGCATTTGCATTGGGATCTTCTGTTAGTTCAGGTGGACAAAGTAATTTTTGGTATGTAATGTATCTGATACTTTGACCTTTTTGTGCATTCTTTGCACATCCATTTTGTGCAGTGATTGGATTTCTTTATTATGTTTTATTATTATAGCCAAAACATGTTTCAGTAGATGGGCAGCAGCAGATAAATGTTTAATGTGGCAAGGGTAAGACTCCATTTCATGTTCTAGATTTCATTACATCTGCTGCTGATTAAACTTGGTCAGAATCACAAGGCTCTAAAATCTACATTTATCTACTAAACCAGCACAATTGTTTGTTTAAGTTGGCTAGATGCTCTGTTACTCTTATTCAGAGATGAATATTTACTGATGAAAGGTATTTTTGTGAGAACTTGGCACTGTGTTAGAAAAGCTTTATTGCGCTTAGTCTTTGTGTTTACTACTTTCTGAATATTTTAATGCGTTTTTTGCACAAGTCTTATTTTCCCCCACAGAACTTGCGTAGTTATGAATGTCTAAAGTGTAATTATACACTAATATTATATTCTAGTGGTCCATCGGATGTCCAGTGTCTGAACTTTATTATACATTTGAATGTTTTTACCTGAAGCCCTGTACCCTTGTATCCTGACTTTACTAAGACTAAGAGTCTATAATACACTGATCCCCCGCAATATTGTGGTTCAGCTATCGCACCCTGCTATATCGCGGATTTATTATTATGTTACTTATGTCCTTAGCCCAACATCCACATATCATATGTGTTTACAAAGTGTGTTTTAATAAGTTTACATGTGTTTAAAGTGTGTGGGAGGGGTATATTAAGGCTTAAACTATAAAAATGTCTATTTATATGGTCTCTCTATAGCGCAGATTTTCACCTATCGCTGATGGGTCTGGAACGTAACTTCCGCGATAGGCGGGGTATCACTGTACTGTATACTGATTATCTACTTGAAAGAAAGTTGTAGTTTACCATTCAGGTTGTGATTTGCAACCAGGCCATGGACATGTTTGAACAGTTTACTGAGTTATGCTCTGTGATTCAGTTGCACACAATGGATAACCTAAAAAATGACCTGTGAGCATAAAAGCATAATGCTGTGCAAGATTTTGAGATTGCGGAAACATAATTGAAGAAAATAATTTGGTGACTTGTAATTGTTCCTAATGACTTAAGTTTATTGTGCCATATTTTGTTGTATCACCTGATCTTGTAAATACTTTATGGAATTCAGGTTGTGTATTTGCGTTTTGTTACTTGACTACTTTCAATTTTCACATGCAGATTTTGGGTCAATCATGAATAATTCATTTTTAAATTTGTTAAAGATGAGATACAATATCAAAGTTGTTTTTGTTCTTTTTTTTTTTTCCTCACTTCCCTTACTTCATCTATTCATTTTTCTGAAACTGATTCTTCCTTTACTGAACCATGAAGTGGCTGACCCATTTGAAGCAGCATTGTAGAGGATGCCAGGTGATCAACCTTGCATGCACGGTTTTTCATTTTCAGGACTGTTGCTGGTCTGTTCAGTGCCCCACACATATTGTTACATTATCCAAGGTAAACGGTTCACTCCAAAGTGTACTTTTCATGTTTTAACAATGATTTGGATATCGAGGGGAGCATTATTGACCACAGCCTAACAAGAAAAATGCATAATCCTGTACATTACTATCTCATTTTACCATGTTCGCAGAAAAGACTTTTACTTTTAAGTTTATTTCAATATAAGACCATAAAAGGTATATCTCTTTATTCATTTTAGTGACTAGCTGAAATTCCTGGTATTACCAGGGTGCATTTGAAATATTATTTTGTTACCCAAAGTTTTAAAATGATTTGGGAGATTTTGTAATTGAAAACATATTTCCAAATTACTCAGGAAAAATTGTTTTTGTTTTTAACATCTCCATTTTTTATTTGTAAATTATTAGGATATGTAAATGATTTTTATTCCCACTCTGCAGTAGCCTACATAATTGTCCATCTGTCTCTCTCTTGTTTGTTTCACTTCAGGCATTTCAGCTGCTCTAGTTGCTGCTATAGCATTCCTTGTTTTTCTCCATGTCCAGCCATGTTACATGTAATTATTACCTTGTACTTCTTTTTCCACATTAAAGACCTGCAATAAACACTTTTAGTAAATGTTTTTGTTCATTTGTAGAAAAAATGTAACTCAAAAAATCAAACATCCCAGGCACACACATTCCAGTTGAAGTCAAATAAAATATTATACACATTCAACTAGATTCATATTCCTAAATTAAATTAGTATAAGGCTGGCAAAACACTAAACAGCTTTTAGTTGTAGAGCCAGTGAACTTCAACAGCTGCACTTTCTGAATATCATTGGTTTGAGGTTGTCAGATAACAAGGCCAGCAATAGCAGGGGACAACATAACTGTCTCATTACGTTTTTGGGCAAAACTTCAAATTTCTAAAATATTGTGTGCCCTCTGCATTTTGACAGGCAATTAATGCAGTGCATGATATCACTGGTGCCTGTACGAATGCTTTCCAGGCATGACTGGTTCAGCTGCAATCTCTTACCTGTTATTGTGATGGTGGGTTTGTTTGTTTTTTGTTTTGTTGTCTGTCTGATGTCTTGTAATACCAAACATCTCATCTGTTTACATGGCCCAAAACTGTTTTCTTCTTAAGTTGTGGTTGCTTTATACTTCTGGGTGAGCGCCTTTCGGCTGTTAACTCAGTCTCTCGTACACACACACACACACACACACACACACACACACACACACACACCGCCCTTATGACTTGTCAGGGTGAGTTGCGGACCAGCATGTCTGGGTCAAAGTACATGGTTGTCAATCACGGGAACACATGCCTGTCCCCAGACTGAGATAATGTAAATGAAGTCTGTCGCTATAAATTGCTGGACTGGTCATGTAGTGAAACTCTTTGTTGACAGTTTTTGCTTATTAATGCAGGATTTTCGATTAATTCATACAAGATTTTCATAAAATAAGATACAATAATGGGCGTCATGTTGGCGCAGTGGTTGCACTGGAGCCTCGCAGTATGGAGACCTGGGTTTGCGTCCTGGGTGTTCCCCTGTGTGCTGTAGTTTCCCTGCCCCAAATACAGTAAACAGTTTTTTCTAAATAAGATATACAGTACAGCTTTGTTTATCTGAGGTCATAGTGTGCTAACAAAGAGCATTGTACTGTTTCCAGCAATGTATCCATTAACAGTGCTCATTTGACTTTATCTGTCTTCAAATAAAGACTTTATCTCCAAACTTGCACTTATTTGCCCTCATTATTTGAGTGTTATATCAGCATATAAATAGTTAAACCCGGGTTACTGCCGAAGACAGTCATTTTATTTAAAAGGTGAACTGTTCTATAGATAAAAAAGCAATATTCATGTATAACAGAGACCAAGACTTAAGTGTATAAAGTTATTAAATGTATGACTGCAATTTAGTAAACCGCTGTAAGCTAACTCTCAGATATATTGAAGTTTTAATTGTGAAGAAAAATGTAAAGTACTCCCTTATTAAGTTAAAAGCATTTGTGCATTTAAATATTGGTGATATTAGTTATCTTCCTGGTAGACTCCTTTGTAGTCTTTCACAGTTCTCTCTAGATAACAAATAGTTAAATGAAGTGTCTTTAAAGGACTATTTTACTTTAGGTAAGTTGCATTTACATACTTGCACTGCATTAGAATCATTGCTTATGGTATATCTGCTATTTGTTTCTTAATGCTAAAGTAGTTTATGAAACACTTTTAAAATATCCCGAGTTGAGTCTAAAGTACAAGTTATACAAAACCAAAGGTTTTAATATTACCATGAAATTGCTTAGTTGCAAACTGAAACGGTAGGAAAGTCCACTGTTTTGAAGTCTGAGATTGCTCTATTGTCTGAGCCCCTAAACCAGTATCAGTCTGTCTTAATCATTCTTGAAACATTGATTAGTTCATGGCAAAGATTAGTTCATGGCAAAGGCCTCTGTCTCTAGATTGTAAACCACAGCTTGTTCTTTATGCACAGCTTTGTTTTTGAAGCCAGAATGTAGAAATTTGTCATGCATTTTCTTCTCGCCATATTTCAGATTTTTGACATAACTTTTGTGGCCTTGCACCTCTGAGGGGCAGCCAGTGGTTGCAAAGTGCCACTGTAGGTGGCAAGAAATACTGTACTGTGATCTATAGAAAGAGAAAAGGCACTATGGGTGATGTAAGGTTTGTCATGCTTTTCTTTTCACCAACATATCTGTGTTTGATTACTGCTGATTCAACATTTTCTTTTATCAAAGTTTTCTCTCGCCATTTTTGTCATTGCTTTCAAGATATAGTGCCTCTGAGGTGTATTTAATGCAGTTTATGGTTTCAAGGCTAATCTGTGGCCTTTGTACCACTACTGCAGTTCTCTGTTGTATTTGAAGTCGCCCAAGTCAGTTTGTTTTGTTTTTTTTTTCCTCCCTCTTCTAACTTTCAAGGTTAAATTTCCCCCAACTCCCCTCCTACCACCTTCATTTGGAACAAATGTGTGTAAGCCTATAGCTGATCCAAATCTCCTAAAGTGGGATCAGTGGTCTAAATTGAATTACATGTTTTCCACTTTAAATTTTCAGTTGGCAAACTGGGTTACAGCTTTAAAATAGCAAGTGGTATGAAATACTGAGAAACAGTGCTGCAAAGGTTGTGAAGGTGGTGAGATGGTTATCACACATGCCTTTCAAACAAAAATATGTTTGATTCCTAACCATTTTAAGAAAAAGTTCAATATAGTCAAGCATTTCCTTCACTGTGTTTGTCATGTTCAAAAGCCATATTGTTTGAGTTATTTACTGCAATTTTGAGGTTCTTTGTACCAGCATCAAAAAGCAAGAATATTATGTACCAAGGAGCTTCACAATACTAGCAGTAGTTGCAGCATGTACTGAATGCCATTTTGGTATTTAACTTTGCATCAACTTTTTATCCTTCCTTCTTTTCACTTACACCTAGGCAACTCATCTAAACAAACAAAATTGAGTTTAATATAATAACATTAATTTCTTTAGCATGTTTTAATACGAAGGATATAGCCCAAAGTGCTTTACAAGATGGTAGAATTAGTAACAAAAAAGATAACTAAAATTTAGATGATGATAATGTGTAAACAGTATACAAAAATAAGTAATACACACTTAAGATTAGCACATAATTGGGAGAAATGGAGTCCTTAAATATAGAACTGTTTATTGTAACCAGTGTGATTGTCAAGTTTTTAATGTCCAATTTTTGAAAATTGTATTTCTCCCAGGGGCATATATGGGTGAACAAAAACAGTGCTGCTCCATATTAATAAAAAGAGAGCTACACTTTTTGACTCTTTAGCTGTCTTTTATTCAGTGTTTTGAGTGGGGACAGATTCATATATTTGTAATCATGAGTGCAATAAATCTATAGACTGAACTTTTTACCTGTGGACATTCTTACGTGTACTCATGATATTCTGTATACATTTGTCTAATGTAGAGTAACTGCTTGTGCAGTGCAGTTGGTAATAGGATCATCTCTGGCCTTAAAATTCTTGGTTGGGTACAGGATTCAATCTCTCAAAGTAGTATAGTTTTTTATTGTGCCTAGCATTAGAATTGGGACTTGAAATTCAACCTTTGCAGTGTTCTCCCCAAATTCCTGCCCCAATTTTTGGGTGGAATATATCTATACTATTCAATATATAGCTAATATATACTATTGTAGGTTGAGCTATATAATGGAAAAAAGAACCAGATGTATTGGGTGGAGAAAAAAAGTTCTTATTCAAGCAGTGTTTTAACTACCATTGAAGTTATTGTGCAGGCCACCAAGTAATCCAGAGGCATTCATTCCCAAGATGCAGAAAAAGTATTGCGACATGAAATCATGCACATTTTCACGGGAGCTCCAACCCTGGTGTAGGCAAGTTCTCCGCTCAGTTTTGCAAACTGGCGGCACCCAACGTCAAAGCAGTGCTACTGTTCAAGTGTGGTTTCCCCTTTTATTTTAGATCCACATCCCTGATGCGACTTTATAAATACACTGAAATTAACCGCATATTGTTTGTTAGTTTAATGCATCTGATTGTAATTAACCTGTAACAATATAATGGTCCACAGAATGGTCAAACTTCTAAATTAGTTAGAGAAAAAAAAAAGTAAGGACAGGAATTGGGGGTTAGTAGGTTTGAGACAGTACTGCTGCAATAAATTATTTCATCGAAGGTCACGCACGGCGCAAAAAGCATCTTGCGTGAGACATGAACATTCACTGCGTCAGTGTTCCCATGATTAATAACATGCTTTAACTCCTATCATCATGAAAATAATATGAAGTATACATCTCAGTATTTTGTACTCGGAGAGCTGTAGTATCATGATTGTAATGGATTCTGCAACCTGTTGGAGGAAGAGAAAGCCAGTTTAAGAAGCACGTAGTGATTCACACACACAGAGCACATAGAAGATAAAATACAAAACAAAGCATTTAACGTGCTACTTTAGTTACAATGGGATATGAGAAACTAGTAAGTTAAGCAATTTTAAGATGAAGTTTATGATCTTCTACTTTAATGACAAAATAAACTACGTGATTAAAGTTGAAATTTCAAAATTAAAGTTGACATTTTGTGCTTTTTTTCCCCACTGTGTGCCTATTTTATTCTCTGTACCCTAATAAGCTTTCATATGACACTCGGGTGGTGGGCTATGACTCGCCTTTTCACTCCAACTTTGATATCTGAACTTCTTTTTTTTATTTCGGGTCCTGTGCGACTTTGAACTTGAGCTTTCGAGTATCTCCGACACTCTGTCACTCGATCAACTTCCTTTTGTTGTTTATTCCACTGTTTAAACCAACAAATAGTACGATTTTCTCGCCCCCAAAACAAATGCATTTCCTCAGTTCTCTCCCACTTTCAATAATTTAACTTCAATGCAAACCAAACAATTGTGTTAACTCCTATATATTATAATCAGAAAATGCTTACAAGATGGCTTTCAATTTTAAATTGTATATGCCCACAAAGCTTTTTTTTTTGTGTGTGTGTGTGTGTGTATAATTTTTAAACACACACACACACACCTTTTTTGGTTGTAAAAAGACCGTCTTTATCTTAGTTAATAATTTATTCCTATTTTGTTTATTGGAGTCCACAAGCAGTAAATATTTCAAAACAATCGGGATACAATTAAATAATCAAATAACAAATAAGATTGTTGTCTTCTCACAAGCCAGATATCATAACAGTTCTTTTTGATCCTATAAAAATATGAAATAGCCAGGGTAAATGGCCTGCTTGGGTTCTGTAAGATTCAGAAAGTGAATCTAAGACTTTGCTGCGGTCATTTGTTACAGCCAATAGTCTTAGTCAGGGCCTACATTTCTAATACGAAAACCTGATTTTCACCATAAATTAGGGATGTGTGTGTATATTAAAATGTGTGTGTGTGTGTGTGTATAGGACAAACTGGTAAGAAAACAGAATAATAAGTTTGACCCCAGATGTTAAAAGATGGTTCTGTGTCAGAATTGTTGAGTCAGTGAAAATGGGTAACATTTGGATAGAACAGAAAGTTCACTTTAAGATAACAACCCTGAAGATGTATTAATCAATGGAAACTCATCCTTTGTTTGTAGTATTTAATGTGTTGAGTTTTTGGAAATATGTGCCCAGTCTGGTCTGTATGTTTTGTCAACACTGGTACTTTTTAAATTTCATAACATGGCCTGTTTTTTAAAGCACATCATTAGATGCTTCAAGTACACAGATGATAAATTCATGATTTGGGATTGTGGTTCCTTCTGTGTACTTGCAAATGATATCTGACATGTGATAAGACAATATATATATTTTTTTTCTTGGGAGTTTTTAATACTTAACTATTTCATTGTTTCTTTAAATATGTTTTCAAGCTCTGTTTACCCAGTTTGATTCTGGGTTTTTCACTGTATGTGTAATTTCTGTTTGGTTATCCTTAGTGTTAGTAATTGCTTTGAGTAAAAACCTTTTTTCAATGCATCAGCTTTTAGAGTGTCTTGGACATGATTTGACTGTTTGTACCCGTGATGTAAATGCAATGGATAAATGTAAATTGAACATAGTGTTGATGGAACTTCATGATAGTTCTGAATTTTAAATTTTGTTTTCTTCAGATGGCACATACCAAATGCAACCATTAACACTGTTGGAGACAAGTTTTTGCTGATTAAATTAGATAATCTCAATTGTATAGATCTGCATTTTAACATTGTCTTGTTTCTTTGCAAAAAAATGCCAGAAGATCTCTGTGCAAGTATTTCTGTAGCTAAAAGTTTTAATTTCTTGATAAAATGATCCTTAATATTTAATGGTAGGAGTGTGGTAAGAGCTAGGTGAATGCGATTTTTAGATAATTTTTTTTTTATTAGGACTTTTTTTTTTCTCTATATATAATACACTGTGCATCTAGTAGTGTCAGTAAATACATGGCAGGGTGGTTTTCTAGACTTTTTTGATATTTGAAGAATTAATTTTTAAAAACATTACCTATCCTTTGCTTGCTATTAGTGGTAAATTAAAATATTGGGTGGAGATCAAAATTGGGTGGCTATTGTGAAATGAGCAATCCGGTTATAATTGGTCAATCAGTCTGACTATTGTTAAATTTTCAACCACATCTTATTAAAGAAAGAAACATCCTCTAACTGGACAATTCAGTAATCAGGCAAGAGAAAAAGCTGTTCACTGTATCTTTTAATTACTCCTCATCAAAATACCCTGGAGGGAGCATTATTCAAAAGCAGTCTGTTACAGCATGGTCAGAGAAAACAAAGAATAGAGGTTAATTTTATAAACCCCTGAATTTACTTAGTGTCAATCATTGCATACATTTTACTCTTTTTGGTTCATTGGTTTATACCCAATTGATTTATATAAAAATAAAAGTCTGTTATATTATAGTAGTTCTTATACCTTTTGAGTTGCACCACCACTCTTGAAATTTCTGTGCATATAACAATAGTCCATTCTCATTTATAGGACATTTGCTGATTATTCTTAGTCATCTCTTAGTCATCTTTCAGTACATTTTGTATATTACATCAATCTTTCTTCTGGTACATTTATGTACTTGACCATCTCAGTGTTTATCCTAAACCAGATCTTATATTTCAGTGTACATTTTGTTGTTCACTTGACCTTCATGTGGTTTCCTGGTGTGCCTGAACAGGTTTCTGACATTATTATCCTTTATGCTATTTCTTTAAGATGAATGCCGTGTTACCCTAAAATTATTCTGCCACACTATTTTTGACATAGAGATTTTTAGGACAAACTTCCTGCACTTTGTATGCACACGACTTAATATACTATTTTTATAGTATGTGGAACTGACTGAATTTCTATGTGTAATATTTAGCATAGGGGAACTATAGCAAAAACTTGTGGTATGACTAATTCAGTAAGTCAAAGGTGCGAGTGTCACCTCTAGAACTAATACATCAGATTGGCATCAGTTAGAAAAGGGCATCATCACTGGTTGTACTATTTCAGCAATCCTGTTCACCATGAATATGGTAGTGAAACCAGCGGAGGTAGAATGCAGAGCAGACCAGTTCTGCTGTGTGGTAACATCATACAAGAGAATTCATGGACAAACTCACAGTTGTAACAAATTCAGTCCCAGGCTGCAGGTAGATCCAGAAGAGCCTTGGAAAAACAGCCAACCAAGTCCTGTTCCCTCATTTTAAAGAAGGGCAGAGTTACAAATAAATTCCACTTTGCCTTAGATGGCATTATAATTCCATCAGTTACTGAGAAGCCAGTCAAGAGCCTGGGAAAAGTCTCTGACTAAAGTCTCAAAGATGCAATGGCCATCAAGACAACCATTAGGGAGCTTAAGGCCTGGCTATCAAAGGTGGACAACTTGGATCTGCCTGGTAGATCCAAAGCCTGGATATATTAGTAGGGCATCATGCCTCAAATCTTCTGGACTCTGTTGGTATATGAGGTGCCAATTACAACAATCGAAACTTTGGAGAGAAATATCCACAGCTTCCTGCATAGGTGATTAGTTAACCTTGGAGTTCTGAGTAGTGCAGCCTTCTACAGGAAGAATTACATGTTGCAGCTGCCATTCAGTAGCATCTCTGAGGAGTTCATAGTCTCTCACACAAGGGAAGCACTGCAGTACAAGAACAACAGACATCCCATGGTTTCAAAAGCAGCCATAGAGGTTTGGACTGACAGGAAATGGAAGGTCCACAAAGAGCTAGAATTGTCAGTCTCGGTTGAGGCATAGGGCACTGCTGGGAACATTGGCAGCTGGGTGATTCCCCAAGGCCTCCGTATGAGAAGACCCAGGGTAAAAGGTAGCAACTCATCCAGGAGGAATTGAGAGCAGATGTGGAGGAGACACACATGAGTAGAATGATAGGGATGCGACAGCAGGTTGTCTCGACTAGGTGGGAAGAGTGCGCTACCGCGAAAGGTTGCCTGGTCTGACATCTGGCACTATATGATGTCTTACCAAGTCCTACAAACCTTCACACCTGGGACAAGAGAGAGACACTAACTTTCCATTCTGACTCCCTTCCTGAGCATTAGAACACATTCTCGGCAACTCCCTAAAAGCCCTGGGAGACTGTCGTTATCATTGGTGACATGACTAGGTGTTAAAAGCAGTGGCGAATAAGGTTTCCTCAGCCATCCTCGCCACCAAGCATCATCTCCCCCTTTAGCAGGAATGTAATTTTTGTGAGGGTAGGTGAACAGACCAATTTACAGCGCAAATCACAGGCAGGCCTACTTCACTGTGTGCAAGACTGGCAGATAATGGTAGACAACTTTAGCTCCCAGTGCACACCACAATAACCTTGCAATGTTCAGACATATTTCTACTGTCAGAAGCCACGAAACAACTAGTAATTGTAGAACTCGCTGTCCCCTGGGAGGATCACATGGACTTCTACAAGAGGAAGTATGCAAAGTATAAGGACCCTCTGGAGCAGTGCCGGAGACAAGGATGGCGAGTTCATTGCCTACCAGTAGAACCGGGTTATAGGAGCTTCACCGGCCGCTCGCTCTGTAGAACCTTCACTCTGCTAGCTGTGACAGTAGTTTGGGGGTGTAAGAGCAATCGGTGCCATCCCAGAAAACGCGGAAAGAACCTCAAGATGGCTTTGGGTAAAGAGGTGCAATCCGTGGAGTATAGCTACTGGCATGCAAGTCGGGGACTGATCATTCCCGGCTGGTTCGCCTGGGGGAGGATGTCTGATGATACAAGACCCGAAACACCCCAGTATACATCACTGAGGATACGTCTAGGTGCATCCATAGTATGTATTTTGACATCATTCCATACCTATGCATATGTTATGAAGTCACTATGTAGACACCCTTTAAATAAAGTTTTACTGAAATTTATCACATAAAGTTCCACATGTATGGTCAAGTAATGTCATTTTGTTTTTTGTCTTCACTGGGACATTGGGGCATCAGTGCCAATACCCAGCCCTACTTCAGAGTACACAGAAACAAAAAAAAGTCAACAGGATGTTATGACTAGGTGGAGTAGCATATAGCAAGTATTATGGAGTCTTCAAAAAAACATACGCTTAGTGACTTGAATTCCCAGCCTCCATTAGTGTGAAACAGTGAGGACTCCCTAAAACACTTGGACGTGTGAGAGAGAAGCTTTTCTTTAGTGATGTTGTAAATGTCACTCTGCTAACTCTTGCACAGAAACATCTGTTAGGAGGAAGTGCTGATATGGGTCATGGAGTTAAAAGTTCAAAATTTATTTTAAGCTGTTGATAAATGATGCAGTAATATGGAGTCAGAATCTTTGGTCTGTTTAATGTCTCTGTTTTTATTTTTTTATTTTTTTTTATGACTTGTGTCGACTTTGTCAAAAACATTTTCCAGCACTGCTGGCTGGCTACCACAATACCCCAACCAACACACAATACAGTTTGGTTTGCTAAAATGCATTTAACTATAATAGGTCTTCACTAGTACCTGTTGATTTGTGGACTAAAAATCAGTTTGTATAATGGTCTAATCATACTATGTAGTTTAATTTAATGGTGAAAGATCTTGGAATGGGAATCTAAAAACCCATTTAGGTCTCTCTTAGTAGGCAGTTTCTTTTTAAAAAAAAAAAAAAACATGCCAATGTTGGCAAACCTGCTGCCTTTACAAAATTTTATGATTGGTTTATTTGACAAAATCGAATCTAGCAGCTTGTCGCCATCATCTTGGTCAGTACTTTGCCCTATACCACATTAAACTAAGCTGGTAATTATATTTTTGGTCCAATTGAATATTCATTCTTTCATTTATTTGTCAAAAAACTATTCTGATACAAGGTTATGAGGTTCAATGTCCATCCCAGAATTGGTTTTGCTAAAACCAGAAACATAAACCAGATGGAGCTCCAGAACACATTTTCTAACGCACATCTATTTGTTACGTGCCATTTTGAAGTGGTTTGTTATCACAGTGTGCATCCTTGGCATTTGGTACAATAAACAAATATTTAAAAGAGGAAGGTTGCAAATTGTGAATATCGACCTCGTTGAGAGGTTTACTTGCCTCGGCAGCAGCAATCAGATGAATTGTGAAAGCACTGGGGGGCATGGCGGATGGGGTCATGAGGTCACTGGAGAGGAGTGTGTGGCACTCCTGATATCTCTGCAATAAGATAAAAGTCCAAGTCTTTAGATTGCTTCTGGTGCTTCCTGTTTTAATATATGGTTGTAAGACATGGATGCTGTCCAGTGACCTGAGGCAAAGTCTGGACTTCTTTGGTACTTCTATCCCTTCAGAGAATCCTTGTGTACTGCTGGTTTGCCTTTGTGCTGAATGAGTGGTTGCTCACGGACTCCCAAATGAGGCACATTACCTGCATTGTGAGGGAACGTTGGTTACAGCACTACAGCCATGTGGCACGATTCCCAGAGGGTGATCCAGCCTGCAAAATCCTTGTTATTGAAGACCTGAGTGGCTGGACCAGGCCAAGGGGACACCTACATAATGCCTGGCTGTGGCACAGAGATGGTTATTCCCAGAGGGTGGGACTGGACTACTTTACAGTACATGCTCCCTGACCTGAAGTTTGCAGGGGGGATTTTAAACCATCTTCTATGAACCATATTAACGTTGTAGTAATCGCTTTTAAAAAGGGGGGAAAAATGCTTTGAGTTGCAATATTAAGATGCCATTTTTATGTATCACAGGTTGTCCACATTTTGTCGTCCAAGTGTTACACGTTATGAAGATGGTTATCAGAGCTTTTGGCATCACAGCTTTCTCCGTCCCATTTAATGGACAGAGAGTGCAGCCATGTTTGGAAATACTTTAGCATATTGCAATGGTGTTTTTTGTGATGCTGTATGTAATTTTCTGTTAATTACAGTACCTGAAAATGCATAAAATCAGTGTCTGACTGGCCGTTAGAAATTCTGGTGAGTTATGGTCATTTTCCTTGCTGACCAAGGCAATAACGAGTACAAGATCAGCAACCTTAACATCTGAAATACCCTAGCAAGAGTGTTGTTTGATTGTGTTTAATAGTACCTTGTTAGATGGAGAGATCTCAGGGCTGTATAGTTAAGAGAGCCCCACTAGAACAGTTGCAAAGAGAAGCTGCTACTTGGCATAATGAAGAATTTCACTTTGACTGAAATGTAATATCAAATCCCCTACTCGGCCAAAGGCTGCACCTCCGTGAAGTCACATATACCAATGAGAAGCAGTCATTGCCCCTGTGCAAGCATAAAATAAAGGTAATGATTGTGGTGATGTAGTCATGGGAGAAAAACAGAACACTGAATAACAAAATAACCAGTAGTCTATTGATCCAACTGTAAACATGGGCATTAATTAAGATACAAGTAAATAATTTTGTTATAGGCTTAAAATCCAGCTAACCATCCAAACTCTTAAGCTGCTTAGTCAAATTCAGAGTCATTGGAGGTTGGAACTTAACTCTAACAATGTTGGGTATCCACTATTGGTTTCTGCCTAGTGACCAAACTTGCAGATATGTAATCAAAGTTGCTGAATAACCTAACACACGTTTGGGATGTGGAAGGAAAACTAAAGCACTAGGACTTCACAGATAATGACCTGGTATTTATTTAAACCCTGCATCCTGGAACTATGAAGCAGTAGCGCTTAGCACCATGCTTCTATAAAGCCAAAAGTGAAATTAAATTAAAAACAGAACTTTGTACATGTCCTAGCCTTAAACCGATATATGTGCAATGTATTCATACTTCAAAAGAAGCCAAAACCTTAATACAATTTATTAATTTGTAAGAATTTAAAATAATAAAATATCAATATCGTATTCAAATCAGGTGCCCAGTCTCTATGCCAAATCTTGTGTATGTTTGTTTTTTTTATTTTATTTTCTCCTTTGGCTGCTCAAATGTTTACTTGTACATACTATTGACCTGTGTGTTTAAAGAATAAATCTGATACTTTTCAAGTCTGTTATTTCTTCACAATCATGGTACATATTAATTTGCCACTCGAAATTCTACTGTAAAGTTCAAGTTCAAAGTTTGTCATGCACAGAAAGGAAACACATATCCCTGTACAATTAAATTCTTTCTTTGCTGTCCACACCAAATGACAAAAACAACGTATAAAGATAAACATAAGTCGCAAATAGATAAAAAGTAGCAGAGGTATAAAAACAGAATAGAAGTATAAAGTGTAATTGTGCAGGTAGGTGTGTGATGGACAAGTCAAATACAATTGTGTGAGGTAGATAGAATGAGGTGAACTATGGTTATAAACTCCAGCCAATTACTTAGGAGTCTAATGGCCTTGGGAAAGAGAGTTCTTTAGCCTGGAAGTCCTGCATTTCATACTACTATACCTCCTGCCTGACGGTAGAAGTGTGAACAGTTCGTGTTGGGGGTGGATGGGGTCCCTGAGTTCTCCTGCGGACTCTGCATTTGTAGATGCTCTGCAGAGAGGGCAGTGGGGTCCTGGTGATCTTCTCAGCAGTTTTTACCACTCTCTGGAGGCGTTTGCGGTCCAGAGCAGTAGTGTTGCCGTACCACACTGTGATGCAGCTGGTCAAGATGCTCTCAACAATGTAGCTGTAAAAGTTGCCAAGGATCTTAGTCGACATACCAAACTTTCTCAGCCTCCTCAAAGTACAGCCGCTGTTGAGCCCTCTTGACCAGCTGTGTGGTGTTAAGTGTCCAAGTGAGATCCTCACTGATGTAGATGCCCAGGTATTTAATGTTGCTAACCCTCTCCACTTCAAGCCCTCGGATGAACAGTGGCTGGTGATGTCTTCTCTCCTTCCTCATGTCCACTATAATTTCCTTCGTCTTGTCTGTGTTGAGGGTGAGGTTGTTTTCCTCACATCATGATGCCAGACTGTCCACCTCTCTCCTGTAGGCTGCTTCATCCCCACCAGTGATGCTTCCAAAAACTGTGGTGTCATCTGCGAACTTTAGAGTGATGTTATCTTTGTGGGAGGCGACACAGTCATGAGTAAACAGGGTGTAGAGGATGGGGCTGAAGACGCGTCCCTTTGGGGTGCCTGTGTTTGTGATAATGGTGGCTGAAATCCTATTACCAATCCTGACAGACTGGGGCCTGCCAATCATAGAGGGTGGGGTGCAGGCCAAGTGCAGACAGTTTAAGGGTAAGTTTAATGGGGGATAATGGTGTTAAAGGCGGAGCTGTAGTCAACAAACTATGCTGCACTGAATGTGGGCCAGCACCACACTCTCAGAACACTTCATGATGATTGGAGTGAGTGCTAAAGTGAGGCATTCTTTGTGAATTTTAAAAAATACCTAGCCTTTTATTGCATTTTAAAATGGAGGTGAATGGGGTTAGCATCCAAATGTGAAAACAAAAATCTTAATGCTTACACGGTACATCCATTTTAAAACTGTAATGGTTTCAGTCATTTTCCAGCCTGCTTCAGTTATGCCTTCCATGTTTTTGAAACATACTTAAGGAAAAAGGGTAAACTGGAACCGATAAATTTTATCACAGATTCTTGGTGGTATTTATGAGGTAAGGATATGTTTCCTGTTCTTTTTATCTATTGGCAGTGGCCATCATGGGTGTAGTTTTAACATTTACTTTGGATACACCCTCAAATTGCCAGGCTTCCATTGTTTCAAACTGTATATTATACTACTTTCAACTCTGCAGTTGTGCTTCTTCAACAGTTATATTCTGCCATGGCTTGTAAGAAATGATCTAAGCAAACTCTGCTGAGTGCCTGATACCAGTCAGTGTATGCATCTGCCATGATTCACACATATATAGAGCCGTGGGAAAAAAAACACTCTATGAAAACTGTTGACTTTTTTCAACGTACTTGGATAGGCAAACATTAGATATTCATGCAAATGGTACCTTAAGATAAACGGTGATATATTTGAACAAATGACACACAAAATTGACAAGGTGTGTTCATTTCCATAATATAAATTAACAAAAATTCAGATTTGTCACATGGGAAAGGTACATCCCTACATTTAACACTACTTCAAATGCATAAAATTAGAATTGAAGTTTCTAGATTAGGTGCCAAAGATTAGAACCTCCACAATGAGTATGAGAGTGAAACCGGTCTTATTTTAAACCACAGATATCTAGGGTTGTGTTCTCTTTGCTGTTGACATGTGTGGTGTCATGCCAAGATCAAAACAGCTCTCCTGAGGCCCCCAGAAAGAAGACTGTGGATGTCTATGACTTTCGCAAGGCATTTTAAAAGATTGCCAGATGATTTAAAATCAATCATTCTTTTGAAGAAACAACTTTTACTTAACAGTAAAGTATACTAAACCTGTTGAGTGTGTAAATTTTAATGTTCTTTACAGTGCACTGGTGCCCCTTTTAGGGCTATTTCTTGTTTCTGTTGTTGCTGGGAAAGGCTCCAGCTCCCTCAATGTTTAGTTGGGCTTGATTACCAAGATGCATTCACTAATACTCCACTGATGGAGTCTAGGGGTGTCATGATACCAGGGGAATTTGGAGGCCAAGTCAACATCTTGAAGCTTTGTCATGTACCTCAGACCATTCCTGAACAATTTGCAGTGTAGCAAGGAACATTATCCTGTTGGAGAGGCCAACAGGGAATACAGTTGCCACGATGGGGTATACATGGTCTGCAACAATCTTTAAGTAGGTGTACCAGTCACATGAATGTCAGAACTCCAGGTTTCCCAGCAGAACATTGCCCAGTGCATCACACAGCCTCCACTGTCTTGCCTTCTTCCCATAATGCATCCTGATGCCATTTCTTTCCAAGGTAAACCGTGCATACATACTGGGCTGTCCACAGGGTCTAAAAGAAAATACAATTTCATAAGAATAGAACACATTCTTCCTTTGCTACATGGTCTAGTTCTGACACTCAAACGCCCATTGTTGGTGCTTTCGGTGGTGGACGTACGTGTCTGTGGCTACTCAGCCCCACATGCAGCAAGCTGTAATGCACTGTGTGTTCTCTCAGCCATTTCTCATGGTCAACATTAAATTCTCAGCAGTTGTGCTTGTTAGTAGGATTGGATGTTTATCAATGAGCCATGAGCATCCATGACCCTGTTGCCAGTTCACCGATTTATCCATCCTCGGACAGCTTCTGGTGGTTACTAACCACTGCATAGTAGAAACGGCCCACAAGGCCAGTTGTTTTGGACATGCTCTGACCCAGTCATCTAACAATCACAATTTTTTTTTTTTCTCTCGTCAGAGTTCCCGAGATCCTTATGCTTGTCCATTTTAACTTCTTTCAATACCTCGCCTTAAGTAACTGATTATTAGAATATCCCACTTCTTGACAGGTGCCTTTGTAATGAGATCATCTTAGTCACTTCAGCTCTCAGTGGTTTTAATGTTTTGGCTGATCAGTGTATGTACTTTAGTTTGAAAGTGTCTAGAAGTATACAAGATATATAGAAGATACCGCTGGGTATAGAAGATACCGCTGGCAAGGCTGTATTAGTGCAGTGATGAGAGTGAGCCTTACACATTAATATCAGATATATGGCACTTTTTTATATAAAAAATGTTTTTATTGTGTTAACAGTACATACAGTATGTTAAACATCGTAATTAATGGTTAGCTAACTTACTCAATTCTTCAAGCAATCATTATGCTTGAAACATCTGTACAGTAATGAGCCTAATGGCTATGCCATGGAAAGTCAAAACTTTATGCATGTATGTCATGCTTTAGGCATGTGTTGTCATTGTACAGATAGTAGTCCAGCTGCTGTGGGGCAAAGCTAAAGCCTCCACAAATTATCATGTCCTAAACAACTCTGGGCTGGTAGCAGTGTCTGTAGTTTCCCTATACTTAATCATTTTGTCACTTGATGTTTTTGTTGTGGCTCGTATATTTAAAGTTAAAGTTGTTGGTAAAGCATCTCCTCAACAATGCCAGAAGAAAGCTAAATGTGGGGATGGCCAGACATTTTTACATAGCTCAACTTACTAAACATTCTCAGCCATTTGTCAGCCACCAGAACATGTTTAAATTAATCCTATTTTCATTCTACTGATGTAGTTTGTGTGAAAGGTCCATCCATCCAGATATTGTCTAATGAATTTATCCAAATGGGAAGTTTATTATGAAAGCAATTGGGGGAAAAATTGGGAGTGTGTGTAAAGGACCAAGAAGTGTCTGTCAGACTTAACTTAAAACTTTCCATAAAGCATAAAATGAACATTGGGATGATCAGCTGTCTATTGTATCCTCTATAATGCTGATGTTTAGTTTTGTATACAAAAAAATGCAGTTTATAACTTAATACTTTAATTTCTACCCAATATGAAATAGCCTTTTAATCAAGAAAATGAAGAAAATCGCAAACCAATATCCTAATTTGGAAAATGGCAAGTACATGGTTAAATGTAGTAGGAGGTACTCTGGATGAACTTTGAACTTCTTGTCATGCTAACCTACAGTGCAGTGACACGTTTCCTGGATTTGTGTGTAAGTATGTGTATGCGCGTTTGCACACACTGCCAGGGAGGAAGGGAGGGAAGGAGGGAGGGAGAATGTGTGTGTGTGTGACTGTAATTTAGTGAGCCAGTTAAGCGAAAAGTGCTTGTCAGGGATCCAGCTCACTTCAGAGCAGAAGTTCTCCACTCTGCCGACTTAAGGAACACATTTTGAACAATGGAACTCATGGTTTACGATCTGTTTTAAACCTGAACTGAAACATTATTCTACATGATAAGGTATTGTACTATATAATGAACTCCAAAGTCACTTTTTTAACCTTTTTTTATAAGCGTTTCTGTTTCTTGTCCTCTCCCTCTCTATCACACCTTTTAATATAGTTTAGCTCTCTTGATGGCAGACGAACTAGAAATAGCAAGCATTAATCTTGTGTCTATTTTACCTTAGTGTAAATCATTTTTTATTACATTCATTAAGTAACAAAATATGTTCTTTTTTTGGGGTGTTACTGCTTAAATTTGAATTGTCATCTCATTAGTATTTGATTTGTGCTCCCCATCTAGAGTGCTGGTTGACTATAATTTAATTTCAGAAAAGGCTTAAATTATTGAAGGAAAGTTAATCAACTTCCCATCCTCAAGACCCATGTTGAATGAAAAAAAGTTACATTATTTCTAGGTATTTAATTGTGTTCTGATTTGTGTGTGTGAGTGTGAGTGAGAGAGAGACTGGTCCCGGGATAGGCACTGGATTCCTTACAACCTTAGACTCTCTCTGTGAGTTTAAAAAAAAAAAATGGGTGGATGAACGTTTGTTTAGCCTTATTTTATTTATTTGTATTGTATCTTTTTTTTTTTTTTTTTTTAAACAAACAAAAAAAAACTTATGTCTTTGAATTCAAGCCAATGTGTTTGGGGTGCTTTTAAACATAGTTTCGATTCCTCTGAATGTGTGTTTAAAAGTCTAAACAGGTTGCTAGGTGGTTTTCGTTACTGTTGCAGTTGGATGCAAAACCAGTCAAGCAACTCCTGTGTAATGTGCAAAGCCTTTTCAGATGTGAAAGCACAGTGGGGGTTTTTTTTCCTGGTCCATAGTCAAATTTAGAGTTTATGAAATACTCTTGGTATTCTTACTTTTTTCTTCATTCTTTAAATTTTGACCATTTTTGTGTGCTTTGCAGCAGAAGAAAAAATAGAATACAGAAGTAAATTAACCTCTGTGTAATTGGAGAAACAAAGATGTGCAATGTCACTGCTGAAAAACACTTAAAGCGAATATGAAAAAAGTAGAAACAGTGCTTTGGCAAACTTGGATATATGATTAGCAATGTACAAGACTGTTTTCTACTGGTGATATAATGGCACAGTGATTAGCACTGATGCCGTACAGCTCAAGGGGACTGACTGGGTTATTGTCTGTGTGAAATTCTCATGTTCATGTCTGAATGGGATTTTCTCTTCTCTAGGTGATCGAGGTTTTCTCCCATATTGCAAACAATATGAAAATGTGGCTGACTATTGTATATCTGTTGGCAGGGTATAAGTGAGGGTGATTGAGGCAGGCCTATTTTCCACCTCATCCACAGTTCGATTAAATGGAGTCAGTAATGAATGGATAGAGGTCTATTTGCCTGACTTGCTAGAAACTTTAAAGCCAAAAAATAATAGTGCGTGAATTCATTAGTATACTATGATTCCATTATTAAGATTTTTAGTTACATTCTTCCAATTTCAACAATGATTGCCAAAGATCAAAATAAGTTTATCAGTAGTTTATAAATCACAGTGGCTGGCATGTGTGCACAAACCACTTTTCTTCAAGTTATAAGCTTTAGGTTAATAGCTCTTCAAGCTTTTTGTTTAAATTGTCACTTGAGTACAAGTGTCCTGGTTAGTTCCATAACCTTCCAAGCTGGGTTTTAGGATGAGCTGATGCAGATTAGCAGTGGGGTTCAGCAATGGCTTACAACATCCATTAACATATTTACTTTGGTATAATTTCTCAAAATGAACATGGATTTTGTTTAAAGCAGAATGTTTTGCAAAAGTGTTAGAACTACCATCCATCCATCCATTACCCAACCCACTATATCCTAACTACAGGGTCATGAGGGGTCTGCTGGAGCCAATCCCAGCCAACACAGGGCGCAAGGCAGGAAACAAACCGCAGGTTAGAACTTCTAGTGTACTCTTGTTGTGTTTTTTGCACATTTTGACATTCATTGTAGCCTGGCCATGGGCATTTATCCAGTGGCACTAATTCAGCTTTGTTGCTTAGTTGTTTTACTTACCTACATTAAATTTTGGAGAATAAAATGAAAAGGATGAAATGTCTTTGTCATTTTTTTCCTTGGTAAATGTGCTGTAAATGTCCTAGAAAGTGAAGGAAAGACAAACTCTTGTCAGAAACGCTCAAATTCCTACATAAAGTGTTCTCATTTTTTTAAGCCCACTTTCTCATATTTACTAGAATTTCGAGCTCATTTTGGCTGTTTAAAATAATAAACCTAAAAAAATGTTCAATGAGAAGATATCCTTCTATATAAAAGTGGTCGGGATTGTCCTTCCGTCCCGTGAGTGCTACGCAGGCAAGGAGTTTCACACACGCCCCGTCCATTTTGCTATGCACGATGGGATTTGTAGTTTTTTTTTTTTTTCCCCCCAGGTAAAAGATGATTTTCTACTCCAGACTGTGCGATATTTTCTTCTTTCTTACTATATAAAAGCGGTCGGGATTGTCCTCCCGTCCCGTGAGTGGAAAGCGTAGCGGTATTCTGCTTATCACAGACTTACTACTTGCAGCTTGCGGTACAAAGAGACATGATGTGAGCAGAGTTCTGGTGCTCCCATCGTTCCCTTGCTTTTGTGAGTGATGCGCTGGAAAAATAGACAAAATGATGTCTCTGGAAATAATTAATGTTGATGGAGTACAAATGCCTCACCGCGTAGTAAATATCAGGGGGGTTCAAAAGGGCGACCTCAATATAGAAAAAAAGTTGAAATTTCATCACAAAAATAACAGACTAAGAGTATTAAAGTAATACCGCTCAAATGCAATATAACCAAATTAATGAGTTTGTATAAAATATCAAATTGATCTACATAATGAATTGCCTTAAGAAGTGGTCAGCTTAAAAGTCGGTCGCCTTAAAAGGCGGGTCAGCCTAGTATATAAATAAATGCAGAGAAAGGCCATCTCCAAAGCATGCACAGTGCTGTAACTGAAACTAAAATTGAGTTTGATTGCTCTTTTTCCCTTTTAAAACTGTGACAGAAATGTATAAATTCGAGGGACTCTGAGTAAAGAAAAATAGTGTGTATTTTATACTTTGATTAGTGTATTTAGTTAGATCTTTATGCACATCTTTGTTGTTGGTTTTTTTTTTTAGCCATAGAACAAAAATTGAGCTTTAAATTACAAACTTGAAATTTGGCACACAGGTATTTTCTCACCATAAAGCAGGTTTCTGAGGTGTACTTTCGGCCAGAGGCTGCATGGAGCTGGAATGAGTGGCAAGAAACTGTACTGTGTGATCTAATGACAGAGTGTCACTCATTCATCTGTGGTAGTTCAGTAGTTAGTAGGCTTACCTTTCAAGCAGAGAATTTAGGACCTGGTAATCCCCCTAATTTCTTTTTGACATTTGGGGTCACGGGCATAATCTGTCATTAAAACCTGCCTGTCATGTTTCTGCCATATTTAAATGTGTACTCTCCTAACTATTTCAAACGATTTGGAGTCAATTATATTTAGTCTAAATTCTAGCTTTTTCTTACCTTTTTAAAGTGAACTTTGGTAATACCTGGGCAAAGCCGGAACACTTGGCTTCACTTTAAAATTTCATACAGAATTCCTTCACCATGCTACAGTTACTAAAGGTAAGTACAGATTCAGGAATTTGTGGTTAGTACTTACCAATTCCATTTTCTACTACAAAGTAATGTCACCTAAGGTGCAACAATCCTCAGAAATCTTCAAAAACATTGCTTTAAACGCAATAGTAGCTTGACAATCTGAATCAGAGGGTCAGGGGAAGCAAATGACAGCTGCAATGGCTTACCAATCTGAAACCTGATCAGTGAACAACAAGGCTGCATGTAAACCTAGAACAAAAGGCAGTTTTGTAGCAAAGAACATTTTGATCTTCATGATGCAGCCTTTCATTACAACAATAATACTGACATTTCACAAGAAAGTTGTTTAAACTTGGATCATTTGTCACAAAAAGTGTCAAGATACTCAATGATGAGTCATCTTGTCCTTGTAATGGTATTTTCCTTTTTAAGTTGACACTCCACTTGGACCTCTTTTATGCCTTCAGAAGTGATATAGAGAAGTCCAGATGGTTTCTCTCAAGCGTAAAGTACACCGTTTGCTTTTTAATAACTTCTGTTGTTGCCTCCAAAAAAGACTGCTAACCACGATTATGGCAACCTTCAAAATTAAAGGCCATGTCTGACACAAAATTGGTTAATTATCTGTAAAAATGTATTTATCTAAATTTGTTCAGTGTGCATTTTATTTATGGATGATCAACAATTGGATCACTGGTATTAAATGATACCTAATGTTTCCAATGGAAAATGTTACAAAAAGTTTACAATATTTCCCATAAGCACAATGTTTTAGTCAGCTTTTACATCACTCCTGAAAAAACAGCATTGCGATCCCACAAATTCATCATTAGGGCAGGCAATGTATTTATTACAAAAATTCCAGTCATTCCCTTCAGTTCCTCCAGTTTATTTTTAAGCGCCTACAGTTCCACTGCAGACTTAGTTGTGTCTTGCCTAACAAAGGTCACTCATCACTGAAGACAGCTGGTTTGGACCTTGAGTCATTGTGTCTCACACATAGGCAGCTTAAGAGAGGAACGTCTACTTAAAAAAACAAAATTGTGTTAAAAGAGGCTTTATAGTGTTAACAGTAGTCATGTAATAAATACAAAACTTTGTGTGTTTTTTAATTTTATTATAAACCTTTACACTTTAGTCTTAAAACAAGGTACCAGTTAAAAGTCTTCTTATATTGCAAAATCAAATCTGTTACAAAGAACATTTACACCAAAAAATACTTCTCTCAGTTAACATAGACAAGGCTTTTGTACTCACTGTTTCTCTTATCTTACCTCCTCTAGTGTGGTGTGCAAATGAGTTGGGGTTTCAACCCAATAAATACCATAAAGTTTTTAAGTTGACCTTTAGGCTTTTCTAGATTCTGTCTTTCACTTACACATAGAGATGTGCTCACTCTGCCTCCCTCTAACAATTACATTAAGTAAAATTCATCACTACGGTTACAGTACTTCTCCATGTTTTGGCTTACTCTGATATAGCTTTATTAAATTGATGCATTACTGGTTAGTTGCTGCACAGATTTGATTTTTATTTTGCTATTGGTGTGTGTGTGTTTAAAAATTCCCTTTTGAAATGGTGCTTATAACCGCATCTTGATTGACAGATTTCCAGGTTGATCAATACCTACTAGACAATAATTAAGTAATTTGTTTATATGCTTCATTGATTTTTTTGTTTGAAAGTTACCATTTTTGTTCAATGCAGCATTGTTTTTTGGGTCACATGTGGTTTATATTATGTGTAGGTGGAGCATTTCCTAAAAACTTGCATCCCTTGAATTCTTTTACTTTTAGTAGTAATGCTGTGATTCATGGTCAGAGTGTCTAAGTGGTTAGAAGGCAGTATGTTTCCAGTTTGTACCCTCTTCTGCATTGGTGAGAGTCGTATTGTTAAATGTGTGGAGTTTGAATATTCTCCTAGTCTCTGCCTGGATTTCCTCCTACAGTGCAAATATTTGCAGGTTAGGTGAACTGGCCTTTCTATATTGGCCCTATTTGTGTGTGTGTGTGTGTGTGTGTGTGTGTGTGTGTGAGTCCTGCGGTGGGCTGATGCACTGTCCAGATATTCCTGCCTTATGCTCTCATTGCTGGAACAGACTCCAGCTGCCTCATATCCCTGCTCTGGATACATGGGATAGAATGGTGCTTGGATGGATGATTGTTCAGGTGTTCCTGTCAATCTCTTAACTCCACATAAGGTAAGGGTAATACAGTACTCCTGCCAACCCAGATACCCAAACCATACAGTGGATCCTGATTGTATACCTGTGTCAGTTCCCCAGGGAGGTTCTTGGTATGGCAGGGGGGCATCTTTGATAGATGTCTAGAGCATGTTTACTGACCCCTCATGATCAAAACCAGCTGCTGTTTTTCTAAACTGAAGTTCCTCAACATATCTTCCTTCCTTGTAGTGTGGATGTGTGGTTGTGTTGTTGTTTTTAAATTTTAAAATTAATTTACATTTTTTTAATTAAGGTCACAAATAAGTAAATATTCAAATATATTTAAACTTAGGTTAATGATTCTGGCTATTAGACTTGTATGTTTGTACAGTATTGATCGTCACAGCATTTAGAATTTAGAAGTCTGTCAGCACTTGTGAACTCACCTGGAAAAGAGGCTTCTGTGTGACTTACGGGTCATCACAGTATCAAGCCAGGGACTGCAAAATCTACTTCTGTCATATTTTTATTTTCTTTCTCCTTTATAGATTGAGTAATATTTTAATAAATGTGACCTGAATATTTCTATTACCTCATTGTTTTGAGCATTATGCGTCAAACTGGCAGCCAGAGACTAATTGTGGGGCACAGGGTATTGGCTCTTTAAAGTAAATATTTTTAAAACGTTGTTTTTTTTTTTTATATATTTTAAAATCTTAATCAAAAAAAAGGGGGGAAAATCAAAATTATGAGTTATTTTCCATTTGCTTTGATCAGAAAATCTTCGCATTGAACAACAGTCACGGATCTCTTTAAGAGTGAATGAGACAGAGTCGGATACGAAATTATACTTTCAGGACACCAGAAAAGAATTTAGAAAAAAAACTGCCTTAAGTACACTTATGGAATAAATAAAAAAAAAAAAATTTGTGTAGGAGTTTAGCTGTAAGTTTTACTAATGAAGATCATAAGCTAACCATTCAAAATTAGGAAATGGCTGATTGTGGAAATGAAGTGCAAAAAGAGTTCTCCAAAATACTGCAGCTTTGCAAAGCACATCTGAAGTAACTTGATGCCAAAATTCATGAGGGTAAAATAAGTGACCATACCTTTACAATCAAATGTGAGCTTTTTCATTTGAATAAGACCTTTTTAAAATTCATTTGAATTGTATTTAACAAGTGGCGTCATGGTGGCATAGTGGGTAGCGCTGCTGGCTCGCAGTTAGGAGACCCGAGTTCGCTTCCCAGGTCCTCCCTGCGTGGAGTTGGCATGTTCTCCCTGTGTCTGTGTGGGTTTCCTCCGAGTACTCCAGTTTCCTCCCATAGTCTAAAGACATGCAGGTAAGGTGCATTGGCGATTCCAAATTGTCTCTAGTGTGTGCTTGGTGTGTGTGCTTGGTGGGTGTGTGTGTGCGAGCTCTGCGGTGGGTTGGCGCCCTGCCCGGGGTTTGTTTCCTGCCTTGTGCCCTGTGTTGGCTTGGATTGGCTCCAGCAGACCACCGTGACCGTGTTAGGATATAGCAGGTTGGATGATGGATGAATGTATTTAAAAAGCGATGTTCACTCTGGAAGCCTTAGTGTGCATTGGTGTAAACAGGAATAGGAAGTGACCTCTTTGCTATACGTTAATTTTGCAGCTTATGTTTACACACAGAAAACAGAAATGGTGAATATTAAAACCAGATTGTTTTGTTTGGGTCGACAATGAGTTGGAATAATTGTTTGCAGTAACACACGAGTATAAGGCTAGCAAAGCAGCTGAATATACAGACTGGGTGTCCGGTAAGTAAGAGTACAGCGACATTTTCCAGCGCTGCAAGGAGCTCCGCCAGTCACTTTCCAATCGGGAGGAGAAAAAGGTATGTAATAAGCACAAGCCAATCTGAGTACGATTTAAAGTCTGTGATTTCAAAACTCTGTTTGCATCTATCCCATTTGCAACACTGAGCCAGCAATTTTCTGATGCATATTGGTCTTTTTCAGAATTCTGTTTTTGGTGGTTGAAAACTCCAGGGTAGTGTTGATGTAAGACGATAACAGACAAATGTCTGCATTTTTAAATGAAAATTAAGTAGTCTGGACCTAGTCTATGACTTCAACTGTGAATTTTACTTCCATTGCTACTCTCTTGTACAATGCCACCAGTATTTAGTACACTGTATTAACTCCCAAGAGGAAACTGTCTTTTAGCAAGGCCTTTGGTGGACAGAGTACAGGGTCAGCCATTGTACAGTGCCCCTGGAGCAATTTTCAGTAATACCACTAATCAACAAAGGTATTGGTCAATCTCAGTCTCTCTCACAATTGTGTTCACCATGTTTTATACCTTTGTTGAAATTCGGCTTCCTCTAAAAAGCATAAATTGTGTGGATGACATAACAGACAGAGCAAAATATTAGAAGGTGCTAAGACCTTAAAGTTCAGGTTAGTGTCTGCATTGACTACCAGACGGAAACCAGCTTTGAACTGTGCTATTGTGGTTCCAAGTTTGGGTGTAGTTCCTTTTTGGATTACTCAGCATTTGGTTTGTTTTAGGAATGTGGGCCTTCCTGTCTGTATAATCAGGTTTCCTGTTTTGGATTACAGTGCATTCTTAGACCTGCTTTAACCGCTCAGTGTTTGCCTTGAGCTATTAACGGAGAGCACAGCACTACCTGTGTGTCACTTGTCTGTAACAACAGGTGGTCTTCTGTTATCGGGTTTATATTGTTAGGAAAGCCAAGTTTCTCTCTCTTTTCGTCCCCCCACCCCCTTTTGTCAGATTTTAGGTTAGGAGTGTACAGACATAATGGTGCAGAGATATGCCATTTAATCCTGGACCCCGTGTTACGTTTGAATCCTGCACTTGTTTTCTTTCAGTGTGGAAGTCCGCGTATGTACACGTGTGTTTGTAAATGCTTTAAAAACTATTTTATAACTATGTATTGACTCAGTGTTAATTACAATGAAAGTCACAATTAACCATGGCCTACCAAGGTTTCTTACCATATGTACAGTCTTTGAGGACTGGCTTATACGAGTGAAGATTCCTTTTTTTTTTTTTAAAATATATTTGTATATTTATATATTTATTCTGTTCCTTTTTTCCCCACATCTGATTTTGTTTTTGTTTTGGAAATTTTTGATGTCCCATAGTGATGCAATGGAGATGCTTCTAATGACCGATAAGACACCAGTGATTATGTATGGCTTTATTACTTTTGGGTAATCCAAAAATAAACAAACAAGCAGTGTTCCCTTAGCTACTCCATTATTACAGGTACACGTCTTTCCTCCTGCAAGGTGTCAGGTTTTGTCCCCCTCCTGTTCTGACTACCTGCATTATTTTTGATTTTCTGCCTCCTTGTCAGTAATGCTGCGAGATGTTGATATGACCACACACACACACACACACACACACACAGAGGAGATCTAATGGACTCTGCAATTAAGGCACATTGCCAGAGTGCCATTGCAATAATTGCCTTCCTGTTTGTGGTGGGATAATGTTAGATTATCTGGAGATTTGCCTTTTTCAGAGCTAATAAAGAAGGTTGTAGTTTCATTAGGATCAAGTTCATTTGTACAATTTAAAGCCTCCTGCTGATTACTACAAAATAACAGCTTTTTTTAATTTCAAAAAGGGATTGTTTTGTAGATGGGTATCTATTTTATATTCCAATATAGGGTCCTGTCACCACTGGGGACAAAGTACAATCAATCAATCTAGAATACTCCGATTCCCCATTTGGTAACAGTTGCGTATTGGCTTACTCAGCAGTTCATTTGTTTTATTACTGGTGTCCTTTGTTAGTTGGATGGTATCATTTCCTCTTTTGAATTACAATGATTTTGTAGGCTTCCTCTCAGCATTATCCGTAAGTTATTAAAAAAAACAAACAAAAAAAAGAGCACTGTTCATGTGATACATTTTCCACTTAATATGGTTCTTTTTAATAAATATTTGTTTCTAAATCCTTTATCTCCAACACTGGTCTCCTAATTGCATTTCATACCAGGTTGACACAAACCTTGGGTGGGGTACTGATCTGTTGCTGAGCACACACCCACACTTTCACTGTGCCAGGGCAACGTCGCCAGCTTGTGTATCCTTCATGTCTTTTAGATGTGGGTGGAAATCAGAGTCCCACTTGAGTTTAGAGGTTGCAGTGCTAACCATTGTGCTGCATTAGGGAAGTCATGATGTACAATTTGGTTAGAACCGTAGACCTGAACCTGCAAAGTTTATGATTTTTATATTCCACCTACATTTTCTGAAAGAACAGTCCACATATGAAAGAGATGTAAAAAAATTGTAATGCATTCAATGACAAACTGTTCTGTACTTTTGGCTTTTAAAGATGTGTGGGTAATTTTTAAAAATATTTTAAAGAAGATATGAATGTTAAATGAGCTTTGGAAAATTGCAAAGTTCAGATATGTAAGTAGGTGGGTAACTTTTATTATACTTTACAGGTAGTGGATATGGGTGAAAATCACTAGTATACTTTTCTTTTGGGATTCTGTATATATATATATATATATATATATATATATATATATATATATATATATATATATATATATATATATATATATATATATATATATATATATATATATTCAGTTTTTTTTTCTATCCCTTTTATTTGAAATTAAGCACATGCTCCCAGCTTTATACATAATGATAAACACATACAATTTTTTGTGGTGGAATGAAACATATGTGTGTTGAAAAATGTGTTTGTTTCCACCATAGTCACACAAAATAAACTTAGCGAAGAAACAAATCGGTTTAAATCTCAGCCACAGTAGTGGGCTCAAGTCACCTGTGACCCTGTACAAATACGCTGGCTCAGTAAAGTGATGGAGATTTGACAAGATGAGGCAATATGCTTGGAGAAAGCAACTTAAATTATGTTTTCCTAATTATAGCACTTACTGTTTCTTATGTGCTTTCTCGCTAATCTAAAGAAGGGCATACTTTAAAAAGAATTCTATTCAGATATGCTTGTTGTAATTTAAAACAAACGAGGTGTCATGACAACTTTTAGCATACCTTCTGTATTTCATATTTAGGAAAAAATACTAAACTGCCTACTTATAATAACTATATGCACATAAGTATTCTGTTTTTTTTTTTGTGGTATACTCCACTTTTCTAGAAACCTATGATGCTTCATAGTTTGAAGTTCTTTTGTCATTTTCCATTAACTCGCCTATTTTTGTGGAGTTCACACACACACACACACACATGTATATATATATATATATATATATATATATATATATATATATTTACTTTATTTTTAGGATAAAGATAAGGGAGCATAGTAGATGAAAGGCATGACAACAGAAATTTAAAAAATGTTTCCTAAATTTTATTGGAATATAATTGGCAAGTATTTGTGTGTGTGTGTGTTACATAGAGCTAATTGAAACCTCACCCTACTGCTCTTTTCTATTTACAACATAAGAGAAGAATTTAAACAATGAGATCAATTAAAGGGAAAATGAGTCCCTGATTTTGAAACTGGATTGAAATAAACTGCAGCCACAGGGGTCCCTCAGGACTGGGATTTAAAACCACTGGTCTAGTTAGTTCAGGGATGATAGGATCAGAACAAAAGAGACTTTTAGAATGGCACAACAGGTCCAGAGGTGCTCTGTGAACAAGCGGGTTTTGAATATCGGCAGGTTCAGAGCAGGTTGAATGGTCATGGGAAACTTGTTTCGGAGCAGAACTATCCAATTTATACACCACAAGCACTGTTTACATGGCAGTCCTTAAAAGCAGCCATTACATTCCTTTCCTAACAGGGCTGCATATGCACAAACCTTGTCTTCTACTACCCTAAGGTGTGATTTTTAAAGACAGTGGTTGGGAGAGAGTGTTTTTTTTTTTTTTTTTTTTTTATAAAACATGCATAAACACGAGGCTTGAAATGTGTGACCCATCTGTACACAACATCTTGGAGCAAGAAAGGAAGTAGACAAAGTAAGGAAATGCAGACACATACCAACTAAATGACAACCCGCGTGTATATTGCCCATTCTCAATTGTAGTTCCGTGTTAGGAGGGCTTATTCTCAAACTTCTATAAGCTACCTGTTGTCACTTCTAAGGATTAGAAACCAAAGCACAAACTCACTTGTATGTTATCTGAATCTCATGCCATACAGCTTGTTTATATCTTTACATGTGCCAGGTAGTAGTGTCTACCCGCTCTGATGTTGGTGCCGTACACCTCTGCCAGGCCCCTCGGACCGCAGAGGAGCGGTGATTCAGTGTAGTGTGGAGAGTGGCATAGAACTTCTTAAATGCAGTTGGCAGTGGCTGGATGTGTCCAACGTCAGGCTGCTTTACCAGCCTATGAATGACTGAAGCATCGTGGTTATACACATGTAAGGTTCAATGGGTGGCAATCTAGCTCAGGGTTTTTTTGTTTCCCCCCAACCCCACTGTTTCTTGGTGTGCACATATTTTCATATTGGAGTCCATGCAGAGCTTTATAAATGAGAGCCCTGGTGAATTGGTAATTCTCAGTAGACTCTGCGTTTATGAGTTAAGTTTTACTGCAGCCTGAGTTGAGGTCTCCTTTCCCCTCATTTGCTAACTGTAAGCTGTATTCTATTTCCAGGGGGACATTGGGGCTTTTTACAGGAGCTCAGTAAGTACACAAGTACGGGGGTCCTCATATTGCGACACACTTCCGTTCCTACAACAGTGATGTAACCCGAATTTTGGTGCAAGTCGAAACACACCCTAGCCTAAGTCACTTACCTATCCGAATACATTTGCAAAATCATAATCTAGAACATAAATACACAACTAATGCACCGAAAAAGGAAAAGGACATAAATATACTGTACTGTACGCTGTACTGTAGTAACAGAAAAAATGACAAAAAATGAGTGTAAAAAAAATAAAAATTCCTTAACCTTTATTCCTTCTGATCTCTTTACAATGTCTAATTTCACTTCCATCGTGATGGCTTTCCATTTCTTCGAAGCACTGCCATCTGAAGACTCCGACTTTCATTTTGGAGCCATGATAAGTGCCAAAAAATTCGCCAAACAAAGCAACACAAATGGAAACTAGTTTGCCAACTCCCTCACTCATACGCCGCGTTACTGTGTATTCTTCCGCTATGCATAACCAAACTAGTTCACCCACGTAATCTGTAAGTACGACGCTAACGGCGTAAGCCGAAATACTCGCGTCTCAATTGTTTTTATGGGATCGAGCATTGTACACTCTCAACATCGTATGTCGAGACGTTGTAACCCGAGGACCCCCAGTATTGTAATATGACAAACAACAACAGCCCCTCTCAGATATTCACCAGAATGACTAAAAAGAAAAATTCTGACTTGGCTAAAGATCAGTCACTGTGAGACATTGAATAAAAAGATAAATCTATTAAAATAATAGCTGCTAAATTTCTGAATGTGGACAACATAACTGCAGTGTTTCTTCTGGTTGCACCTATAGATGATTGTTACTTTTTTTTTTTTGCTTTCTGTTTCAGTCCATTGAAGGGTGTATGTTTTTGTTTTTTTCTGTTTTAGATTAATGGCAGTGGATTGATGTTAATGAAGCCCCCCCATCTCCTTTCCAAAACCCTGACCCCTCCAAGATAAGAGATCCTGCAGGAGGAGGAGGAGCAGGAGGTGTTTGAGGAGGATGGTCCGAAGGGGAAGCCTAATACTTTGTGGAGCTGCACTCTTTGTGGCTTGGAACGCCTTGCTCTTCCTCTTCCTCTGGGGAAGGCCTACCTTCACCGGCCCTTCAAATGGAGTTGGAGTTGAACCAGGAGGCAACCGAGAATGGGTTGGTGGAGTTGACCTGACCCAGGATGTTGTGCGACTGGCTGAAGAGGTAGAAACAGAGCTGGAAAAGCAGAAGCTTCTTTTGCAGCAAATCCAGGGTCACCGAGCACTGTGGGACAAGCGAAAGCAGATAAAACAAATAAAAAATAGAGATGTGAATCCATTTCCAAAAAGGGATGCTAAATCCGCAATGGTCAATGACCCAAAAATTCCTGAAGTAAAGGACATTGTTATTCCTATTTTAGTCATCGCTTGTGACCGGCCTACAGTTAAGCGATGTCTTGATAAGCTCTTATATTACCGACCTTCCAAAGAGCTGTTTCCCATCATAGTGAGCCAGGACTGTGGCCACAAGGAAACCTCCAAGGCAATTGATTCCTATGGTGATCAAGTGATGCACATTCGCCAACCTGACCTTGGAGACCTTGCAGTGCGACCAGACCATAGAAAGTTCCAAGGCTACTACAAGATTGCCCGACATTATCGCTGGGCACTCAATCAAATCTTCCACACATTTAAATACCAAGCTGCAGTGATTGTTGAGGATGATCTGGAGGTAAGTGACTTTTGCAAGGCTTAACACTAACTTTTTAAAAACTATAGGATGCGGAAACTGAACAGCCTGTATTTGGAGTAATTAAGATGCTGTGCTGTTATGTGTCGGCTTGCTGCCACTGTATAGCATTTCACCCTGAAGTGACTTAACATGTCAGAATTGCAGCTCTGTGCACACCCGTTTCTTGTGACCTAGCCTGTGACGATTGGAGAGGTCTAATTCAATTTATTGAGCATATTTTCACAGCAAAAACACTCCTTATATAGCAGTTGAAGTTTAAAGTGCAAGATGGTTATTTTCAAAAGACATATATAGGCAAGATGCTGCGGAATTAATCCTTCATTTACTTAAAGTGTGCGGAATGTGATTCCATTCCACAGTCTGTTTTATAATCTTGCTTTCATATAATAATATGCATCAGCAAAATAAAATGAACTGCATAAGCAAGCCTAAACTGCCAGAGTTGGCTCCAACATGCAATCCTCGTACCCAGCAAAACAAACGTTTTACTACTTTTGGCATAAATCCCCAGAGCACAACAGTACATGCAGCACCATAGGGATTCCTTTCAGGTTGCAGTGAATTAGTAGTAATTAAAATTTTTAACAAAGTGTAATATTTTATATTTTAATAGGTTCCTTATAAAGGGTGAGTCAGAATTTATGTTAACATTTGAATGGTACAAATAAACAATTTATTCACAAAGCATACTTCATATGTGAAATAAGATTTACTGGAATGGCTCAGCCTTTTCGCCGTCATGTTCAACACCACATGTGGTGCATAAATTGTATACAAAGCAGTACCAACTCGGCCTGTATATACACGTTCAGTATAGCAAATGGCATCTCTGCCTACTCACCTTGTGTTGTACATCCCCTTTTAAATAAAAAAATAATAATTATGTAATTTTAGTAATATTGCCATATTTTAACAAGGGATCAAAAAAGTTAAAAATGTGTTAAAAGAACGCTGTTTTTATTCCTGTGTAATTAAAAGATGTAGTCTTGTCACATTTGTAGCATCAAATGCCTCTGTTTTCGTTCAATCATGGCTGACTTTTTCCAGAATGTGCTGCAGTTAGTGTCTCTTTCATCTTCACACACTTCTCTGTATTTCAACACAGGAAACTTTTATAGCAGCTGCAGGTTCTGTTCTGCTTTTCAGCCCTTTTACATTTGTCCCTTGCTAAGGTAAAGGAGACTTGACATTCCTGGCTCCCTCACAGGCTTACATGGCAGACATTATTATTATTATTATTATTATTATTATTTTAAACTTGCTTTAGTTGCACAAAGGAAAGCCAGGAAGTACACTGCACACGGGCAAAGCTTATATTTTAATTTTAATCATAAAACCAAATAACGGTTGGCAAATTATACACTGATCTGCTGATTATGCGTAATGAGCAAAAACTGTCTTCTTTCCAATCCACGGCCAAAAAACACAAGAGGCTGAAATTCTTGGCAACCAGTAGTCAAATGGGTGGCTCGTGGCAAATTGGCAACCTGTGATGTCAAGCCCAGCATTGAGCTGACAAAATGTAAATAAGAGTTTGAAATGTTAGATTTTGGGTAAAATGTTTAGGTCAATAATTTATCTCCACAGTTGTTAAGATGTTTCCCTTCATACATTTCAAAAAGATTTAATTGCAAAATGTACTGTGTTTTAATATATATGAAGAATATGTTCTTTCTTTGGAGTGGCTGCTTTATATAACCGTACGTTTTTGACAGATTATTTCTTGTGCCAAAGTTGGGCTTTCAATGTTTGTTCTTTTTTTTTTGACAGATCTGAAAAGAAATGACATGATATACATTGCCTTCTTTTGTAAAATGGCTAACTTAGACTTACTTATTACTTTGTTTTGTTTTATGTAATCTTGTCTGGTATTGATACCAGGAACACGGACATGAAAAAGTGCCAGATACTCCATGCCCTAATTTCTTCAGTCAGATACGTTCCAGGCTGCTGTCTGTACCCCTCTGTTTGCCCATTTTCCTTGTCGTGTTTGTGCACATCGTCGTACACATCATCATTTTATGTTTAAGTTCTTGGGAGTTTCCAAAAACATGGAGTGGAGTGATAATAGTCCTGTCATTGCCTCCAGCTGAGAATCTACAGTATACAGTTTTAAAAAATTCTACATGAAAAGATGGTAAGAATTTAGGAACAGTTTTGCTTTTGATATTTCCTCATGGATTGTATCAGCTGAGGTTGTCTCCATCTGCCTCTAATTTTCCGTCAAGAATTAACATTCACCAGTGGAATGAATTGTCTGTAGGTGGAGACTGGTATCATTGGCATCACTTTTTTACATCTAAAGCCGCCTTGTTAATCTGTATTAGTGTTATCGGCATATGACAAGGACAATGGGTTTTCTTTTTCAGCAGTAGATAAAGGCAATCTGATTAAACAAAAAAACACAGACATACACCCCAAATTGTCTGTCTGTCTCTCTGTGTGTGTGTTTGTAAACTCCATAATGTTTGGGACAAAGACACATTTTCCTTGATTTACCCCTCTGTTCTGCACTTTAAAATTACAACTCAAACCATTCAGACGTGATTTAAAGTGCCGACTGCAGACTTTCATTTAAGGGTATTTGTTTGTGTATGTCGATCACACAATGTAGAAAATGGCAACACCTTTTCTATGTGATTTCTCTCCCAGCCCCCCATTTCAGGGCACCGTGTTGTTTGGGACAATTGGCATTACGGGTGTGTGTGTTTTGTGATTCCATTGCTTCATAAGATCCTTCGGCTTGCTTCTACCTTTTGGGGTCTTCAGTTGCCATTGTTCAGCAGCATGAGGGCAAGGGCTGTGCCAGTGAAAGTCAAAGGTAGCCATTATGAGGCTGAAAAACAGAAATAAAACCATTAGAGACATCAGTAAAACCTTAGGATTACCTAATTAACTGCCTGGAATATCTTGAAGAAGAAAGAACACACTGGTGAGCTCAGTAATCACGGAGGGACTGGTAGGCCAAGGAAGACCACCACTGCTGATGACAGAAGAATCCTCACTTCAGTAAAGAATCGGCCCCAAACGCCTGTCCAACACGTCAGAAACTGTCTTCAGGAGCCAGAGCTGGATGTGTCTGAGACGACTATCTGTCTGAGGCCACACTACAAGGCACAAACTACTAGTTGTCCACAAAAACAGGATGGCCAGATTAGAGTTTGTGGAAAAAGAACTTAAAAGAGCCTGCAGAATTCTGTATACAGTTGTTACGGAGAAACGAGAGAAAGATGAACCTGCATCAGAGTGATGGCAAGAGCAACATGTGGAGACGAAGGAACTGCCCAAGATCCAAAGCAGACCACTGAATCTGTGAAACATGGTGGTGGGAGTGTTCTGGCTACCACAGGTACTGGCACACTAATCTTCATGGATGATGGGACTGCAGATGGCAGTGGCACAATGACTTCTGAGGTGTACAGAAACATCTTATCGTATGCTCAGGTTCCAGTAAATCAAGGAGACAACTCTTTGTCCTGAACATTATGGAGGACACAGTATATGTATTTCTATTTTCAGTGTGAATGGTAATTTTTTATTTTTTTTTTTTAATTAAATGAAAACACTTCTGTGGAATAAAAACTTTTAAAAAGAAAACCGCGTTTTCATTTGGATCCATTGGAGTGGACCAAGCCTAAGGTGTAATGTGCGAAGGCTTAACATATAATCGGCTAGTCGCCAAGTCCTAAAATTTAGGTAAATCTAACCATGGGGGACACTTCATGGCATGAACATTTTATTTTATTGTAAAAGACATTAAAGACAGTAGGAAAACAAATGGACAGTCCTGCTGCCTCTGTGTTGATTTAAGAAGGTAAATGGAGTCGGGCGCTGCTAACCACTTGATAAAAAGACAATGGGGACCGGCTGCATAAAACTTTAAACAAACCATTGGCAATGCGGTCTTGCTGTTGAATCTGCAGAGCGGATATGGTTTTCACATGTGGCTTCTGCAAGTTGGATTATTTTTTTTTGTTCAGTAAATAAAAGAAATATTGTTCTGATGATCTGGTCATATTTTTTTTTTTTTGGAGCCATTTGTGATGGACCTCCGATTCCAAAGGGTTCACACACTTTCGCGCAGCTCTACGTATGAGAGCACTGTATTTCATGATCCATCACATACTGCTCAATCAAGATAGCTAAATCCACACGTTGGTAAGGATTATGCTTTTTATCTACCAGCTAAGCAGGATGAAATCCTGGTGCTAACAGACCACTTTGGAGGAGCATCTGATAGATGGCTTGTAGATGTTGATAAGCCAGCAGACTTGCCTGTGGAGCTTCCATAGCTCGATCTTTGATAAAAGGCTGTTGTGCATTATTTTTACTACTCCTTTGATAACTGTAGTGCTTGGCAGTTTTGTTTCTTTCTTCCATCCTTGTTTTTAGAAACCTGAAATTGGCCCCACTTACATTCAGTGATGTTGGATAGATTTTGAGTATATTTAGTTTAAAATTAAAATGAGCGGAAGTCACATGGATTTCAAAAAATGAGTCATGTTTTTAGACTGAGCACCTGGTGTTTGATTGATAGTCTTCAAAGCGATGTCCTCTTTCTGAAACCACAGCATTAAAGCAGGAAATGTTCTGAAAAAGAAATTTGTTTGCAGTGTCATCGCCATATACAGGTAGCTGTGCTTGATTCTATGAGTCTCTTGTGAGACGGCTTTAGGTCTGACTGGATTCGGTGTGGTGTGTAAAATGAAAAATGCAAACACTGATAAGCTGTCTAAGGATTCTACAACCGACTTGTAGAGACTCTTAAAGGCGCTCTTTGTGCCTCTGCCATACAAACCGGGGTCAGTGGGCAGTGTGCCCCTGTCTAGTTCACATGCCACTGTTCACTACCAGTTTATTCACCTTTTCAAACCAGTTCAGCTATTACCTCAAATGTCAACACTTCCTCCTTTCTTTCAGTTTATGGAACAGTGCAGATGAAGCCCAGTAAAAGGCGGGCCTCTGTATAAATACACAGGCAGATTAGTCGTCTTCACCAGAGTGTAACGTCTTTGTTTCTTAAGAACGGCTTATCTAGGACAACTGAGTTTATCTTAATGATGTGCACTCTTGTGTCAGCACAGATTTCAGTATTAAAAACATGGCTACAGATTATGGAGAATTGCCTTGAAAAGTCGAAGCCAGAACACATTTTCTAAAAAAAAAAAAAAAATTTTGTTTCCATCTCACAAAGACTGATTATCAATTAAAATGTGAATATCTTGACAACAGCATAATGTCGCACTACCAAATCTAGCACAGGTTATCACCCAGCTCTTAGTCCAGTTTAGTGCAAAACAGGCCCCTTACACCCTGCTGTCTTAACGGTTCATCAAAAACAGATCACATCTTTTACTCTCTCGTTTAAATTGAATTCTGTTGTAAGGCTCTCTAAGGGCGGGTTATTGCAAGTCTCCTATTCTTCATATAAAAATATGCTTTTAAAAAAGTTTGTGTTCCGACCCCTCCATATTAGAATATATGTCTTTAATTTTTATTTTTATTTGCTTTCCTATAGGTATCCCCAGACTTCTTTGAGTACTTCCGTTCTCTCTTTCCCCTACTGCTTGAAGATAAGTCCCTGTGGTGCATCTCTGCATGGAATGACAATGGCCGTGAACAGATGATTGATCAAAAATCTCCTGAGCTCCTGTACCGGACTGACTTTTTCCCAGGGCTGGGCTGGATGCTGCTGAAAGACCTCTGGGAAGAGTTGGAGCCCAAGTGGCCTGCCTCGTTCTGGGACGACTGGATGAGGCAGCCAGAGCAGCGGAAAGGCCGGGCCTGCGTCCGCCCAGAAGTTTCTCGCACCATGACTTTCGGTCGGAAGGGTGTGAGTCTGGGTCAGTTTTTTGACCAATACCTGCGTTTCATAAAACTCAATGACCAGTTTGTGCCTTTCACTCAGCGCGATCTCGGCTACCTCAAGAAGGAGGCTTACGATCGGACGTTCACCGAGCAAGTGTATGCTGCCCCAGTAGTGACTGTGGAGGAACTGCAGGGAAACCGAGTTTCAAGCTCCGGCCCTGTTCGGATACAGTACTCCACAAGAGACAGTTTTAAAGCTTTTGCCAAAGCCCTTGGGGTCATGGATGATCTCAAGTCTGGGGTTCCTAGAGCTGGTTACATGGGGGTTGTCAGCTTCATGTATCGCAGCAGGAGGGTATACTTAGCGCCACCTCCTGGCTGGACAGGATACGATACAACTTGGAGTTAACCCCTCCGCAGCAGTGGCTCCCCCATTTTTTTTTTTTTTGTCAGCCCCCCTCTTCTACAGTTGTGGTAGCTTCCAATATTACATTGCCTTACTTTTTTACGTTTATTTTGTTCCCTGCCACCCTTTATTGTTACCCATTGTTAAACCTTTAAGCAAACCTGAATGGAGTAAGTTGTATTTTATTTTTTTTTTCTCCCCCCACCTATTAATTGAAAATATCGATACAAGGATGATGCAGGCCATCTGCTATTTATAATGCATGCTGCTTTTTTTTTTTTTTTTATCTAGAAATTTTAGAATTGATCACCTTGAACCACACGTAAGGAAAAAAGTGTTAAATTTGGTAGGCAGCAGCTGAGAGCAGTAAAAGAGCGAAAGAGGAAAAAATGGAAAGACTAATACTTGAACATGAGCGTGTAGGCCGTAGCACACTGGCAGGTAAGAAGGAAATCCAGGCAGCACAAGAGTTGTTGGTTTTTCTTTTTCCTATTTTTAGGAAAAGTATGAATTTGTAACATAAACACATAACTACAAACACTTGAGATGTTTGCTACCGGGGTGTGTATGGATGCATACGTACATTTGTATACATTCACGCGCAGGCTTTGAGTACTAAAAAGCATTTGCTGGAAAGACTGCATATATGATGACGTCCTTGTAACTTCTTGTCAATGCAGATTTTTTTTTTTTTTTTCTTTTTCTAAATTCTTTTTGAATGTTTCAGGTGCAAATTTTAATATATTTAGGTCTTTTTTCTATTTTTCAGATGTTTTCATACACTTTTTTCTGTAAGAATACAATAACTTTTTCACCAAACTGATTGCTTCTGAAAAGCTTGTAGGAGAGAAAACATCCATGGTTTTTCTTCCTGGGAATTCTTCTTTTATATCTTCTGTATACTAGTTGTTGTTTGTTTTTCCCTTCAAATCATTAGAAAGCCAGGGCACACATGATCATGTGCTGTTTGCCCTCTAAACTAAACTACATTAGGACTCTTGCGCCTGTACAGTTCTACTGCTCACGTCGGTTACTTCCAACACCAAGTGAAAAATGAAGCCAAACGTATCCCAGACATTCTGGATCTTTCAGAGATTTTGAAACCAATCGTGTTTCAGCTGTCTGCTCACTGAGCATCTCCTTTCGTAGGGTTTTGGGTGGTGGGGAGGTGGGGGGGTGTTTGGGTTTTGCCCAAGTCTGTCAGTGTGGTCAGTTTTCTTGTCTTTTTTGTGTTACCAGCCTTGATCTACCATTGCCTGCCACAGCATGAGGGCAGTATGATCTTTGGTATCCTTGGTGTCTGTAAGAAACTGTATCCTATCTGAATCGGGCATCTCTTTCAAGTTGTCTGTGCTGCACAGCCATATGTACAGTTGCAGGATTAAACCATTGAATAGTCGTCATTTATGTCAAATATTCATTAGGACAGCTGGGGTGTGTGGTGTGAGTGTTTTTGTTTTGTGTGGGAGTTCCACCGGATTCAGGAAGATACCAGGTCGAACTTTTTTATTCCTCGGCCCCTGCTGTTTTCTGTCCTTGCATGTTACCCTACACCCCCAATATACTGCACACAGCAGACACTGCCAGTTGAAGTGCTAAATTAAAGCCCGTCCATGTTCTGTTGGCCTCACCCCATACTGAACTAGGCTCACAAATGTCTTTGTCAGATCAGATACTCGCTGATAAAATTCTAGAATTGACCATGACTGATCAGAAAGTGATGCCTAATGTTGAAATAACAACAAAATTAGAAATTCCTTTTGATGTTTTACAGCACAGACATGGCAGATGCTTGGCTCAAAGTTCAAGTGTTCCACTTGTTAAGTGCAGCTAGAGTTCGGTCTTTCTCTGATATTGGTTAGGTGATAAATCAATCAAGATGTTTCCCAATATCTCTCTTACTTTGCTTTACTTTGGATCAACACTCAATACAGATTCATTTCTGGATGCAGTTCTGGGTTACCTGCCTCCAAGCTTCCATTGTCAATGTGCCGGACTCCTGGACTGAAACAGACGAGGGTTTGTCACCTTTAGCTGGCTAACAGGCACACGGGTATCACTTTATGCAGTATGCACAGGAAGCCACTCAAGTCCATCATGGTGCTATTACGTACATTAAATAATGTGACAGTCATCATCGAGAAAGATCACTAAGAAGCAGGAAGTTGGGTGGCAGCTTGCAGCAGAGGCACTTTTTTAATTTAATTTAATTTTAGGCCAAAGAGTAAAGCATGAAGAAAGCAAGACTGAAGATATGGCTGGGTAAATGTTTGTACTGACTAAATGAGTGCACTTTTTGTCTACAAAATGTGGTTTATAGTGACGTGTGGGGTTTTTGTTGTGTGATTTTTCTTTTTTTTTTTTCTTTTGGTTTTTATTTACACAAAAATGTTATTGGTAAATGTCCTATTGAATTGACAAAAAGATCTTGGCCTTTAGACCTGGGCATATATGGCAGGCAGATAACAACAGTTTTCTTGTTTACTGTAGAGATCTATTACACAAGTATTTGAAAATGTTCAAATTGATACTATACTCCAACTCCTGTGTGAAAAGCCATGCTGATGTTCCACTTTGCTTGCAGTTTTTGAATAGAAGGTGAGGGGACAAATACCTGATTTAAACCCAAATGTCATTTGTGTTATGTCTGTAAGCAAGAATTAAAAAAAAAAAAATTCAGATATCCTGTAAAAGGAAAATTTTTAAATGTTTTTTTTTTTTTCTTTACATCTAATAAACTTTAAGTTGGGAGCAAATTGCCTTGTCCAAATGGTCAGTAATTACGACATTTTCCCTTTGTGCAAGATGGAAAAAGGCTTTCAGCAAAGGAGCAAACGCTTCTTGTCTGAGATGTTAGACTACTAATTTAAAGTCAAACTCTTTGGTTTACCTCTACGTAAACCATCTGTGTTCTTTAATACAATTATTTTACTCCTATACATGCAAACTTATTCAGGATGGAGTATGGTTTACAAACAAATGCTGAAAATAGCATTTATTTTCAATTTTATCAGCAAATCAAATGAAAGGCTCTTGCTACACCATCTGGCCTTTTATTTGAACATTTTAGAAGTGTTATGGTTTTGGTAATTTCCTCCCTTTCTATGGAGGAGGTCGCACTCAATGTTTATGCATTGTTTGTTTCTATCTTTTTTTTTTTTTCCTTTAAATTAAGGGCTGGGCTGGGGTTTCTCATGTTTACATTCTGTGAAAAGTAGGAAGGGAGACTGAATTGGGCCTATCCTGTCATGCAGACTTTGTATGTAAATAATAATAAAGTTGGGCAATTGCTTAACTGTTTTCATTTGGTATTTGTCACAAGTAGTTCACTTGTTAATATATTCTTGTTTGCCAGTAATATTTATTTAATACATACGATCACATAACATGGTTAACTCGAGGTCTCAAGACGTGAACTGTCCCTGGATAGGACACCATCCCATCATTGGGCCCACTCTATCAAACCTGCACAACCTGAGCAACACCTTGCATAACAAGCCAAAATGTTAACATTCCCACCCAAAAAGAAAAGAAACAAACATAAATACTAAAATGTCAGCATAAAGAAATGCATGTCTAGTGTCTGCTGCTTTACTGTTGCATTTGGAACAGAAGACTCGCATTTCTTTGTGCACTTTTCTTGTTATATCCTTTTTCCAAATGGAGTGACACAGCCCCTTTTATAATACACCTGGATGTGCTTCCTGATGACCTTCCTGCAGCACTTTCTGGTGTGGCGTCCATGGACCCCCACAGGGTTGAGTGGCTCCTAACAGCTCCTATTTTGAATGAAGTATTGAGACTGTGCCTGCCTTCTCTATACAGTACCTGTATTTTCCTTGGAGACCTGGACTTAACTTTTTGTCTCTCATGTAATTCTGTGACACAAGCTTGACAATACTTGTAATAATAAAAAAAAATCACTTAAAGTACAAAAATGTTATGAAAATGATGGATGTTCGCATCTGATGCTGTTCCTCACTTTTTTTTTTGTTCATCACAAAGAAAACTTTGAGAAGCACTATGAAACTCCAACAGTACATTATCCACACACTACATAACAACTACCCACACAGATGCTCCGTGGACTGCTGAATTCGTCTATACCTGTGTGAGGTTGAGCCCACACTCTTGGCGAGTTGGCCTGATTTTTTGGTCTAACAAGGACACAACCTGTTGCAGAGATCCTGAGACTCAGTGAAAGTATAGCTATGGCATTAAGTATTTTTTGCATCATATTTTATCTTCAGTGGCCATTTTTAGTTGAAAAAATGTTTGTTATACTTAAATTTACATTTCACTAAAACAAAATTTGTTAAACATGATGTTGCATGAACATTTTTTGGGCCAACAAAAAGTAGGTTTTTCTGCAAATGTCATTACTTCAGTATTTGTTATCATGGGATTTGATGTTTGTGTATATTGATCTCCACAATGTAAAGGGTGGATGTTGTCCTGGGTGGCTTTTTAATTCAGCAATTGGCGTGATCCATAAGCTTACATTCTTCAATATCCAAATGAAATGGTCTCTCTTTCTGATGTTGCTTCCTATGTTGTCACATCTTTTTTGGTCAATTGGATGAGCCACAGTATATTTATATTAAAATTACACGTGGGCACTCCACAACATGTGCCCAAAAAGCTTTGATAGTGTATGTAATTTTACAATCTCTTACTGTCTCCATTCTTTTTGACATTAAGTTTTTTTAACTTGTCTTACTAATTTAACTAAAAGCACCATTAATTCCTTGGATAACTTAACGGATGCATTAAAGTTTAAATTACTGGTGCAATACAGAAAGAATGCACAAATGTATTTGGGTCATAAATTATTAGTGTATAAGTCAGGGTGCTTTCATTGTGAATTGCCGGAGTATATTAGTTAGTTAAATTGACATAAGGGCCCTGGAAGTTCTTTTGTATAGTGCATCTGGAATGTATTCACAGCACATCACTTTTTCCACATTTTATGTTACAGCCTTATTCCAAAATGGATTAAATTCATTTTTTTCCCTCAGAATTCTACACACAACACCCCATAATGACAACGTGAAAAAAAGTTTACTTGAGGTTTTTGCAAATTTATTTAAAATAAAAAAAGTGAGTAATCACATGTACATAAGTATTCACAGCCTTTGCTCAATACTTTGTTGATGCACCTTTGGCAGCAATTACAGCCTCAGGTCTTTTTGAATATGATGCCACACCTATCCTTGGCCAGTTTCGCCCATTCCTCTTGCAGCACCTCTCAAGCTCCATCAGGTTGGATGGGAAGTGTCAGTGCACAGCCATTTTAAGATCTCTCCAGAGATGTTCAATCGGATTCAAGCCTGGGCTTTGGCTGGGCCACTCAAGAACATTCACAGAGTTGTCCTGAAGCCACTCCTTTGATATCTTGGCTGTGAGCTTAGGGTCGTTGTCCTGCTGAAAGATGAATCGTCACCCCAGTCTGAGGTCAAGAGCCCTCTGGAGCAGGTTTTCATCCAGGATGTCTCTGTACATTGCTGCAGTCATCTTTCCCTTTATCCTGACTAGTCTCCCAGTTTCTGCCACTGAAAAACACCCCCACAGCATGATGCTGCCACCACCATGCTTTACTGTAGGGGTGGTATTGGCCTGGTGATGAGCGACGCCTGGAATTCACACCAAAGAGCTCAATCTTTGTATCATCAGAGAATTTGGTTTGTCATGGTCTGAGAGTACTTTAGGTGCCTTTTGGCAAACTCCAGGTGGGCCGCCATGTGCCTTTTACTAAAGATTGCCTTCCATCTGACCACTCTACCATACAGGCCTGATTGGTGGATTGCTGCAGAGATGGTTGTCCTTCTGGGAGGTTCTCCTCTCTCCACAGAGGACCTCTAGAGCTCTAAAAGAGTGACCATCGGGTTCTTGGTCACCCCCCGATCGCTCAGTTTAGATAGCTGGCCAGCTCTAGGAAGAGTCCTAGTGGTTTTGACCTTCTTCCACTTATGGATGATGGAGGCCACTGTGCTCATTGGGACCGTCAAAGCAGCAGAAATTTTTCTGTAACCTTCCCCAGATTTGTTCCTCGAGACAATCCTGTCTTGGAGGTCTACAGACAATTCCTTTGACTTCATGCTTGGTTTGAACTCTGACATGAACTGTCAACTGTGGGACCTTATATAGACAGGTGTGTGCCTTTCCAAATCAGGTCCAATCAACTGAATTTACCACAGGTGGACTCCAATGAAGCTGCAGATCTCAAGGATGATCAGGGGAAACAGGATGCACATGAGCTCAATTTGGAGCTTCATGGCAAAGGCTGTGAATACTTATGTACATGTGCTTTCTTAGTTTTTTTATTTTTAATAAATTTGCAAAAATCTCAAGTAAATTTTTTTCATGTTGTCATTATGGGGTGTTGTGCGTAGAATTCTGAGGAAAAAAAATGAATGTAATCCATTTTGGAATAAGGCTGTAACATAGCATAATGTGCAAAAAGTGATGCGTTGTGAATACTTTCCAGATGCACTGTACATTAGTTCATATGAGCAGTTTCAAAACAATTCCACTTTCTTTTCCAGGACCGCCCCCTTTCTGCACCTGTTTTCCTGTAGGGCCTTCCAAGTTTGCCCAGTCCTCTCTAATGAATGGCTGGTTAATGCAGCACATGCTGCTACCTACGTCTTCCTGTTCCATCCCAAAGATGTGCACATCTAGCAGCTTTATATTCTGCCAGTTCAGTTTGTAAGTGTAGTTGACCAGCACACCATCCAGAACTAGACCCTCAAGACCCTGAACAGAACTGAGCGGGTTTGAAAATGTCAAGTTTTGCAGTATGTTAACAATCTCAAATTTACTTTTTTAAATATGGGGAAACACCTATGTAGAAGAGCACATGCATTCACAAACTGTTTGAGTAGAGTTAAAATGGTGATGGTGGTAAAAATAAGCAGGCAGCTTTCAAAAACGATTAAGGTAGATACAGAAAAGCACATGAGAGTGGTTTTATTTTTTCCCTTTAATAGCCAGCCATTCATTCACTACCCTCTTTTCATAGTGCAGCTTAACTAAGACCTAGGGTGATGTTCCCTTAAGAAGAACAGACTGATTAAAAGCAGAATAATTCATTTGAGTTAAGTGGTACATGCTCTTCATCGGGACTTGTCCGCTTTCCACTGCAGGCTGAGGCCTCATCTGTTTGATGGTCAGTTGCCATTTAGTCACAAGGTGTAAAACAGGCTTTGCACAAAATGGCTTTTCTGTACAGCCGGTGTGTGTTGCTCAGTTACGGAGTGTAACTAGAAGTCATCACACAAGTTAAAACACTGGATGAAAAATATAACTGCAAGGCGAACCCTGGCATTAAATGGGTGTGGACCAACAGCCAGCCGTCCACACTTGGGCAGCCATGGAGGGCCATGTTGGCTGCAGCTTTTTGTTCCAGTCCAGTTTGTTAATTGGGTTGGGATTTCCACATTTTAATTCCATATAAAACCCACTATTGTTCATACAGTAAAGAAAAATAAAAATGATATTGTGTAGGAGGGGGATAAAGACTAAGTCCTCTAGTTTTAACTAATAAATGTTCAGTACTTAGCAACTCAAGACCAAAAATAAACTGGCGGTACTTAAACATTTCAATGCCCAGGTTGGTATGCCAGGAAGAAAGACTGAGGCCCCCTGAATCAGAATATTGAACTAAATGTACACATACGACAGGGGGACTGTGCCAAGGCTCAAAATCTGAATTCCTATGAGCTTGAACACAACAATGGGTCAGTTGATGTGCATTTTCAATAATTGGCTGCCCACTAGAGAACGAGGCTTGTAGCACTCTAGCTACCATTACTATTGTAACATTTTTAATTGTCAATGTGTGTCTGTTTAAAAAAAAAAATACTGCAACTGTTCAACAAGTAGATAACATCCATAAAAAAAAGCCAGGCCCGATTAATGATCGTGTTTTCTCAAAAGAGATTAAAGTCAGAGGTAAACAAATACTTTCCTGATGTTTACCAACGTGTCTCCTCTCAGTTAAGAGTGGAGTTTTAACTGTGAAGCCGATTACAGAAGCCGAGTGTTGCTAGACATTTTAAAGAGATGAGTGGCGTGCGACTTGAAACGCGCATATTCGTTGCTTGGCTGGAAGTTCCCTACGAAACACCTAGGATGACCAATTTGGTTTCATTTTGAAGCCAGTTGTGGCTGCATTAAAGGGCACCTCTTCTTTACTAAAGACTTTAGATGAGAGCCCTTTTTATTTATATTTTATTGAAGAAGAACTGAGTGGGATTACATTTTTTTAATTAAAAAAATAACTTGCCACATCTGAATCAATGCATTGCTGGGCTTTTTAACCACATCCTGTTCGTGGTTTCTAAAACAAGGGCAGGGATTTGATTTTTTTTTATTTCTTTCTTTCTAACATGTTTTCATTTCCTGTCTTGACTTTTTATTCTTTCACAAATTCTGTGTGTTGACACAGCTTTAAAATCTGCTTCCTTTTTCGCACAGTATGAAGTAAAAAAAAAATCCCTAAACAGTTGTTTTCTTCTTTCCACTGCATGATGGGCTTCTATTAAAGAAACTCTGTTCCATTAACCTTTTCCACTCACTTGGGTGGGAGGAGGGGGGCGCTGAAGCCATGATCCTCAGTTTAACCCTTCTTTGGTAATAATGGAGTCACAAATGTTGGAAGCCACAAGGCTTCCAGTTGTCATATTGCTGCAGTCTGTTTTTCAGAACTAATCCTAAGCTATTGTGAGCGCTAGTCCCGCCGGAGGAGACCCCCCTCGCCACTCTGGCTAACGGATGTGATTTTACTTGTTTTGTGTCCTTTAATGCGGCATGCACCACATGTTTCTGGTTGGCCCATAAATATTTCAGGCCAGCTAAACACACACAGACCTACAGGCAGTGGGATAAAGTAAGCCATGGAAGCCCTGAGGAGGAAACGCCTGTAACACGAATCCACACGTTTGAATTGTGATAACCTTCAGGCTGACCGAGTCGCACTCACTGGGCTAGCCCAGGCTAAATAAACTCTTCAATGAAAAGCAGCTTGTTGGGTGTGCAGGGACTCTGGCTGAACAAGTCCAAGACTTCCTAGCAGTCAGACATTCAGAATTTCCTTAAACGTTTTTGCTGAACACAGTCTTCCCAGCTTCTCCAACTTTAACATGATGGTGCCAAAGGAATAGTTTAGGCATTATGAATTTCGGATGGTCGGAAATAAAACTCCCACAAGTCTCGTAGTTCTACAGATAGATCAATCTCATAAAAAGCTGACTTCCCACAATAATGAGAGAATACTTGATTGAGTTCTTGATTAAAACTTGGACGCACAAAAACTAAACCACCTTTTGGTGGTCTGGCTGTGCCACTTCTGGGTTTTTAGCAGCTCCTTCACTCCACATGTCTCACTCAAGAGATTCATTGCTGTTTAAGCATGTTGTCCAGGTCCTCTGCCACCTGCTGAATTTGTACCAGTTCATTCTTCAGAGCAGAAATCTACGGGAAAAAATAAAAAGGAATAAAATTACACTTGGAGCAAAGTATGATTGTCATGACAGTCATTTGATTTACCGTTTTCCTGCTTTATTCTTACAGTCGCGTGCAATTGTCTGAGACTTCCAAAATTCTGTTTCAGCTTCCTTCATTGAACAATTGGGGCAGTGGGTGTGATACGTGTGCAAATAAGTCCACAGTCCAAGTAACTTCATGTTAAAAGTTTCAGCAAAATTTAAACCAAAAAAACTTGACATAAAAATAAAGAGAAAAACTGATATTACAGAAAAGGAAAAGTTTCAGTTTATGGCTTAGCTATCTTGTTACCTTTCTTTAAGCAGCTATCCCATACTTACAGAACATACGTCAGGTGTATGGTCAGAAAACTGTCTGTCATTGTTGTATTCAAAACCAAATGTAACAGTCCGGGCTCCTAGTAGAGAGACTACGTCACAGACTATCATTCTGCCACTACAGATACACACTTAGGTCCATAATTTTTTGGACAGTGATACAGTTTTCATAATTCAGTGATTTTGTGTCAATCACATCTTGATTGCTTCATTTCAGTTTTAATTTAAAGGCATTTAATAAAAACGTTGTATGAGCCATTTAGAAAAGACAGCCATTTTGAAGAAGAGGGTTCTGGTACTGGAGTGGCCTCCCTGCAGTGCTGACGTGTCCTCAATCGAGAATGTGTGGAGAATTTTTAAACGGAAAACGTGACAATGATGACCCCGTACTGCTGCACACCTTAAGACGCGTTTGCTGGAAGACTGGGACATAATAACACCTGAAATGCTGCATCGCTTGGTATCCTCAGTGCTAAAACTAAAACATCTTTCAAGTGTTGTGAGAAGGATTGGCGACATTACAAAGTGGTGAATGCTTTACTATCAAAACTTTTTTTGGAATTTGTTGCAGGCCTGAAATGCACAAATGGATGTATATTAATAACTGAAATGAAACTGACCACATAAAACATGAAATATCTTGGGTTCATACAGTCTGCAATGAAATGAAAGCAAATTTAAGAATCAGTCTGCAATGAAATGAAAGCAAATTTAAGAATCACTGCATTTTTTTTTTGGGGTTGTACAAGCTGAATTCCAACTTCAAGGTCCATCAGTGTCTGATTGCACCATCAATCACATTTTGAGTGAAAGTGGACTCAATGAAACAAAGAAAAACAAAATATCCAGACTGGAATTTGCTCAAATGCATACTGACAAGCCGTGATGCTTCTGGGAGAATCTCCTTTGGACAGATGACACAAAACAGGGGCTTTGTCCACACATGAAAACAAAAGAACACCATACTTACTGCGACACATGGTGGAGGCTCGGGTATGTTTTGGGGCTGCTTTGCATTCTTCTTGGCACAGGGTGCCTTGAGGCTGTGCAGGGAACAATGACATCTCAAGACTGTGAAGACATTCTGAAGCGAAACGTACTGCCCAGTGTCAGAAGGCTCTGTCTCAGTTGCAGGTCCTGGATCCTCGAATAGGATAATGACCCAAAACACAAAGCTAAAAGCACCCAAGAATGGCTAAGTACAAAATATCGGACTATTCTGAAGTGGCCTTCTGTGAGCCCTGATTTGATTCGGAAAGAACTGAAACATGCAGTCTGGAGAAGACCCCCTTCAAAACATTTGCTCAGGCCAAGTGGGCCAAACTACCTGTTGACAGGTAGAGACGTCTCATTTAGAGCTCCAGGAATTGCTTGTTTGCAGTGATGGCCTCTAAAGTTTGTACTACAAAATATTAGGGTAAGTGTCCCATCATTTTTGTCTGGGCTATTTTCATTTGTTTTTTATTTGAAATATTCTGTTGAATCAAAATACTAAAGCAAACTGTGATTTTTGTTAAATGCGAAATAAACGATGGATGCCAGTTACTTTTGTCAGTTTCAAGCTATTTCGGGGACAAATTTTGGTTGTTCTTTTTTGTGCAGGGGTACAAACATATTTGTCCACATCTGCATTTTATTTATATAGCAGTATCAGTAAGGTAGGGTGGCTGATCCCCAACCTGGAGTTTTACATTTCTGAGGAATAAACTCAACAAAATGGACTGAGATAATAATAACCTCCTCAACCCTTCCTTTCTTTGTTTGTTCCCCAAAAGATATTTTAATAAAAGCAGCTCTTTTGGTGATCACACACACATGAAAATGGCCCCACTTCAGCTCATTAGCTGTTCCCTCCCTTGTTATTTGCTGTTCACAGCCTTCAATTGCCTTCAATAGACGAAATAACACTGAACAGCTTAAAATTCTAACAAACAAGGAAATTAAAATGAAGAAAAATAAGGCAGAAAAATGAAACACTTCTAGGCACCAAAAGCCATGGCAGCCACAAGCACTTTTCTAAATTTTAAAGAGAGCTGAGATAGCAGACTGAGTGCTAGACTGGGCCGTCAGGTTCAACAGAACAGAAATGAAGACATAGATGAGAACACTGGCCGAAGCCTCACACCATGCGTACGCACATTTCTGTTTGGTGTTGTAAACGGGTGGCACCCAGCGACAAAGCAGCGCTACTGTTTCTGTGGTCTTTCTTTTTTAGATTTACATCCATGACACAGGCTTTACCAAATACACTGACATTAACTGCATATTGTTTACAAATTTAAAGCACATGACTGTAATCAATCTGTGACAATATAAAGGTACATGGAATGGCCAAACCGTTCCAACTAACATGGCTGCTTTAGCATTGTTAGAAGACATCGTAAATGGAACAATTAGAGGGGAGCATGTATTTAGAGATCATACCGATTTCTTGTCCCATGATGATGATTGGCTTCTGAGTTGATTTCGATTTCCAACAGCTATCCTCCTGGAGTTGTGTGCTGAACTGGCTCCAACTTTACAAAGGCAGACTTTGAGGAATTGTGCTGTACCTGCTCCTTTGTAAGTTCTGTCCACGCTTGGGTTTTTAGCCACATAACCTTTTCAACGTAAACTGGCTGACCAATCGGGTATTTCTCAGTCATTACTGAGTCGTGCCCTGCCAGCTGTATGGGATAGTATTATCTGCTTGTCATCAGGATATATAAGATTTCCTTACACTATGGTTGACTGGGCAAAAATTAAAGCACAATTCGCAGTAACCTCTGGTTTAAAAACGTATGCACATTCCTATAAAGGCGCCTTCAGAGGATGAATTTGTTTATGTAAATAGAAAGCATTTCCACTCTTAATAAGCTGCTCTGTAGTGCACAGAAAGTGTGTCGCAGTGTGCAAACATGTAGCGTGCTGCACAATGCGTCACACAATCGTGGCTTGTCCGCACTTGAAAACATGCAATATAATGAAACTGACCCTGACCCACCAAATGATTAGTGTTACAAATTTATTTGAATGTAATTAGCAGAATGTAAAAACAAGTAATCAGATGCTGCATTTATTTTTTAAACAATTCATTTAATTTGTGGTCAATACCACATAGTACAGAATTTCTTAATTCCTTTCTCCAAATATCTTACAGCATCCACTATTGCATTTTGTTACTCCAGAACAGCATCCGTCAGCACACAGCAAGATGGTTGCCCGATGCAGAGGTGTGTTTGCCAGCAACTAGTGCCTGAAAATGTGCTGGGCACAGCAGCACCTTCATTGCATGGATTTGTGTCCCAGGCATGGGGGCTACATTTTGTAATATTGTCTCAAACAGAGTAAATAGTAATACATCTGCTGCCTGCTTCTCTGCCTTATTAAACATGCAAATTATTTACACTTGATTTACATTTCATTTTTCAATGAATGCCTCTGCCACACTGTATCACTCCACCAATTTCCTATTCTTGCTTATAATACTGCTTAAGCCTCCAAATGGTAAGTTTTTCCTTGCCTCCACTTTGCATTCGCTGAAATTCTTTTTTTTTCCCCACATATGCTTTTGCCATTGCCTTTTAACAAAACATTGAACAGAAGGGGCTATTTATATTGATTTGCATATTCAAATAAGGTGAAATTCTGGGAGGATTTGGGGTTGGGGCTGTAGGGACATGCGTGTGCATTAAAATTCAAATTGATTGGGATTTATAAAGGGAAAGCGTGTAGGATTTTGCTTATGCACAGTTTTATGCATCTGAATTTTTTTGTCTGTACACACATTTCTAGTTAAGTCCATATGCCATATTTTAGTTGAATTCTATGAAAAGCTTTATACATGAGGCCCCAGGTCCTGGAGTGGGACTATCCAAAGAGCACACCTCCTTAATTCAGACAGGACAATAGACCATCACATGGCAGGCTCACTCATATTGGGTCAATTTGCAGTCCTCACTCATTTTGGGATGTGGGAACAAAACCATACTACCTGGAGAAAAACCCCATGTAGACCTGACACTACCAGGACTGGGACTTGAACCCAGGGCTCTGGAGCTGGGGGCCAGCATTGATAACTGCTCTTTTTCAAATAATCGCCAGCCACAACCTGAATTGACAAGTTAGATATTAACTGCCTATTTGTAAAAGAGCTGTTCATTAAACAAATAATCTTTGTATCTGCGTATAGCTCATGGATAACATTTACGATTTCATAACTTTGAATCTCACATGTACGGCATAAAGCTAAGAAATCTGGGGAAATTAATGCAGCGAATAAGTGGATAGTAATAAAAACACAGCAGAAAATGGACATCCTATAGACAGATTACAGATTTTATGGCTGATACAGATGTGTGAATTTATAACCATATTACTGCAGTCATATTTGTACTACTTTTCATGCTACATACTTTTGATATTTTTGGTATTTATTAATTATTGACAGTTTGTAGACATGGTCAAGCATATTATTTGATCTACAGCAACCTCAAAAGCAAATGTTAAGGTAAAAGTTCCTGATATAGGAAAGCAAACAAAACTAATGCCCAATGGAGACAGAGTGTTTATTCAAAATATTGTATATAAGGAAGAATGTTGTGCTTTAAACATGTTAGTTAATTCAACAAGGAATTATGTAAGCATGCAAGTACCTGTATATACACAACAAGCATTTAGGCACATAAGTTAAATGTATATATAAAAGCGTGTGGGTGTACAAGTTTTTATCCATTTTCTCATCCTTCTTTTGTGCTTATAACCATAAGTGCTGTGACCCCCCTCCAGTCAGGTTTACTCTTGCTAGATAATGAAATAGAAAGCACAGCATCTCAAAGTATGACTCTGAAATCATAAGATACAATAATCATATGGAAAACCCAGACTAGGAATAAACCTTAATCTTGACAGCGAATGAGTACTCAACATGAAACATTAACAATGGAGCTGTGGTTATGGATGGGTAAATCCTAGGAAGTATGAGATTTATTTTTGAGAATGATCAGGAGTTGGAGGAATCAAGTGGGGCTAAGCAAACACTAGGAAGTAGAGGAAGGCAAATAAAACCAAAAGGGGAAAAACAATAAAAAAACAGGAAAATACCAAAACTAAATGACTAAAGGGAACCTAAACTTTCATGAGCAATTTTCCTTGGGTAAGAAAGATAATTTTTAAAAGTTGTTTCTTAAAATTTGCAGGCACATTAACTGCATTCTGAGGGAGTGTCAGTTACGGCACTACGGCCATGTGGCACGTTTCCCCGAGGGTGATAGGGCTCGTAAGATCCTCATTGTTGGTGACCCGAGTGGCTGGACCAGGCCAAGGGGTCGTAACACCTGGCTGTGGCAGATAGAGGGTCATTTTCAGAGGGTGGGACTGGACTGCGTGTCTGCCTGGGAGGTTGCCAACCGGGATCCTGAGTTGTTTCGTCATGTAGTGGGTACGGCAATGCACTGTACCAGTGCATGCTCCCCAACTTGACTTGACTTGACTTGTTTCTTAAAACCATGAGGGTGCTGGTGTCTATTCCTGCTGCAGTCTTCCTAGGCACAAGACATGAACCAACCCTGGGTGGGCTGCAGTTCATCATACACTCATAAAAATAACACCATTAAAAGGTGCTTTACTGGGTTGTGTGGTTCCTTGTAAAACCATTGCTTGACAAAGAACCATTTCATTCTGGGAAAAATTTCCCTGTACAGTACACCCCCAAAATTCACGGGGGTTATGTTCCTAGAGCATCCGCGAATTGTTAAAAACCTCAAATTTTGGATGTATTTAAAAAAAATGCCTATTTTCATAGTGTAAACCCTGAATATGCCCCCAAAACACTTCAAGTTAATTTCAAACTCATCTTAATACATTACCTAAAAATAAAGAATGTAAAGGTACTGTATACTGTACTGTTATGTCTCTCCTGCAGTGCTAGAATGTAAAATACCGATGTTACCGCTATATGTACTGTAATTCATGCAAGCGCATTTTCATTGCCAGAAGCCTTACACGTTGCAGCTCTTTTTGGCGGCATCTGGGGGCTTTAACCCTTAAAATGCCACATATGTGGGGTTAATGCATCCCTGGACGGCAAATATTTTTTTTGCTGCACTTTAAGTAAACGTCACAATTAACAAAGAAAAAGTGAAATTTTAATGGAACACTTTTTTCATGCAAAGAGAATCACAATTACTGCAACACGATCATTTTACACACTGCTAATGAACTGTAAAAACTATTTTAAAAACTACTGAAACAATATGTACAAAGTGCAACGCTTGGGGGACAGAATTGCACAGAAACAAAGGAGATTGACTAAAGTTCCTGTCTGTACAAACACTTTACACAAACATGTCTCTTTCAGAAGTAAAACGAGCTCAGTATGCAGTTAGTTATCGATTAAACAATAGACAAACATCATAGGGGAGCACAACGATGTCTGGGGGAGGAGAGAAAAACAAAGCAATCAGCCAAAAAGGACAGGTGCTGTTCAGGCTTTTAAGTAAGTGTAGCCTGGTGCGAGAAGACTGATTTATTTATTTTTATGGTGGAGATTTCAGGGACGCATTCAGCCTTGACTCGACCCATGCGCACTCACAAACAGAGACAAAAACAAAGCAAAGCGGTAATCAAATAGCAAACAAAGAATGTAATGAAAACAAATGAAATAAGAAAACAATGATACCACCCCTGTTCCCCTTATGGCAATTACACATTAAATACAACAAAGCACAAACAAAACACACACAGTAAATCATGAAAAAGTTCATGAAAAATGGCAACAAATGAAAAGAGGTAGTCCAGAAATCCGCACATTGAATGGGAATGTACAGACAGTACTACCGGTAGATCCTGAAATGGTGAAGACGGGTTCAGGAGCGCTCCTTTCTTTGCCGGATGGCCATGAATCCACTTACAGTCCTCATGTACACAGGCAGACAATACAGACGCACGAAACGATCCAGGACAAAATTAATAAGTGCAGGTAACCCAATAGAAGGCAGACAGACAGACAGGAACTTGAAACACAAATTACAAAAACTTTTTTTTTGTGCTTTTGGTCACTGGCCCCCTTTTCAAAAGCCACGCTGACATCCTTTGACCTCAACAGCCTCAACACCCTCAGCAGAAGACCAATCAGAGCCACTGCAGAGACTGCTGGGAGTTGCAGTTTCAAATTCTATTGGCTACTTTCACCATCCTAAGTCGTGGTTTTCTGTACAGCTGCATCCTGTTCTGTCTACAGTACAATATTGCCATAAAAAAGCCATAAAAATTGCAGAGGATATTTGTGGTTTCTGCTAACAATTATTAGTTAGGTTCTAAGAAAAAATCCGCGAATGACTGAGGCTGCGAACTCTGAAACGCGACTTTGCGGGGGTCTACTGTATATGAAATTGGTTGTTTGTTTTTACTTTTTTGTATACGAAGTATAGGTAAAGTATTGTAATCGTCCAAAAATTCAACCTTGAGATTTGATGAATCTAAATGCTTTAGAACTCCCAGAGTCCGAAAATACCATTTCTGGAATTGAATCTGTGCGTGTGTGTGTGTATAAACAGGATAACTGGAGTATGCTTTCACTTACGTCAACCAAATTTTGTATACAAGTATTAGGTACAAAACATAGATTTCTTTTGAGCTATTTTCGCTAACTGGAAGTGGCACTTTTTTATTCATGCACCTGCTTAGTTCGATTTACTGAACTTTACTTTTATAATAATTGTTCAATATATTATTAATTAAATTTGATTTGTTGTTGATGGTTCTTTAATTTACAAAATATAAAAATATAACCATTGTCTTTGGGTTTACTCCTCAAATATCCATCCCCATATATGAGTATACTGTACAATAAAGTCTACGGGAGAGCACTCCCAATTTTTTAAAAAGGTTCCTAATATGGAAAAAAAAAAGAAATCTTTAATGTATAGGAAGCTGCTTAACAGGATACTGGCAGATCAAGATAAGCTGACCTGTTATTGTATCTATTAAATGTCCTATCATTTGTTCATGACCATTTCTGGAACCTGTAATGATTCTGAATAAATAAAGGTACCTTCTTGATCCTTCAGGTAAGATGGTACACATGTGGCATTGCTCGGAAGAAGTACTTTTGGTTCCAGTTGGCACTTTTATTTTTAAGATCGCAGGGCACATACACTTGGCCATTTTTGAGTTGCTAGTTAACTTAACTGGCAGAAGCTTGGTGTCCCAGACAAACAAATTTTACTGCATTAAGTAGTTAAGATGAATAAACCATCTTTACACAGTATGGTGGAAAACTTCATTCTAATGCAATATTATTAAAAATTGTATGTGTGGGCGGACGGACAGGCAGGCAGGCAGACAGGCAGACAGGCAGACAGACAGGCAGAAAGAAAGAGTCGGTCAGTGTTTTTTTGTTCCTGGAGCATGCTTTAGTTAAGGATGGGAAGTTACCCTAAGGGCTCGTTTATACTTCACGCTCAGAACACATACGCACCTGCATCATGGCTGCCACACATTCCCAGCGTTCATTTGACACATCCTCTGAGCATGTCCTCAGAAATTAATGTGACACTTGCGCGAGTTGCAGTACCAGCAAAAAGTCGGGGGACACAGTGTGATAAAAGTTGGGAGTCTGACGTCAGAGTCTCTGTTTACATGTGACAGAAAGTCTCTTTGAGGATCCTACGTGATCGATGTGCGGGCTTCGATGTTTGATGAATGGTTCGATGTGGTGAAGCAAAATGCTGACATGCAGATGCATTCGTGGTGCTTTTATATTCAAGCGTCGATATTCCTGATTGTAATGACACGATACATTTTAAAAGTGTCACATACCATCTTTTGTGCTGTCTTTTTTATCTGGGGTTTCCTTCCGACCTGACAGCAGCATTGCCACACAGAACACATTAAATGTATGATATTTCAACTCTCTGCACATTTAGAATCTTTATATTTATACTTGGTATCACTTTCATGATGAAATGCATTAAAGTATGTATGTTACATTTTACAGATAAATCGTTAATTTCGTTTAAATAATGAATACCGTCAATATAATTACACACATGGGGGTGACACAGCGGCGGAGTGTTAGTGCTACTGTCTCGCATGGAGTCACGTCGCTGATATTCCCTGCCTGGAGTGTACATGTTTTCGTGCTGGGTTTCCACAGTGTGCTCCGGTTTCCATCCCAAGATATGCAGATTTGGTGACACTAACATGATGCCAGGGTGTATGTGTGTGCTTGTATTCACCTTACGATGAGCTGATGCTCCGTCCAGGGATTGTTTTTGCCTTATGCCCAATGCTAGCTGGAATGGACACATCCCTGGATTAATGGATTTAATCATTAAACATCCTTTTCAGAGATATTGCGGTAAGGTGTCATCGGAATTTCATGGGTGTTCCAGGCAATTCAAAACACAGAGAAGCCAAACCTGTTCTCACCATGATAATATCTCACACACAATCCTGGTGGATTCTTCCAGATTTACGTAAAGTACTCGTGCAAGTATAAACAGTAAAAATGCTTGCGTAGCAGGAGCGTCCACTGCAGCATGTGTCACGTGAAGTATAAACCCGGCCTAAATAGTCTGTGTTTCCTGGCCTTCGCTACTCCTTAATGAAAGGACAAAGCAGTTCTGTAGGATACACGGCCACAGGGGGCCGGAGCCTATCCCTTAAGGCAGGGGATAACACAGCTTTGTCCTAGAGGTCCACTGTGGCTACAGGTTTTTCTTCAAACCCAGTTTGCTAATTATAAGCCAATTCTTGCCAATAATAGAGCACTTGTTATTTAATCCTTAATTTTATATGTAGATTTTTATTTTCTAACAATATCATCCAAATAATTTATGGCCCATGGCCAGATTTACAATTCTCAGCTGCTCACTGTTTTCTCTTTCATTTCTTTCCAAACATTTTGTAAAAAAAACCAGACATGTCATGACAAACAGACACAGGTGTCAATGAGGTCAAGTTGATGGTGAATTGCTCATTTCTTTGTCATGTGCATCTCATTGTTAAATGACAGCTGCTTAAGAACACATGAAGCCAATAAAAACAAGGAATGCAGCTGTTTAATACTGAAGGAAACAAAGAGGGGTTTGGAATTGTAAAGGAAAGTTACCCAAAATAAAGCACAGTAAGTAAGTAAATGGCTTTTAATTTAGAAACAAAAATGGAACAAAAACCTACATCCTGCTTTGAACTTGAGCACCCATAGCTTAACAATTACTGGATTGAAGGCCGGGCCATCAAAGGTTACACTCACAAATATTTCAACTGGCCACTTAAACTGTCCTTCTTTTCTTTGTGATTTTGGTTGGGGATGTTGGACCAAGTGCCAAAAGAAGATCCAACTGGACATGAGAACAAAATGCACAATTCCAAAAAGACAGTGACTGGGAAGGAGTTCAATTAACCACTACACCACTAACTGTATATGACTGCATGTGTAATTGTCAAACGTGAACACAGTTTTATTAGCGACTTGTAATTTGAACAGCTTCATTATGAATGTTGGAACATTGTGAAAATAACTGCATAGACAGAGTGATAATGAGGCCTAAAGACAGACAGATATGAAAGCTGCTATAAAAGGTAGAGAGAACTATCAGATCTCATTATATTTCACATCACCCTTTGAATTGTTGAAATATTGGACAAAAATAGTAGGATTCAGCAAATTAATATTTAACACTCTGTGCATGCAGTACTAAAGCTTAATGATTGAAGGTCTCAAAAGCATTGTCACTTCTATCAGGAGATACAATTAAATAATGAAAAAATGTCACAACATGAATAAATGTACTAAATCTTACTCTGTGGGCCCAACACTTTCCACCTGTTCCCAATTTTGCGTCCATAATTGGACTCTGAATGTGTTTAATCCCAGTTCTCTATATAAGTGCATATGTGCATGTCTTTTTATTTTTCCAGTCATTGCTCTAACCTTTGGTCTTTTTATAGCGTGTCAACAAGTTCAGTTCTTGCAGTGGATTATGATGCCTCATACATACATTTTCTTTGTTTACAGTGACTTATCTCCATGGCTTTGCCAGGCTGCTCACTACATTTCTCCCAGTCTGTGCAATGGGCTCCTCTGCCAAATGTATTATTACTTCTGCAGCCTGAGAACAGTTTCACATAGGCCTCCCACACCGTCCCCTGACAGGCGCTTAACCTCAGCCTCCTCACATATGCCACTGTATGCCAGCAGCCTTTGTGCATATACTGTCATCAATATTTTGCTAGGGCAATGCCACCCACCTCTCTGCCCCACTTGTAAAAATAAAATCTTTAGCTATTGACATTAACTCGGGAAGAAAGAAAAAAAAATTATAAATTGACTGCTTGAATGTTTTCATTCGAAACGTAATGGCACTTTTTATGAAATCTAAAGCAAATAGTAAAGTACTGTTTAAGTCTGAAGATATTTTAGACCTTTTTTTTTTCTTCTAACCTGACTGAAGTGGCACACTCAGGGTAACCCAGTGAAGTGACCTTTAAAGTGATTATAATGGCATGCAGGAGTGTGGGAGAGAAGAGTGAAGGTGACACCGTTAAGCAGCACCCGGCTCACATGACATGGTTATCTTTTCATGAGTATTATGTTTATAGTGTGGGCACAGATAACAGGTGACTTCTAAATTCCTAGAACCTGTGGGTGGAATTTTAGAGGAAAATAGCAACAAATGGATTCTAAACCAGATCAAGAACTAATGTATTTATTATTAACATTTTAAGTGCAGGTCTGTATTCTGGAAGCACATGTAATACACCTTAAAAATAATTTTGTTAGTGTGTTCATTCGTGGCTGTATGGCCCTATAAAAGCTTTCTTTAATGCCGTATAAACTATATTTGCTTGAAGTGAAACACAAGAGGAGATTGGATAAAACAAAATAAAACACAGCTTCTACTAGTGCAGTAAAAAGAGATTGAATAAAAGTCCCCGAACCCATATGCCAAGTCGACAAAAAGATTACAAACAAAGCCGTGATTATCAAAAGATGTTAAACTGATGTTCACACGAGGAAATGCATACCAGGAAGAGATGAAACCAAAGTATTTCTGCCAGCTTCACTCGTCATGTTTCTGGAAGCATGCTGGGCTGTAGATTAATTATACATTACTTTACTAGAAGCTAAATATGGAAACGCTTCATAGCCTTGTTAGATGTGATTCCAACATTGTGAAGGGTTGCAGCGAACACTGGGTTAGTGAGTAGTGACCAAGACATTTCAATAATGAAGTGATACGGTGAGGCAAAGGCCCCTTCACACTGCTTCACACCAGCTGGCTGTGAGTGGATTAACAGATCAGTAAGTGCGTACACGGCAGAAGTGTGCAGCCACCTTTCATAGGAATGTACAGAAGACTTTTTTTGCACATTTGTTACTATCTATAAAGACATTTTTCTAAACAAGTATACGTATGAAGTGCACTAATGAGCACAGTCTTCATGTGCTGTTATTCTAAAAGAACCAAATATTTTAAAACATTTTAAATACATCATTCTGTTCACAGAATAATAATAATAATAGAATCAAATAAAAAAACAACAGAAAAGGGTCGATGCTTCAACAGGACACACCACACCAAAAGTGAGAGCCAACACCACCAGAGGCTTTTTATCATTTATTTTACCATCTGTTTGAATTATTGTTTTTTTAAGGTTAAATTTTCTATACTAAGCCTCACTTTAAACAATAATTTTAAACATCCTTATGATGATGAAGTTCTATAAAATCTGTTTCTGACTTAGATATACTGTATATTAAAGTGAAGATCAGTAACTGAAGAGCCACACTTTGTCATTGAAAATGACAGTTCATATAGGATGAATACAATAGTACAATACTTTCACAATGTATTTTGCCATGTTGCTACATTTGAATAAATGACAGTGGATAGCAATGCCACCTCATTAAGAAGAAGCTGAGATGCTTTGTATGAATTTGCACACCACTGTGTTCAGATGGGTTTTGATCACATAATGGGAATAGCTCATGGCTCCCCAGGGGCCTCATGTATAACGGCGTGTGTAGAACTCACACTATAACATGGCGTAAGCACAAAAGCCGAAATGTGCTTACGCACAGAAAAATCCAGATGCAGGGATTTGTGTGTACTCCATCTTCCACGTTCTTCCGCTACATAAATCCCGATCAGCGTGAAAAGTAACGCTTGTGCACGCGCTTTATGTAACGCCCCAAATCCTCCCAGAATTACGCCTATTTGAATATGCAAATCAATATAAATCGCCCTTAAGCACAGCCTTCTGTGAAAAGACAATGGGAAAAGCACGGGGGAAAATATAAGAATTTCAGCGAATAGCAAGTGGAGGCAAAGGAAAAACATACTATTTGTTCAAATAAACCGTGTCATAAACAACAAAAGGAAGTTGATCGAGTGACATATCGTGTTGGAGAAACTTGAAAGCTCACGTTCACAAAATCGCACAGTGCCGGAAATAAAAAAGAAGTCACATATCAAAGTCACCGTGAAAAGGCGATTGTCTGAGTGTCATATGAAAGCTTATTAGGGTACAGAGAAAAAAATAGGCACACAGTGGGGAAAAAGCACCAAATGTCAACTTCAATCTCGAAATTTCCACTTTAATCACGTAGTTTATTTTGTCATTAAAGTAGAACATCATAAACTTCATCTTAAAATCGTTTAATTAACCAGTTTCTCAAATCACATCATAATTAAAGTAGCACGTTAAATGCTTTGTTTTGTATGTGATCTTCTATGTGCTCTGTGTGTGTGAATCACTACTTGATTCTTAAACCGGCTCTCTTCCTCCAACTGGACACAGAGTCCATTACATTCGTGATATTACAGCTCTCTAAATAACTAAAATACTGAGATGTATACGTGATATCATTTTCATGGTGATAGGAGTTAAAGCACGTTATTAAACATGGGTTTCACGCGCAGTGATTGTGTGCGACCTTCGATGAAATAATTTATTGCAGCAGTACTCAGGGGCGGCTCTAGACTTGTGGTGGCCCTGGGCAGAGGAAGAATCGGTGTCTCCTTCACCCGCCAATGTCAATAAGGTAGCTTACGCATGGTGGATGGCCACATCCATTGCGGACACTGCATAGCCGCCTCGTGCTCATGACACAAGCATTTAACTTTTGCCGAAGTTTGTCTCTTTGTTTTTACCTGTGTTGTTATTTTCTCTTTCTGTTTTATATTCAATATATATTGGCGTATCCGCCCCCGCAGTCCTTGCTTTTCTTTCTACAAGTAACTGATCGCCACACAATCAGCTCTGTAATAGACGTTAAGTCATCTGTAAGCTTAGAGCGCCGATTCTTCACAACGTTTAAGGAACATTGAAATATCTTCGTAGTACAGTGATCCCTCGCTATATCGCGCTTCGACTTTCGCGGCTTCACTCCATCGCGGATTTTAAATGCAAGCCTATCTAAATATATATCGTGTATTTTTCACTGGTTCGCGGATTTCTGCAGACAATGGGTCTTTCAATTTATGTTACATGCTTCCTCAGTTTGTTTGCCCAGTTGATTTCATACAAGGGACGCTATTGGCGGATGGCTGAGAAGCTACCCAATCAGAGCACGTATTACATATTAAATAAAACTCCTCAATGATATACGATATGCTTCCCGCGCGCTGCTTTACACACTTAAAAGCTCTAACAGCCCGTATTGATTTTTCATTGTTTGCTTTTCTCTGTCTCTCACTCTCTCTGAGAAATACAGGCAGATACTTATCCATCATGCAATACAATCAGGGAGGCATATGATTGGCCCCATTATCTGCTCCTGACGGAGGGGGTGTGAGTAGAGGGGCTGTTTGCACTGTGGCTGTTTGCTTAGAAGATACGGACGTGCCTGTAAAAAAATGCTGAAAGGCTACCTTCACATCGATCCCTTCATTGCGCCACTTTATCGAGGTGCTTGCATACTTAAAAGCGCAACAGCCCTATTGATTTTTGTTTACTTTACACTCTCTCTCTGACATTCTACGCTCCTGACGCGCACCTTGAAGAGGAAGATATGTTTACATTATTTTAACTGTGACAAAGAACTGTCATCTCTGTCTTGTCATGGAGCACAGTTTAAACTTTTGACTAAAGCGTGTTATTTCATGTCTAGAGGGCTCTAATAATGTTAAAAAACGTATTTAGAAGGTTGTAAACAGGTTTTCAATGCTCTAACTGTGAAAATATTACATTTATAAATAAAGAATCCTACTTCTTGGAAATTCATTTATCTGTCTGGAGCGGATCAACCGCTATAAACGAGGGTTTACTGTATAACTGTGCGGAGAATATTTATAAACAGTGTGGGAGAGCTTCTAAGAGCTTAAAATATATAAAAATAACCATACAAACATATGGTTTCTACTTCGCGGATTTTCACCTATTGCAGGGGGTTCTGGAACGCAACCCCCACAATGGAGGAGGGATTACTGTACATGTTTAATTATTCTATCCTTCACGACAGTCCCAGTGAAGAATATAGATTATTTAAATGAAGTTAAAGTTTTATTTGTATAATATAATAAACATATTTTGCTGCATTTCATCTTAAAAATGATATCGTCATCATATGTAAATACACGCTTTATCAAGTGGCTCAGGTTGTGAGATATTATAACTAGTGCAAGTTTACAGTGGGGTGATTGTACTTATAAGTACAAACCGTTCTACAAGGAGCACTTGATTGAGTGCGTTTAAAGTTCTTGGAATGAAACTGTTTCTGAACCGCGAGGTCTGTACAGGAAAGGCTTTAAAACATTTTGCAGTGGCTGAGACAGCGTGTCCTTGAAGCTGTATACCGATAATTCTCTTTCCGATCAGCTTCTGCTGTGAATCACACTCAGATACAGTGATATAAATACTCTGAGTGGTGCAGTGAGAGAAATATTGAAAAAGATGATCCGCTGTGGCAACTCCTAACAAGAGGAGCTGAAAGAAGAAGAAGAAGAAGAAGTGAGAGTAACAACGCTAAAGCAGTTATGGTATTTGGAATACTATGGCTATTCCCTGGACCATTATATTGTTACAAGTTAATTACAATCAGATTCGTTACACTAATAAACAATATGCGGTTAGTTTCAGTGTATTTATAAAGCCGCGTCAGGAAAATAAGGTGCAACCACACAGGAACAGTAGCATTGCTTTGATGCTGGGTGCCGCCAGTCTGCAAAACCGAGTGGAAAACTTGCGTACGACAAGGTATGAGGTACCGTGGAAAAGTGCTTTACGCCAAGTGTAGGTTTTATACATCGCGATTTGAACATGGAAAAGTTCTTACGCAACATTTCTGTGCGTTAGCACTGTTTATACATGAGGCCCCAGGTCTTGTACTGTGGCTTTGATTTCTGTTTCTGTTTCTCACCTTGGGCTGTAGGCAGTATACTTAACCAGTGGTCCAAGGTTATCAATGCCCATTTACAAGGTGGGGGGCAGCCATTCTCCATGTCCTGTGCTTGGGAAGGTGTGTTTTGTGTAGTTGGGGTTGTTTACCCTTCACCCCAGGCCTACTGTGAGCTAGATGGACCAAAGTGAACCCATCCATCACACATTCGCGGAGCTTGTAAAGTAAAGCTAACAGGCAGTCATTCAAACACTACGGTCACACTCAGGAATGGAAGCCACCAAAATGTTCTCAGTTACCTAGTAAGGCACAGTATTTTTGGGATTAATTGGCCATGAACATACACTAGTGCTTCTACAATAGTTAAGTAAGCTACATTGTTGAATTTAATTCTATGTAGGGTGGATGCAGAACACAAAAGTACAAGAGTAAGCTTTATACTTCAAAGCTGCTAGAAAATACTAGGTTGATCCACTGCACTCACAACATAGTGGGCCCAGAGCCATGATGCCACAAACCTGAGCATGCTTATCTCCTCTGTTGTGATTGAGACCGGCCGCTTACAGACAGAGAAGCCAATCAACAACAAACCAAAGACTGCAGGAGTAGCCAAAGCACACCGTCAGCTCCAATCCAAATCTGTTGGCAGCACAGCACACTCTCAGGCACTTCTATCTAAGCTGCACACACTATACACAAGACAAAGTGCCAACTGGCAGGCACCAGAGTGCCATCTTTAGTGTCACAATTAGCTTCCCCATCAACTGCTCTGCCAGACCATACCCTTATGTTTCTGTGTTGCTCTTGTATAGATACCTGGCATTAACGGGACCAGCATGGCACTTACGGGAACAGAGAAGTGGCAGATCATTCTGTGAAACACCCTATGGTCCTGTCAGCACTCCAGGTTTGGCCAAACATTGAACTCTTACGTTGGTACTATGAAATGTACAGCTAATTAGCTATGGAAAATACAATCAGTTGACATGCATCTTTAACTGAAGTGCTGCTTTTCGTAACATATATGTACTTACAACACTGTGTGCATTTAAAGAGCCCATCTTAGAATGGTCAACTCATATAAGTATTTACTTAATCTGAAAAAGAGGCAAGTTTCTCATAGCTACATTAATAATGGCAGATTCTGTTTCATGCCCTAAAGCTAACTTGTAATGACACATCCTTATTGCTGAGCTATATTTATAATGCAGTAACAGAATTTCAGTCAGTCTGTTAGTTACAAATAAACATGAATTATTAGATGAGGTTGCAAACAGAAGGATACAATGGCAGAGAACACATAATCAAACTTAAAGAAATGTACCAAGATATGTAAGCCTTAAACAGAAACATCTTATACAAGAACTTTCCCTTTTTTCATGTACTTTCAGCATTTCCTCTTTATTTTTGTGTTGATTGATTTTTCTTTGAATTTAATTAAAACTTTTAAAGTGAAGATACTTGGACTGTGGAATTATTTGCATACGCATCACACTCATTGCCTGAATCTTTCTATGAAGCAAGCTAAAGCTGCTGTATTCTGGAAACCCTGGGAAAATGTAGCTACAGTTTGTTCTAAGCTAAAATGTCAGTTTCATCTATTAGATTAATGTAATGCACTGCAGCACCACACTAATGCCGACCAGCTCTGCAACTTCAACTGGCTTGGAAGGATACAGGATAAAGAAATGGTGGACATGCTTTAGTTTAGGTACTGGAAAAATGAATCTATTACTTGTTTCATTTAAAATAACAAGACCTTAGCAAAGGCTTCTTTGGTCTTTTATGCAACTTCAAAGCATCAGTAAAGTGGTCATTCATTTCTGCAATGTGGCCTACTAAAATAACTTCAATTTGGGATGGTCAGCAGTGGCTTAAGTGAGGCATATTTCTCTTGATATTGCACATTTCAGTATAAGATCTGCGGTTTGTTATCCTTCATATTCACAACTCATTTTACCAACTAATATGTAACTCTAAATCAAGATGAAAATCCATTTTCCTGATGCTTTGTAAGTGTTAATAAGCCTTTGTTACAACAACAGTACATTAGTAACAGATGCGTTTTTGTAGTACCTAAACTAAAGTGTTACCAATGTGTTCCTCTGAAACGTTAACACTGTCAAGCATCACAGTATCGACAATCTCCATCACTTTCTAGTACCTGTCGTTACACTCTTAAGCACCAAGGCCAACACTAACAACTGTGTGCAGCTCTTATTTATACATTTTCTTTAAAAGTCTCTGCCCTCTTTCTGGAACCTTCTTGAAATTTGGCAAAAGACACGCTCCTTTTCTGGATGGGTGGGGATTTCGCCCTACTCAGTCTGTTAAGCTGCCTTTTTGCCTGTCCTGACAAGACCTGCTATAATACTTTCTCACAAACTCAGTAATTAGCAATGAGTGATGTATAACACCTCTACATGTTTTTTAAAATTTATTTTCCAGAACCCAACAAAATTTCAGACTTTCAGGGAATGAAAAGTGTTTATTAGGGGGACTCAGAACCCTTGGAAACTTCATATTATGCACCTATATGCATTCTATAGCACCACTAACAAACAGACATGGGACCTTTCTCAAATTTCTAATGCTAATACATGAAAATGTGTAAAAATTTAAAATGAGGAAATAGCAGGAACTGCATTTGGAAAATTATTTTTAATCAACATAAACATATTGCATGAAGAAAGGAAAGGGTGGTTGCATATCTGCATTTAAATATTAAAACTTCAATGAAAAATAAATGGAAATGAGTGTATGTATGTATGTATATCAGTTATCTAGTGATGATACAACATTACAAACTTACTTTGTTTGCAGTTTCTTCTCGGATGTGCTCAGGCACCCTTACTTCATAATCCTGAAGCCGAGTTTTAGCCAAAGTTTTTTCTAACTGACTCTTTACTTTCTCTGTTCGGTCATGTAATTTGCTCTTCTCCTTATGAATGTCAACCAAACCCTGCCAACACAAATGATTATAAAAGATGTGACTTTGGTTACCACAATGTATCCTTTAAGGCCTAATAACTACTGATTTTGATTTACTCTAAAAATATCTTCCCAATCACACACTAATAGTGTGATAATCCACACTTGGCTAATTTTGCAAAAAGAAAGTATGAATGTTGTTGTTCTGGTGTGTATCTGTCACTGTTTTAATGAGCTCCTGTTATGTGTAACATTATAATTGGCAAAGACAGAACAAAATAATGTCTAACACAAGCAATTCTATACTTATATTTCCATTCCCTTTTTGTGGAAACAGAATTCAGGTGTCTTAAATGCTAATGTGCACATGAAAATAGTGACATATGACACATTGTCTTCTGTTGTCTTACTTGAATCTGTAGGTACACATGGCAGGTATCGCTGACAATGCCGACTGCACAGCCGCCCAGCCGTTGGTCTAGTGAGTCAGAAATGGATAGGGATCCAGCACGACACAAGGCCTGCAAAGGGCTGCTGAAGGATTCTAGTATTGTCTTCTGCTGCTCACTGCTGCAATGAATATGCACTGTTCAAACAGAGAGTTCAAAAGAAACACGGCCGAGTTAAAGACACGGGGGAATTCACTTCTCTACAGAGTTCATCAGTCTACAGAAGAAGTAGGAAACAATCAGCCTGGAGGGAGGGCTGTAATACGTGTATGCAGATTTGTGTACTAATCAAGTTCACAGTAAGATGCCAAATCCTGGCTTAAAACCAAATGACTTAATTATACATCATTTCCTGTTTTGTACCCGAAATGTGGTTTAAAAATGAATCTACAATGGAAACTAGACGGAGAGCTGTACTGAGGTTATGGCTTTTAGAACCTAGGAATTCATCCATTTTCTGCTTCTGTTTACTGTAACTGAGTAAAAGTGATTTAGTGTTTCCAATGTGGGTTACACTCTTACCTACAAAAGGGTTTATTTTTCCAGAATATAAATAAACAAGTGATCCCATTTAACTTTTGTCAGATTCAGGAACACCAGTCCAGTACACTCACTCACACAAATCAAACCAATGTAGAATCTTGCATGTCTTTAACTGGTGAAGGAAAACCAGAGTACCCAGTCGTACATATGCATTTGAGTTTAGGACTCTGGTGCTGTGATGCAGAAAAACTCACCATTGCACCACCCTAAAATCTTTTGAAAAGACCTGCTAGGAGGACTTAGTCTGTGTCTTTGCATGGAATTTCAAATAAACAGGTGGAAGTAGAAATTCTCTGCATTTGGCCTATTTGTGAGCAATAGATTCATTTCTATCTAGCAAGCCAAGGGAATACAATAAAGTTCTTTTGCAGTACAATGCTCATATACGACACACATATCCTACATCTTTTTAAAAAGCAACAGTTACATCATGGGGTTTTTTAAATTCAAAAAGATTTAGTATGCAATTATGTGGTGAGTTTAATACCACTCCCCAGGATCAATGCATATCTATGCCTCTTGTTGATCTGAGAATCTAAACTGTAAACATGCCAGAAAGGAGTTCAAAATCAGAATAAAATTATATATTTTACTAAGGTGAGATGAGCAATAGGACACCATAATGTCCAGCCTAATTACCATGTGGACAGCATTAGTCTTCACAACACTTACCATTTGGCTTTGCTTTAGTCAGCTGGTACTGTGCCCGTAAAGACCTCACAACCCGGACAGTTTCCTTGACAAGCTGGAATTGAGCCTCTTCGTTGCAGAAATTCCAATGTGCCTGGAATTTTGGTAATGAAAAAAAAAGAGACACAGAATGTGTGAAGAGAATGTTCTTAGAAGTTCATGCCACGTGTTTTATTGCATCAACTGAAGATTACACACTAAATGCAAACAGACTTCTGAGATAGGTAAAATTCATTTCTAAATTTAACTTCAGTCAAATAAAAATGACTAATAATTTACAATACTTGATAAGATAAAACAAAAAACAGGTATTACGATAATATTTCATTGGGTCACTGGTAATGGCTACCCTCAGTAAATATAGCATCAGTTTAATTCAATAATATAAGCAAATAAAGAACTTACCAGGTCACTTGGCAACGGGTATGGTACTACACATATACTTGGGTAAAGGTCATTATTGTGCAGACATGGCAGCCTCTGCCATAGCTCTTCACAAAGGTATGGCATGAAGGGAGCCAGCAAGGCCAAAGCCTGGTACACACAGTGATAAAGGATCTGTCTGATTTGCTGCATCTCATAGGTGGACCCCTCCTTCAGCTTCTTCTTTATTGATTCCTGGCAAGTGAGAGGGAAAAAAGCCTTGATGATAATATGTATTCTGTAATCAATACATTTAAGAAATGTTCACAAGGAAAAAAAAAAAAACAAATAAAAAAATGTATGGCAAGAAAAGAGTACTGAAATGCTGTAAGGTTTTCACTTGAAAGATTCTTACCAAATAAACATCACAGAAGCTGTGCAGCCAGAAATTATGAATAGCTGTGGTAACAGCATGAAAATCGTAATTTTCAAAGCCTTGTGAACAGTCCAGTGCTGTACCATATAGTCTGCTGCATATCCAACGGTCAATAGCTGAGACTGGCGATATCTAAAATAGAAAAGAGACAGTCACATCCACAATGACTGAACTCCCCTATACAGCCCTGCAGCGGAATAACCCAAATAAAATGAATGAAAAAAGTGTGCCTGTAATCAATGCATCACTTTATCATTTTTAACCCCTTCCACAATTCACATTTTATCAGCATTCTAATAAATTAACTGATAATGCTTAATTTGTTTGCCTCATATTATGGCACGGTTTATACTATTTATTTTAGCTGCATATTACATCTGAATAAATTAATGAAAACAAATACCACTATTCCTCCTTAATGTGAAGTTTCAATTTTGAAGTGTTAAAATGTTCTACGGATAATGTGCATTCTAAGTTCTGTTATTTTTCCTATTTAACATCAGGTCAGTTTTGCATTAAGTGTTACTGATGTGCTACTGTGAAAAGATAAGCCTCAGACATAATGAGAATTTTGGCACTGCTAAAGTCAGTCAGTCAGTCATTACCAAACCCGCTATATCCTAACTACAGGGTCACGGGGGTCTGCTGGAGCCAATCCCAGCCAACACAGGGCACAAGGCAGTAACAAACCCCGGGCAGCGCGCCAGCCCACCGCAGGGCACACACACACACCAAGCACACACTAGGGACAATTTTAGGATCACCAATGCACCTAACCTGCATGTCTTTGGACTGTGGGAGAAAACCGGACCACACGGAGGAAATCCATGCAGACATGGGGAGAACATGCAAACTCCACGCAGGGAGGACCCAGGAAGCAAACTGCGAGGCAGCAGCGCTACCACTGTGCCACCCCACTGCTATAGTATTAAAGTTTAACAACATATACATTAATAAATAATAGAGATGTTATAAAACTGTAAAATCAAAAGCATCTAACTGGTTGGATTATGGTGCCCTCACCACACAGACTTTGGCTCCCTACATAGGCCCACGAAAGAGCACTGTTTGTAGTAAGAATAAGGCAGAACTGAAATGTAACTATAGGAGATATTTTCTCAACCATTATTTTATATATCACATTTTTGGAGCAAAATTATCCAAGTTCAATATCTACATTATTGCTGTGTGTACACAGTTCAATAAACTTTATACTGGCATGTCACCCACAGACCCATGGCAACAGTAAAATACCAACAACAGACATTGAACATGGCACCACACATTAAACAAAGCACCACACAATATGCACACCTGGAATACTCATTGATTTGTCATTATAAGTGGCTGCTGAGTAACCTTATGACCAGAGGATAAAAACTGTCCCTGAATCTGATGATGTTGGTGCTAATAATCTTGCAGCATTTGTCAAAAGTGGACAAGCAGGTTTTATAAGATGGATGGATGTAGACAACTGACTGTGCACGAAAGACTGACTTGCTTTTCTAAGGCAGTGTGAATTACAAATTCTGTGCCAACTTCACCACGCTCTGCAGTACTTTGTGGCCCTAAGTTGAGCTGTTGCCGTACTAGAATGTTACACTTAATACACATTCCATTGTAAACCTGTAGATGATGGTGAGCACAACTGGAAACAACCACAGTTTTCTCAGATAACAGGGGAAGTAAAGGCATTGGTGTGCCATCTAGATGAAGGCCAGATAAGTTATGCCAACTTCAAACCATCAGTGTGGTAACTCCAAAAAATGTAAAACTGCTGACTCTCATCAAAGCAACTTGCTGTTAAGTGTGGTCTGTCTCTTCTTTCTGCTGTCTACAAACTGCTCTCCTTTCTTTTGCTGATATTAAGAGAGAGAGAGAGAGAGCGAGAGAGACAGAGAGACAGAGAAAGATTGTTATACTGGCACCACTGTGTCAGAAGGCAGATAATTTGTGGTTAATAGGTCTATAATGGTGGTATCATTGACACATTTAATAAAGGAGTTGGACGTTGCCTGGGCACGTTGTCAAAGATGAATAAGGGGTACAGCAAAGAGCTCAAGAAACTACCCTTTGGGTGCATTTCCCAAAGATAAGTACAGAGAAAAGTAATGCTTTAAATTTTGTCTCCTAGTTATAAGTGTTAAATCTAGGAGCCTGCCAATCAGTTCTTATGGAACACAAATGTTAAATAATGAGCTGCAGTTATTACCCAAGAGTGCCAAAATAGTCAAAGAGCAAGTGATAAGGTTTCATCTATGGACTAATTGTGATGATATACAAACTACAGGTGGTCCGGACTATTTCGAATATTACATTGAATATATAACAGTACTAAAGCATTTTATCACACTGGGAGCAAATGCCACCAGTCCTTTGTTATTGGCGCAAGGATAATTTCTCTCTTTTTCAGCTGACACAGATGATACATTTTGTCAGTAATACGTTCAAAAATATATGAAAATAGCAACTTACTGATCACTACAGGTTTATAAAAGTCCATCTGGAGTCAGTGCCTTGTGAGTGTTAACTCATTTAAAAATACTTTTTACATCATCCACAGAAAGAGCAGGATGAATCATTTAGTGCTGTGGGCACTCACACAGGAGGGAGTCTTGTTGTTGTGATCAAAGGAGGCGTAAAACGCATCAAAGTACTTCCACAAAAGGAAATGAGGATGCAATTGGAATTAGTCTTCACCTGGTAATCCTTAAGTTTCTATATGCTTTGCCACAATTTATCTGTTTCACAGATCTTAAGAGGCTTTACAGTATTGAGATACAGTATAATACTGAACATTATTTATTTACAGATGGAATATTGGTAGAATAAGTGAATTGATTCATGAGGATAGAATTAAACAACCTTTGAATTTAAAATCCAATGCCTTAGCAGTCGGTGTGGTCAGGTCATCTATTAGTAGTAACATGTGAGAACTGAAGAATGAGGCACATTTCAGTAAACATGTCAGTCAATGCATAGCATAAAAGAAAATGAATACTGTACTGATCATTCATTGAACAGCTCGTGGTCTCACCTCAATCAGTGGTAACGGTTCAAAGTTTTCTCCCAGCGCACTCAGAGTAAACTTAACCGCATTCCAAATCTTGTTACAAAAGTGACGGGCACTCAGGACTTGATTGATATCCATGTTGATGTCATCACCTATATAAGAAAAGCATTGACATTTTCATCTTTATCATCACAAAAAGGAAGAAAACCCAATGATGAATGAAGAGTAGTAGCCAACAACTTTGCAAATGTTTCACAGACAATAATTTTTCAGCTAATTAACATTAGGATTCAATCTCTAGAAAGCTGAGGCCTTTGATAAGATACAAACATTTTCATAATAAACTGAAAAATGGTACTAAAATTAAGCAACAGAAAACTATTATTAAATTTACACCAAGAAAATGTTTAATTTCTGTTAAACACAAAAGTGTTAAATTCTTATCCATAAAAGTAAAGGCTGAGTGTTAGCATTTGATGTCAATGCTTTTTACAATTGTATCTTTTGCAATTTTATTTATTTTTTTAATCGTTTTACTATTTGTGTTCAAACAGTGCTAATTAAAGAGCAAAGCAGGCACAGATGGAAACGGTTGTGAATACTACAGAGAAGCAGCTGTTTCAATGTCAGTCCCCAGTACATGCTCATTAGCAAGAAAAAGATTAAATAAAAAAATTCAAAAGAAATAAGTGAGTAAATTTATAACAAACACTCTATGTATAACCACACAAATGCTATACATATTATATTTCTATAAAAAGTTAAACACTATTGGAAATTGCTGGTGTGCCAGAGTAAAAGTAAAAAAGTGAAACACGAGTAACAACATTTAATTAAGATACAAGTCCATTTGATGGGAGCAAAAATCTGCAGCCACACTGGGCCTGAATTTGAAAATTCATAATTTATTGTATGTGGTTCTGTGGTTTATTCTAATGATGCATTAAGTAACCAAAGAGCTGACATGCACTCAGCAATTTTAAAGTTTTATGTTCATTCTGTTTTAAATCTAATAGAGGCTTGGTTTTAACTCTGCTTATTCATCCTCATAAATATTTCTATTATATTGCTCAAACACCCCTGTTCTCCCCCTATGTGCATAGCTGTGTAAAAAGCAAGTCAGTGTTTACTTATGTAGTCTAATTGAAAACATCATATTCCTTTTAAAATCAAACCGATATAAATTACATAATTTGTTAAATCTTGTTTAGAATACTATATGCTGTTAATCCACAATTTGCACAGATTCTACTAGATTTTTACAATTATTTTTCATTTCTATAAATAAAAATAAAAAAATACTAAATTATGGCAGAAATTGAGCTTCTTTTTTAAAATTCCTAGCCAACTTCAGCATCTTTACATATGAGCTTATAAGGGAAAGCTTAAAAAAAGGAATTACAAGCCAAAGGATGTCAAGAATAACAACATATCAGATATAAGCCAAACAAATCTCTAAAAATACACTATTTTAAGCAATTGTACTTCTGAAACCCCTAAAGGGTAATATTTTATATAAAATTACTGTATAACATATTTTATTTGAAGTAGTATGTAGGGTGGCACAATGGCACAGTGGGTAATGCTGCCACCTCATGAAACCAGCAGCCCTGGTTTAATTCTTATGACTGGACATTGTCCGTCTTGAGTGTACACATTCCATTGTGTGAGTTGTCTTCCAGGTACGCAAGTTTTCCCTTCCACATCCCCATTAGGTTAAGTGACGTCTCCGAATTGGCTCCTGTGTAAGTTGTGGGTCTGTTTGTGAGTAAGTCCAGAAATGGACTGGCACTTTGTGCAGAGCGGCTTTCCTGCAACCATCAATTGTATTAAGCGGGTTTAGGAATAACATGACATTTTATGTGTGTGTACTGTATGTACAGGAAAGGGAGAGAGAGATCAGTTATACACAAATAAGTGTTAAAAAAAACTATGTAACATGCAAATAAAAACAGCAAAATGAAAAGAAAAAAAATCTAATTCCAGTCACTGAGAATTCTCTTGATTTAAATCACTAAATAATCACTTAACCTTTACGTGAAACTTTCACATATAATTAAAGAACCCGAGACTTATGATTTTCAGTGAATACCATTACAACATTGATTTAAAAAGATGGCAGTAACTTCTTATACTTTAATATACAGAACTTATAAAATGCGTGCCAGAAGGGACACCGGAGAGCATCTATTTGCTTTATATACCAGGGATTGTTCCTGCCTTGTGCCAAGTGCTTTCTGGGATAAGCTCCACCTTTTACATGACCCTGCTTTGAATAACCAGGTTTAGAAAATGGATGTAGCCAAAGTTAGATTTTTTTTTTTTTTCCTTCAAACATGGGTCAAATTTTATATGTGGTTCCGCAAAAGAAAAAGAGCTTAATAGAGAACACCACCACAGGAATTGACGGCTCCACACATTTTAAATCCATAGTTCAAAAGCATGTAGCCCTAAACTTGAATCAACACAAATGAAACGACTTAACAACTTAGACTTTATTTTACATAAAAATATACTGTACTTCATCAGTAACTGTCTTTGATTCTCCGAGTATAATCTGACATTTCTAGAATAGTAAAGTTGTTTTGTAAAATGCCTTTTTATTTCTTTCTGTCTGGCTGCAAGGAAAACAAAACTGCAACAACAGACTAAGCAAAGAAGTCTCATCAATGCTGCTTATTGTTATAACACATTTTTTTAAATATCAAAATTCAAGATGACAGGATAAAGCAGTTTTGATAATGAATGAATGAGTGAGTGAATACATTTTTACAAAATTACAATGTTTAAAAATAAAAATGTACCTTGGCATTGGTAGGAACACAAAGCAAATCTTAGAGCATCAGTTCCACATTCAGGAATTCCCTTTGGAAAGTCTTGCTTCTAAACATAAAATAGATAACAGCAGTTGAATCAGAAAACTTCTTACATTATGGGGACTGTGGTTGCATAGTGGTTTGCCCAGTTGCCTCACACCTGCAGGTGACTGGTTTCAAATACAGCCCAGTCACTATTTTTGTGAAAATTATACATTTTTACAATATCTTCATGAGAGCATGGAAACTGTGCTTTAAGTTTAAGTTACGTGGAAACTCTAAATTTGTCCATGAGTTTGCCTTGGAGTCCTGTCTAGAGTTGGCTGCTGCATCACATGCTTGCAAGATGTACAGTACATACAGGCATATAGTAAATTAAAAAAAAAAAAATCACCTGTCCCTCCATTGCTATCTTCAGTTCTTTTGGATCAAGGTTGCCTTTGTGTAATTTTGTATGTAAAGTCTAAAGGAAGACAGATAAAGAAAGTTGCTATTTAAAGTATCTAATGTACAACACTGACCATTGAAAATGGATGGTTCCCCAAGTTATAGGGCATAGCTTGGTCTGAGTAGAACATCACCATCTTTATAATAAGCTAGTCTAAGGCTGAATACAAGCATGCTCATATGGTGTGACAATACCACTGAAAATACGTAGCACGCTACATTTGACAGCTTTGTTCACCAGATACTTTACTTTGAATATGAAGTTGAAGTACAAAACATAAAACAGAGATAATGGCGAGTAATTCAGCAGCAAAAGCAATTTAATTCAGTTCAGAAAGATAATACATAACCACCAGGAATGCAATTTAAAAGTGACGTTACAGATGTTGTTTCACCATTAACTACTTTTTGATTTGCAGTTTCTGAAATAACGTAAATACTCCACCTGCAAAGATGCCCCAGATATGACATCTAAGGGATCAATGACATTTCCCAAGGATTTGCTCATTTTCCTTCCGTGAGCATCTCTCACTAATGAATGCAGAAACACCTGAAGGAAGACACCTGATTCAATTAGATATAAAAGGCAGTATCTGTACAAATTAATTGTTAAATATGACGTTGATCAAAAGTGTCAAATCACAACCCTGAAAGGCCCAAATGGCTGTTTCTTTTCATTCTAATTACGGATTAAGGCATCCCTTTTGGGGACATACTGTCTTTATTCTTCTTGCTATATATACCACTATATGGATTCAAAAATAACTTACATAGTCATGCCCAATAATGTGTGTGTGTGCTTATGTGTACAGTATTTAAATTTTCAGATCCACTCAACTGTTTATCAATTTTTGAGAGGGGCTGAAACAACCATTTTTGTTCATATTGTTCTGACCAACCAATGAAGGGGGACTTCATATAACACCACTTGAAACTGACTTTTTTATTTTTTAAACTGGCTGCCGTTTCATTATTATTAAACAAAATGTATAGTAGGCAGCAATCTTTAATCAGGCTGTGACAAGTAACTGAGTACAGACATGTAGGTTGGCATTAGGTAAGTCCGGAGGTATTTTAACCACATACTGTTGGCACCAAAAACCACTGTGTATTTCACATGACACGGCACGGAAATAAAGAAGTGAGAAGTTTTACACAGCATGTGGTTAGAATGAACACCTGTATAGCCCTTCAACTGTTTGTTTTTTTTTTAAACATAGCTGAATAAGCTGAATAGCAAAGCAAGTAAAATAAAGGCATTATTAGAAAATTAAAATGACACATTGGAAGTTCAGAATTGCAATTTGTTTAATGGTTAACAAATGTAAGAAGGTAATGGAAACTTGTTCTTATTGCATTTTACAGACTTGGAAGAAGACATTTGTTAAAAATGCTTTTAAATAAACACAAAAAAAATGTCACTACCTTGCTAAAAGGCAATTTTCCTGTTAACTCCTGGCCAAGCATCACCATACGAGCCACCCAGAAAAAGATTAGGTCACTTCCCGTCTCAAGCAGACTGTTTGGGTAGAAGTGCTGAAGGTCTGGTGTCTTAAATAAATGAAGCATTTTTATATTATGAAATGCATTGATGGGACATTAAAAAGCATGTGCAGGTGTAAACCGAACCAAGAAAGTAACACGTTTTTTTTTCCCCCTCAAATTTTCCATGTAGCACTTTACACTTGTCTGCTTTGAATTTTCCACACGTTTAACCAGTTTGAAGGTTATTCTGGTCTTTGTATGTAGTTTTGCCGCATCCTCATTATTTGTTCTCCCTGATTTTAGAACTGTCTGCAAAGTTCACACATTTACTTTGCTATCACAATTAGCGGCACTAATATAAATGAGATAAATTATATAAACAGAAATCCTAACACAGGAATATGGAAACTCAACCCCAAGCTTTGCTTTTGTCTTTCACTCTACCTGTCTGTTTTTTGAAGTATACTCGTATGCTTACATTCATGTAAACTTTCTTTTCCATACAAGCAGTCGTCTAAAAGACTTTTGATAGTAGTTTTCATTATTTTACATGGGACAGGTAAGACTCGTTGGATGGTAATTACTGAGATCTGTTTTTTTTTCTCCTTTTATGTAGATTATACTGGGATTCACAACTTTCCATTGCCCTACTTCTTTTTCCTTATGTTGTTACTGCTGAAAAATGTTTGCTAACAAGAAAGAATATCTTTTTGTACTACTTAGAAAATACTGTTAGGTTAGAGCAGGTCCTAAAGTATGGTCTACATTAGTTGTAGAGTCGGGTTCCAACTCAATTGCTTAATTCTTTGTTGATAACGAAACTTGTTCATTCATTCACTTGGCAAGGGAGCAATGTCATTCATATATGACAGACAGGCAGAACTTTATTTTTCTATTTTGATGATATCATTCAAATGATTTGTAAAGAGAGCACATTAGTATCTCTCAATTCTTTTGTTTTTTTCTCTTCCATTTCTTTCCAAATATTTTATTGCATGGAAGCATCATGATGATCGCACACAGCTGTGTAAAGGGGAACAGGTTAGATGGTGTACTGCTGGTTTCCTTTGTCTTTTGCATTAATTTCTTAATTGGTAAATGCTAAAGAAAACAAGAGGCAATACAAAACAGAGTGCAGCAGCTTAAGACTAAAAACAACTAAGGATTTGAAACTCAAAAATGTGAGTTCGCTAAAATGAATCCTAAAAATGGCACTTGAGCAAAAGACTCTTAATTAAACAACTGGGTTTAAATAAAAATCTGTAATCAATGAGGCCCTCCAGAACCAAACTTGAGGGCTAGAGGATTTTGTTAGTCTTCACTGTACCTAGTGCGTGAAGCATACCTGTACCTGACTCTCCTATTTTGAAAATACAGTCATGTGCCAAATTACAGCCAACCAAGTTGAGGTCATTCATACTTACAGCCAACAGCCATAGGATAACAATAGAAATTACCAAAACCTGCCACAGTAAGTAATCTTTCATTATTACTTTTATTATTTCAGAGGGTCTCATATGTTTTCTGACTCTTGGAGGGCTCTTCAAGGTTTATTTTGATTGGGGCTTCTCCTCCAGGCTAATTCTTAGCCTGCCCCACTTTCCCTTACACCAGCGTTTCTTTATGGTCCTGCGAGTTTTGCCTTTTTCAGTTCACTGACGAGCCTTTACCAGCAACTGCAAACTGGCCCCTTGGTGAAACAGCTCACCAAGAAACAGGAAAATATATTGCACAGTGGTTTCGATCACTTAGATGACCCAATGCAACCCACTTGTGAAACGACAGAAACACGCAACCCATGCAGTGGTTGAGAAACACTGTCTTACATGGACCCAGAACATGGATGCTGAGACTTTAAGATTGCTTTGCACTTCTCCGTACCGGAAGTTAAAGTATGCATACCTGCAATTCACACCAGACCCAAACAGCCTGAATAGCAATGTACATTTTGTGACCAACATACGGCCAATCTGACAAATGACCAAATGGAACTGTAACTCAGTGCATGACTGTACTTACATGAATGCCTCAAAAGAAGCAAAAATGAGCTCTACATTTAATTCTTGTTTTAGATAAATTCAGGTGCAATTTTTAATTGTTACCTTTAATGTATGTATTTAACTTTTTCTGTCCAGTTTCAATTATGATTTTGTTGTGCATCCTTGTAGGTTTTTAAGTTGCCTTTTACTTTTTTTTTAAACTAGAAAAGTCCATACATCCATTATCCAACCCGCTATATCCTAACTACAGGGTCACGGGGGTCTGCTGGAGCCAATTCCAGCCAACACAGGGCACAAGGCAGGAAACAAACCCCGGGCAGGGCGCCAGCCCACCGCAGGGCACACACACACCCACACACCAAGCACACACTAGGGACAATTTAGAATCGCCAGTGCACCTAACCTGCATGTCTTTGGGCTGTGGGAGGAAACCCATGCAGACACGGGGCGAACATGCAAACTCTACGCAGGGAGGAAAGCGAACCCGGGTCTCCTAACTGCGAGGCAGCAGCGCTACCCACTGCACCACCGTGCCACCCGAACTGGAAAAGTACCAGAAGAGATTTTATTAACCTTATTTTACATTGCATTTTTTCCAGTTTCTCTCTTAACCTTTTGGATGTTTTTGAAATTTCTAATTGCCTCTATTATTGAATTATTGCTCCTTATTGAAATTTGTGCTACACTGTATATTTAATTTCATTCATTTTAATCTAACTGTGCCATTTATTTACTAGTTTAATTTTGTTTGTAAATGTATGAGCTTTTGTGATGAATCAAAATAATCCTGGAATAATGTAATGTATTTTTTATAGAATAACTGTTTCTTATTTTGCATTTTCCAGGTGTATCCAATAAGGTCTGCATTTTGCAAGAAATATATGTGTCTTTGTTTTAGCACACTACCTGAAGCAAATCCTGGGTTTAATGAGTACACTATTCTGGGTCTAGTTCCTGCATTGTGCTCGATGCTGACAGCACAGGTTCAGACCCCTGTGAACTTAAACAAGACACATGTGTCACAAAATAAATGGACAGAAGAATGAATGGATAGTGATCATCTAAGCAACAACCACCTCAATCACAAACTTTCTATCCACTATTGTTGGTTTTAGAAAAGATTACTAAATCAAACATTTGGAATGAACAATTTAGTTTTGTAAAACATCTGGAGTTATTGTGGTGATCTTCTTTGATTTAAGCAATATCGGTGCCATAAGAATCATACCTTTATGATTAAAGGTATTAACGGTTTAAAATTTAGCTTGTGCATTATCACTCTGAATGCTGAATCAATTTTATAGAATAGATAAATGGCTAATCAGACAGAAAAAATTATGAAGCAATAGCTACTAGCAAATAGTTGACCTTCTTGACCCCACAGCTGAAATGTAAAGCTCAAATAATAGATCCAGCATTTCAAAAAGTTTTCAGAATAGAGTATGTGATCATTAGGTGTATGCAGCTAAATATACAAGCTAAGATACTGATCAAATCGTACTGTACATTTTATGTTTCATTTAAAGCTCTTATTTCTTGTAATCTACTCAGCCAATGCATGCATCGTATGACACCTAACCTGTCTGGTTCACTTTATGTACTCAAAGCTGCATGATAGGATTGATAGGATAGCCCCTGTTTTTTGCTACCTTGGAAAACATTGGGAGACTAAAAGTACATATACAGTCTCTTTCAGGTTTAAAATTTCACATTTTAACATAGAACATGTTGTGTCTATTTATTCTGGCTCTGTCTTCATTAAGTAGTTTTTTTTTCTTTATCCCACATCTTCTTTTTGATTTCTCTCCAAGGAGTCTGATTTATTGTAAATATTTGTACACTTCTCTAAATAACTATGCCCCCAGAATATTTGTCACTTTTTCCTATGGGGGTAATCAGTCTTCTTGATAAATGAAGTGTACTATGATGAAGTTGCTGAGGAAACTAATAACATTTTGTTGACACCATGCCTTTAGCATGTGGAGCTGGAAGAACTTCAGGAAGAATGACTGATTTTGGACTTGAATTTATTTCCATATTTCTGAATTGTGCTGTTGTATTTCTATTGCTATTTGCCCTAACATGAAGTTTACACCTGTTCATGGTGGCACTTGGTTCACTGTCTGTGCAATGTGGGAAGGTCTACTGCAGGTAGGATGAATACTGCTATGAGACACAATAGCAAAACTGTGTTGTTGAGGCCTATTATCAATAACAAAGAAAACTTCTTCTCCTGCCTTATTTTCATACTGACATCATTTGTTTTGAAGAGCACATTTGTTTATTGTGGCATTCATGCCTCTCTCTGCCAAAAAAAGTTACTTTATATTTTTTTCCTTCCTTATTTGATTAATGGAGCCCACATATGATCTGCTAAAGTCTGTTTTTTTATTTTGTTTAGGATAAATACTTTTACAATTGTATATACAAGTTCTTCATTTCTCTATCTGTTTCTGAAGTTACTGGTCAAATATAAACATGTTTGCAGGTATTGTGATTGTTAATGGTTCCTTGGTTCAATACATTTTTGTCTTAGAGTTTGTATTTGTTTTGTCGAATGTTTAATTTAGAATTTAATTTCACTTTTATTGTATACTTTAATGTTGTTCTGGGATTTGTTTTAATTTATCACTATGTTTTGGATTTACTGTGAATCCATCTTGTTTTGTTAGCAGTTAGTAACATTTGTGGTGCCCATTACCATGACGCAGCTACTCATTGTCAGGTGGTGCAGTCCCAGAAGTTGTGCCATGTGACCTCATCAGCAAGATATTATGTACGTCAACACGGTGAAGAATCCTTTGGCCAAGGATGTGGGAGTTGTGGTGAGCAGCTCCTACCAAATTCAACAGTTTTTTGCCTGTTGCTATTGGTAGATTCTTGAGACAAAAATTTTTGGAAACACATTGGGTTCTGAGACATGATTGTTGTGACTTTCTTGTTTTGATCCTCATTAGCTTTTTTGATTAACATTCTCATTTCCTGATTCTCACCCTTTTTTGCCTTTTTACCTGTCAACTTACAACTTGTTGCAGAACAGCAGAGAAATAAGTTATTTGATTATTAGTTACATGGAGTGTAGCCTTGCTGCATCTACTGTAAATGATCAGCATGTAAACCACACGTCCAGATTATTTTCATCTTTCTTTTCCTATTGAAAATGAGAACTACTCATTCTCACTTCAGGGTGAGAGCATTTACTGTGCATGTGAAGTGTCTTTGCTTTGTCCCAGGTCACAAAAAGCTGCACATGTCGTAATCCATTCTTAAAATATTCAAGTTAAAATGTTATTGTCACTTGTATTATTATTGTTGTTAATGTAGTGTCTATGTATTTAATGGCAGCTGCCAGCAAGACATGTAGTTTGGATAGCTCATTGTTGTAAGGCAGTCTCTGTGTACCTGATTCTGGACTAATTTTCCAACTGTCAAAAATGCACAGCACTGAAAATAATATATGAGCATTAATGTATCAGTCTCTTTAAAACTCCAGACTTGCATCTCTTTTAATTATCATGGACAGTACTACTATACAAAACACTTTCAACTTGCTGTTAGTGAAGCATAAACAACCATAATCTAGCATGTAATGGAACCCTTTTTGTGAAACCTGGGGTTTTTTATTTTGACTTGGACATCTCCATTCCATGGTGTTTTTAGGCACTGTTGTAGGTGGTACATGCGCAGCCCTGTGTTATCAATCAATAGTGTTGTGGAAGCAACGTGTCCCAGTAATGATACCACATTTGAACAAGTTTTGTGAGTCACTTGAGTGACACAGTTTCATTCCCTACCAAGGTATTTCAGTACGTGGTAATCAAACTTGGAATTATCCCAAGTTATGCAACAGATTATTTAAGCAACCTCTTTTCTTTCTGGGGAGAACAATGGAGTTAGAAAATTATGCAATTCTTTTTAGTTATTTTGGTGATGCTGTTCTGCATTGGTCTTATTGCCTCTTCTTTTTTTGTTTTTGTAACAAAAACCTGTTTTTAGTAATATGGTATCTGTTGCTTCTCTTATCTTTTCCACACTGCCCCCATTGCTCCCACTCAAAACTGATGTAGAAATTACTTTACTTTTTCATTAAGATCTTAATGTATTTTAAACCTATCATATTATAGTATATACTAATCAATCTTTGCATTAAAACGGGAGTAAATGTGGAATAATGTATTTTTTGTATGTTATAAAACAGAAACTTAGCTATGTACAAGCTTAAAGGTAACTGCAACTAGAAACACCTAAAAGTTCTGTCGAGAGAGAGAGGCAATGCATTATGGTATAGTTTGATTTTTAAAGCCCTTTAGAGTTTCTGCTTACGTCCATCTATAAGATCAGTCTATTCCAGTTTACGAGGTAAGACTGTTTTTGAGTTGCACTGAAGATTATAGTTGACTTCTTATCGTGTTTACAACTCTGCAACCTTCTTTGGTTGCTATTATTTATAGTCCTGCAAAAGCTGCCTTAATGAGACCATAGATTTTGCCTTTTGGTGTCTTGTGCTCTCTACACGTGCTTAATAAACAGTGTAGGAGCTAATCTGCTGATCCGTTTGTGTTTATTCCATGACATAACCCAAGGCTACAAAAAGATTTTCACAATTATTTTCCCTTGTCTTTCTGCCAGCTGTTATGTCAAGAGTATAGAAATGCCTGCTGTATGCTCAACAGTGGATGCACTGGTATAACTTTTCAGGGAACCAAGGCCATGTTGCCACTTTGAACAGATACTTTCGAAATCGGGTTTGTTTTTCCTGAATAACAAAGTCAACATTGATCTTCCTGACTTACAATATTAATACCTGAAAGCACACATTTCGTGGGTCAGCTAGTCTGATTGGAAAACAGTACTTGCCACCGATATCTGGAAAGGGAAGGTGATTGCCTGGACTGCAGCAACTACAAGAGGATAACACTGCTCTCTGCGCCGGGTAAGGTACTTGCTAGGGTCATCCTCAATAGGATCCGTGATAACTTCTTCATCTACCAGCGACTGAAGCAGTCTGGTTTTATGCCTAAAAAGTCTACCATTGACAGCATCCTGGCACTGAGGGTTCTCATGAAGCACAAAGGCGAATATCAACAGAGTTTCTTTGCAGTCAATATTGATTTTCATAAATCAATCAAGCTGCCTTGTGGGATATTCTAAGACTACACAGGATCCCCAAAGTCGCCTTTTTTCATGGCTGGCCTGTACACTGGTATGGTGAGTGCTGTGCAGAGTGGAGGAAGAACCTCTGTGTTTTTCCTAGTTGATTCTGGGTGTATTCTTGTTCCTACTCTGTTCAGTGCTTGCATGGACTAGATGGTGTATAGGGTCATGTGGTCCAGAGGCTGTGGGGCATCTGTTGATGAAGAAATATTCACTGATATTGACTTTGCTGATGATGTTCTTCGCAGAGTCAATGGAGGCTCTGATTGGGGCTCTCAAGAGACTGAGTGAGGAGTCTGAGTGTCTAGGCTTGCGACTCTCCTGGATAAAAAGCAAGATCCAGGCCTTTAATGACCTCTTTGACACAGCTAACAACAGTATGTAAGTCAGCGGAGAGAATGTCGACCTCGTCGAGAGGTTTACTTACATCGTCATTCATGTCTCTGGTGACTATTCCTATGAAGTCAGTAGACAGATTGGGAGATTAGGAGAGCATGGGGGGATCATGAAGTTGCTGGAAAGTGGTGTGTGGCACTCCCGATATCTTTGCAAAAGAATGAAGGTCCAAGTCTTTAGAGTCCTGGTGCTTCCTGTTTTTATGGTTATATAGTTGTGAGATATGAGCGTTATCCAGTGACCAGAGATGAAGAATGGACTCCTCTGCAGTTGCTCACAGACTCCCAAATAAGGCATATTACCTGCATTGTGTGAGAGAATCAGTTATTGCACTACGGACAACTAAGGATGCACTAAGGATGATCTGGCTGTCAGAAGACCCGAGTGGCCGGACCAGGCCAAGGGGACACCCACATAACACCTGGCTGCGGCAGATAGATGGTCATTTCCACAGAGTGGGACTGGACCGCATATCTACTTGGGGGGTTGTCCACTGGGATCCTGAGCTGTTTTGTCATGTGGTGGGTGCAACAAAGCGCTTGTACCAGTGCCTGCTCCAATCTGACCTGACCTAGTCATCTTTGCAAACAACTCTTGCAATATGTTTCAAAGTTATGAATTCAAAATTTTAATTTTGAACAAACTACTTCAAATTTAATATTGTATAATGTCTACCTGGCTTTCTTGAGGAGTAAAAATAGGGGAGGAATATGTTCTTTTGGCATGGGTTCTACAGCACTGAATAGCTACCTAGTCCCATAAATGGAAGAGGACCATTGTTTATAACAGACCAGTAAGGATAGTTTGAGGTGGTGACGAAAGTGGAATGTGTTTTGCTCACATTTTGAGAACATATGTAAGTTGCAGCTGGTTGGCCAATCATTTGAGCCTACATCCAAACGACAGCTGTGTACTGAACTCTGTAGAGACTACAGAAGAATATGCAGGCTGTGTATTAAGGAATGGCTTTAGTAGTCTGCTTATAACCTGGAGACGTGCTTCTTGAGGAAGATTTGCTTAACTATACATGCTGAAAGGAAAGTGTGAAACTCTGCTGCATTTGACACTATACTGAAATTAGCATTTAGCTTTCACCTAGAATGGTTCTCTGTTTTTTGCAATGCTACAACATACAGGGAATTTCACCCTCACCTCTTCAGAGGAAGTATCATTCATTTCCTTGTGTCAAAGCATTTTGTTTCTCATAATAGGTCACTGCAGCTTGTTAAGGAATGACACATAGCATAAAGCAATGTCAAGGGTAATAAAAGGAACAGGAATATAGTTCTTCTACTCCATTTTTGATTAAATAAATATTTAAGGAGCAAACGATAGCCCAGGTTTGATTTCATGGTGGAATTACTTCAATATAGTTTCAGTTTGGAAATGTCAGTTTTCCAGGCAACTAAAATATTGCATTAACAAACAAACATATCTGTTTCCTATTTTGACATTAAATATTACCACATACAGTAACTACTTAAAATAAATAAAGCTTTTAAAAAGGAAAGGACCATAAATTTGTTATTCAAACTAACACATCAGTCAACAGAACTCTGTATGTCCTTATACAGTGGTGTGAAAAACTATTTGCCCCCTTCCTGATTTCTTATTCTTTTGCATGTTTGTCACACAAAATGTCTCTGATCATCAAACACATTTAACCATTAGTCAAATATAACACGTAAACAAGTAAACACAAAATGCAGTTTTTAAATGATGGTTTTTATTATTTAGGGAGAAAAAAAAATCCAAACCTACATGGCCCTGTGTGAAAAAGTAATTGCCCCCTTGTTAATAAATCACCTAACTGTGGTGTATCACACCCGAGTTCAATTTCCGCAGCCACCCCCAGGCCTGATTACTGCCACACCTGTTTCAATCAAGAAATCACTTAAATAGGAGCTGCCTGACACAGAGAAGTAGACCAAAAGCACCTCAAAAGCTAGACATCATGCCAAGATCCAAAGAAATTCAGGAACAAATGAGAACAGAAGTAATTGAGATCTATCAGTCTGGTAAAGGTTATAAAGCCATTTCTAAAGCTTTGGGACTCCAGCGAACCACAGTGAGAGCCATTATCCACAAATGGCAAAATTATGGAACAGTGGTGAACCTTCCCAGGAGTGGCCGGCCGACCAAAATTACCCCAAGAGCACAGAGACGACTCATCCGAGAGGTCACAAAAGACCCCAGGACAACGTCTAAAGAACTGCAGGCCTCACTTGCCTCAATTAAGGTCAGTGTTCACGACTCCACCATAAGAAAGAGACTGGGCAAAAACGGCCTGCATGGCAGATTTACAAGACGCAAACCACTGTTAAGCAAAAAGAACATTAGGGCTTGTCTCAATTTTGCTAAGAAACATCTCAATGATTGCCAAGACTTTTGGGAAAGTACCTTGTGGACTGATGAGACAAAAGTTGAACTTTTTAGAAGACAAATGTCCCATTACATCTGGCACAAAAGGAACACAGCATTTCAGAAAAAGAACATCATACCAACAGTAAAATATGGTGGTGGTAGTGTGATGGTCTGGGGTTGTTTTGCTGCTTCAGGACCTGGAAGGCTTGCTGTGATAGATAGAACCATGAATTCTACTGTCTATTAAAAAATCCTGAAGGAAAATGTCCGGCCATCTGTTCGTCAACTCAAGCTGAAGCGATCTTGGGTGCTGCAACAGGACAATGACCCAAAACACACCAGCAAATCCACCTCTGAATGGCTGAAGAAAAACAAAATGAAGACTTTGGAGGGGCCTAGTCAAAGTCCTGACCTGAATCCAATTGAGATGCTATGGCATGACCTTAAAAAGGCGGTTTATGCTAGAAAACCCTCAAATAAAGTTGAATTACAACAATTCTGCAAAGATGAGTGGGCCAAAATTCCTCCAGAGCGCTGTAAAAGACTCATTGCAAGTTATCGCAAACGCTTGATTGCAGTTATTGCCGCTAAGGGTGGCCCAACCAGTTATTAGGTTCAGGGGGCAATTACTTTTTCACACAGGGCCATGTAGGTTTGGATTTTTTTTTCTCCCTAAATAATAAAAATCATCATTTAAAAACTGCATTTTGTGTTTACTTGTGTTATATTTGACTAATGGTTAAATGTGTTTGATGATCAGAAACATTTTGTGTGACAAACATGCAAAAGAATAAGAAATCAGGAAGGGGGCAAATAGTTTTTCACACCACTGTATTTTGTTAGCTGAATCATAGAATTTCTCAGGGAAGCATTTAAGTCATGGTAGGCAAATTGCCAATTTCAACTGCAACAGAACACTTTTTTCTTTTAACAATAGTAGGCTCAAAAACTGAACATGTGAAAAATTTCAAAGAAGCAAAAAAACATAATTTAAAAACTCTTAAGTTCTGTTTGATTTAATACAATAGCAGGCCAGAGCATGAAACAACTGGACATGGCACCAGTCCATCACATACTATAACAAAATAATATTTTTAAAACTAAACCAATTTTACCTGTTCAGGCCAGCCTAACATAGCAAATGGAAACAGACCAGAAGAAAACCAGGTATCTAAAACATCAGGATCTGAAACAAAAGAATTTATTGATGGTGATAAATGATAAATAGCATTGCCTCAAAAAAATTGTATTAAGAGCATACTATAAATAGCAAACATGATATTAACCTACTATTCTCTTGAAACATACAGAGATTCAAATTCTTACAATTTTATCCATATTCTAACTAAATAATTGATTTACTGATAGTGAATTTAAATTCTGTTCAATGTGTAAAAATACTTGAAGTGCTTCATACAGATTCTAGTCACCATTTTCAAAAAAAAGAATGAGGCTTTGAAAGAGCTACTGAAATGTGCAGCAAGATTAATCACCTTGCTTAAGGGGACCACATAAAAAAAAAAAAAGTCTGAGATGAATAAGCTTGAAGAGACTTAGGGAAAACTAATAGCCACGTAGAAATCCAGTTAAACTCATTAGTGTATAAAAAAGATATACTGCTCCAGGTTTAATTCACAAAAAAAACAAGGTTGAGCTGAAGTAGACAGAGAGAGTTAGTGTACATTGAACTAGTCACAAGGAAAAACAAAGAAAATGACCCAGTTAAGTGATCACTTTTCCTCCAAATCAAACATAGATCATATATCCAGTCTATGTTTAATTCCACGTAATTCAGTACTTTCAAAGCATAAAAAAGAAAGGGACAAAGGCATGCCAAGCTCTTTTTAGGCAGAAATCCATTAACTGCTGGAATGCATTCCCATGACACAGAATGGCAACTGTACTCTTTACTTTCTTTTGTTATAGCCTAAGTGTAAGTAGGAGAGTCACATAACCTTAAATTTCATTGCAAAAAGAGAAGCATACTTTCCTTTCTTGACTTTATGGGCTCACAACTCGAAGTTAAAAGAGTCTTTGTGTTGTCCCCTCCACTCTAACTGCAGAATGAAATCTTTACTATTTGTGCAGTATTGATACAGGTAAAATTCCGTTACAACGAACTCCCAGGGACCTAAAAAATATTTTGTTGTAACGAAAATTTTGTTGTAATGAGATTCTGTATTTGTTACTATAGCGTTTTCTTTAACTTGTATCCAGGCGTTTGCAATCATTTCAATAGCTTCTTTCACAATAATTTTAATCTCCTCCTGCCTACAAGTTATGCTGACGAGAATTTTTCTCAGTATTTCCTTGCGATAATACATTTTCAGGGTGCAAATGCCGCCCAAATCCAATGGCTGAAGCACTGCTGTGCAATTGGGTGGGAGGAATTCAAAGCGAATATTATCTAAATGTGGAAGCATGTTGTGGGCAGCACAGTTATCAATAAAGAGCCAAATCATCCTTTTCTTCTTCATATTGTGAGGTTTCTGAACTCTTTTGAGACCCCATGGGAACAACATGCCAAAGCGTGTCCCGAAGCGCGATTGCCGCGTCTGTGGAAGATTGTTTGTCCATTGCTGGGGCAGGGCAATAGGAGGCTTACAGCAGTGCAGTGAAGTGCCACAGAAACAAATCATAAAATACAATACAGTTTATTTTTGTATAGCTCAAAATCACACAGGAAGTGCCGCAATGGGCTTTAACAGGCCCTGCCTCCTGACAGCCCCCCAGCCTTGACTCTCTAAGAAGACAAGGGAAAAACTCCCAAAAAAAGCTTGTAGGGAAAAATGGAAGACACCTTGGGAAAGGCAGTTCAAAGAGAGACCCCTTTCCAGGTAGGTTGGGCGCACAGTGGGTGTCAAAAGAAGGGGGTTAATACAATACAATACACAGAACAGAACAAATCCTCAATACAGTATAAAAATAAAAATGTTAGAAGTACGGAGCAGAATTTAACAGTAGATGATATCACATAATAAGATTTGGATATTTTTAGAGTCCTGGAGGCCTCATCCATCAAGCTGCCTCCCCCATTTGGCCATTCCACGGCTAAAACAGTGCTGGGCCAACCAATCCGATGAAAGGACCCCTCTTTCCCACGATTCCTGCAATCCTCCATCAGGGATGACTTTACCATAGGCAGGCAAAACAACTTGGCATGTGGGCTGTGGCACCAAGTGCCACATTTGAGTACCAAAAGATCGGGGTTGCGCTATAAGTCCCTGTCTTGCACTCCAAAACACGAGGCTTAGTCTCAGTACTTTAGCAAAACCAGCTTTATTCAGCTTGAAACAGGAACGACACAGTTATTTATTGTAGCATGATCTGCCAATTTGCTATACACAGACACAGCAGTCAGGCAGGGTCGTGGCCAGGTCAGTGACCAAGTAATCCTGTTATCTGCATTTACAGTGTACGTGCTCCTAACCTTGCATCACTCATCGAGATCTTTTCTGTTTACTTTGGCGGAGAGACGCAGCATAGCTGTGAGCCTGCTATTGCCCCGTACAGACGCGGAGATCGCACTTTGGGACACTCTTAAGCATGCTGTCAAGTTGGGGGAAGTCTCAAGAGAGTATACAAACCTCACATTTTCTTGAATGAGTGCCAAATTAATAGGAATGTTTCTTGAACGAGCATCACTAAACCACATTAAAACTGCTTTTTCGACGTCTTCAAATGCAGCAGTTTACATACGCTTGCAACCTGAGATTTTTCGGGTTCGGGTGTCGATGGCGAAATTCTGAATTCACTGGCAATGTCTTTTTCTTTTTGCCACAATCAAGAGCTGAAATATGAACTGATATCCTTTTTATCGTGTCTACTGTCTCTATGGGAGGGTGACAATGAGTTAAATTCCAATGGATGTTTTTCAAAATGTTGATGAGCAATAAGCAAAAGGTATCGCTGAAAACCACGGGAAACAAAAAAGGCAAAAAGAAAAAAAAAACAGTACAAGGAAAGTTCGAAGAAAGAAAAAAAAATTACAATGTTTCTGTTTGGGGATCGTTGTGCACAACTGAGCTGCGGCCACAGAACTAACTGCTCTATGGATGATTCATTCAGGCATTTCAAGGTCTTTTGTGCACTTCGTTGTAATGAAAGTATCTGTTGAATGTACTTCGTAGTAACAAGATTTCTATAGACTCGTGTCATATGGGGAAGCTGTCGGGACCATAAAAATACTTTGTTGTAATGAAAATTTCATTGTAAAGATATTCGTTGTAACAGAATTTCACCTGTATAAGTTTGTGTTTTAACTGTTTTTGTGGTTATTGTTCTGCCAGAGATAGGAAAAAACAAGAAAGCAGTACTCAAATCCCTGGGCAGGGTGCCAGTCCACCGCAGGGTGTGCATGCGCGTGCACACACACACTAGGGACAATTTTAGGATTGCCAATGCACCTAACCTGCATGTCTTTGGACTGAGGGAGGAAAGAAGAAGAAAACCACGCAGACACAGGGAGAACATGCAAACTCCACACAGGGTGGACCCGGGAAGCGAACCCAGGTCTCCTTACTGCAAGGCAGCAGCGTTACCACTGCGCCACCGTGCTGCCCTTGGTCTTAATGTCTTTTTTATTATTTGGATGTTGTTCTTTTTATGCCTGCATATGCTGGGTTCATTTCCAAGGATTGAAATGGTATTTTCATTTGACAGCTACGATTCAGCCAGCTCTCTGGCATTCTTAGTATTTGCCATTTGCAGGATAAAAAGATTTTGTTTTCTTTCTGAGAAATCTGAAAAAACAATGAAATATCTTTTTCAGAAAACTCTGAATCTTGGACAAATCAGCCTTTATATGGCTGTGCTGAGGATGTCGCATGACTTCTAGTTCAATGCCTCCAAGCAAGGGAATGATGCTAAATGGCAACTGTTCACCAAAGTGGTATCTCACATAGAAAAACAAAAAGATATTGGGATAAGTACGAAACAGAAGTCAAAAAATAATAATGAATTAAAGATTTTTTTTAGATCACAAAATAAACAGGAAGGTAGTTTTGAAAGTTTCACAGGACAAAATATTATAATTACAATACTTTAAACATCAGAAATTCTTCCCTAAAAACATCTCTTAAAATAACTAGAAACAATGTAGGCAACAGGATCTTACAATCAGAACTTCAAATAAATAATGGAAAACAATATTAGATAGTATGCTTTCTTCACTGATGCTCTAGTTAATCAGTTCAAAGCTATACATTTGGCACATTCTCTACCCTAAGTTAAATTCTACATGTAAGAAATGCCTTCTGCCACACACAACCCTTCGTCTTTGTTGAATCTTATTGGACCACAGTCTACACCAATATATTAACATACTGTACATTTGCTCCTCCTTAAGTAGCACTTTGGTAAATTGGAACAAGGTGTATTGGCCAATTTAAAATTCACATTATGGGGAGACACACAAAGAAAGAGGCAAACAAGCACAAACCTTTCGGTAAAAACTCAAACCATGTTCTATATCTATTAAAAAATGTTTTTCTATTGAAACTCTAGAGTCGATTTTTTTATTTTATTAAAACAATACTTCCTCCATATATGAAATACAGAAAAAGTAAAACGGGCACAGTAATTAGCGAACAGTATTCTCTAATGTTAGAATTAATGCTGTTTCAGACTGAAAATCTTTTTTTTAATTGTGTTGTAATTATAAAAATTTAATTTTAGCTTGAAGCAAAGTCTACAAAGCACAGATATATTTTGATAACAAGAACTAGGTAGCCATGTTGTGAAGAATATTTAAAAAATCCTTTACATTTCCCATTAGCAAAACAAAATATCGGTGTTGTCAGGATATTCACAGACTTTTTATGCCGTCTTAAGAATACCGTAATTACCTGAGGAAATGTAGTGTCAACTAGGAATATAAATTCAAATTTTACTGACAGTATTTTGCCAAGGGGAAAGGAAAAACAGAATTAAATTTGATTCAAAAAAGAAAAATGACCTTGCAGCAGGCAAGGAAACATGTTATGTTTATCCATGATAACTAAAGGCTAATGTATTGAAAAAGTGTGAAATCCATAAATTATGTTTCAAAAATACTGTAATGAGGAGATGAGTGTACAGTGAAATTGATATTGTTTAACATTTCATCTCTATATTTTTTATTCATACAAATCTCAAGTGGTTTAAGGCAACAGCATATTATTATTTTTTAAATAAAATTAAGAAATAATACACAACCTAACATACAGTGCATCCGGAAAGTATTCACAGGGCATCACTTTTTCCACATTTTGTTATGTTACAGCCTTATTCCAAAATATGGATTAAATTCATTTTTCTCCTCAGAATTCTACACACAACACCCCATAATGACAACGTAAAGAAAGTTTACTTGAGGTTTTTGCAAATTTATTAAAAATAAAAAAACTGAAAAATCACATGTACATAAGTATTCACAGCCTTTGCTCAATACTTTGTCGATGTACCTTTGGCAGCAATTACAGCCTCAAGTCTTTTTGAATATGATGCCACAAGCTTGGCACACCTATCCTTGGCCAGTTTCGCCCATTCCTCTTTGCAGCACCTCTCAAGCACCATCAGGTTGGATGGGAAGTGTCGGTGCACAGCCATTTTAAGATCTCTCCAGAGATGTTCAATCAGATTCAAGTCTGGGCTCTGGCTGGGCCACTCAAGGACATTCACGGAGTTGTCCTGAACCCACTCCTTTGATACTTTGGCTGTGTGCTTAGGGTCGTTGTCCTGCTGAAAGATGAACCGTCGCCCCAGTCTGAGCTCAAGAGCACTCTGGAGTAGGTTTCCATCCAGGATGTCTCTGTACCTTGCTGCAGTCATCTTTCCCTTTATCTTGACTAGTCTCCCAGTTCCTGCCACTGAAAAACATGCCCACAGCATGATACTACCACCACCTTGCTTCACTGTAGGGATGGTATTGGCCTGGTGATGAGCGGTGCCTGGTTTCCTCCAAACGTGATGCCTGGCATTCACACCAAACAGTTCAATCTTTGTCTCACCAGACCAGAGAATTTTGTTTCTCATGGTCTGATAGTCCTTCAGGTGCCTTTTGGGAAACTACAGGCGGGCTGGCATGTACCTTTTACTAAGGAGTGGCCTCCGTCTGGCCACTCTACCAAACAGGCCTGATTGGTGGATTGCTGCAGAGATGGTTGTCCTGCTGGAAGGTTCTCCTCTCTCCACAGAGGACCTCTGGAGCTCTGACAGAGTGACCATCGGGATCTTGGTCACCTCCCTGACTAAGGCCCTCCTCCCCCGATCGCTCAGTTTTGATGGCCGGCCAGCTCTAGGAAGAGTCCTGGTGGTTTTGAACTTCTTCCACTTACAGATGATGGAGGCCACTGTGCTCATTGGGACCTTCAAAGCAGCAGAAATTTTTCTGTAACCTTCCCCAGATTTGTGCCTCAAGACAATCCTGTCTCGGAGGTCTACAGACAATTCCTTTGACTTCATGCTTGGTTTGTGCTCTGACATGAACTGTCAACTGTGGAACCTTATATAGACAGGTGTGTGCCTTTCCAAATCATTTCCAATCAACTGAATTTACCACAGGTGGACTCTAATTAAGCTGCAGAAACATCTCAAGGATGATTAGGGGAAACAGGATGCACCTGAGCTCAATTTGGAGCTTCATGGCAAAGGCTGTGAATACTTATGTACATGTGCTTTCTCAATTTTTTTATTTTTAATAAATTTGCAAAAATCTCAAGTAAACTTTTTCACGTTGTCATTATGGGGTGTTGTGTGTAGAATTCTGAGGAGAAAAATTAATTTAATCCATTTTGGAATAAGGCTGTAACATAACAAAATGTGGAAAAAGTGATGCGCTGTGAATACTTTCCAGATGCACTGTACCAATAATCCAATTCTGAGTCACATGGTGCCAATACCCATCCTGGCAACTCTGGCCTCAACACAATAACCAACACCAACTGGGGCACCAGTCCATCACAAAGCACATGTACACCCATTCTCACACTAAGACATTTTAGAATTGCAAACTAATTTAACAAACATGTCTTTGGGATGTGGGAGGAATCCAGCACAGACAATTTCTGAATAAAGGTCCTCCATTTGTTACATTTCTAATACACAGTATTACCAAGTGGCATAACAGACATCAACAACAGACAAAAATGAATGAGAACGAATTAGCACTGGTCAGTCAAAACAATCATTGCAATTAATTAAATAAAAAATATGACAAAACAAGGTTAACAGCTTCATGGCAAACTATGTCTTAAAACCAGTCCTTAGTCTTGCTTATTGTGATCATATTTTCATTGAACCTATTAAAATGTAAAAATGACAACTGTTTTAAAGATAAAAGATTGAACAAATACCCCATCACATATTTGGCCTGCGAGGAAACAGAAGTAAAGAAAGAAGGCTGCTTGTATAAACAAGAGGCTCTCCATGTTAGTGATCTCTGGCCACCCAGCTCATCTTCAGAAACCCACTTACTAATGTCGGTACTGGAGGATATGTTGATCGGCATAACAAAGAGTTCAAGAAGAACCATGTTATAACAAGGGGGCTACCAGAAGTTAGAAGAGGGAGACTCCAGCAATTTTTAGAGAGAGGTGAGAGCCAACCTGGCTGCAATGGATCCTAGGAATAACAGCTATCAGTGGTTATAGGAGAGATGGAGAACAGACGGATCCAAAAGGAGAAAGAAATGGGGTGAGAAAGGAATAGCTATAGAAAGAAACGAGAGAGTCACATAAAAAAGGACCAATTGAAGTAGACAGCTGACCAGTGCCTGTCTATGTCTCTTATTACCTTAAAGGTTTAAAGTTAAGAGTCCTAAGCAGGGTTACAAAATAAAGTTATAGAAGGAAAAGGGTGCCCCGAAATTACAGTAAATATCCTGCTAATAATGAGCCTAAAAAAGTGTTACAAAAAGCTAAGGAGGTGTTTAAAAAAGTTACAAAAAGTGCTTATATAATTACATACAAAATAAGCATTATTTTCAGCCCTAAAACATGAATCAAGCATCTATTCGTTTAATTTTTGCAATACAACATCAATGTTCTTTTCTTTCCTCCCCAGCTCCCCTGAGGAGACAAGAAACTGGAGCACAATTAAGCAGCAGTGATTTATTTCTCAAACACAATCACCAATGATCTATAGCAGTAAGAACACTGAGAGGGCCCTAAAATAACTGTATACATACAAATAAATAAATAACCACCTAAGTATTAAATCGATTAACAAGTTAAATTATGATGGAGCATAGCAACACTTAAGCTTTGGTTAAAATAAGATGAGAATACCTGGACCAAATGGAGTGTTTGCTTACTGAAAGTGCTTTTATGAAAATAAATAGGTCTTTATAACATAACAGAGACTGCTGTCCTCTTTACTATGCATAAATATACAGACCTCATCACCAGCAACCCTAACTACAATAAATGAGTTTTACAAGCAGAAGAAATAAACATATAGAAAAAGGAATAACTTTAATAATAGACGAATCACAGATAATCAATGCAGGAGTATGTACATCAAATTAGAGAAGTGGGGCTGGACTAATTAGGCTGGTGTTCAGAGGCAGAGGATGCAATATGATGCTCCTAATGTCAGGAGGACTAACATGGTTCACGTTCTTCTATTTCCTTAGGCCTACAGCAGGTATAATCAGGGTAGAAATGTGTTACTAATTTTTTTTAGGGAAAAGGCAGATTGATAAGAGAGCTGAATGGTGAGAGGTGGACATTCAAAAGTAATAAATTAACAGAGGCAAAAGGGGAAAAATGTGGACATGTAGAAACCAAGCAGGTTACATATCTTCAAGTTGGGGAGCATGCACTGGTACTACAAAGCTTCCAAAGCTCTCAATTTCTATCAAGCATTCAATTTGTGCCATGAACAGTGTATAAATTTATATCCATAATCCTGTCATTCTCAACATAAGAGCTGGAACACCACTTCTAATTTCAGTCAGCTATTTCAAGGAGCTGTGATAAATTATTAGGGCATATGCCAGCTCATGCATGGTGGGCTTCACAGCATACATATGCACCATGTGTGTTTGTGGCATTGCCTAACACTTACCTGTATATTATCAGTCCATATTGTCAAGAAGGAAAGTCCACATATTGGTCGCACGGTAAGGGATTTCGTAATCATTTATGACTCAAAATACAGAGAATTCCTGACACACATTCATAAGTAAATAATGTTCCCAGCAAATGAATATTATTAAAAGTTCTACTATAAAATTGAGAGGTGGAATACTTTTATGTAACTGTAACTGCACCCAACACACAAGCATTAAAAACTGCAATTTCCGGTCATGTTTTATATTAATGTGTTACATAAAATTTAAGGATTTGCATAATATGAATATGAAAATAAATGATTAATTAGGTCTTCTGCAGTGGGCTGGCGTCCTGCCTGGGATTTCTTCCTGCCTTGTGTCCTGTGTTGGCTGGGATTGGCTCCAGCAGACCCTCATGACCCTGTGTTAGGATATAGCGGACTGGATAATGACTGACTGACTAATTAGGTCTTTATTAGAAACTTGCTATGCTACCTGTTGAAGAAGGATAATAGAATAAGTTGGAAATTATTTGATACCTTTTGCCTTACATGTACACTTAGCATTTCTCCTATGACTTTCCTCAATATTCTTGTGTGTCTCAACCTCTCCTATCCTGTTTTGATCTCATTTGAATGAGCAACCAAAGTGAAACTGAACAGTAAGACTGGACCCACATGCACAGACAATAATATTTCATTATATACCAGATATTAAAATATGAAAACGTCCTGGCATGCTATCTCAATGGTTTACAAACTTGGGTAAAACAGGCTGTCCTCAGGGGCCATAGCAATCCTGGATTTATTTTTAAAAAAATTTACAAAATTGAATGTTAAATATTGTCTTGCCTTGTGTAGTTCTTAAATAAACATATCCCAAAATTGTTACAAAAAAGTAGTCCCTATGCCAATGTAGTTATTGACTAGAGCTGTGGTTTTCAACATGTGCAGTATGCAAGCAGCTGTCAGATGATAAACAAGGGAACAAAATAAATAATTCAAATTAATAATTAAATAGCTGGGTTAAAAAGTGGTCATTAAAAAGGATGTTTGGTTACACAGCAGCCAAATCCAGTTTCTATGCTTAGCAGCGCTTCAATTCCATCACGAATTTTGGACACACAGTCATGCTGTAAACCTTCCGTCCCACTTCATCCTAAAAGTGCTCTAAACTGAAGTTTCTGTCATAGAATAAGTTAATGAAGACTGTGGAAGAGAGGTGAAAAAAAGAGTGCATGCAGGGTGGAATGGGTGGAGAAGAGTGTCAGGAGTAATTTGTGACAGACAGGTATCAGCAAGAGTGAAAGGGAAGGTCTACAGGACGGTAGTGAGACCAGCTATGTTATATGGGCTGGAGATGGTGGCACTGACCAGAAAGCAGGAGACGGAGCTGCAGGTAGCAGAGTTAAAGATGCTAAGATTTTGCACTGGGTGTGACGAGAATGGACACCATTAGAAATGAGTACATTAGAGGGTCAGCTCAAGTTGGATGGTTGGGAGACAAAGTCAGAGAGGCGAGATTGCATTGGTTTGGACATGTGCAGAGGAGAGATGCTGAGTATATTGGGAAAACGAAGCTAAGGATAGAGCTGCCAGGGAAGAGGAAAAACCGTAAACCTAAGAGAAGGTTTATGGATGTGGTGAGAGAGGACATAAAAGTGATAGGTGTAACAGAACAAGATGCAGAGAACAGAAAGATATGGAAGAAGATGATCCACTGTGGCAACCCCTAATGGGAGCAGCTGAAAGAAGAAGAAGTTAAGATGATGCATGCTTTGTGATATGGCTCATTACTCTGCTGGAAGTGTCCATTTTAAAAAGGGTAGACTGTGTCCATAAATCAAGATTTTTCAGACCAGGTAACGCATTTTTTTTAGCAATCCAGTTTGATGATCACATGCCCACTGTAGCTTCAGCTTCAGTTTCATCCTGCTCAGGGCAATGGGGCACCATAACTAACTACAATAAACTACTATATATATATCACACATCTGTTTCTTAACCATTTTTTCCAAACACTGGGCCAGGGAGGGTAGGTTTTTCCCAGTTGCAGCAAGTAAAGGAGGGAACTACCGATGCATTACACACCCACATTTGCTCCAACATGATTAATTTACAGTAACCAGATTACCTAATGACATATCTTAGGACTGTAGAATAAAAAAGCTGATAACAGCAGGCAGCTCCACAAATACAAGGATAAACATGTGAGCTACACAGATCTGATACTTCAGCCATGAATCATTCCAGTGTCCAAACACAACTTAATATTCACTTCATATTCCATAGTCTCACATTAAATTAACAAATTATGTACTTTAAAATGTTACTGTTATAAATTCAACTGCTGATTTTATAAACAGTAAGAGTCTGTAACAACATTATGTGAAGCATCTTCACTCTAAAAAAAGAACAAAGGTTCTAACAGCAAGAATGTGCAATGGCCATAATTTTATTGATAGTATCAACAATACTAAAAATATGACATGTGCAAATCAATCTTCAATAAAAGGGTATCTGTCAATGTTTCAACACATTTGTGTGTTCATCTGTTTCCTGTGTCTCTTTCAATCCAACAGATGGTGTCTCACAAACATTTGTGGTAATAAAATGCACTGCATTTGTCATTCTAACAGATAGCATATCACAATCATTAAAACTGCTTTTATGAAACCTGTACCACATGGCATAAAACATATGCATTGCAATTGTCATTCTGACAGATGGTGCATCACAAACATGCATTTCAATGATATAAATATTTGTAATGCACCACCTGTTGGAATGGCCACTTCAATGCATTTTATTACAATATCCATTATAAAATACATTCCGATAGACGGTGCACTGCAAACTTTAATGATGGGTTCTACTATTCCAACCCATCTTAGGTGGACAGCACATACATTACAAGTAGTAAAGTTGTTTAACATAAAATTAGGAATATACCTTCTTGCTAGAACTGTAATACTGTCTTTAATGAAACGGTTAAACCGTGGGCATTAACAGCAGATACAAAGTACCACATTTTGAAAATGTTCAAACTAATGTCTTGACGATTTTTAAAATCTCACTTTCTCAGTTTTTGAAGTCAAGCTGTATTTACCAAACATGAAGAAATCCCCTCTGCTTCATTATATTAAAAAGAGAGAAATGTCTCAGTATCAATTAGGGCATATCAAGATGATAAAATAGTTTGGATGAAATACTTTAAGTAACATCTTACCTTGTGTCAGGGTGATCTGATCTTGTGGAATCTGAAGTTTTTTTGAAGCTAATGCTTTGGCATCATCTTCATTTCTCGCACAAACCCATACTCCATCACTGTCATTTTGCTAAATTAATAAAAAGATTTTATATGGCAGTGCACTTAGTTATATATAGTTAGTAACTATACAATTTCAAGCAAAAATGTAAATAATATACAGTATAATGAAGAAAATACTTTCTCCTGAATGATAAATATATGAGTACAGCTTGTGTAACTGTCAGAAATCTTGCCAGTTCTTTCAGCAAGCAACACAGCTTATACATTGCAAGTTGATAAAACATTACAACACCTTAGGTGCATTTTTAGTTAATGCAGTCCAAGTGAAACAATGCCTGATCAGGTCACCTTTAATTAAGGTTTTAACTCAAAAAGACAAATGCCACACATAGTGTTCCATGCATTTTATAATGGTTTCAATTTCTCCAAAAAAAGTTGAAGGGCCATTGTCAAGATCCAGGCAGGCATGTAATTTACCAGTCTTGCCATATATTAAGTTAATGTAACTCAACTACAGGCAAGGTCTCAGGCATGCAACACAGAGTGTCCAAGGTCTGGTCATTCTATGGCTGCTTAATGTGCTGACAGAAATAATGACTGCATCAATAACAGGAAAGTGTGAGCTCAGTCCTATTCTGCTTGCCTTAGAGAAAGGTAACCTGACAGCTACTCTCTCTTCAGACTCTGCACACCTAACTGTCTTGGGCCAGACAAAGGCTTTGATGGACTCATCACCAATGGCAATAGGTTCTCACAATACAGCAGAAAAATGGAAGGTTACACACAGCTGTCCTGAAGATTCTGTCCTGGCCTGCCTTCTTTTCTGATTTTACCCTCACAGATCACCTTTCGATCATCCTTGGTCACAACATCCATAGACATAACCTTCTCTCTTTAAATTGCTAGCAACTTCCTCAGAGCCTTCAGCAGGAATGGAATAACATTCAGAGAACCATTGCTTCAATGTCCCAGATACTGCAGAACTGGAAGAAAATGGTTTTCAATGCTCACAGTTGTTATTGTTTTCCACTTTTGTCATTGTACTGTTTTATTTTTATTAGTTTTATTTGCTTTTATTTAAGAAATGAAGGTAGAAATTTCAATCCAACAAATGTTGTGGTTTTTTACCATCTATGTACGTGAAAATAGATGTATGCTTAAAAATGAGCTGTAGGTAATATCATTTGCTTGATTAATGAAAACATTTCCTAATTTCAATAAACAACACTTTAAAGTATCATGTTTAGTCAATACCCATGGTTTAAGGATATTTACATCAATGTAAATTTGCATAGCACTGTAGATACAGATTACTCTCTTTTTTTCCATTCAAAAACCTACCATTTCTTTCTCATATGACCCTGTAATTGAGATCTGGTATGCTGGAATCTGATGGCCCCACCAAAGCTGTCTTGAAATGCACCAGTCACTGTCAAGATAGTAATATCAATTTGCCAATGATTAGAAATGTGAAAGTAGACTTTAAAACCTGGAGCCTAATTTATAAAAAAATTAAATAAAAACTGCATAGAATGTTCCTATATTTTAACATACAATTATTTTCTAAAAGTTCCTATGAACAATTTATAAAACATCTGTATGTGCAAATAAATGTTCCTAAATCCTTCCCACTCAAACCCTGTTTACAAATTACTAACATCTTAAATTTGTGTGCATGTGAACAACAAGAACAAGAATGTTGTCTCTTCCCAAGTAACACCTTTAATTTTTACTTTCTCGTACATATAGTATAGAGACAGAATAGGAAACATGAAAAAATTCAACCTCAAGATTTTGATGAATCTTGTCGTTTTAGACCTTTCCAAGTAAGAAAATCCTATTTTTGAAATTATGTCTGTCTGTGTGTAAACACGATAACTCGAAAATGCTTTGACCTAGGTCAATGGGATTTTGTGCATATGCTTTATATCAAAAATAAGGAATTCTACCAACTTTTGGGCCACTGGCACTTTAACTGAATACTTTGTGAATTTTCAAGTAAACTATGGTTATAATTACAAATACATGATTAAAACTTTGTATAGATATTTATAGTGATAAACAGCAAACAGATATGAAATTTGAGAAAAATTACTCAACCAGAAGTAGTATTTTATTTAACTCTTTGAGGGCTGAATATTTATTTCAAAAAACATAGTTTCTGAAAAGCAATAGTTTCACACAGAAATCAACATAAAATATCTGTTGTTGCATGCTGTGGCTAGCAGTTTGTCAAGAATTTGCAGCAAATTTGCTGCCAGGCTGTCTTTGTGTGCCTGGTGCATTGTAATCTGGTTTCTACCTCTTATTATTGTTAAGTGGCAGTCCTCCCTGGCGAACATTGTCAGTACAATGATTAGCTGGGTACCAATCAGCTAAAGCTGCAACCTCACACTCGTTTTCAATCACTTGTATCAAGAGCTGAGTCCGACAAGTCATCGTCCAGTTCAGAGATAATAGGCAAAACGTCTTTCATGAAGTATTTTGCCTTACACATTCGCTTTGATCTCTTACCAAATGTCAGTGCCATTTTTGCCGTTGTTACTCACGCGAGCACAGGAGATGGCGGTCAAACCAATGAATCTAACTTTCCTTCTAGAAACAAGAATCCAAATAAAACATAACGGGTTGTTTTGTCACAGTTTACAGTCGATTACCATCATCAAAGCCTCCTTTTGACAAAAGTCAACATCAGCCCTGAAAGAGTTAAACAACCATCCAAATTTTTTGTATCATGGAAATATAAATGTGTACACGATATTAAAAACCGTATTCAATATAACACATTCTTTCAATAACTATTATTCATTTTGTTAAATTATATACATCGTCAGTTTAACAATAACGTGTAAACATTGAATATGCCATGTAAATATAAAGATGTAATGGAAACAATAAGTTGCAACATCCCTATCGTGTTTATGGTAGTTCATTTCATTTTAGTTTTTATTTCCACAATCATTATCATAATTATATGCAGCTAAATTCAGTTTTACCTATAGCAATTTATTGCAACAAATATTATATAATGCTAACACTTTTTCCATGTTTTTAGGTGACTATAACTCTTTTTAATTTGCACAAAATCTAGGTAATACATATGTAACCATGAAAAAATGCCGCCACCATTTTTGACCTCCTTACGTGCAAAAATATCATTTTAATATAAAGTTTGATTATAAATAGAGATAAATGATTGTGTATCAATATTATCAATTAGTTATGATGAGAAACAAAGACATATGATATTTGAGAAATATCACAGAACTGGAATTGGTTTTGATGACCTTTTCCTCTGTCTCAGTATACGAGAAAGTCAAGGGGAGCACAGTCCCGTTTTTTTTTTTGTTTTTTTTATGGGAGGATATAATGCCATATAAAGATCAAGAAATCACCCACAAACAACTCTGTTAAAATAGCAGATGACTGGAGTATTTATTGAACGTTGGTGCTTCTTACTAATATGCGTGTTCATTCACTAAGATTGTCACATGTATGCAATCACACATACGAATCCTGTTGTTTGCTCAAATCCCCTCTTAATCCAACCTTGAGCTCTTTAATCACAAACTGTAAAGACATGCATAAGGGCAGCCTTCAAGACAACAGGCAACTTTCAACTGAGAGTAGGCCGAGATATTCTGAGTCTGTCTGCAAGAAATAGCATTATTGCGCATGTTGGAGAGGAGGAGATGGGACTGCTAACAGAGGTATGGAAGGATGACTCTTAGTATCTGATAACGGCAAAAAAGCCACTTTCTTGCATCCTCTCAATATGTTAATTCATTCTCATTTTGGCTGTTGTTTTTTTCTTTGGGTTTTAAGGCGTTCACACTTGATGTCACCTGAACTTAAAATATTTTTTTTATTTATTTACTTATTTGTTTTTGCTTTCAAAAAAATCTTGCATAATTGCGAGTGTCTGTACACATACTAAGAATGTTTTCATCGCTTTGTATATTGATTTTAACATACAATTAGATCTATTGAATTTAGGATTAACTTTGTTTCTGTGATGGTTTTATAAATGAGACCAAAACGGCTGCAGTTTTTCTACACATGTAATGCCTGAGACTTATAGTTTTTATTAACTTAGGATGCTAAAAACCTCAAAAAACATTTTTTCATACACTTGAATATTTGTTTTCTAATGTTTCAGTTTGCACTATATCCTTTACATATTTGTTTATTTTCTAGCTGATAAAAATAATTCTCTTCAACAGCTATATGTTTAACTTCTACTATTCTACATACACAGCATATTAAATAAGCAAAAACAATTTTTAAGGCTATCAATGCTATATTACTGCATAATCATTAATTAGTTAACATCCCTTTCCAAGTATGCTATTCTTAATAACAGTATTCCAGGTTTGTTAGGCATTAATTAATGTACAGTGTAAAAAATCTCCAAGACTCAACGCTAATGTACCTGATAGATGATAACCATGTGTTCCAAGTTTTCCTGTGGAAATGGGGAATAAAGTCCAGATTGCCAGACTCCACTGCCTGTAACAAGAATGACCTTAGTTAAAATTTTATATTATTACCTTTTCTGCCTTGCATTTAAGAGTGGTCAGTTAGGACCTTAGTCTCTGATGCAGTTCATGTAGCTGTCCACTCTGATTGATGATTAAAAGAATATTCCTCCCAATAATTCCTACAGCAAAAACAAATTAATGTGTCTTAACTAGGACTTAAAGTTTATGCTTGAAAATGTAACTTTTCTACACACTTTATGAAAAATGAAACAACCAAAAAGTGCAGACACCTCTTGTCTATTAATAGCTTTTAAAGTTTAAAGTTTTTTGTTTTTTTTTACAGAGGAATACACTTAATTATTTTCTTTTTCTCAATCATAGATGTTGGTTTGAATGACAGAATTAATTAGACAGAAGAGAATGTTTCAAAAATAACACATAGGCTCTATCTATCTAGTCCTGTTGAATTCTCCTCCATCCCCAGTTCAGTTTACAAGAACAATGAATTGAACAGAAGACAGAAAAAAATGTCATGACCCTCACCTCCACTGCTCGCTTTGCCATTTCATCGCATCTCAAAAACCACTGGCTCTTCAAAAGAGGTTCCACAACATCACCAGTGCGGCTACAGAAGAAGCATGCAGAGAGTGACAAGAAAAGGTTGTGAAAGTTCAAGAAAAACAGTAACAAAATAGTAATTGCTAAGTAGAAAATATGCAAATTACAAAAGGCGCAATAAAGAGAACATTTTAACAAAGGCAAAACTAATGAGTACCTGCACAGTGGCAGAGCCATAGCATGATCATAAGTTCCTCTGTATAGTCCTTTCTGCTTTAAAGCCTCCAATACTCGCTCTCTTGCCAAGAAACGTTTGACTCCCTATTAATGTACAAAACTCAGTAACTGATAAGATTCATAGTAAGGACATTTCATTTTTTGTTTACTGAATTTGAAAAATAATTACTCAAACTGATTCTGACATAAAAGCATCTATTTAAGAAGAAGTCAAAGACTAGTCCACTTAGAGCCTGACTCTGAAACAAATAGCTACAGCTTACTAAAGCCCACAAGAAATATATAAAATAAATAACTATATTTAGGTGTGTCTAAGGACATGGAAGAAAAAATCATTAGAAAATGTCAAACATTTAAAAAAATGACCTAATTCTCAGGGCAATATAATGAAGACATTAAACCAATATATATATGAAGATGGAGGAGATGACTCCAGATATGTGAATGACAGAATTGTCAACAGTAGATAAATGGCAAAGTGCTACATTATGCACTAAAGCAGATGAATATTTTGTACAAAAGACTTCTCCCTGCTCTGGATAAGCTGGCCTGCAAGATGGATGAATGAATAGATGGATAGATGTCATCCTCTTACACTACACTTTATACTAAACTGATGTAAATGATACAGACATTAAAAAAATCCTTCTAGCTATGTATTAGATACTTCCAATGTTATTGAGAGAACAATAGTGAATAACGATTCCAATATAACTATCACAAATGACAAATAAAACTTAAACTTGAAAATGGCATGCCATAATTTATGCATGACTACTATAGTATTGTTTTTCTAGAAAAGAACTGCTTGTAAACATGGTTCTAATGCATTTTCATGTTAAACTTATGGAATAAAAAACATCATACTCCCTTAGGACTAATGATGTAGTTCATTAAAACATAGTACTACATGTACTACATCTGTTTACATCTTTTTAAACAATCATAGCACATGTAGCTTAATGCCCAGACTCGGTGCCACAGAGGGTCAGAGGTGGGAACTAAACCACATTTATTATCATTGAGAATGGACTTGACAATTAAAGCCCATTACACTGATATTGCGGATCCTCTTTATCACAATATTTGAAGGGAAAAAAATTGAATAATCTGTGGCCACAAACAGTGTTAAAAAGTTAACACTATAAGCAAGGCATTGTTCTAGTTTGCAACAATTACTATGCTAAAGCCATTTTATATTTACCATGGACTAAAGTTTTCCATATGTGGCACTGACTTTTTTCAGAAAATTTTATGAATATAGAAGCTGTAAATGTAAAGCTGTACAGTATTTGAAATAATCTTTGGAACTCTCAACCATTTTTGTGCAGTGGATGCAATCCACAAAGAAAAAGACAAACACCCCATCCATTTCCAGTCTCCTTCAATTAACAGAATTTTTCTTTGGTTTCTTGTGTATTTGTAAATGATCAGCCTGTATTGCTTGCATGGCTAGATTTGTGACTTGTGTGTAACTGTTTGTTTTGCTTTATTAATAAAACAAAAATCAGTTGTATAAATATATATTTTAATCAGTCTGACAGGATAGATCTATGGTGGCACCTTCCTACACCCATAATAACAAACAAAACGTAAAGATTCGTCCAGATCAGTCAAATATTCAATGAAATTAAAAACCTTTTAAGCCAGTAACTGGAATAAAAACGTATCAAAAGTAACTACCTGTAGCCATTCTCCACAGAGCCCAGTCATAGTGCCATCTTCATGAATTACTGAGAGACGTGGAAGACCATGACGCTCAGATATCTCAAAATCAACAGCATCATGTGCTGGAGTGCATTTTACTGCACCTGTATATAAACAACATTTTAAAATCATGATATAGTATCAACTATTATTGAAGGGCAACCTTTCCACATAATGACTAGAACATTATATAAAATGTACAAAATATACCTCAACATGCACCTCTAAATATTTATAAAAATATAAATAAAAAACCATCAAAGCATATTTTGATATGTTCTTTAATCAACTGGACTACAATTAACCTAAACATACTTTTTTTACCATAAATATGTTACTTAATTGCGTAATTATGTTCTGGGGATCACATTATTATTGTTCATAGCATTTAAAGTGATATAAAATATGGAGGCAAAAAAGTGTAATAAAAAGCAACTTAAGTAATAAAAAAAAACCTGTTTTCAACAACAGTTTTATTTTTGTAGTAAACCAGTCAACTATACAGCATCTTAAGTGTAAATGAGAAAAAAGAATTTAATTTACTACAATAGCTGATAAAAATTTGGACTAGGTTAAACCATCAAAGGACAGCTTTATGTGCACAGAAGTAAATGCATTTGTGAGACAACAAAATTTTGGAAAAATGTTACAGTAAAACAGGTTTCTCATTCAAATAAATGAAAGGTTTAAAAGTATGAAGTATATGTTTAGCAGAAGCTGTAGTAGCTACAGTAGTATCTCATGCATAGAGTCAATTACCTGTTCCCAGATGTGGATTAACCAAAGTGTCAGTAAGAATGGGTAACATTCTTCCTGTAAATGGATGACAGGCATGCTTCCCATGAAGACACTAAATAAAAAAATATAAGGTTTATGATAGTACAGCAGTTACCGGGTTTTCTACCTGTTTTACAAAAATTAATCATGTTAAACTGCACACTGGAAGTCAAAACTAACATATGTGTGTGCAGATATTCACACATTCACTTATAGTGTAAACTGCTTTAATAACTTTTAGATAATGGGCATTCTAAAATACACTCATAAATTACTGCTGAGGATACACTGACTGCCAGGATGAATGTCTTTATTGTACATAGCTCTACATACAGTTGTTATGTTAAAGAACCATCATGCACAGATTATAGTCCAGTAACAGACCAAAAGAGGCTAATAAAGTATCAATCTGTATGCAAAATCCAAATTGAGGTACCTGTTTTATTATCCTGTATAAAAGATGACTTTCACACACAAAACATAGTAAATAACTTTAGATATACAGTGAAATAAAATCGTAAAAAAATATTGCAAAGACAAGAATAGTGGCAATTATAGTAGACTAGGTTTTATCCAGGGCTTAGTTCAACCAGTGATTCAAAGACATAATCAATAAAATCATATTAATTTATCTATTTATATAGCAAAATGGTACAGAGAGTGGTGATTGGAGCAGAATTCATCTGGAAAATTGACATGTTGGTGAAGGGAACAGAAGAGATGAGTAGGTGATGGGCAGGTACGGCGTCAAGGAGAGGAATGAAGAAGGTGAGATGATTGTGGATTTTGAGAAAAGGATGGACATGGCTGTGGTGAATATGTATTTTATGAGGAGGGAGGAACATAGGGTGACATACAAGAGTGGAGGAAGATGCACACAGGCAGATTGTAGTCTATGCAGGAGGGTCAATCTGAAAGTGATTGATGACTGCAAAATGAAAGCAGGGGAAAGTGTAGTTAGGCAGCTTAGGATGGTGGTCTGTAGGATGATGTTTGAGATCAAGAAGAGGACAGGAGTAAGGGCAGAGCCAAGAATCAAAGAATGGAAGTAGAAAAAGGAAGACTGCAAGGTTGAGTTTACGGAGGAGGTAAGACAGGCACTGGGTTGCAATGAAGAGTTACCAGAGAGCTGGGCAACTACAGCAGAAGTAGTAAGGATAACAACAAGAAGGGTGCTTGATGTGACATCTGGACAGATGAAGAAGGAAAAGGAAATTTGGTGGTGGAATGGGGAAGTACAGGAGAGTATACAGAGGAAGGGGATGGCAAAGAAGAAGTGGGATAGTCAGAGAGATGCAGAAAGTAGAAAAGAGTACAAGGAGATAAGGCATATGGCGAAGGCTAAAGAAAAGGCTATGATGAGTTGTATGAGAGGTTGGACAATAAGGAGGGAGAAAAGGACCTGTACCGATTGGCTAGACAGAGGGACCGAGCTGGGAAAGATGTGCAACAGGTGAGGGTTATAGAGGATAAAGATGGAAACATACTTAAAAGCGAGGAGGATATGTTTAGCAGATGGAAAAAGTACTTTGAGAGGTTGATGAATGAAGAGAATGAGAGAGAAGGTTGGATGATGTGGAGACAGTGAATCAGGAAGTGCAACAGATTAGCAAGGAGGAAATAAGGACAGCTATGAAGAGGATGAAGAATGGAAAAGCCATTGTTCTAGATAATATACCTGTGGAAGCATGGAGGTGTTTAGGAGAGATGGCAGTGGAGTTTTTAACCAGATTGTTTAATGGAATCTTGGAAAGGGAGAGGATGACTGAAGAGTGAAGAAGTGTACTGGTACAGATATTTAAGAATAAGGGTGAGGTGCAGATTTGTAGTAACTACAGGGGGATAAAATTGATGAGCCACAGAATGAAGTTATGGGAAAGAGTAGTGGAAGCTAGGTTAAGGAGTGAGGTAATAATTATTGAGCAGCAGTTTTCATGCCAGGAAAGAGCACCACAGAGGAAGAAGTAGAGAAAAGGCCAGAACCTGCAGAAAGCATATGACAGTGGGTCTCAGGAGGAGTTGTGGTATTGTATGAGGAAGTCGGGAGTGGCAGAGATGTATGTATGAGTTGTACAGGATATGTACGAGGGAAGTGTAACCGTGGTGAGGTCTGCGTTAGGAGTGACAGATGCATTCAAGCTGTAGGTGAAGTTACATCAGGGATCGGTTCTAAGCCCATTCTTATTTGCAATGGTGATGGACAGGTTAACAGACAAGATTAAACCGGAGTCCCAATGGACTATGATGTTTGCTGATGACACTTTGATCTGTAGTGAGAGTAGGGAGCAGGTTGAGGAGACCCTGGAAATGTGGAGATATGCTCTAGAAAGGAGAGGAATAAAGGTCAGTAGGAACAAGACAGAATAAATGTGTGTACATGAGAGGGAGGTCAGTGGAATGGTGAGGTTGCAGGGAGTAGAGTTGGCAAAGGTAGATGCATTTAAATACTTGGGATCAACAATTCAGAGTAATGGGGACTGTGGAAGAGAGGTGAAAAAGAGAGTGCAGGCAGGGTGGAGAAGAGTGTCAGGAGTAATTTGTGATAGGTGGGTACCAGCAAGAGTGAAAGGGAAGGTCTACAAGATGGTAGTGAGACCAGCAATGTTATATGGGTTGGATACAGTGGCACTGACCAAAAACCAGGAGACAGAGCTGGAGGTGGTAAAGTTAAACACTAAGATTTGCACTGGGTGTGACGAGGATGGACAGAATTAGAAACGAGCACATTAGAGAGTCAGCGCAAGTGGGACGGTTGACAGACAAAGTCAGAGAGGTGAGATTTTATTGATTTGGACATGTGCAGAGGAGAGATACTGGGTGTATTGAGAAAATGATGCTAAGGATAGAGCTGCCAGGCAAGAGGAAAAGAGGAAGGCCAAAGAGGAAGTTTATGGATGTGGTGAGAGAGGACATGCAGGTGATGGGTGTAACAGAAATAGATACAAAGGACAGGAACATGTGGAAAAAGATGATCCACTGTGGCAACCCCTAATGGTAGCAGCCAAAAAGAAAAAAAACAGCAAAATGGCACTTTCTTTACCTCATGAAAACCTATTTCTACGTAAAAAAAATAATCATATCTTTGACTGCTCACCTCAATGCTAATAGTGTAGCCAGAAAACCAAAACCTGCTTGCTACATATGACAAATGCATGGCAATGCAAGTTCTTCACAATTAACTGGCTTTTTTAGTATAAACATTCAAGCCCACAATAATTAGATGTGTACTTTCTACTATTCAGAGAGCAAGGATATTACATTTCACAGTTTTTCAAAACGGCTGCACTTTCACCGATAATAGAATTTTATGTAAGTCATATTTTGTGATATCTCCACCACAATAGCTGGACTATGTAATTTTCTTTATGTTCAATAAAACAGATGCATCTTTACTAATATATGGGTCATACAGTAAGTGATAGCACTCTCTCCACAAGACTTTGTGCTCTGAAGTAAGAGGAGCCTGCAGCAAAGGAATTATTCACCACATCCAAGAAAGACTGAAATTGTATTAATTATTGTGTCTTTAATAAAGAAAACTGTCAAGCATTCCTTCTGATTAAATGCCCTATAAATGCTGGGTAAAATCCTTAAGGATTATTGACGTTCTACTGATCAGAATGCTCTTGAGCCAGACAGGATTAAAACAAGTGTCTAAAAAGATAGACATGTCCCACTACAAGATATGATGAAATACTGCATTCATTCTTGAATTCGTTGAATTAAATACATTTTTTTGGTATATGATAAAGTTGTAACAGTAACAACTCACTTTTAACCAGCTGTAAACACCCTGATAGTCCTTATAAATATGCTTTATATTCATTATCCTTTAAATGTAATGGAAATAAATGCATCTTTATTAACCTAACACTTGTCTGAAGTGAATGCGATTCATTGAAATGACATATTTCACTTACTGTATATCGTGAATCATCAGGGTGGACAACAATGGCCACATCACCCAGCATTGTTTCGAGGCGTGTAGTGGCAACTCTAATTTCTCCTTCTGAGAGACAAGAAATTACAGTTAAAACTTAATTGTTAAAATGTTTAAAAAAATAAATAAATACAAAACTGCAGAAGGAATTTAGCAAACTTAGTATGTGGTAGCCATGGTAAAGTTTTATAGAAAGCATACATACCTTCTCCATCTAAGGGGTAGGCAAAATGTGTCATCGTGCCAAAAGGTATTTTCTCTTCATAACCTGGGACATTTAACAGTGTTTTTCCCAACAAATATACATTATCCACCTGCAATAAGACATCAATTTTGACAATATCCGAGAGTGTTTGTATTTTCTGTATAATGCTTAAATGTTTTTCAGTACAAAGTGCTCAGATATCACTTTATCCAAAGACAAAATACATGAAGTATTGATATGCCCAAAAAACACTGCAGTTCTTCTTTACTTCTAGAGATTTACTATAATGTCAGAGTCAGATGTATAACCAATTTCTCACAAAGTAAGTGCAAAATGTAATGAGAACAACATTCTCAGAATTTATTTCCACTAGTAATTGGCTTTCAGTCCACCTTCTACTTTTTCATTTTCTACTATTGTTGCAACTAATAAAACAACTCATAATACATATGGTGCCTGCAGTACTGCAACAATACCAAATGCATGAGTGTTTTGTCCATGCATTATTTCTAATACAATATAAGGTGTCTGAGGGCAGTGTGGTTATTGCTTTGTGACAAAGCAAAATTTCCTTAAACCTTAACAGGTTTGTTTGTAATATTTACAATAATATTGCTTGCAACTGCAACAACTTCATAGAGCAGAGGTCTCCTCCTTCCAATGATTTACAATTAGACTATCCCTATATTTATATCATTCCAGTCTGCCTTTATACAACCAAATATATTCAACGACAAAGGAAAACCAAGATAGTCATACTGCATAATGTGCATTACACATGGCCGTTTCATGGCATATCCAAATAACAACTGAGGCCCAACAGCCAGTGTGATTATCTGGAAAATGGCTGCTAAAAAAGCAATGAGAATGATGATTATAATGATGATGATGTCTTTGATAATGAATGTACATATAATGCTGCTGGTAGATTGAAGGGGTGTGGCACCAAGAATTAGAAATGGCCCTGAATATACAATACAAAGTGACATCAGAAATATGCCATTGGTGAGATACTGTACATTAAAAACAAATTCTATCTGGGTGTTAATACGACATGCAAAAACAGCTAAAAGGAGTTTTAAGAAATCTGGAGATTATTTGCGGGACAGTGCAACTTAAACAGTTGAAATATAGCAGCAGCTATGAGTTCACAGTCACGCACAGTCATAAAAGGAAATAATCATGCACCTAATTGGTAAGCTGTTTTTTTTTTTGTATTAAAGAACTGATAAACTTATCATACAATTAGGGTTCGCAAAATTGTGCAGGGTAAAATTCCACGTTAAAATCCTCAGCCAAAATGTGAAAATGTATTTTTAGGTGAAAGTTTCAATGGTATTGTGTAAAAGAGAGTCAGTATTCATCTTTCAATTCTCTTAATATCACCTAATTAACAATTTCAGTTCAAAGGGCACCCATTTCCTGTCAGCGTCTGCTTTACCTTGTCTATTAATAAGAGTAATGGCAAAAGACTGAAAATAGTAGATAACAATTAGCACTTATGCTGCCTTCTTAATATCCAGCATTATATGGCATGCACAAGGTTAGGTAGCAGCAAAGAACTGTTTTTACATGAAAAAAATGAAAATCTTATCTAATCTGTAAAGATGAATCATTCAGTCATTTGTAGTTCTGCCAAAGTACCAGCAATATGCAGTTAGAAATAGACTCACCTCTATATCAGATATAGCTGATGTCAGGGCACACGACCAGTTCACTAATCGTTCTCCTCTATAGATGAGCCCTGCCTCATAGAGTCTGACAAATGCCTCTGTTACAGCAGTGGAGAATTTCTGAAAGCACAATGACAACATGGGTACTTGACTAGAAAACATTCCCTGCCCAATAACAAGTCTATATTTAGATTAATTGTTCAGCTCACTTTGTCCATTGTAAAACAGACTCGCTTCCAATCTAGTGAAGCACCCAGTTTCTTCAGTTGATGGTAAATTTCATCCCCTTTTCTGCAAAAGCACACTTAACATATTAACAAAGGTTTCAGATATTGATGACAGTTACTCAAATTAAACACCTTTTAATGTGCACAGTCTAATGGATGTCAGATTTCCTAAGTATCTTTGAAAGCCTACATGCTATTAGTGCACGCACATTTTGATCACTTATTACAGAAGTTAAGATTTTGAACATGCAAGCAGAATGCAAATTAAATGGCAGAAACAACCTTTACCTATGAAAAATATTTTTAAAAAGGTAAATAACATATAACAAATAACAAATTAAGCAGATTACTAACTAAACACAAAAATTAATATTTTGCATGGCATGTTCCAATTTGGAAAAAAAATGTGGACTAAGCAAATATAACCTTCAGGATTGTTCCCCCAAAATTTGGTATTTTTGAAGTGTATTTTTGTTTCACAGAAAAAGGGTAAATACAGGGAGATTCACTTAAAAGAGGCCCCAAATATTCTGTTGTAACTCCTGTTAGGATGAAGCAATCTGAACCAAAAACATACGCTATATACTTTGATGTATGTGTAATCGATTGCATTACATGCAATGCTGGAAGTGGTTTCCATTTTCTGCCAGACACATTTTGCCACAGCACTCCATATTCCTGAACGTATTGGCAAGCATCTCAGGGGGAATAGCAGCAATTTCACGTTGGATGTTTTCCTTCAAATCTTCCACAGTGTGTGGCCTGTTCTGATAGACTTTTACTTTGAGCATACCTCAAAGGAAGAAGTCTGGTGGTGTCAGATCCAGCAACCATGGTGGCCAAAGCCTCTTTGAAGTTGCCATGTTGTCAAAGGAGGATTCAATTTCTGCCATGCTCCTTGCAGATGTGTGAATTAACCTTCCTATAACTCACAATCAACCAGCTGATTCTGACATGGCTTAAACAAATTGGTGACACAATAGGTTCGCACCATGAAGACACTCTGCTCAATACTGTACACAATAATCCTTTTGAGAATTCGAGTGACTAAGTGAAGGGGTACGGGAGGTATGCGTCTAGAATTTGCAAATGGAGGTTAAACGTCACAATGTCCGGAGCCTACTTCATCGCTCCGACACAGGAGCATCCCGGCTTGTTCGAAACTCCATATACTGTGGAGCACATAGCAAGTCATTTCACGCAGATTGCTTCATCCTAGCGAGAGTTATTACAGAATATTCGGGGCCACTTTTGAGTGAATCTCCCTGTATTAACCAACACAGCCTATTTCATGTCAAAATAAAAATAATGCTGAACTAAAAAGGTCTGCATACATTTTCAACAGCTAAACAACGGACAGAATTTGGTGTTAGATGAGCTTTAGCAATTATTGCACAAAAACATCTCTACCTTGTGCCAGCCACCTTCTACTAGTCCTGTAGTATGTAATTGGAACAACAAGCATCTCATTCTAATACATCTCACCTGTAAAACACTGACCACAGAGATCAAGCATCCTGAGTGCAAATTCAGCATCTGCTCAATGTATTTGTGGTGTCTGCATATTCTCCTCATATCTACTTGTGTTTTCCTGGGGGGTAGTACATTTTCCTCCAATATCCCCAAGACATGTGTTAGTCTGATCAATAGTGAGTCACTTTGAAAAAAAGTGTCTGCTAAGCAAATAAATGCAAATGTAGTATTCTAAAACAGCTTCCATGTATATGTATACCCTGGCAAGGATTGTTGCCACCTGCTACCAGGAAAGGTTCCCCAAACCCCTGAATTAGATTAACAGGGTTTATTAAAATATGTCTGTACATATACACTACACATATTCAAAGGTAGTATTGGTCATTCTATCTCTATCAAAAATAAGAACTTTATTTTACGCTAGCAAAATACCCGCACTTCGCAGCGGAGAAATAGTGTGTTAAAGAAGTAATGAAAAAGAAAAGAAACAAAAATAACGTAACATGATTGTCAATGTAATTGTTTTGTCACTGTTATGAGTGTTGCTGTCATCAAGGATTTGATTATCATTATTTCTTTCAATCAGGTTCGTATTTGGAGGACGTGTTGTGTTCAAATTATATTCCGTGTTTGTCAACCGTTGTAAAGATAACAGGTTTCATTCATCAAAGTGTTCACTACCCAAATTGGTACTCGTGAATCTAAGAGGTTTAACAGGCATTCCCGGTATTAAGTTGTGGATTTACCTGTGAATATTTAGCGGCAGCGTGTCTATGAACTTGTGGATCTGCCTGCGAGTATTTAGCGACAGCGTCTCTATGAACTTGTGGATTTGCCTGTGAGTATTTAGCGGCAGTGTGTCTATGAACTTGTGGATTTGTCTGCAAGTATTTAGCGACAGCATGTCTATTAACTTGTGGATTTTGCTGCGTGTTTTTGGCGGCAGCGTCACAAAGATGTTTCCGTCTAGCTGCATCAAAAAATGTACCACAACGTCTGACACGCCTCCTTTTTACTGTTTTCTCACAGCTTAGATTTCTGCTGTCATAATCAGTTTGAGATTCGGTAAGTGACAGTTCTTTGATCGATGGTGATCACCTCGATAGACATGTTAATGGGGGTGCAGTTGGAACGGTAAAGGAAATGGGTACCTGAACAGTAAACTAAGTCTAAAATACCTACACAATAACTATAATCGTAATAAATGAACAATAAAACAGCAGAAATCCCGTGGATTAAATAAAAAGGCTGTAGTTATCAGCAGGGAGACATGAATACCGTAGCGAAGCAAGGAAGGGAATGAAGAGACCGGAGCGACAGACGGCCTTATATGGGCAGGCAGCCAATTACGTGGGAGGTGTGGGGATGGGGGACGCAATATAGGCAGGCAGCCAACTACATGTGAGGTGTGGGGATGGGGGACGCAACGCCACCTCACACGGCGACCGAGCTGCAGGCTATCGACGCATATATGTACGTAAGTAGGATTCAGTTATGACCGTTACTCGTAGAATTTTGAAATGAAACCTGCTTAACTTCTGTAAGTAACCTGTAAGGAATGAGCCTGCCAAATTTCAGCCTTCTACCTACATGGGAAGTTGGAGAATTAGTGATGATTAAGTCAGTGAGGGCTTTGCCTTTTATTAGTACAGATATACAACTCCAGAAAAATCACTGAAAAATCAAGGGTCATTTTATATTTGTTTTTAATTATTAAACAGAAATGGTAATGTGTTGAACATGTCACTCTGTAATAAATTACTTGAGCCAAAAATATGTAAACATTTCATTCATTCACCATTGTCCCAACTTGTTTACATTCTTTATTATTGAAGACCAGATTACTGAAATTGATCTTTGCAACACGGGATGCAAGGAAGGAACCAATCCTAGATGGAATGACAATCCATCACAAGAGACACATACCTATTCACTATATACTAGAGGATATTCACAAAGACACAGGATGACAATGCAAACAATGGCTCAGCCAGGAACTGAACCTAGATCAATGGAGTACTGAGACATCACACCTAACAATGTTTAAAAACTTTTTATTTATATTTTTTCAAGTTAACTCAGTAAACATTCAGCCACCAACAATGGACAAGTCCTGCCCTCCTCTCAAACATTTACAACCATACCCATGGTCCACACACTTCTCATTCGTGTGAATGCTATTGTCAGACACAGTTCCTGTACTCTAAGCTCCAAGTGGGGTCAGAAATAAAAGACAAAGAGTAGAAGACAAAGTAGAACGTCACAAAGAGGTTAAAAAACGTTGGCGCGATACACACGCAGAGCAGGTTAGCGATTATGAAAGTACTAAATAAATTATGAAAGTACTACTTCTCGAAAAAATAATAGTAAAGATCACATTAGCGCTAACAAATGGAAATTATTACTCAGTGAAATAACGGAGCAGCAAAAAGAGATTTAATATATGGACATAGGTGATATGACAGAAGTATGTAGATATTGTTGGGATCGTCTAATTTGTGTTGCTATCAGGGAAAAGTTGTGTTTCTTCCCAATGAAAAGGTATATCCGCAAGAATTAAAAGATTTGTCGTTTGGTGAAAATGAAATCCACATACGCAAGTGTCAGAGACACGAAGTGGGGGTTGGCAAGCGAAGCGAGCAGGGGATCGAGCCTAACCACTGTCAACCGCAGGGCCATTTATCTCTGCATGTTTATTCAGTTCAGTTATTAAAGAGCTACATTTACTTGGCACTGAAAAGTCAATTTACCGTGCCTTACCTCAAATGCTGTATTTGTTTTTTTTTTTTTTTTTTTTTAAATAAAAAAAGCAAACTACTTTCATGCAGAGTATCGCCATTGTGACACTTTGGGAATAAGGATGAAAGAAAAAATGAATGCATATGTAAATATATACAGTACACACTCACATACATGCAGTACATACATAACTAGAGTAAATACAAACTCTTTTATTAATGAAATAATGTCATCTTATATTTAGTCAAACTAATGTTCAGTTTTTTGCATTTTCTTCTTTATTGCTGGTTAATTACTCACTTTTGAGCACTGTGGCTTAACAACTAACTGCATGGGCACAAAATACATTTAAGTGTTTCATTCTTTAATGTGAGCACGTAAATGAATAAGACTCATTATTTAAATATGAATATATCAGCTTTATAAATGATTAAGAAATCTTATTGACCATACCTTATATAATCATGAAATCATATTTAATGTAAGATTGTAGAGAATGTTTGCAGTACAGACATCTGAGCAGAAGATGAAATAAAGAAAAAGGGATAAGGCTAATTTTTGGTAGAAGCACAACACCAGAAAATCAAAAGAAGAATTTCCAAAGGAAAAGGAAACACAGACATTACAGTATATACATATAATGTGTATTATAACAAACCAGTAATGGCGCACTGCATGTACACACTTGACTTCAGCATTCATAGTTTTCATACTCTTTCTCTGTACATTTAACATTTGTTTGCTCAGAGGTTGATGCGCTTGCTGCTTCCTGAGCAGCTCTTCTTGTCTCCACCCTAACGGCCCGCTTCTTCACTTCTTTCGTCAGCATCTTTTCACGTTAAAAGTGATTAAGTCATTGTTTGTGTTACAATTACTTAGTATGTTTTCTAAGTGTGCAATCTGCCTCAAGAATGATTTAAGATATGAAGAGGCAGGGGAAGTGACAGCGAAGGTGGTAGGGATGAGAATGGTGCCCATACACATATGCCGAACGGCCGCCCTGCTGCCTGCTGCTGAGAGTTGATTCTAAAATAAAATCAAATAAAAATAAAAAGAGGAATAACCTTGAGGTTAATCATCACCCCGAAAGCGCATAGTAGATGTCACGTAGTATACGTGTACCAAATTTCAGGTCAATAGGTCAAACAGTTTGTGAGCTACAGGTGATTTAAAATCCTGGACAGAAAAATGAACAGCCACGGTAGCGTATTATATAAGAAGACTAGCAAAATACCCGCGCTTCGCAGCGGAGAAGTAGTGTGTTAAAGAAGTTATGAAAATGAAAAGCAAACATTTTAAAAATAACGTAAGATGATTGTTAATGTAATTGTTTTGTCATTGATATTGAGTGTTGTTGTCATATCTATCTATTTATATATATCTGTATATATATATTTATATATATCTGTATATATATATATATATATATATATATATATATATATATAGCAAAATACCTCGATTGGCAGCGAGAAGTAAAAGAAAAGGAAACATTTTAATAATAACGTAACATGATTGACAATGTAATTGTTTTGTCATTGTCATGAGTGTTGCTGGCATATATATATAAATATATATATATATATATATACACATCTATACACATATATATACACAGTTATATATATATACATATACACACATACATATATACATACTGTATATATACATACTGTATATACACATATACATATCTACATATATACTGTATATACACATTTATATATACAAATCTACATATATATATCCACATATATATATATATTAGGTGGGACTCGATTAAAAAATTAATCCAATTAATTAGAGGCTGTGTAAGAATTAATCTTGATTAATCGTATGTAATCGCACGTAAATTTGCCCCAAATCGCAAATGGTTTTTTTTAATTTAAAAGTGTTTTAGTGGGCGACAGAATCAAATAATAGACATGTACATGAATATTGTAAACTGAAGCTGCTTTAATTTCTGAAAAAAAAAGCCTTTAAACTGCATTTGAATTCAAAACAGAAACAAAAATATCATCCCTGGTTAAAATTGGGCAGACTTAAAAATAAAGTGGTAGTTTAAGTACTTTAAGTAGATTTTCAGAATAGTATTGTCTTTAAATAATAATAACCAAAATTTCAACATAAAGTGCAGTTTTTCTTCTGAAAAAAATAAGTCAGAAACATAAAAGGTAATTTGACCAACTTAATCTTTAAACTCTGAGTAACCTTAGCCAAAATTATTTTGTACATTAGGCTAAAACAGTGTGATCATTGAACATTTTGTAATTAGATGTAATTAGAATTACTAACGGTCACGGAAGTCCAATGATCCCCAGTAAGAGCCACAAAGTCCGCTTTCTGTAATGCATCTAATTTTGCTTGCTTTTCATTGTGCACAAAACCATGCTTTTATCAAGGCTTCGCTCGGAAGTCGAAATGATCAGTCGTAGGAACGCGCTTTATTCCGACTCTAACATTTTTGTAGCTGTGATGTGTGCATCAGTGTAATGGATGTACCAGGAAATGATGCATTGACAAAAGTTCCGTTTGCTTGGAATTGAAAGTGTGATTAAATGCGTTATTTTTAACGCGTTATGGAGTACATGCATCGAAGCTTCTCAGCTGTGCTTGTGCTAATAAAGGGAAACATTTTAAAAATAACGTAACATGATTCTGCGTTAACCGAATATTTTTCATACGTCCCAAACCAAGGAGATGCGAAGGTAAAATGAATCAGTAGCGCGCGTACATACTCAGTGCATTCCCTCTCGGGAATCGAACCTCGAATGTCGGCATTAGAGGCGAAGACTCTACAATTGAGCCACAGCATGTGGCTTGTCTATCGAGTATGTACTGTAGATAGGGGTATATATATACATTTAAATATATACCCGCGTATCGCAGTGGAGAAGTAGAAGTTATGAAAAAGAAAAGGGAACATTTTAAAAATAACGTAACATGATTGTCAATATACAGTAATTGTTTTGTGAGTGTTATTGAATGTTGCTGTCATCAAGGATTTGATTATCATTATTTCTTTCAATCAGGGTCGTATTTATGCGATGTGTTGTGTTCAAGTTACATTCCGTGTTTGTCAATCGTTGTAAAGATGACAGGTTTCATTCATCGATTCGTTTCTTACTGCATCAATAAACAGCTCGTCTTCTTCTTTATCTGAGACCTGACACACTGCATGCACGGGTTTTTTTTACACTGTCTTCCTTTAGCGGACATTGACTTTTTCCACCGTGTGCTTTGTTTCCACAGTAGCTGCATTTATGAATATGCTTATCAGGCGCTTCATATTTTTGCTGCCTTTTCAATTGTGTAATTCGGTTTTGTTCAGCGCTTTTGGAACTGTTGCTTTTATCTGTGCACTGCGTCAGTTCACGTGAGCCACTCGGTGTACTTGCATCGAAGGTTCCCAGCTGTGCTGGTGCCATCTCGTGCTATGTCCATAGCTTTATTTAATGTTACCTTAGTCCTGGCACTTAAAACTTTCTCTCGCAGTTTCGCTGAGTTTGTGTCAAACACCACCCTGACCATCTCATCTTCCTCTCCATAAGCACAGTCCTTCACCCGTGAATATTTACCCGTGGCAGTTTGCTATTGGATTGCCGCTGACGGACGGCCTTCTATGGGCAGGCACTAAATTACAAACGCCAGCGGCAGCCTGTCTATGAACTTAATTTAAAGTGTAGGTTTACATCATGCTTTGTTTCCGAAGTAGCAGAACTCGCTTCTTATTGTTTCGCTGCCTTCTCAATTATATAATGCATGTTTTCTTGAGCGCATTTTTGAGGTCTTCCTGGTTTTCTATGTACTGCGTGATTACGTGGGAGGCGTGATGATGTCACACGAAACTCCGCCCCCACGGCGTTGAAGCTCATCTCCATTACAGTAAATGGAGAAAACTGCTTCCAGTTATGACCATTACGCGTAGAATTTCGATATAAAACCTGCCCAACTTTTGTAAGGAAGCTGTAAGGAATCAACCTGCCAAATTTCAGCCTTCCACCCACACGGGAAGTTGGAGAATTAGTGATGAGTCAGTGAGTGAGTGAGTGAGTGAGTGAGTGAGTGAGTGAGTCAGTGAGTGAGTGAGTGAGTGAGTGAGGGCTTTGCCTTTTATTAGTATAGATATATAGTGTATATGCACACATTATGAAGAATGCTGCACATCCTCTCTATGACACACCACCATTAAGTACTTTTAGTCAACATATTATTTAACAGAATTTTAAAACTATTGGGGCTCCTTTAATACCAATGACAAAATTCATTTATAATGCCTCAGTTTAACTGCTCTCTTATCATTAGCAAAGTTGGAAATGTTTTGTCTTTTTGTCCCCGATTCTTGTATGCATTTGAGAATGGCTGTTATTTGTTATAATATTTCTTATATTAAATATAAAAGAGTAAGTCAGAAATATCTATATTGAAGGTGTAACATGACATCCACTGATAGTATGTAAAAAAATTGCCCAAGTGAAGTGTCTATGAATGGATTAAAAAGTTCAAGAACGGCTGCGTTGACAGCTAAGGTTATCTACCCACATCCAACTCTGCTGATAGTATTTAACATCCTACTGTTAAATGTCTGGCAAACAGCTGCATGTTAATAACCTAGGAGACTGTAGTTGATGCATAATAAATAAAAGTTAAACTACTACAAAGTTATTCTTGCAAATGATTTCAGCTTCAACTAACAAGACCAAGTTTAAAAATGAGTGAATCCAACACAAAACTGTTTCCTGTCTTACATGCTTTACCCTGCCTCAAAGGAATAACTTCTCACACAATGTTCATTAACATGGTGTGCCTTTATCAGTTCCACGCAGTATTGGATAAGAACCTGTTACTTGAAGGCATCTCTTCTTTAAAGGGCATAAAAAGGCAGACAATCAATATGTTGATTCAGTGGGAATGTTACAAGAAAAAGAATGGGATTCAAATGATACTCTCATTCAAATTTCAATAAAACACACATTAATATGGGGAAAATGTCTTGATTGCCATTTTTGGTTTTTGGGAACTACAGTTCACTGTCAACATAAATGTGGTTTACCATTAAAGCTCCTCCACACCTCTAGAAGACTTTCCTTTGGGTAGAGAACTGGGTAATCAGTAAATGTGTGAAAGCTAAAATACAAATAATTGTCTTCTATCTCCCAATGACCCAAGGTAAATAAAATATATAATCATACTGCTCTTTCCATCTCCAAACTTCAGTCAAGAATTCCTCCCGGCTCATGTCTTTGCGTTGCAGTCCTTTATCTCTTAACAATCTCTTCTCCACAACTGCCTACACAGGAATACAGGGCCAGGGACAAGGAAAATACAAAGGAAGTTAAAGAAAATGAAAAAAGCAGCCATATATTTGACATCTTACAAATAACAAAGGACACACTAACATGAAAAATGCATCAACAATTACAAGTATGCAGTGTCATTTCATGAGTGCAATCAAAATTTAAATAGTGAACTTTTGACACAGAAGGGGAAAAGGCCATAATACATTTTAGCCAATAATACAGACAGTGCAGTTTAGGAGGCACATTTGGAGATTCCCGCTTACACATCAAGATGGCTACAGTGACTCCAAGATGGAAGATACTGGGGCCCTGTTGTTGCTGGTAAAGACAGCACAAGAACAGTTTACCTGCAGTGGACAAACAGGAATCACAAGATACTGTACCATTGTGACCTTGTGGGTTTGTTCATGAGGACTTTGTTTATCAACTACCTATATTTATTAAATTAGTGTGGCCAGTGTTAGAAGTTTAATATTCTATTCATTTTCTCTATAAATGTCGTAAACAATTGGGCTGCACTTCTGTTTTCTAGAGCTGGTTCAATTACAGACAAATCAGACAGGTGGCATTTTGACAGTATGGGATCAGCTTCAGAAAGCTGCAGGTCGGCATGCAAAGTAGTATGTCTGAATGCAAAGTACCATGTCTGACGTTAGCAAAAACCTTTAAAGCTCAGCAACCTAATATATAATTAGTTCACTACCCGGCTAGGATTTCTATCCTGTAGATTGTTCAGGAAGTTTGATAGTACTGATGGAAAGGCCTGTAAATTCTTTTAATTTCCAGGAAAACACGACTGGAGTCAGACGAGTAAAGTATATTGCGTTTGCAGTCTACCTTTAAAAGACTCCAATATTACTCTTTCAAGCTCAAGAATAAAATATGATTAAAAAGATTTTTCCGAGTATTCTTTGTGCAACTCTGAATTGGAAACACAACAATATGTTTTTAAAGAAATACAAATTACACAATTAATTAGACAATTAATCCAATATTAAAATTAAAAAAGGCAAACATACTGTGTTTAATTCAAAAACAGAACACCCTCAGAGCCAAGTTTAAACATCAAACAAAAGTAGCCGACAAGCTAAATACCAAAAAGAAATTGTCAACTAAAAATAAAATCACATAAACTCAAATATAAAATGAACACAAAAGAGAAATATGCCATTTCAAAGCAGTGAATAAGTTAAAAGTATAAAGGAAGAATCCACCAGGCAGCTCATATCAGGAGTCAAAGGTAAAATGCTTGAAAATGTTTGAACTTTCGTAAGTCCAACTCAGAAGAAAGCTTCACCAGTGAGAGAGTGAGGTAAGGAGTTTTGGGTCGTGGTCTGCCACTGGTGGGTTGAGAGTTGCTGTTGTTTGTTGTTTGTATTAGTAGTGGTTAATGAAATGGGTCAAAGCGTTGATAATCATGCTGAATTCATCAAAGCGAAATAGCTCTGACAATCATGCTAGATTAAATTCTACCCCTTGTTTTGGTCTGATGATCGAGCTTCATTCAAATCTATAACATCACCACATCCCCAAGCCGTATCCAATACACCCACTGTGACAAATGCATCCTTCGAATTGCCATGAGAGCACCCTTGGTGGGTCACAAGGACACTTGTATGGAAAAAAGTGGGTCGCAGTACAAAAAAAGGTTAAGAAATACTGCTCTAGACAACAGAGACTCTCTCAGGAAGAAATAAATAAACATCCAGATTGCTAGCACAAAAAAATGTTTATAAATGCTTGGTATGCAAGAGAGATTGAGTTTTATGAGAAGACAGCAGGTTAGCTATCCTCGGAATTTTATAGAGACACTGTATATGTTCAGGAAGGCACACACTGGGTTTTTTATTGTTTTGTATCGTTGTGTATTGTATCCCCCTATTAACACCCCTCATTTTTTGCGTTATTATTGGTAATAATTATTTTACTCTGATTCCATGTGGAGTTTAGAAGATTAAGTTACATAGCACAATATGACAGTGGTTATAACAATTTACCTGAAACAACTGAGCATCTTCTTACCTGTGTTGCAATTCCAGCATGGTCACATCCTGGGACCCAAAGCACTTTGTGGCCTTGCATTCGCCTCCTAAAAATACAAAGGTTTCCATGTTTTGGTTCATTCTTTCCACACATCAGAGACATTGGAGAGACAGCTACACAATGTTAAAGCATTATCATTATTATGTCAATATCAGTGGCATTTTTTTTGCAGGAAAGTTCTAGTAAAGCCATACCACAATTGTCCTTTATGTCCACAGTCTTCTCTATAATTGACATTAACTTCCCAAATAATAATATCTGTCCCTATTTTGCTAATGACACATACCACACATAATAAAAATTTAAAAAAAAAATCAATAGGTGCCTGATCTGTCTGCAATTGCATCAGATCACTGTGATATCCTCCAAAATTGCCATTACTTGTCAAAATACAAAAACATCCATTTAAACATTAAGAAAATTGACAGCCTTTTCACCCACCATCTGCCAGTAAACTGCGTAAGTGGAAATATCAACACCTTAACCCTAAGCCTCATTATTTTGGACCCACTAGCAGGACCGAACAATAATGCAGTATTTTTTAAATTAAAAAAATGCATAAAAGCATTCATTTTCTTACTGCTACGATTAAATTACAGTATTTATAGCTATTAAAATGCCATATTGTGTACCCCAATACCAAATTAGAATATTTTTCAGTGTCTCTTCAAAGACGGCTGAACTGCTGTATTACAGCAACATCTGCACCTAACCTCGTCCCATGGCTATCTAGAATGTCCTGATACAATTGCATACAATTTGACGGACAGACTATTAGCTACTAAATGGGGGTTTGGTGGTTCTTGGGGCTCAACATTCAAAAGATGCCACACTTTCTAGGTTTTCCACTTTTATATATTTCAATGTTTTGTAAAGATTTTTAAAATCTTGCAACTATTGGTGTAATTTGGATACAAAGTACAATCTATTTACAAACTATATACTGTATATTCTGAGGAGTAAGATCTACCCTTCAAAATGATAAATACGCCATGAGTCTTCAACAATGGATATGTATGCTATGGATACTTTGAAAACTGTAAAAGTGGAGAAAAAGAATCCTGTTTTTTTTGTACTGCTTCAAAACAGTAAAACTAGAAATATTACTTCCAGATATTTCTATTTCTAACTATTTTTTCAGGGTGTTCCTGACACTTTTATAATGTTTAGAAGCTTATTCAAACACCTATGGAAAGAAAAATAACATTCAAAAATTGTACTGAATTTTGCAATTAATTCTGTGTCAACATATGTGTACAACATAACTAATTCTCTGTAGAAATTCAGTATTCCTTTAGATTAGGTGTCCCTAATTACGCTGTACTTACCATGTAAATTACATGTATAATACCAGAGTAACTAGGTACTTGGGTTATTACCTTGGAGTTACTGGGTACTGTGTAACGCTATAATCAAGTACTCAATTGTAATTGTTATTCCACAACAATTAAAAGTATGCATGTATATAAATCATGGAATAACGATTATAACTGAGTGATTAACCACAGCATTACATTGTATTTACACAATAAATGCAATGTAATAAAACCTAGTTACTCTGTAATGATATGGGTAATTACATGGTAAGTACAGAGTAATTAGAGAAACCTAATCTAAAGTGATACCAATAATTCTGAAAGTGAAATATCTGACCTTTATTTTGAGGAGTATAACATGAAAATTGAATGAAGGATGATGAAGCATTAGAAAGCTAAATCAAAGAAAATGGACATAAATTAGTCTGTTAAAGGATTTTAGAACTGGACAGCCTTATCAGCTACAATTTCCAGTGTTGGCACTTCTGCCTCAGGTTTCATAAACAAATCAAATAGGCATCATATTAAACTACAATTATATTCATTTAACTTCTATTGTCCAATTTAGGTGTTTAACTCCAGGTGATTTTTTTTAATTCTGAAAAGCTCACCAAAAGAAAACACTAGGAGGAAGCTGTATTGTGACAGTTTTAGAAAAAATAAACAAATCACACAATGCTATATTTAAAAACTTAAGACAAATCAGTTGACTGCCAATAAATTATGTCTCTTGACGAATACATTTTCCTGGAAATTTGCCTATATATTATATATATTTAGTATCAAAAAATTTCGAACCCTTCAAATGTCTTCATCTTTTTATTTCATTTTAATCAGACATCAGTACTATTATATAAGCTGTCTTTTTTCCATGCAAACAATGTAATAAAATTTCTTCTGGCAAAAGTAAGAGTGAGCTGGATGCAAAATGGATCAATGAACTTACCAGCGAGCTAATGAGTCCTCGATTGCCACAGTGAGAGCATGGCCTAAGTGTAGAGACCCAGTCACATTTGGTGGAGGAATACACAAAGAGAATGTTTTATTCACAGCATGAGGAATACGTTTCTGAAAGGAGAAAGACAATCAGAAATCATGACAAAGTCTTAAGGTGTTCTTTAGAGATTAAAAAGTATCACTAAAATAACATATTAATTTTAAACTGATATATATTTTATGTCTCATTACATATTGATTCAGAACTATAGGCAGACTGAGATGCATGTTTAGAGCATGGTCTTGCTCCTGCACACAGCTGCACTTCAGATTATTAGCAGATAGTTTATCATTCGCTTATGGAATCCTTCAATTGTTATGAATTCCCCAGCTCCTGATGCAGAAATGCACTGTTAAGCTACAGTACTACATCTACCATACCAGACTGTTAAAGAAAAGAATTCTCTCCATAGAATACAGTGTTAATTTTCAAAACTAACATCTTACCAGAAGAAGGGGCCTGAGTTGCCTCAGAAGCTTGCATATTGTAATCTTTTTAGTTAGCCAATAGCTAATAACTTGACTTTTCACTACAAAAGCAACATCACATTTTCTAGATTTTTTGTTCAACCTGTAGTTTGACGAAACTGAATCAAGCATACATGTTCTTGTAATTGAGCAGTGCTTTGTATCTTATTATATACCTTAACATTCTACTAATATACAGTATATGTGATCCAGGCTGAAGACTTACTACTTTAGTCTAGCATACCATGACTAGAGCTGCTGATAAGCCATGTATACTGCATTTCTGATTGTTAATCATTTGTACAGAAATAAAAGTTTCACAATATTTTTAAACCATTACTAACCCTCCCCTATTCTGTTTCTCTTCTCAGTATCTGTATACGGCACTTGGTGCCACTGCTCTACTGCCAAGCTGCACTCCTACATATGAAAAAGTGATCGCAGATAAAGGAGCGCTGAAATCATCATATGGAAAGATTCTCTCATCAGACTGAGTGGCCATCGTAGACTCCACTATTGAAAACCTAGGAGCATGTGGGCAGCAATTTGGCAGAGGTCTCCAGGACTGTGACTTTATTTTTTCTTTCTCTTTACAATTTTAATCTCCACCAGTGTCAACTGGCCATGGTTCATCAATTAATTAATGGACAGATATAGTTGGTTTCTATTTATATTTAATTAGTTTCTACCTTGTTCTTTGGGTATTTAAATAAATCTACATTTATATGTGTACCAGTTATATTTAGCAAATAGTATAATCTATACTATGGTTTTAACTGAGAATTGTTCACAGCACTCTGACACTCTGACTCTTGTTGTTGATACTAAAGTTACGTAAATTGACCTTAGCAGAAACAACACAAGCCTAGTCCTGTGGGGTCAGACTGATTCTTAAACAACAATATATATCTGGGGACACCTCATTTAAAGGTTTACACTGAAAAGTAGTGAAATCCACTGCTGAAATCCCACAGGGCCAAAAATCCAATGGCAATTCATCCAGTCCATGCACTTTAAATGGTCAGGTTTTCAGGAACCTTACACTGAGATAACATAAAAAGCTAAATTTGCTGTTTTCGATTCAGGAGCTCAGTAGCCTATGGCAGTCGAAGCTTGATAATAAATGTATACATTGTAAAGAGTGCTGCGACAGAAGAGACAGAAACATACATAAACATAGACCACTGCAGCTACATGGTTACACGTGTTTGAGAAGTGCTTCTGCTTGCTACAATATCTTTCTGTCATTTTGACTGTTGCATCACTATATGGCAAAATAACAGCAAACAGAGCTTAGATAAGCATTGTCGTCTATAGATATGTATGTTAAAACGCTAAGGCAATAGTCAGGAATGGCATGTTTACATTTCCAATTAGACAGTAATGCTAACTTTATTAATTTGTTTAGACATGAAGTCAGAAGGTGGATGCTGTGCAGCCTCGTCTATGGTTCTTCTTGTGTGTTGTGAGTACCAAATTTAAATCTCCAGTGGGTCTTTGTTATCCACTCTTTTAATGGAAGTCCTTTTCATCTAAATTTTGACAGGTTGTGGCACACTGTTCACTTCAAATGCATATTTTGCCATTCATATTTTTACTAACTTTGTTGCCAATTCTTTCAAGGTTATATCAACCCCAAAACTATCATCGGAAGTGAACAAAAGTATCCAAAAGCATTTATCGATCGATTTGCACTTGTCCATTGATGTTTTCAAATGCCAATGTATAATATGATATTAAAGGAAGGTTTTTCCTAGTTATATATTATATATATATATATTATAAATATATATAAATTTTTAACATATACAATGTGCTCTCTGCACGCAACACACATTTATGTTTAACAGTGGTGTTTTTAGAAGACAATTCGGCTGTAGACAGTTTGTGGTAATCGGAAGCTTGCTATCTGTCATACCAGATTAAGAACATCAATACTGCTCTTTGCAGTTCAAAAATCATCATCTCTACTTTCAGTGCGGCCTTAATGAGATGTTAGGTTGGTTTAGAAATGTGACAATCAATGAGCCGTGCAATTGTTACCACCCAGTTTTAAGCAAAATTCACTCATGGTTGTCTCTATACGTATGCAGTGCCCTCCATAATGTTTGGGGAAAAAAAGATGCATTTTTCCTTGATTTACACCTCTACTCCATAGTCTAAAATCAAACAATTTAAATGTGACTAAAATGCAAATTGCAGATTTTAATGTGCTACATTTTGGTCACACCATGTAGAAATTATAACACTTTTTGTATATAGCAACCCCCCCCCACATTTCTTGACACTATAATGTTTTGGACAATTGGCATCACAGGTGCTTTTGATTACTCAGGTGTGCTTCATTGCTTCATTTCTGCAGACATAAGATACCTAGGCTTGCTTCTACGTACAGACTACCTTTGGAGTCTGTACTTGCCATTGTTCAACATCAGGACAAGAACTATGCCAGTGAAAGTCAAATAAGCTATTATGAGGCTGAAAAACAAGAATGAAACCATTAGAAAAATCAGTAAAACCTTAGACTTCCCCAACTCAATTGTCTGGAACAGCATTAACAAGAAACAACACACTGGTGGGCTTAGTAATTGCAAAGGGACTGGTAAGCCAAGGAAGACCACCACTGCTGATGACAGAAGAATTCTCACTATGGTAAAGAAAAAGCCACAAATGCCTGTCGAACAGATCAGAAAACAGTCTTCAGGAGGCAGATGTTTATGTATCTAAGATTACTATCCGCAGAGGACTTCATGAACACAAATAACAAGGCTACTCTTCAAGATGCAATCCACTAGTTACCACAAAAGCCGGATAGCCTGATTAGAGTTGTAAAAAATACTTAAAAAAAATTCTGGAAATAGCTCTTGTGGACAAACAAGACAATGATTAACCTGTACCAGAGTGATGGCAAGAGCAAAGTGTGAGACGAGAATGAACTGACCAAGAGCCAAAGCATACCACCTCACTTGTTAAACATGGTGGTGGGGGTGTTAAGGCTTGGACATGTATGTCTGCCACAGGTACTGGCACACTAATCTTCACTGATGATGTTACTCTAATGGCAGATGCACAATGAATTCTAAGGTGTACAGAAACATTCTATCTGCTCAGGTTCCAGTAAATGCCTCCAAACTCATTGGATTCTGCTTCATCCTTCATCACTACTGCTCCAAATTTTCTTTATTTGATCAAAGTTGCACTGAATGTTTACTGCAATGCAGTATCCCTTTCCAGATTAATGGAAGCCAACAGCTTTCCTCCTGCCCAAGATTCATAAGAATTTCTTTTGATAATGGCATGAAGTGCACTTGCAATCTCATGTGTTTACAACTTTAGTGTGATGGGAGGAGAAAAATGACATTTATATGGTTCAGAACTGACTAAAACCCAGCTTTAATGTTAACTAATGCATTTAAATAGCTTATTCAAATTATCTTTTTAATTATTTGGAACATAACTTTTATTACTTTTATGTTTTGTGTTTAACTGCCTTGCACGCTGCATATGAATGCAATCTACAAATTCTACACTGTTAATAATATTACATTTCACAATAATTGAACACAGAATAAAAATGCAATACTTTAGTGTTGGTTCAAATGCAGTAGCCATGAGACTATGTAAACTTTTGTAGTGTAGGCAAAAACTTGAAAAGAGTACTTTTCAGAGTTAAGTAGCCAAATAGGGCAATATATAAAGATTTCAACACCAGACTGCCAGAGGAGACAGATTTCTTTTCCCAGAATGCAACTCTTAAACAAACTCCTTCAGCAAAAAAAAAAAAAAGTACAGAGTGTCATGGACACACTAGATTTCAACTACAACAGTGGGCCTTTATCTATTTGCCTCCTTATTTTAAAGTGACCTGACTAGCTATGTACTCCTAACTAGATCAAATTAAGGAGTTACAGAACATCAGTCGGTTTTAACACTGCTGCCATCTACCAGCCTCAAACTTTGTTACACTCTTGAATAATATTTACATTTTCGAACTTATAAGGGAGTCTTTCTCTTAAAGCACTGATGATCAACACCATTCTGGCTTTCTCTGTAACCCAAATCCAGGCCGGAAGTACCCTGTCTGGGCAACAGCACAAACAACTGTATTATCATGTTAATTTTCTAATTTAATTGCATTCTAATTTTATAGTTTCTGTAATTCTTAACTTTCTGTACTTCATATATTACATTCTCACCAAATTTGGGAATTTTGCTGACATAAGTTTTTAATGATTAATTTCCTAGCAGATAGAAAATTTTTTTTTTTGCTAAAGATGATTTATATTAATCATAAGTCACTGTTCAGGTTATGTACATTGTAAATTACGCATTATTTAAATGTCACTTTAGGCTGAAAATCTATTTTACACAAGTACTTTTTTCAAAATAAAAATAGAAAAAATGACAAAATTATGCATCAGGTTACAGAAAATACAACTGTGCTTATTGCTCAATTTGATTAAACCTCTGCTCAAATCCGGAGTGGAAATATAGGACAACAAGTAAATCTAATTAAGCAAAGAGGTCATTGTAAAGCAGGAATTAGCTTCTAATTAAAATATTGCTTTGCAAAGAAAATCTACAGCCCCTATGTCCCTTGAGAATTGAGATTAAGTGCCTCTGACCAAAGAAATGAACACATTTGTTAAACTTAAAAAAGGTAATTAAACCTGCAATTAATAAGACACAAACCATTCTCTGATTAAGAGGTGGATTAAACTGAATAAATTAGTTCATTTGAGCGCTCCAAGACCAGAACCATCAAATTGTACATTGACACAATAAACCATTTTCAACAGCTTTTAAAGTTCAACAGGGTAACCACTTGGTCAATGACACCATAAACTGCATGTACAAAAAAAATAATAATAATAACTGTCTCTCCCTGTTTCCTGGCTTGCAAAGTTACCCTAAAAATCTAAAATTAGCATTAGAAGATGGTCCTGTTTTGTGAATGTTTTCCTAATTGCTAATGGTTTCTGAGTCTAAATACTATTTTTTTGGTTAAACAAAGATTAATTAATCTTGTGTTTCATTTGGTTTAATGGCTGCTTACTGTTAAGAATAAGAGAATATTTTCACTTAGTTTGCTAAATTTCTGTAACCTAGTTTTGCAAAACTTGTTTCAAAGCACATAACTGATGTTGAGTTGATTTTGTTGCTCTCATCGGTAAGCAGTTTTAGATAAACATTCTGTGCTAAATTAACCATAAAGTGTAATTGTAAAATCAATACATTGAAAACAACATGTCTACACTGTGGTTGCCAATTTTCAGTTCTCTCCTACTCTGTTAAGGATTGTGTCGCACTTTTCTTTTCTTTTCCTAAAGTTAATACTATTTTAAAAAGCCAAGCGCTTCACCAAGGACATGTATATTTCATTAGTATTCTAATCTCTTCTAAAATATCGGACACCGTATTGAACTTTATTGTGTTACAAAAACAATGGGTTAGGTGAAAAAATGGCAAGTTGCAGCACTCTTTAGAGAATGTTAGGCCACTTAAGTCACATCTGGGAAAGAACGGACTTCCAGATTCTTCTGGAATGTCTCTGCAACTCTAGTGGGTGATCTAGTACTTTAACGTAAGGTCCACTGTGTAAAATGCATAGGGATTTTGGTACTTGCTGACTCAATACCCTCTTGCACATTTTCTAGTCACAAATTCATGCCATGACCTTCCCATCCCACCTCATCCCAAAAGGGATTTCATTATATTAAGGCCTGGAGACTGGTCAGTGGAGAAAACTGAAGTGGCCTAAGATGATAAATTTGACCTAGGGTCTCATTTATAAAACTTTGCATAGTGTTAAGCATGAAAATATGTCAATGGAGTCCACATTGCATGGACAACGAGAGATAGTCTATCAAAACAAAATTTCTCCTGCACTACAATAGATGTTGCTTCACTGCTGTGGATTCAGTATGGACACCTGCAGGAGTCCATTGGATTTGTAGTCCTGAGGGACAACCCTGTCAGGGTCCTTGTGTGCCGCTAGAGTGTGCTGCAGGGAGAAGAACTCCCTGTTTCGTGGAACTTCCGTGTGACTTGGAAGTGCTTCTGCTATTCACGGCACCGGAAGTATTCCCAGGACCAACATAAAACCACTACAGTTGAGTTAGAGGTGGGAGGCAGAAGGTGCCACTCACCTGTAGGACTGGAAGGAGTAAAAGGAACATTATATAATCAGTGACTAGAAAAGTGGATCTTGTTCATGTGTAAATGTACTGTGTTAATAAACAAAAATGTTAATTTGAAACAAGGGTTGAGTTGGATGTGTTGGTGTCTGGGGTTTGGGCTTAGTGGTGCCCACTACAGGTTACAATAAGCAATAAAAATTCTGCAGAACTTCTGAGCCTGGTCGAACAACCTCCCTCCTGACGCATCCGGACACCAGCACCTGCTAATTACCATACCAACAACCAGGCACCACATACAGTACTGTCACATCTGTCAAAGCTACTTTACCTCAAAATAAATGAATCACACATTGACTCAGGCCTCCAAGCCATGACATTTGTCAGGTGCATCACAGATGGCTTGTGTGTTAATGGAATGTAACTGATTACAGTTAACAAAGGCAGCTTTGCTCGTTAGATGCTCTTATTGCAATACTCTGTTTACATTACAAGAATCAGACACTGAAGCAAATTGTCTCTTTACGTTGGCAAAAATGAATTATATTTTATGTATGCATGCCCACACAAAAACTGAATGTAGATTCTCGACAGTCACTTATTGGCAGCGGGAAATATGGAGTGAAGCTTGGCCGAGATATTCCTGACCTGTTGGCCGTTTCACTGAGAAATGAGAGCAGGTAGCCGATATAAACTAACGAATAACCAAAAAAGTTCTTCAGTGCAAATAAACAGCACTGATCCTCTTAAAAGAGAATTAAAATATAACTTGTACATCACAATTATCACTTTTGTGCTGTAATAGATTTGTCGTGTTAACAAGCATTTCAATAGTGGCTCAGTGATATGAATTATTATCCGAATGTGTCCTCATTTGCCTGGTTTTGCTGCATTTACTGGGTTCTCTCAAATGTTATGAATGGATGAGTCAGATTTGGAGCAAATGCACGCAACTTTTTCAATCATGTGTTCTTTTATAAATAAATCATGACATTTACGCAAAAAGCTGTGAATGCACATTTTCAGCCTCATTTAGTTGCTTACGCAAGTGTTATATATATGGTGTGTTATCTTGCTGAAAGCAATCCTTTGAAAATGTGTAGACTGTGGCCATGAAGTTATGCATATGTTAGATACACTGTGAGTGAAGTTGTAATGTCTGCTAAGAAACCATTTCTTACACTATCATAAGACTACCAACAGCCTGTACTACTGATATAATCCACAGAACAATCTATGGATTCATGGAGTTTATGCCAACTATTGACACTATAGTTCGAATGTTTAGAAAGAAATCAAGCTTCATCAGCCCCATTAACATTTTTCCAATCTTCAGTCTCCTAGTTGATAATCAAGTGCCCCACCGCAGCTTCATCTACCGGTTGTAAGTTGTTAGGCATGGAGCCAGCTATGGTCTTTTACTGTTGTAGACCGCTTTCTGTTAACAAGTTATTTCTTTCCACAGAAATAGCACCCACAGAAGGTTTGCACTTGATGGTGGAAATACAGCCTCTGCTGCAAACAAACATACCACATTCAGTGAGACCAGGTGTTTATATATATATATATATTCATATTCACAGGTATATTGATTTTGTGCCCTTATGACTGGCTGCTTGGAGGAGCAGGCCATTCACGTTAACAAGCATTTTACCTAATACAATGACCACTGACTATATTACAGATGTCTATTACATTCATAATAATAAACAGTTTAAATGTTTAGAAGTGTCGCGAATAAAAACTGACTCCACCAATGCTATCAGCATGAAGCTTTTCCTATCCTGAATAGCACATTTTTAGATGCTTATAAATATTGATAGTTCTGTCAGCCATTTTAAGGTGTGGATGTCCATGTTTGCCAGCCTATTGACATCATACCCAATCTCCACATGGCTTCTACTGTACAGGATGAATCTTACCCAATCAGTCAAAGTTGTCCAACCTTTAGTGCTCATTGTCAAAAATCATTCCGCCAGGCTTGGCTAGATGAATGGATCCAAGTACATAATTTTGTTGTGTGTAAGTTCCAGTTAGGTATATAAGAAATCATCAGTGAAAGTTCATTTTTTATTGTTTTTTGTATGTGCCAAACACTTAAATACAGTTGCCATTGATAATCACACTAGGAACAAAGGCTCCAACCAATGCAGACCTGATAACCGATGCCTTCCTCCATATAGCAATGCCTGAAACTTTCTCAGCTGTCAACCTTTGCTGGGGTTAAGAAAGAATGATCTGGCAAAATGGGATAAACCATATCCAAGTGTCATTGTTTGCTCTGTGTTACAGGTGACTGTATCAGATGCCACTAACCTACTTTTGTGACTTTTTGACATATATTCTTAGTATAATTTTGACAAGCTAGTGATTTGTTATGGTAGAAAGCTGTAGACATGTGTTTGCTACTTTGCCTGTGTATAATCTGTATTACTACTAAGTCAGGCAAAACTATTATGCATTCCATTTAGGCAATACTGGCAAACACCCTAGCAAATATTATACATATCAATAAGTAATAAACAACCATTATACAGACATTGATAAAACAAGACAATAATAAACACGTGAAAGTAACCCTGCTTAAAATCTCCTTCTTCTATGCAAAGTCACAGCTGAAGTAAAATCTTCTGTCTTAGATGTGTATTCATCCTAACCTAACAGAAACAAAGACATTTTTAAAATGAACCAAAAGTCCCTCAATTTCGAAAAAATATGTAATAAAAAAACACTTTTAAATCTCAGATTCTAAGTTGAATAGTTGAATGTTTATTCCAAAGTGGACTACTATAATGCTGTGAACCGCAGCAGTAAGTGGCTATCTATCCTCATCATTTGCAGGCAGAATACCACATAACCGAGAAATGACACGTTTCAAAGTAGTTTCAAGTTTTACTGTTATTGCTTTGTTTCACATACAGCATTTCTCTAACAAATTAAAGGGTCTTTATCCAAGAACGTTCCTGTCAAAATACTGAAGGAAGCTGTACAAGTTGACCCTGAAAGAAATGCAACACCAAATTCCAATACAATTAGTAGGCCGATAAAATTGAGGACTGAAAGCATGGAATCATAAACAATGAAAAGTGTTAACTAAAGAGTGCCCAAAGTTTTCACTGCTTCAAATAAAAAAAAAATACTATTGAGAAATGTATGACTATTTGTATAAATTAGGTTTTACTTGTAATTATTATCAATTACACTGGTCTACAAAAAAACAAAGAAAATGTAGTCACTGAAAAGCACAATTTTACAGGAAAGTGTATTCATTTGAATTGAAATGGGTAGTCAGTAGGAATAATGTGAAATTTGAGTACATATTATCTTAATTAGATGCTTACAAGTTTCATTTGTTTACATTATTCACTCAAGCATCTATTTTCATATTTTTCTTCAGCTGTATGTGGATCCCCTTTAAGGACCACATAAGCAGATTTACACATAAACAACTTTGGAGAACAGGGTGGTGGAGTATCTCAGTTCAAAGTGAGCAGACGTACATTTAACATAGAACAATTTCAGAGGGCGGGGTGGGAGTCCCCTTTCAAAGTCCATGGATGAGAATGTATATTATAATGGAGTACCTCATGAGGGACCCTGTAAGTTTAAACTGACTGCTTTGGATCCGAGGATGCCAGTTCTGCCTCAACTTTTCTCTCATTTCCTTCTTGCATGTAGCAAAGCAACAACTATGCACACAGGCATTCAAAGTTTGTAGAGCGCTTGCTAACCTTTGAGCTTTGGAGCTTCCTTGAGCTCAGCTGAACTTTCTTCTTCCATTTCACACCTGACTGCACACATTAAAAGTGATCCGGATTCTTATTTTCTGTCTAGGACACCTCTCCTTTTTCAGTTTTCCATTAACCCTATTTTTAACGCTGCTGTTTGCATAGCCTGTAAGCTGTTTGTGCTGTCCTATGTTTGCCTAACGCCCTCTGTCAGCACAGTGTATGACATGTACATTAACATAATATTAATAAATATCTACAAAAACATATATAAACAAATAAAAAAAACAAATGTCAGCTAATTTTCTTTTTTTATAACCTCCCATGTTCAATCAAATCTTTTTGTGATTCAGGGGTATTTAGTTTTTCTTTTGGGGATTTAACCCCTAAATATTGATATATTGAAATGTCTATTCTTATTGGACGCATACTGCCCTAGATGTACAGTCCTGCCAAATTTCAACTTTGAACTAAATTGGACATTCTATTTTTGTTGACGATTAAGTGAGTCAGTCAACTTTATATATACTGTAGACGCATTATCATACCATATGAAACTTTCAGTAATTCTGATCAGATTTCGTGGTCAAAATATAAATGTGCTACATGAAATGATCCAGCATATAGAAAACTATATTCACTGATTTCATTCAACCCACTTACATAACACAGGTACTTGCTAGGATTACTTTGCACATACACATACTTTCAGATCTTTGCATGGAGAAGCTCCTGAGTAGCTAACCAGCCTGCTCCAACGCCATACAGCTTGTCGGACGCTCAGATCTGGGCAACAGGGCCTTCTCGATGTCCCATGCACTTGGCTAAAAACCCATGGGGATCGTGCCTTTTCAGTCTGTGGCACCAAGACTATGGAATAGTCTGCCTTGTGGTCTGCGTGGAGTCGCGTCTGTTGATTCTTTTAAAAAACAACTAAAAACATTCCTTTTTAAACAAGCTTTTAATCAGTGTTGAATAGTTCAGGTTTATTTATTTATTGTTTTTATTGGTATTGTTTATGTTTAGTTCTAACTGTTCTATTTGTACTTTATTTGCTGTTCAGCGCTCTGTGACCTTTTGTCTGTGAAGGGCACTATATAAATAAACTACTGCTACTACTACATCTTTTATGCCACCACTTCCAACAGCCCATGGTCTTCTTGCATATATCCCAGCACTTCTAGTGCACACCCTACACAACCATGCACCCTCCTCTTCTACAGCTACTGATCTATAACTGTCACACATCACCACTAACCAGTGAAAAATAAAAAGCAAACCACATTTAGTCTATAAACCACCATGTCCTGAAAACATTGTGTACTCTTCTGTAAAACACAGTAAATACGAATTAATACGGTTTTCAGACAAAACATCCAGCAAACATGTTTTGGTCTACCTATTTATAAACTTAATTCATAGCCCACTTATCCAGTTAAGGACCATGGAGAGCCAAGCCTGTGCCAGCAGCTTTAAGCATCATCACTGGATAAGCTGTCGTTTTGAGACAGGAAAGACTTATGCAAGCACTCATACCTACAGAAGTGATGCAGCAGCACTAAATACAATACTAGTGAAACAAAATTGTACAGTACTCACATTATACTCCGGCTGAAAGAAGCCTTGGTTCTCCCACCAGTCATACCAGCATGCCTCCACATACAAAGGGCTGTAAGCAGAAGGTAAAGGGCTTGAAGTATCTGCCAATTAACAAAAAAACATTACTTTTCAAACTGTTCAAACACATCTTTAGAAACAACTAAATATATAAGTGCTGCTTTTTAAATACATGAATGACATCCCTGAAACCCAAATATTTCTAGCTGCCTGATGCCTGCAATTTCACAAACATGAAGAACAAAATGCAGTTTTAAACACAAAGCAAAATGAGGCTAAAAAACAAAGCTATTACAACATAACAAAATCAGTTCAGAGAAATATGTACCTTTTTTCTCTCCAGGCTTTGTGAAAATGTTGTAAGTTATCTTTTCTTTTTCTAACCATTTACTGGTCTTCTCTTCATCCTCCTATAAAAAATGTGTCATTTTAGTTCCTTCAATGTTCATTTGCATGTTACAAATAAACTATGTACTTGGAAATCTTAAACAAGTATCAGATATGGCAAAAAACAGAATGTATTTTATCCCCATAACAATCAAATGGCCATCAGCTTCAGAAACTAAGCATCCAGGTCATTGAAAGAAGAAAAACTAGAGAATTTTATTTCCTATATAGTAATGTTTAAGCAGATAAATATTAAAAACAGGATAAGTCACAGTAGCCTAAATAGTTCATTTTCTTTTAAAAATACTTATCTCCCTACCAGAACACACATATCACTCATTGCAAACTATAAACTATTCATACCAAATGGCTTCAAATATCTGCCTTCTTTTAATGTAATCCAGGAAATCTAAAATTATGATCACAAGGAGCAGCAGCATTGGATACAACACAATTAACTCCAGACCGTGCAAATTACTCAATCTAATATGCATGGCTATTGGATGTGTCAGAAAATTTTTATATCAATAGAAAAAAATGTACTTACATTCAAACCCAGTCTCCTAAATTATATAGTTAAGAGCTTCACTTTATATCTGCTACATCTACATGTGAATGTATCACAACTGACTTATGACATGCTGATTTCAACCTATTGCTCCCTACTGGTTTTAGATTTACATATTTTGGAGTGGACTGGGTGGTGGCTGTGACAGTAAGTGGGAAGATGATGAAGAGGAAGAGGCAGCCAAATTCTTCAAAATCCAATGCTAATCACCAACACCTTTTTTGTTTTTGTTCATCTGCTGCCCATCTTGGCCATGTCACAGTGTTGAGATATTACAAAACCTTATCATCTCTGAAAGGATACCAGTATTATTGTACACAATATTATATTACTTACCTTTAGTTTCAATGCTGAAAAAGTGGGAAAAGGCAAAGCTTTAGAATTTACAAAGCACACTGGAGCATGATAAGGTACAAATTATATACATTGCCATCAAAGACAAGAAATGCTACCACATACAACTGATCTGGATCCATTCTAGCTTGTGTGAAGTAATATTTTTATCTAGATTTTGATTATTTACAGTATATTGTAAATGTGAACTATATAGTGAATGCAGTTATTTTCATTCAGTTATCTTATAATATAAGTCAGAATATGAAAGTATTAGCCTGATGCCTGGCAGTTAAATCAAAGAAATATGTGACTGCTATCAAACATAAATGCTGTTAGATCAGATAAATCCTCTTCTTTCTGTAGCAAAATAACAACATCCTCAAGAAACGCAACAAAGGGCAATCTGCTGCAGAAGACACCCTTCACCATTAAACTATGCACCAACTGTGACATTTCTCATACTGCTTAAACATATTAGGATTATTATGTTAGTTTACTAGAAGGCCTAAATCGTTTCATCCAACTCCTTGGAATAGTTACCACTCATCCATATACTGAACCCAGTTAATATAATTATAGGGTAGAAAGGAGGCTGAAGCAATCCAGACATTCTGATTTAAAAAAATGAAAAATCATGTGCCAACACTCACACAGCTAAGTAATAAAATACCTTAATATATTGATTTCACAAGGATGTGGGGCTGCCCCTTTTGTCAGAAGTTGTGGAACAGGAAGGGATGGAGAATCCATCCATTTTCCAGCCCGCTGAATCCGAACACAGGGTCACGGGGGTCTGCTGAAGCCAATCCCAGCCAACACAGGGCACAAGGCAGGAACCAATCCTGGGCAGGGTGCCAACCCACCGCAGGACACACACAAACACACCAAGCACACACTAGGGCCAATTTAGAATCGCCAATCCACCTAACCGGCATGTCTTTGGACTGTGGGTGGAAACCGGAGTGCCTGGAGGAAACCCATGCAGACATGGGGAGAACATGCAAACTCCACGCAGGGAGGACCCGGGAAGCGAACCCGGGTCTCCTAACTGCGAGGCAGAATCGCTACCACTGCGCCACCGTGCCGTCCGGGATGGAGAATGTCCCACTTAAAAAAACCTCATCTTTATCTTTAATTCATTTGAGACATCACCAACATAAAACATTGGCAGGAGGGAGCAATTTACAAAAGATTAGAGATCACTTGCAGATGTCAGAGAAGTAGACACTTATTTTCAGGATACTTCCAAGTTAATAAATGTATACAATCTAATCTTTGCATTTCATTTATTATGAAATTTCACAGATTATTATTTTGACTTGGATGTAGTCATATGGATAGCTTAAGGTGCTAAGATAAAAAAACAACTATATAGCTTCACCAAGGTACAGTAAATAGTGCAATTCAGTTGTTATTTTAGGCTCCTCATACAAAACATAAGTAAACTGAGTCATGAAACATCATGAAAAAGAGAATAATAAACTCAAATATGTCACTCCTGGTTAAAGAATGCATAACTGACATAATTATTATAAGTGTGTGAATATTTAAGACATGAATTAGTTCAATTTTACTCAAGCGCTCTGAAATTATCCACTGAAACGTGTTGGTGAGGCCAGCAGGGGGCGCTTACCCTGAGGTTTTTTATGAGTGAATCCCAATGTCCCATTGCAGTGATGGGGACAATGTACTGTCCAAATTGGCTCAGTTCTTCAGATGAAACATAAAACTAAGGTCCTGATTCTCTGTGATCATAAAACATCCCTGGGGATTTTCCAAAACAACTGGGTGTATCCCAACATTGCAGTCTTGTGCATTCTGGCCCGCTAATCATCCCCTATCCCTTACTGGCTAACTATCATTCTCACTACTTCACCACCGAACAGCTAATGTGTGGTGAACATAATGGTGCAAGAATGGCTGCCATCATGTCATTTAGGTGAATGTTACACATTGGTGATGGTTAAAATAGTTATTTGCTGTCTACGTAAGTTTGTTGAGTAGGATAGAAAAGTGCTTTATACAATATAAAGATAATTAAATTATTAATCATAGTACAGTGTTATGGGAGCAAAAGATTATCCCAGCAGCAGATGGATCAAACTTTGCCCAAGCCATCAGTCCATTACAAGGCAAACAGTCAGACACACATACCTTCACTCAAATCAAGTAAATTGAGATTAACTTGCCAGCCTATCTGTATGTGTTTGGAGTGTGTGAGAAAAGCAAAGTCCGCAAACGAATCAAATTAGGATATAAGCAGTGTGAGGTGACAGCTCTCCCCTGGTGCCACTTGTCCAAATTGTCATTAACTGTATATGTTTACATGAAGCACTGAACACACAGTTTAAAATATGCATTATATTAATTTGCTTTAATTGTATATTAATACTAGGGGGTTCGCCCCCTGCTCGCTTCGCTCTCCAACCGAGGCAAGCCTGCGCAATGTGCCAGCCACTTCATGACTCTGCTGCTCGCATTGTGAAGAGGGGGTTGAATGTACCCCAAGGAGACACAATCGCTCCTCCAAAACCCCATCTTAACAGTAATACAATGGGAAACAAATACAGTTTTTTTTTTACCTCCTATTTGCCTGATCAGCTGCTGGCTTGCTGCTGCTGCTGTGCTGTGCTGCATGATCTACATCTCACACGGCGCTTCAAACATTTAAAAGCCTGTACAGCAGCTGTCTTTGTCATCTACTCTGTCTTTTATTTCTGGCCCCGGGCATGGTTAAATCTGCTGGCACAAAGTCTCGTCTCACGGGAAGCAAGTTCTTGAAATTTTTTAGTTTATAATTTAAAAACAGAATAAGAATCTGAAAATCTAACAACATCACATTAAAGCTTGATAACTTGTGAAAGAATGATACCAGGCATATATATATATATATATATATATATATATATATATATATATATATATATATATATATATATATATATAGGTTTTTAAATAAGCCGGATTTAAAGCATGACAAAAAAGTCATTATATTTATACTCTATGTTTGTGAAATCCATACTTTCTCTGCAAGGAATTATTTGCTTTTTTAAGTCTTGAAATGATTTTGTTATCATGGCACTGATTTGTGCTTAAAATAGACCTTTTCGGCCAATGTAATGAAGAGCTTCCTGTTTAAATGGGGCTGTGAGACATAAACTCAGCTCTTCAGTGCACCTCATTTGATTTTTTTCAGCTCTTCAGCGCACCTCATTTGATTTTTTTCCGGCAAACAAATTTTCAAAATAAACCGTATTTTACGACTCTAATAATTATGTTAGCGTGGTCATTTTACATCTGAGATCGGCTAAAATTTAAACAATTACCGTTGTTAATACCCAGCCGTCATTACTCAGTTTGCCAATAGATGTCAGAAGGACGGATGCCAAAACCGATCTTTGGATGCATGTCTTTGGACTGTGGGAGGAAACCGGAGTGCCGGGAGAAAACCCATGCAGACACGGGGAGAACATGCAAACTCCACGCAGGGAGGACCTGGGATGCGAACCCGGGTCTCCTTACTGCGAGGCAGCAGCGCTACCACTGCGCCACCGTGCTGCCCTATGGAGATATCTACTATATATATATATATATATATATATATATATATATATATATACTATAATCTTTTTATGCAACAATAATTTTTGTAATTTTCTCTGCAAAGAACATAACTGAATTACTTTTAGCATCTGCATTTAATCACCTTCTGATTAATTTCCCAGTGCAACTATTGTTTTAGTTAAAGAAAACAACCTATAAAGGTAGTGATGTACTGTACACCTCAAATTCAAAGATACAAAATACTCTGAAATCTAAAAACAACTTTAATTTTTAATGTTTATATAAATACCCTAACCGGGTGTCGTGACTTACATTTGCATATTCTCCTTTTGCTTTAACAGCTGCTAGCCGATCTCTCTGCCTTTTTTCCTTTTCATGTTTGTACTGGAGGTGTTTGATTCGGCTGGGGTTTAGCTCAGTGCCGACTGTTTCCTTCGCATTGCTGCTGTAACTCAGTCTTCCAACTCTGGATCCCCACAAGTGCAGTCCAAGACCTGCAGACCCATGTCGAAAACCGTTCATGGATCAGATGTGCAATCTAACAGAAAAAAAAACCAAAACATAACAATGATGTACTAATTAAAAGTCACCTTAGACCTCTTCTTGAACAAAGCTAATAAATATTGTACTCCTGTAGATGGTGTATTTAAAAAAATGCACAAATACAGTGCCCTTCATAATGGCTAGGACAAAGACACAGTTTTCCTTGATTTAGCCCTCTGCCCCACAGTTTAAAATGACAAATCAAGCAATTCACATGTGATGAAAGTACACATTGCAGACTTTCAGTTAAGGGTATTTGCATACCTTTCTGCCAAACCACGTAGAAATTACAACATGTTTGTACAGTTCAGTGTTGAGAGGGAAACCAAGCACACATCCACAACTACACACATAGAACTGTGCATTGCAGTTACAGCTATATGGGCAAAACACAATTCTAAATTTTAGACTACAAATGCTAAATTTGTGTCAGTCATTGGTTTTTGAATATTCTTGAGTATTACTCCAAACATGTGATAAACACGGTGAAAAAACATGCACTACATCCAAGTCCAGCGGCACAATTACGGGGAATTAGGCATTCACCTTGGGTACAGATCATAAGGTGCCCAGCCACATGGGTTAGCTAGCAAACAGTCGATTGGTACACTAATAAGCTTGGCCTAGGGTGCAAAATAACCTAGCACCGGCACGGAGTATATCACATATTGTACGAATGTAGTGCAGTTTCACCATTACAATTAACTGACTACAATAATCCATTAATTTTCTAATTCTGGATTTCTACTCAGGCTAGACAATACCAAAATCTGATAACTCGTGTAAGATACTCTGACAACTGAACAACAAAGGCCATTTTTACATGACATTTACATAATTGTTGACAGTAAATCTGGCAAGTCTGATTTCACACAGAATGCCTTAAATTTGAGTCAAACAGAAAAAAGGGACAGATTTAAACAATTAAAGCCCTAGAAGTTTGTGACTTTGAAATCGGAATCAATTTGACTCATTAGTCTTTATTAAGTGTTTTACCAGCTAATGATGCGGATATAAAACTTACAATCACAAATGTCATAAACCTGACAAACTAGATTTAAATGCATGTTGTTACAAAAACAGAGTTTACCAAGATAATTCTAGATATTTTCAGCAATTCAACATCACAGATATAATTATATTTGAATTCTTATTTTTAATATTGATTTTAAGCATTGTCCCGGTGGCTTTCACAAGAAAGACTGAGTTCAGAAAATAAGATGAGATTAGATTTTAAGCAGTGTTTATACAGAGAAAATGTCAAAGAATACATTCAAAATGTGCAGACAGTCAGACAAATCGGGCAGTCCATTATGATATCTTTGTTTGTAGGCCCTATGCTGATACCCCCCAATTTTCTGTTACACTGGCAGAATCCCCATGTCTATCACAAATTAATCTTAAGTATTGCATTGTAATTGTATATTAAAGAATGCCAATAACAGCTTAATTAAATGACAACTGGCCAACTGCTTGTTTGATATGCCATCATTTTAAATGTGCTGGTACTGTTAGTATTTATATATTTCATATTTTACTACAGAAGAAGGAATAATATTGCTCACTTGAATAACGGAGGTACTTTTAATTTTGAAGCCGGTGTAGGGGAATTCTGTTTTTGCCGTGGTATTTTAATGAATATAAAAAAAAATACATAACCAGTCATTGGCATCTCTATGCTAAATAAATATACTCTAAAGCAGTTTGGAAATTCTGAAATAGCACATTTAAATTCATTGGGAGTGGGTGGGTGGGCTTAATACGTAGTCCGAATGTTGCCTTGGTGGCACCTCCTGCCACACTATGGTGGTATGAGCCAGTGGCTAATGGTGCTAAGCTAATGGAAAGAAAAAGCTAATGAGCATTTCATAAGCAAAAATGTAACCCACAAAAGGGCAATCATGCCCACTATAGGCGGACATTATAATTTTCTAACACAAATTGTGAAATAAAAAACAGACACCGTAAAGAAAAAGTGCATGACACCAACCAGAAACCTCAGCCATTCATTTTTAAGCAAGTTCTGAAAATGGAACAACGGGTGTTCCAAGCTCGTTTCTTCATATTTGTATCAGTGGCAATGTATTCATTAAAATTCACTTTCATGTGCTTTGAATCTGCAGGTCTCCCGGTAATTCTGCTCTAAATATAATATCAACGATAATATAAGCGTAAAAAACTTCCTGAAAAACGATCGCCACACCAACTGATCGCAAAACATACTTACCGCCTCCTCTGTGCCACTTTATCTATTATATAGTATGTCAACATTCACGGATATTTGCACTTAATAAAACTATCGTGTGTCTCACTTGTCTTCCAAGGGCGCCGCCATGTTTATTTACCATCACCGCTCTTGCTTCCTGGTTACCAGGACAACAGGATATAAACATTGGATCCGCGACTTCAATAACTTTATTTATAATCACAAACGAACAAACGCTATTTTATGAGGAAAGCCTGTCAGGTTTTCGGGCAAAGATTTATTTTTTTCAAAATCGTCTCCTTTATTTTTTAGAACTTCGCAGAAGCGATGAGGTTTCTTTCAATCAGTGCATGTATATGAACCTCAGGTTAGTCACAGATACTTAAGTTTTTAAAAAGCTGTTTAAACCTTTATTCAGGTTAGAGAAATCGGGTTATTGGTGTCTGAGAAACCAGCTTAACACAGGAGATTTCTGCGCGAGTAACAGTTATTTAGCTAGTACTGTACTTAAGGATTTTGTAGTTTGCGCGTGTCCGCTGAAGTTTGTTCTTTTGCAGCCAGATGTAGACGCGTCCACAAGATAAATATCATAATGCAAATGGGTTTATGCCTTCTCCTGGATGAAATAACGTGTCTTAATGTTTTAGAAATCGCTAAATCTGTGTTAACGAGCTAAGAGTACAGTGCTAGGCTCAGCAGCACATGCAATTTTGGGAGCGATTTTGCAGGTTACCACTTTTAAAAGCTTGATATCAGATTTGAAACCGACGATATCAGCTGTAACTGATGATATTAAGGATAACTGATAAATTATTAAGACGACCTGTCATAAAACGTAATGTGCGTTACTTAGTCCAATTGCTTTTTAAAATATCGAATAATATAATAACGCCCTACTTATTTTACTAAAGTAAAAACACTATTATTAGCAGTGTGCGTGAAGCAAGAAGTGTACCTGCACATCACTCCTTTGCAACGCTCAGTCAGGCAGCCAAACCGAAAAGAGGTCACTGCTTGCAATTCGGTAACAAAAACATTAATAAACTGTCAGTTCAGTTTTCACCCATCTATTTGCTATAGATATGTTGAAGCTGGGTGACGCAGTAGCCATTGTCCGTACTGCCAATCATCTGTTGCTCAGGTCTAGGATGTAAAAACGGGGATGGCTGTTATACATCCCCGGCATAAGAACAACTAAACATATTTATAAAACGTGAACATTATAACATCTGATCAGTTTCTAATGAACGTTCATATATTCTGTTGTTATTTAATAGTAAATTACGGCTAGTGAAATGTGCAGCTTTCTTACAAAATAAGAAAACGTAAATCAAAATTAAGGTACTGTAATGGTTTACATTTTGTTTGTATTTATATAACATTTTAGTTACTTTTTATATGTAATGAGTAATGTAGCTATGTAACTAAGCTACTTTTAAAAGTAAAATTCTCAACGCTGCTCGGGAGACACAGGCTCTATACTTTTCTTTAGATTCACATCAGAAGTTGAAGATGTGAATTTTTTTTTTTTTTTGTGCATTTCTAGGATAAAGGAGCGTTTTGCCAAAGAAGAAGTCCGTAATGGGACTCCTGCATTTAACCAGAGGTTTTGATGAAGTCAGGGACGTGCTAGGGGTGTCGCCAGCTTCAGCACTTATTAGGAACTTAAACCCAGCCAGCCAGCCGCCTTACCGCACGCACTTCAGAACAGGTCATCCACCAGAAGCAGGGCATGTTTGGACCTGGCCAGTACTTGGATGGGAGACCACCCAGGAAAAAGCTTGGGTTGCAGCTGGAAGCAATACAGTAATACCCAACTTCAGAGCCACAGCACCACCACAGGTCTACGACCAGAAGTTATAGGACGGAAGTTAAGGTTAGAGGTTAGTATGGTTAGCGTGTAGGATAAATAGGTTAGGGGTTAGTTTTGTTAAGTTCGGTGTGGTAAACATGTCAATCAATTTGATTTGTAACAACCTATAAACATTTATTACCAAACTGCTGGTCTAGACATGTGGTTATGTCACTTCCACCCTGAAATTGCTAGCATAGACCTGCTGTAACATATGGTGCTGTGGCCCTCAAGATCAACACATCACACTAGGAGAGATGGTGCTAAGAGCAGCAGGGGTAGCGTACCTTGTGGTCTGAATGTGGATCTCAGTGCTGTAACAATGGCACTATCCTTTGGATGAGACGTAAAACGGAGGTCCTGACTCAGGACATCCTTCGTAAATTGTAGGATGTAACCATCATTCTGGCCCCCTAATCATCCCCTGTCTCTGATTGGCTAATTACCTCTCACCCCTTCACCACCTAACAGCTAATGTGTGGTGAGCGTACTGGCGCTTCAAGTGGATGCTGCACATTAGTGGTGGTTGAAGTGGCTCCTCACTCACTGTGTAATGAACTCTGAGTACCTTGAAAAATTCAATATAATTATCATATAATATTATATATTATTATATCATTATTATTATTATCCTGATAATGCTGTTACTTCAACATATGTGTTAGATAGGAAATACACAATGGTATTGCATAGTCCTCCATATGTGTCAGAATGCAGAACAGGAGGACGAAGGGCTGGGCTCTCAAAGATCAGGGGCTAAATGCCTGTGATGAGGGGTGTGTTAAAGGTTATACATATGGCACTAAAATTAAGCATGTAACACTGTACTTACCTTTGACTAAGAGATTTTCTCTTACACCTCACAAAATGTGCTGTTTACTCACATTTTGGTTTCTGAACATGAGTGTTGCTGTTTGTATTTTTGTCGTTACTATGCAAAGACAAAAACAAGGGGCTCAAGGCCCAGAAGCCCATAAACAATGCCACTGACTTCTGCCTCAACCAGATTACTCAACATAGCCCAATTTTGTACATGCATGTAAACACACTAAATAAATGTGGCCAGTTGTGTTTTTTGTAAATTTTACGGTTTAAACCCAGCATTCTGGAACTATGACTTCTAAGTATGATGAAGAATGTTGCAGAGGACAACGCTTAGGAGTTGTTTTGTGTTCATCGGAAAAAGAGAAGGTTTCTTTAAAGATGACTTCCATTTATAAAGTGATTGCTAGTAAATGTAACTTACTTTATTTAATGAATTCTTCCTTAATCATTTTAATTACCACATTAGAACAATCTAGACGAGAACAGGCCATTCAGCCCAACAAAGCTCGCCAGTCCTATCCACTTGTTTCCTCCAAGAAAACATCAAATCGAGTTTTGAAAGTCCATAACGTCTTACTGTCTACCACACTACTTGGTAGCTTATTCCGAGTGTCTATCGTTCTTTGTGTAAAGAAAAACTTTCTAATTTTTTTTTTTTTTAATTTACCCTAAACAAGTTTCCAACTGTGTCCCCGTGTTCTTGATGAACTCATTTTAAAATACAAGTCTCGATCCACTGTACTAATTCCCTTTATAATTTTAAACACTTCAATCATGTCACCTCTTAATCTTCTTTTGCTTAAACTGTAAAGGCTCAGCTCTTTTAATCTTTCCTCATAATTCAACCCCTGTAGACCTGGAATCCGCCTAGTCGCTCTTCTCTGGACCTTTTCTAGCACTGCTATGTCCTTTTTGTAGCCTGGAGACCAAAACTGCACACAGTACTCAAGATGAGGCCTCACCAGTGCATTATAAAGGTTGAGCATAACCTCCTTGGACTTGTACTCCACAGATCGTGCTATATAACCTAACATTCTGTTAGCCTTCTTAATGGCTTCTGAACACTGTTGGGAAGTTGATAGCTTAGAGTCCACTATGACTCCTAAATCCTTCTCATAAGGTGTACTCTCGATTTTCCGACCGCCCATTGTGTATTCAAACCTAATATTTTTACTTCCTATGTGTAATACTTTACATTTACTGACATTAAATTTCATTTGCCACAAATCTGCCCAAGCCTGTATGCTATCCAAGTCCTTCTGTAATGATATAACGGATTCCAAATTATCTGCTAATCCACCTATCTTGGTATCATCTGCAAACTTAACCAGCTTGTTACTTATATTCCTATCTAAATCATTTATATATATTAAAAATAGCAGCGGCCCTAGCACTGACCCCTGTGGAACACCACTCTTAACATCGGCCAGTTCTGATGAGGTTCCTCGCACCATCACCCTCTGCTTCCTGTGTTTGAGCCAATTCTGCACCCATCTAAAAACATCACCCTGAACTCCCACTTCTTTTAACTTGATGCCCAACCTCTCATGTGGCACCTTATCAAATGCTTTCTGAAAGTCCAGATAAATAATATCATAAGCTCCACTTTGATCGTATCCTTTTGTTGCCTCCTCATAGAATTCCAACATGTTAGTAAAACACGACCTCCCTCTTCTGAACCCATGCTGACTGTTCAGAATAACTCCTGTCCTTGCCAAGTGTTGCTCAATCTTATCTTTAATAATTCCTTCCATTAATTTTCCTGTGATGCATGTTAAGCTTGCTGGCCTATAGTTGCTTGGATCTGCCCTGTCTCCCTTTTTATATAATGGGATGATATTTGCCATTTTCCAGTCCTTTGGAATCTCTCCAGTGCACAGTGACTTCCTAAAAATATGTGTCAAGGGTTTATATATGTACTCACTAGCCTCCTTAAAAACACGAGGATAAATATTATCTGGGCCTGGTGATTTGTTTGATTTCATCTTATTTAATCTGAGCAGCACTTCTCCCTCTACAATTTCTAAATCCCTCAGTACCTCCTTAGTAGTTGCGTTTACCTCTGGGAGGTTATCCACTTGTTCACTTGTAAACACCTCAGAAAAATGTAAGTTTAGGGCATCTGCTATTTCATTGTCTGTATCTTTTAATTCCCCTTTACTATTCCTGATGAACTTGACCTCCTCCTTGACTGTTCTTTTACTACTAAAATACTGAAAGAATCTCTTGGGGTCTTCTTTCGCCTTATCTGCTATATTCCTCTCCAACTGTCTTTTAGCCTCTCTGATATCCTTCTTAATGGTTGCCCTCATGTTCTCATACACTCTACGATTCACTTTACAGTCAATATTCTTATATGCCTTATAAAGCATTTTTTTCCATTGCAAAGATACTAAAGTAAAAAGCATGACTATCAAGGTGTAAATCTACTGTTTGACTGTTATAATTACAGAAAAGGCTTATTGACCTACAAAAAATAACTAAGATGTAAGCAATGAGCTCAGAGAGGTCCTAAAACGTGCACCTTTTTGGGATGGTGGATCCAAGTACAAGCCTTTTGGCAGGAGCAGCTCTGGCTCTACCAGTATGACAACAATCAAATATTTCATGTTTGAATGTTGTTCTTTTTTTTTTTTTTAAATGTTCCCATTTATGTGTACTTTGTATTGTATTCTATTGCAGAAGCTCAAATAGACCAAGCATTTGAAATGTGGTGACACAAGCAACATAGATGAATCGTTTCTCTCAGGGGTGTGACTTCCCAGGTTTTCCTTGTTGAATAAATCTTTGTTTGTTTGACTGATTAATTTTTTGATTGGTTTTGGGTTTTTTTATAATTAAGGAAAACATAGTGGTTATTCCTTTCTGGAAGGCATAATGGTTATTCCTAGTGTTATCCGTGTCTAAAATGGAGACATACATGGTGAACTGTTGAATTGAACTTTTTGATTGTCTATGAACTATTTGTTCAGAACAAAGAATAAAGGGTACAGGGAATAAACTTTGATAATGTTATTTTAGTCAGGCCAGGTTAGGCTGGGAAGCATGCACTAGTACAGCACATTGCTGCACCCACCACATGAAGAAACAGGTTGGCAACCCCCTAGGCAGACATGCGCTCCAGTCCCACCCTCCGGAAATGACCCTCTCTCTGCCACAGCCGGGTGTCACACGACAGTCCCCTTGACATGGTCCAGCCACTCAGGTTCTCAACAATGAGGATCCTGTGAACCAAATCACCCTCATGGAATCGCACCACATGTCTGTAGTGCTGTAACTGACGCTCCCTCTCAATGCACGTAATGTGCCTCATTCGGGACTCTGTGAGCAACTGCTTGTTCGAAACAAACTCAAACCTGCAGTACCCAAGGATTCCCTGAAGGCACACAGTACCAAAGGAGTCCAGTCTTCATCTCGGGTCACGGGATTGCTTCCATCTCGCAACCATATAGCAATACAGGAGCACTATAAGATTCTAAAGACTTGAACCTTTGTCCTTTTGCATAGATATCGCTCAGAATACTATTCTACATTAATAGATAACAATAATAAAAATCCTCAGGTACTGGTTAGAACAGTTGCTAAATTAACAAATGGGAATTCAGATCAACAGTGCAAAATACCATCAGATATTAGCAGTACAGACTTTATGAACTTCTTCAATGAGAAAATTAAAAATATAAGATCCCAGATCTCAGCATCACAATACAAACCAAATACTGGCTTAGCAGACCCTGCCGCACATTGCATTCAGCACTTTAGTAATTTTAATCCTGTAACTGAGCAGGAAGTCTTAACTTTAATTACTAAAATGAAGCCCACTACTTGTTCCCTAGATCCAGTGCCAACAAAACTAGTAAAAAGTGCAATGGATGTTCTTGCAGCGCCTATTTTAATCGTTATCAATAGTTCATTACTGCATGGCACCGTACCTGATGCACTAAAAGTGTCAGTCATTAAACCTTTACTTAAAAAGTCAGACCTAGACCCACACATACTAAATAATTATAGGCCTATTTCAAATTTACCTTTTCTCTCTAAAATACTAGAAAAAGTAGTCACCAGTCAGCTTCAGTCACTCCTTACTCATTACAATTTATTTGAGAAATTCCAGTCTGGTTTTCGCACTGGTCATAGTACAGAAACAGCACTAAGGTGGGTTGTAAACGACATTCTGATATCCTCTGATGAAGGAAACTCCACTGTAATTATGTTGTTAGACTTTAGCGCAGCGTTTGACACCAGTGACCACAGGCTAGAAAATGATGTTGGGCTTAGAGGCCCCGTGCTCGCTTGGTTTAGTTCTTATTTATCAAATCGATTCCAATATGTACAGAAATGTGCAGACAGTACTCCATCATTATACACAGAAGTTCAATATGGTGTCCGCAGGGCTCAGTACTGGGACCTTTACTGTTTTCACTTTACATGCTTCCACTGGGATCTCTCATTAGGAAACATAATGTTAATTTTCACTCGTATGCAGATGACACCCAGTTATACCTTTCATTTAAATCAAATGAAGTTTCTCCGATGTCTTTAATTAGTTGTGTTAGTGAATTAAAGGAATGGATGAATGAGAACTACTTGTCTTTAAATACAGATAAAACAGAGATGTTAATTGTTGGAGGGAATGACGCTGATCACAGCAATATTTTGTCGTCATTTAACTCAGTTGGAATCCCAATTAATTTTACTGAATCAGCCCGCAATCTAGGAGTTATCTTTGACTCTAGCATGTCATTTAAAGCACATATTACAAAGTCTTTTCTTCCATCTTAAAAATGTTAGGAAATTAAGGCGCTTTCTAAATAAACAGGATTCTGAGAAATTAATTCATGCATTTATCTCTAGTAGGATTGACTACTGCAATGTGGTGTTCACTGGCTGTTCAAACTGTTCTTTATACAGCATCCAGTTAATCCAAAATGCTGCTGCAATTATTATTACAAGAACAAGAAAATACGAACACATAACTCCAGTTCTTAAATCCTTACACTGGCTCCCAGTTAAGTTTAGGGCAGATTTCAAAATCCTCCTTTTAACATATAAAGCATTAAATGGCCAAGGTCCGACTTACTTGTCTGAACTTATCATGACTTACAAACCTGAGCGCACATTAAGATCTCAAGATGCCGGTCTGCTTATGATTCCAAGGATTAATAAAATAACAGTGGGAGGTCGAGCTTTTAGTTACAGGGCCCCTAAACTGTGGAATGGTCTTCCTGCTGCTATAAGAGATGCCCCTTCAGTCTCAGCCTTTAAATCTCGGCTGAAGACTCACTACTTCAGTTTAGCATATCCTGACTAGAGCTGCTGATTAACTGTACAGACTGCATCTCTGTTGTTAGTCATTAGCACTAAAACATAAGTAACATGATAGTTATAATTTGTTACTAACCCTCACCTATTCTGTTTCTGTTCTTGGTACTCAAATGTGGCACTTGGTGCCACAGCCCACCTGACAAGTTGTTTGCCTGCCTATGGTAAAGTCATCCCTGATGGAGGATCGCAGGAATCATGGAAAAAAGGGGTCCTTTCATCGGATTGGCTGGCCGAGTAACATTTCAGCCGTGGAATGGCCAAATGGGGAGACAGCTTGATGGATGAGGTCTCCAGGACTCTAAAAATATCCAAATCTTATTATGTGATATCATCTACTGTTAAATTCTGCTCCGTACTTCTAAAATTTTTATTATTATGCTGTATTAAGGATTTGTTCTGTTCTGTGTATTGTATTGTATTGACCCCCTTCTTTTGACACCCACTGCACGCCCAACCTACCTGGAAAGGGGTCTCTCTTTGAACTGCCCTTCCCAAGGTTTCTTCCATTTTTCCCTACAAGGTTTTCTTTGGGAGTTTTTCCTTCTCTTCTCAGAGTCAAGGCTGGGGGGCTGTCAAGAAGCAGGGCCTGTTAAAGCCCATTGTGGCACTTCCTGTGTGATTTTGGGCTATACAAAAATAAACTGTATTGTATTGTATATTGGCAACACCACACACCCCTTTCCAGCAACCTCATTACCCCCCAGACCATGGTCTTCCAATCCATCTACTGATTTCAAAGGGAGAGTCTGGTATGGAAATTTGTATTGTTGTCCGGGTGCCCTTCCTGACGTAACCCTCCCCATTTATCCGGGCTTTGGACCAGCACAAAGAAACACACTGGTTTGTGCATCCCCTGTGGCTGGGTTCAAAGGGAGAGTCACCAGAGACATGAATATTGCTGCTGAGGTAAGTAAACCTCTCAACGATGTCGACACACTCTCCGCAAACAGACACATTGCTGATGGCTGTGCCCAAGAGGTCATTAAAGGTCTGGATCTTGGTTTTTATCCAGGACACTCACAAGCCCAGACACTCAGACTCCTCGCTCATTCTCTTGAGAGCCCCAATCAGAGCCTCCATTGACTCTGCAAAGATCACAACTTCATCAGCAAAGTCAACATCAGTGAATCTTTCTTCTCCAACAGATGCCCCACAGTCGCTAGACCCCATAACCCTGCACAACACCCAGTCCATGCAAGCATTGAACAGAGTAGGAGCAAAAACACAACCCTGAGGAACCCCAGAATCAACTGGGAAAAACACAGAGGTTCTGCTTCCACTCTGCACAGCACTCACAGTACAAGTACAAGTGCAGGCTGACAATGACATCCAGCAAATTCAGGGGGATCCCACGAAGCCTCAGAATGTCCCAAAGGGCAGCTCGATCAACTGTGTCAAACGCTTTACAAAAATCGACTAAGGATGCAAAGAAACTCTGCCGATATTAGCGTTTGCACTCAATGAGAACCTTCAGTGCCAGGATGAGGTTGATGGTAGACTTCTTCACCAGACAAAGTGATCACAGATCTTATTAAGGATGGCCCTAGTGAGGACTTTATAGAGCTGTATTAGCCCCTTGTAGTTGCCGCAATCCAGGCGATCACCCTTCCCTTTCTGGACTAGGACGACAAGCCCCGTTTTCCAGTTGGGATAAATAACTTTGTATGAACTCGGAGAGAACTCTATGCTGTGTCACTTCATTAAAATTAAAATATAATGTTACTGTAACATTATGGTGCAACGTTTATAAATAACGTTCTTAAAAGATAGAGGAAACTCTACGTGCTAACATTTCATTAACATTAAAAGGTAACGTTACTGTAACATAACATAGAATGCTGTAATAACATTATTAGTGATCAGCTCTTAACTGATCCTTCACAGCCTTTCAATTCTGGAATATACAGTACAAAAAAAAAACAAAAAGTGAAGTTTATCTTCAGCCCAGTCAGTAAGCACAGTAACCATTTACGAGGGACGTTCAAAAAGCTTCCGCACGTTCTTTTTTTAACTCTCTTTATTAAGGATTTCAAAAGCAAATTCCATCACTTTTCTACATAGTCACCTTCATTTGCGATGCAATTTTCCCAGCATCTTACCAACTTTTTAATACTCAATCACTACTCCTTCCGCCTTCGCCGTTTCCAACGAAAATATAAAAGTGCGGAAACTTTCCGTGTTAACTGATTTGATGTTTATTAATTAGAAGATAGAGATTTTTATGAATAGAAATCATTCAAGTAAAGTGTAAATTATATATTTTTTAAATTACTTATGGAATACCTAGGGCGACACGGTGGCGCAGTGGGTAGCGTTACCGCCTTGCGGTTAGAAGACGCGGGTTCGCTTCCCGGGTCCTCTCTGCGTGGAGTTTGCATGTTCTCCCCGTGTCTGAGGGGTTTACTCCGGGTTTCCTCCCAAAGACATGCAGGTTAGGTGCATTGGCGACTAAATTGTCCCTAGTGTGTGTGCCTAGCGGTGGGCTGGCGCCCTGCCTGGGGTTTGTTTCCTGGGATTGGCTCCAGCAGACCCCCGGGACCCTTAGGATGTAGCGGGTTGGATAATGGATGGATGGGTTTTGTTTTTGCCCATTGCAATATATTTTCTTAGTTCTTTTTGTTCACTGCTCTTCTTCATTGGTATTTTTTATGAAGATCTGATTTCTAAATTTAGTAAGCAGATATTCATGTCATTACCAGGTAAATACTATATTTGTAAGGCTAACATTTGGTGTCCCTTTCCACGAAACATGCTGATATCTTATTGTGTGCCCCACTTAGCTTCCTGCCATCAGATGTATGCAGATCGTGTCTGGGAAAAAAGGGAAGCAAGAATACCGTGTAAGTGTAAATACACACTGTAATAAGGTCTGACATGAAGGGCCGTTATGGTATAGTCAGTAAGAACATTAGCCTAGGAGACTCATGACATAAAGGATTCAGGAAAATCGGAGGCGAAATTCAGAAAGAGAAAAACAAAATTAACATGATCGGCATTTGTCAGCGAAAACACGCAGTGGTGCTGGAGATGGACGATCAATGGGACTCCATTTAGAAACTGGAGAAAGCTCCGTTTCCAGCTAAAGAGTAAGAATAATGGAAATAAAATTAATAGGAAAAGTTATACTAGTTTTAGCAACAGAAGATGAATAAGATCCTTGGAGAAGACAAACGCACTGTTAAAAAAAAATCAAAAAAGTACAACAACAACAACATTTATTTATATAGCACATTTCCATACAAAAAGTAGCTCAAAGTGCTTTACATAATGAAGAATAGAAAAATAAAAGACACCATAAGAAAATTAAATAAGTCAACATTAATTAACATAGAATAAGAGTAAGGTGCAATTACCAGGATGGACAGAAAAAAAAACTCCAGACGGCTGGAGAAAAAAAATAAAATCTGTAGGGATTCCAGACCATGAGACCGCGCAGTCCCTTCTGTACATTCCTCAACCCATTTTCTGAACTTGTTTATTCCAAAGCGGAGTTGTGGAGTACTCAAATACATGAAAACGTGCATATTCTGAAATCTAAGTGATTATTTTCAGCCCTGAAACATTTCGACCATCCACCCTTAAATGATCAGTTCATATTTTATATGACAAGGTGCTGCAGCAGTTATATCATATCGTCATTCCCTCACTCATCCCAGCCAATCGTTCACTTTCAGTCAGTCCTCCCTTGCCTTCCCTTGTAGCCAATAGCAGTCCGTCTTAAGAAATGCTTACAGACTTCAACAGACATCGAAGTCGCCGGGGTTGTGGAGTGTCGTGGTTAACATGAATACCTAAACTTTAAACAACGTCACCGAGAAGTGGAACTCCAGCGTTCCCTGTGAGCCTACACCCGAGCGGTTTTCTGTCCGTGATAAACATAATTTTTGTGAATTGTATATAATGTAGTTCAATAATAAGATCGAATCCACACCGCGGAGCATCTCATTGTGATGACTGACAATAACAGTTGGCTGGCGTTTATTTTTCCTTTGGGAAGCTAGCGGTAGGCTAACTTGACTGACTGCGCTAAGCACTTTACGTGTGATTTGTAACGTTGAGGACTGAGGTAGACAAACGTTTCTTATAAGAACACGAAGTTGTGCTTTACAATTTTTTAAAAAATGCCCCTTTTGCTTTTCCTTTTTTCGCGCTCATCAACAGTTTACCATTGCAATTGAGACATTAACTGTGAAATGTGCATCAATACGAATTAATGGATCGCTCACCGTAGTTAACTGAACAATAATAATACAAATTACCCGGGTAATGATTTTTTTCGTAGTCACTGCACTGCTTTTGCATTGCACTGTGTTGCTTATTGGTTTGTTAAGGTGGTGTGTGCTTCAGCTGATCGCAAACCGTTATATTACTGTTTATATTGACTCCATTACTTTTTAAGAGGCTACGGTGGGCTGGCGCCTTCACCGGGGATTTGTTCTTGCCTTGCGCCCTGTGCTGGCTGGGATTGGCTCCAGCAGACCCCCGTGACCCTGTGTTAGGATATAGCTGGTTGGAAAATGACTGACTGACTTTTTAAGAGGCATTACAATTATGCTGTTTTTGCTGAAGATCATGCAAGTAATGGTATGCACAGGAGCGGAATAATAGATTGAGCCATTGTGTTTTGACTCATTCAGACCTTTAATGAAAGCTCTCCGTATTTGTGGAAGCGTAGCTAGAGATCATCAGTAGCCTCCAGAGTAACTTTCACTGTTCTTAGTGGTTAGATACACTAGCAGGGATGGCAGTATTTATGAAAAAAATATATAGGCTAGTGCATCCTCCAGTAAAAATATATTCCACATATTTGAGAAATGTGATGCAAGAATTTAATTGTTATTATAGATGGCAGAGTTCGCTGTAACAGAATGCAGGGGGTAGTCCTACACTTGACTGTGTTTGCCAAAAACAGGGCTCCTCGTATTAAGTTATTAATAATATTTTGGAATTCGGATTTAACCCAGTTGTACTCAGGGCTGGTCGAAGCCCATTTGGAGCCCTAGGCGGAGTGGATGGATGTCGCCCCTCGGTGTCCGGAGCTGAGCGCCCCTTTGTGTATATACTGCAGATTTGTAAGAAGCATGCGCCCCTGGTATATGCAGCGTGTGCACTTTGACTTTCATAACCTGCACCCAGTGGGTAATAGTGCCTACTCAGTATCTTTAGAGTTCAACAACCTTTTAGTGGGGCTGTGCCCCTTACCTTTCATAAATTGCACCCCTCAGATGACAGGTGCCCACCTATGTCATGCACTGGTCGTACTATTAGAACAAATACTGTACTGTTAAATTGACCCATTAATAAACTCATCCATTCATCTTCCTAACCTTCTTATCCAGGGCCTGGTCGTGAGGCAGTTTGAGCCCACCTAAGCAAGTAGCAGTCACAAGGCAGAATGAGTCTCTGGAAGGGGCTCTAGAACATCACAAGGTGATCATGACACAGTCACACACTGACACTCTCACGTGCACATTAGGATCAGTTTAGCAACACTAATTCACCTAAAGTGTACATCTTTGAGCTGTCAGACAAAACCGAAGCACCCTGGAGGAAACTCACCCAGACAAATGGGAGAACATGCAAACATGAACCCAGAAAGCAAACCTATTTAATTTAATTCCGGGTCATGGAGGACCAGTGCCAATTAAGCAATAACCAACTCTAGATTTGGTACTCCTGTTAGAGAGGGCACACACCCACATTTACTTCTTCTAAGCTAATATAGAGGCACCAGATATCCTAATAGGCGCTTTTTTGGGAACGTGGAAGGAGATCCCTCAAGGAGAGAACATGCAGACTCCATACAGACCCAGTTCTTAAGCTGGGATTTGAACCCATGCCTGTACAGCTATAGGGCATCAGTTCTAAACACTTTACCAGGGTGCTGCCCCTGCAGAGTGCTTTTTGAAACGTGCCATTGCACTGCACATTCACTAGGCAATGAAAATTGCTCCGGGGTGCTTTTCAATGACTGACCCTGCATTTTTACCCCCAAAGGTCATGCAATCCCTCGAGGATTAATAAAATATGTCATCATCATCATCATCATTACTGGACCTGGACTTGTGCCATTTCATAGGTCATTTGTCAGTAGTCTTGTTTGCCCCATCATGCATGCAATGAACAATCAGCTACACAATAATGAGGTTTTAGCATTGCAAATCAGATTCAGTTTAATATTTAAAAAAGGCACATTTAGAAGAAAAAAGTGGAAAAGTGAAAGATGTTATGGGCAGTAGCTAAGCGGAGTTTAGCATCATGGCCTTAGGCACAATCACACCTAGTTTATGCAGAGCTAGCTAACAGTACGTCAAATAGGCTATGATTAGTTTCTGACAATGAAATTAGTTCACCATTAGTCATGTGGAGATTTAAACTCCTTATCTGTAAAGATAAGGACACATATGACTAAGTGTGATGAATAGGCAGAAACATTAAATTATTTTGAGTTAATAGCAAAGTGATAGCACATATTTTGAGAAGTCGAGTTGAATTCTTATCTCCTTTACAAGAGTAAACAATGAATGATGCAGAAAGCCAAGACAGGAAAACTGCAAGATCATTAATAATTCTCACCCTCCTCTGCATATTTCTCAAGCAGCATTAGAAGCATGTTTAATTATTCCAACTGCTGAGGGCCCTAAATGAATCCATAAGTCAACTAAAAGATAACTGGACTGAATATGGAGCATCAGAAGACAAGTCACAGACATGGCCTTTGGGTTTATTAGAAAGGATTTTAGTCCACTAACGAGAATTAATGAATCCACGTGATAGTCTATCTAAACAAGTCAGCTTGCATGTTAACCAAGCACAACACAAAGATAAAATTCAAAATAATTAATTACAGTCTGTTGAACTATACAGAAAGAAATGCAAGTAATGCAACAAAGCAGATGTGTAGCGTAGTGGAGGTGGCAGGGGTGGCCCGCCCCGGGCGGCACTTTTAGGGGGCGGCAAAGAATTACTGTATATTTTAGTCTTTTAAATTGAAATACCTAAATAAGGGGGCGGCGAAATTTTCCTGCGGCTGACACCCACGCTACGTCACTGCAACAAAGTCCACACAGCAGAACATTAAGAATGATTTGTTCATACCGATAAAACAACTCTACATTCAGCCTGTCCATATATTCATTTTAAACTGAGTTTTGTTTTGAAATTTATTGGAGAAGCTCAGATATCAGTGGTATGCAAAAGTATTTAATCCCCTTGAGAGTCAATATAATTTTCTGTATGACAAAAGATTTGTCCACATATTTATCCATTTAGTATTATTAATGTGAACTCTTTTGCCATAACAACACATTTCCAAAATAAAGCATTTTCTGTAGATATTACTCTATTATAAAAGAAAATCTTGAGATGAGGCAAAACTATTTCCAAGAGATTTTGTTTTAGTCCCTCAAGACGAGACTATTGCCAAGAGATCTATTCAAGTCCTGCACTCCTCTGCACCATTTCCAGTTAATGGCCCACACCCACAGCCAAGAGCAAGGTGACTTGAAATGATCGAGTCTGAGAAGCTGGCTCTACAGGAACACAGTCGAGAGAGAAAGTGCTCTTCAAGACAAGCTGAGATACATGAGGATACCAAAGAAAGGCATAGGAGGAATACTGACGGTACATGGAAGGCATGAGCTATTGAGTATTTTCAAATATATTCTATTACCTATCTTTGGCAGGTAATGTAGTTAGTGTATTTATATAACTCAGTCATCATTTGAGCCATTATCTGTCCACTGCTAGATGAACGCTTCTCCAGCACTATTTCAGACATCACAAGCAGGTGCTGTCCTCATTCATGTCACACCTGCAGATGCTTATCTTGTCCACCCACCCGTCTTCCATTTGGGTTCCTTCTTGGTGGAAATCCACTATAAACTATCTTTCATCCTCTTTTTGTCTTTTCTTCCGGCTTTATGACCAACCCATCTTCATTCCATCTTCTTTTCAGTCTTGATAACATCTGCAACCTTTGTTTTGGATCTGATCCATTCACTTCTTATTCTGTCTCTTTTTGTAATTCCAAGTATTCGTCTTTCCATTGCTTTTTGAGTGATTCTTAACTCTGTGGCAGTTTCACACCCATACTCCATCACAGGTAAAATGTAGTGGTTATACAGGTTATGTTTGAAAAACAATGGTAAACTAAGTTTACCGAATAAACACCTTGGCCAGTTTACTTGTCCTGTTTATCTCATTTCTTTTTCCGCTTGCTGATTTCAACTGACCCAAATAAACATGATCATGAACTATTCAGAGTCCCTCTCCATATAGATTTAAACCCTTATGCTTTGTATCAGCACATGCTCCTAACCTCTCTCTCTCTCTTTCAACATGCTAATTATATAAAACTAGCAAAATACCTGCGCTTCGCAGCGGAGAAGTAGTGTGTTAAAGAAGATATGAAAAAGAAAAGGAAACATTTTAAAAGTAACGTAACATGATTGTCAATGTAATTGTTTTGTCACTGTTATGAGTGTTGCTGTCATACTGTATATATATATATATATATATATACTGTATATACACACACACACATAAACATATATACTTATACATATATACATATCTACATATACACATATATACATACACACATCTACATATATATATACATAGATATACACATATCCACACAGACACATATATATACATACAGTATATATACAGATCTACATATACTGTATATACATATCTACATATATACACACATATATATATATATATATATACTAGCAAAATACCCGTGCTTCGCAGTGGCGAAGTACTGCCTTAAAATCTTTATTAAGAAGAAAAATAAACCTTTTCAAACTGAGGGAAAATATGCCAATAATTATTTGTTAAGGATCTCTTTGTATACCATGTTGTCAGTTTGGCCCTCCGGTTGTAATATGACCAAGCTGTGCGCTGAGCTTACTCTTGAGCATGCAACGTACAGTTGGCCATGTGAACAGTAATCTTGTCTCAAATCTCACAGCTTGGATTGCTGCTGTCATAATCGGTTTGTGTTTCATGGATTGTTTCAATTACGACAGTATTTGCAGGACTTGTGTTGAAGAGACATTCGGCATCTGTCAAGCGTTGTAAGTATACAACCGGTTTCATCGATAACTTCACATCCAGCTTTTGAGAGTTTAAACATTCATAAACATCAAAGTGTCCACTACTGAAATCGTCACCTGTCAGTCTAAGATGTTTAAGAGGCATTGGCGGTTGTCGAAAGGTGTAAAATATTTAGCCATTTCGGTACACTTGAAAGCGACAACATGCAGATGCATAGGTGAAGGGCTTAAGCATTTCACTCTTATAGTGCTCCTGTGTAGTATAATTATCTCCTAACATCTCGATAGACATGTTAATGGGGGTACGGTTGGAATGATAAAGGAAATGGGTACCTGAATAATGTAAACTAAGTCTAAAATACCTATACAATAACTACCGTATAATCGTAATAAATGAACAATAAAACAGCGGAGAAGCCGTGGATTAAATAAAAAGGCTGTAGTTATCAGCAGGGAGACGTGAATCCCATGGCGAAGCAAGGAAAGGAATGTAGAGACTGGAGCGACGGACGGCCTTATATAGGCAGGCAGCCAGCAAACAACATGGGAGGCGTTGGGATGGGGGACCGAGCTGCAGGCTATGGACGTATATATGTACATAAGTAGGATTCAGTTAGCGTTGGGAACCCGCATACCAAATTTCTTGAAGATGGGCCCATAAGTAACAAAGACCATTGAAAAGTTCAATATGGTGGCCGACAGTGGCATCATACCACCGAAATAAGTAACAAATTTCAGCCTTCTACCTACACGGGAAGTTGGAGAATTAGTGATGAGTGAGTGAGTGAGTGAGTGAGTGAGTGAGTGAGTGAGTGAGTGAGTGAGTCAGTCAGTCAGTCAGTCAGTGAGGGCTTTGCTTTTTATTAGTATACATTTTAGACTTACTCTGATTCATTTTAGGCCTATCTTCAAGCTTTATGTAGATCGTTTCTGCATCCTTAAACTTATTTTGTATTTGATGATAAAATTATAATGTCATTTGCAAATTGGGGGTGAATAAGGTATGACATATTAACATGTACACCAACTTCTTCACAATTCAAGGAATTAAGGAACTGTTCCAAAGCTGTAGAGGAAAGGATTAGGGGATTTTGGATCACCCTTTTTTTAATTTTAAAGTTTCTTGTTTCTGGGAAGTGTTTTAACATGTTAAACATTAAGTTAAACTAGCTGAAATACCCAGCGTTTCCTGGGAGGAAAATAAAGAGTTTTTTTAATTGTTTGAGAAAAATATAATTAAAAAAAAACACAACTTTAATAATGAAAAAACAATGAAGTCTCACTAATGTGCTTGTCTTGTGGTCTTGTATGTATGTTATCATCCAGTTGACGCTCAGAACCAGCCAATTCTATTTAATTTCAAAAGCAACAGGGGCGCGGTGGAGCTCAAACCTAAAGAATGTTGGCAGTCACCTCCAGTTCACCCTCTGGTGGTCGTTCTGAGTGTCAACTGGATGATAACATGCATACTGTACAAGACTGCATCCTACAGCATTTTTAGTCGACCAATGAGAAACATGTGTACCAAGTTTCATGAAAATCGCTCCAGCCGTTTGGAAGTAATGCTGGAACATGGATACATACACACACACATACATTGATTTCTATATATATAGATTTTATAGCCTATTTAAGAACTGCAAATATAAGTCCAATAATACAGTGGGCCATGTTTAGTTATGTACCATATCACACATATTTTTCTCTCCCTCTTCCTTAGCAAATATAGATGAGAAGCATCAGTTAATTCCTTGCTCTTTCAAATATATTGAAATGGACTCACTGTGAGGAATATGTGCAGATCCTGACAGCACAACCTGCAAGGAAAAAAAAAAGTATTTTCAGTCTCAAAGTCGATTGAGAACTTTGTAATGCAGCAGATAAAAAAGTTTACCATTGCATGGAATGTGGTTCAAACTTCTGGGGTCACGCATGCCTGAAAATTCAATGGATTCACACTGGAGAGACCCCATACCTCTGTGGTAAGCATTTCAGCCAGTTGTACGCCCTGCCATTGTCCTTTATGTGGCAAAGGTTTTATAGAGGCAGGTAGTTTTGAAAACATCAGAGAGTTCACACTGGTGACAAGCCATAAACCAACACCGAGTGTGGAAAGGAGATTCAGGGAACCTCAAAGCCCACTTGCAGATACACACGGGAAAGACTCCATACAAATGACACAAATGTAGCACGAGTTTTGCCAGGCTGAGCAATTTGACAGACATCAGCAGATTCACACAGGGGAGAAGCTCTACCACACCACAGGAGTGCGGGAACAGGTTCAGAGGCGTGATTTGGTTCATGCAAAAGACTCTGTGCTGATTCGTGGCCATTATGGGAAGACTTTCTGTCAGCTAAGAAGTTTTAAGATGCATCAGCTTATTCATATGGGAGAGAAACCATATTGTTGTGAAGAATGTGGATGAAATTTTAGGTAGTCTTAGGAGACACCAGTGGATTCCCATGGTTGAAACATGTTATCATTGCACTGAATGTGGAAAAATCTTCTGGCACTCACATGTTATTAAAACCCACCAGTGTATTCATACTGGAGAGACCCTGCCTGCCCAAGGAAACGATCTAAGAAAAACAGTCTAATAAAGCATGGCTCATTTAAGTTTCCGTCCCAAGTGATTACTCCGTACTCTGAGAGGAAAGACAAACAATATCCAAATATCAAGAAATGCAATCTGAGAATAGGCAGATGTGGAATAAACCTACTGTAGCAGTAGGCGGCACTAGCGCTCCCTTGAACCCTCAGGTACCACGCCAAACACCAGCTAAAAGTGCTACAATAATTATTTTTATTATTATTATTATGTGCACCAAGCACTCTCCATTCTACACTACTCATAAATAAACACAATACAATAATAATAACAATAACCAATCCTCCAACTCCCAGACGCGTTGCCCTCCTACCACCCAGCTCAGCTCAACGCTCTGGTGTTTCACTGTCCTTTTTATAGTTCATGACCCGGAAGTGCTCCTTAACCTGCAGTCCATGTGACTTCCTAGCACTTCCAGGTCAAATCAAAACTCTTCTTTCTTTGTCAGCCCGGAAGCACTTTATTCCTCGTGACCGGCAGGTACTTCCGGGCTGTAGGAAAAGCCAATGTCTCTGTGTCTCCCTGCAGCATCCCCTGGCAGCCCCGACATTATCCAGCAGGGCTGTGCACTACAACTCCAAAGTCCATGATGCCCTGCTGGAATTCGGGGCATCTTCACATTGCAGGGAGGGCTCCATCTGGCGGCTTGGGGGACTTGGCCGGGATAAACTGCCGGGCATAGTCCACACTACATAGATTGTGCCAGTGGTGCTGGGATCGATAGGCCTTATCTTTGGCCCCTCTGGATGTTTTATAAATCACCATCACTCTATATGAATTAAAAAAGGAAGCATTATTAGGAACAATGCAAGTACTATGCCAAGTCCTGGAAGAAAACCTAAGAGAATAACAACAGGAGCAGCACAAAAATCACACCAGAAAAACAAGCACACCTTAGGACTCAAGAGTGAGGTCTGTTCCTGTCCAGAAAAGTAAGCAAACTAAACGATTGTTGAGAAATGAGACCCCTTACAGATGTGCAGAGTGTGGTAAGTGTTTCAGTCAGTCTGGCCACCTCACTGCACACCAGTGTATTCACACAGCAGAAAGGCGATACCATTGTACTGAATGTGGGAAGAATTTCAGAAAAGCTGGACATTTAAGGATTCACTGAAGGATTCACACAGGAGAAACTTCATATATTACTAAAAAAAACATTTTAGGTACCGACACCAACTGGAAAGTCTCTAGATCATTCATTCAGAAGATAGCATAAGTAATTATTGTCCTAAAAGCTAATCTGTCTGCATCAACTGAATAGCATGGGTACATAGTTAGAATCCTTTATCTTAATTTCTTTTAACTTCTGTCAATTTAAAAACAGGTTTGCTTTATTATTTGCAACAGTAATGATGTCACAGTAGTTGTTGTCAAGAATGTTCTTTTCCGTATTGTTGTTACAAATCATAAAGGTCTTTTTTTAGGTAGACCCATCTGAAATATTTACATTTCTGTGGACATATCCCTAATCAAATTTATTAGTAATCCTTTGTAGAATTAAATTGCCTGGGCATTATAATGTAAGCATTCATTCTGTGGATACAACAAAAATGAGGGGAATGGTAGAGAACATCATTTCATCATTTGCTTTGGAAGGATAGAAAAACGCCATTTGTAGCCTAGATTGTATATTCTCAAGTGATTTAATATTCTCAAGATCACTTAATGCAGTTTAGGGTCATGGGGGGCTGGAACATATCCTGGCAACACTAGGCACAGGGCAGGAATCAGCCAGGGACGGGGTGCAACTCCACTGCAGTACTCACTATCACAGACGCCTACACTCACACAGGGCACATTTAGAATAATCAGGTGACCTAACCTGCAAGCTTTTAGGATTTTGTGTGAGGAAAACCCGCGCAGAAATAGCAAGAACAAAATATTCCAGTATCAATTTTTACACTTTTTCCCTAATGAGTAATTAATTTTACCTAATAACCATATGTGAGACCAGTCAATGACAAATGTCCTGAAGGAGGATCACTTTGGAAAAAACTGTTCCATTCACATTTTAAAAAGGAATTTAACTGACATTCTGAAAATTATACCTTCATTATGATGATAGCCTTAAAGGATAAGCTTGGTGTTATTCTTTACAATCATATCTTCTTCTAATATGCTACCGTGGCTGTTCGTTTGCTTGTCCAGGATTTCAAATCAACTGTAGCTCGCAAACCGTCTGACCGATTGACCTGAAATTTGGTACACATATACTACGTGACATCTACTATCGCTTTCAGAGTGATGATTGACCTCCAAGGTTATTCCTTTTTATTTTTATTTCATTGTGGAATTAACTCTCGGCAGCAGTCAGCAGGGCGCCGTCACATCCTCTACCTCTTCATATCTTAAATCATTCTTGAGGCAGATTGAAGACTTAAGTGCCAGCTTAAGTGAAAAATTAAGGAAAACATGGTAAGTAATTACAACACAAACACTGACTTAATCAATTTTAAAGTGAAAAGATGCCAACTTTTGTGAAGAAAAGAAGAGCTACTCAGGAAGCTGCAAGCACATCAACCTCTGAGCTAATAAATGGTAAACGTACAGAGAAAGAGGATGAAAACTAGGAATGCTCAAGTCAAGTGTATTCACTGCACATTATCGTGCAGTGCGCCGTTACTGGTCGAATATATTACTGTAATTTGCCACATGAAACTGCATTTTAAAGCAAAGCGTACAATGGTACCTCGGCATACATCCTTAATCCGTTCCTGATCCTTTGACTTATACCAAACAGGACGTATACCAAACACATTTTTCCCATAAGAAATGAAGGGAAAATGATTAATCCGTTCCCATGAAAAAAAATTCTATTGTTATTGGCATATTATACATTATTTTGATGGGGTTGTATAAAATAATTTAAACACTGCTTAATACTAAAATACATAAATACAAAAGTAATTAGATGAAATAAATGAAAATTTAACCTCACTTTACTTTTTAATAACGTCTCAGTTTTTCACAATCGTAGATACAGTCGTTCTTGGCATACGGTATGCAGCAGCCATGTCCTGGATATGCATGCCACCTTCATACTTTTCAACAATCAATTCAAATTTATGCAAAAATACCCCACAAAATCACTTGAAAATTCACATAGAGTTATAGCGGAGTTGTTCAATGAATGCTAGCAACTGGCGTACTGACGCTCGTGGTCAATCATGACTTTGTCTCCAGAGAGAGAGAGGTAAACAAGGGTAGTGCGCGGTGTTCTAGCACATGAGTCATATTCCAAACAAAGGTCGTACACCAAGCAAAATTTTTTTGCGTCCAAACAGGACGTATACCAAGTTGGACTTATTCCAAAGCGGACATATACAGAGGTACAACTATATTTTTATAAATATTAATAAACAACAAGCCTTGTGTTTTGTAGTGGAACTAATGGATATTGGGGTCCCAATGAGAAAAAAAGCCTTAAAACGTACTATACATCCATTTTTCAAACCAAAAATGGTATTGACTATTAATCCGCATCTTGAGATTGTAAACAAAATGTCATCATGTCATTTTAAAAAGAAAAAAACCCAAAATATTTTAAAGAGATTCAGCCATTTTAAAAGAAGACCAGCTGTGCTCTTCACTTTGCTGGTCATCTTCCTGGAGCATGGATTCACCATGGAAGGTCAACACCGAGCACCATTATTGATAGTGAATGTTGATGCCCAAATGTGATTTGCTGTTCTGTTGTGTAGACAACTACATGATAATAACTGAAAATGTCATATTTACGATTTATCACATTCATTTATTAAAGAGAAGCTTATTTTGTTATTTTGCAATGATACTGCCAGCTAAAGCCATTATCAAAATACGTGCTTCTGTGATCCAGTGAGACAGACTGAGCACACACATGGCATGCAATTAAGTGACAATAACTGAATGGACCCTTATAGGCATACAGTTACTTTTAGTCAGAGTAAACTTTAATACATTTAGCACAGATGTTTCAGCATTGGCAGTGTCGTAGCACAGAGCTGTCATTCCTCTGTGACTGTGAGAAACAGCACATTGTCAAAGAACTCCAGGGCCTTGAGAGTCAGATTCAGCAACTCCAAGTCCGACAGTCACACCTCAGGGACCTGAAGGCTTGCCTGTTAAATGAGACCTCCTCAAGCGGCTGAGATTGTCGTAACTTGTCTTGATTCGACAACATCAACCCTGCATTGTGCCGCTCACTTAATGAGTTTAACCCCTCACGCCTTCTTGAAATGATGATGAAGTGGGAGTCTGGCTGTTTCAGCAATGGCAGTGGGGGCTCAAGCATTGCCATCCAGAACCACTTCGACCCTCTCTGCTCCCCCACCAAGTCTTGCCTTTGTGTTTGGTGATGTACTTGTTATTGGGGATTCAATTGTATGGGACCTCAATATTTCTTGCCCTACACAGAAATCTTTTGTTTCTTGTTTTCCCAGTGCATGTGTATGAGATATTATGAGAAGAGTGTCAACAGTCTTCGAGAAGCACGAGGGCAGGGCTATTGTGACCACTGTACTACATGCGGGCATAAATAGCATTTGATATTGACAGTTGCAGGTCCTAAAGGCAAAGTTCACAACATAAATTCAAGCTTAGAAGGAGAGGACCCTAGCGGCGAAAATCATCGTTTTGGGTTCCCCACCTTTGGCTAGAAGGTCAGATGAATCCAACATTCATTCATCTGTGGACCTTGAACAAATGGTTAAGAGGCTTATGCAAGAGACAAAACATCAGCTTAGTGGACCACAGTGATCTTTTCTGGGAGAGAACGCGTTTCTTCAGGCGAGATGGTCTGCATCCTTGTGATATAGTAGGTCTGGGGTTAAACAGTTGGTCAGTTTTTAAATAAATAAATAATTAAATAGCCGGCTCGATCTCCATGGGTGTGCGTGTTCATGCAGCTGAGAGAGGTCGGTGTAGTGATTGAGACGGAGCATGTCTGCACATGAGGGTGTGTTCTGTCTTAATTGCTTCATTGCTACTGAGGAGCTGCACCCACGGAGGCATATAAGGAAATTTTAATTTTCATGTACGCAAAAGCAAGAGAATTCATTAATTTGCTGTCCTCCTTTGACCTCAGTCAGCACATCAGCCAGCCCACAAATAAGGGAGGACACACACTGGATTTAGTGATTTCTAAAGGATTAAAGGTTGACGTGAGGCAGGTCGTGGATGTCTATATCGGACCATGTTTGCATATTATTTAATGTAGAAATACCGATAACAGCAGTACAACTAATGAGAAACTTATTGTTACTTTTTTTTTATTTTGACACATCTGCAGTTTCAGTGTTTGCTAATATTCTAAACAGTCAGATTGTAGTGCTTACCTCAATAGCGCAAACAGTGTTAACAGTAAGATGGAATACATATAATGCTTCAGATGAAATCTGCAGCTGACATAGCGGTCCCTGAAAAGACTGTTAAGAAATCCTCCAGCACTGTTATACCTTTTAAAGACACACAGAGTGTCTGAGTTAAAGGGAACATGCCAGAGAGCTGAGCATAAATGGAGAAAAAGTAAACTGATAGTCCACTATAAAATAACTGAATATAACATTTAGTCTGCCTTGAGAGGCAGTCCTATTTCTCTAAAATTATAAGTCATAATGCTGGTGATCTAAGAGAGTTATTCACAACTATTGATTGTTTCTAAAACCTCGCTCACTCAATGGAATACATCGCCTCCTAAAAACTATTAGTGAAACTTGTAAGGCTTTTTCAATATTTTTTTAAACACAAAATAAATATTAGAAATAATATAGCACATAACCAAAGTTACTCTGACTGAGTCCCAGCATTCCCTTTTAAGCAAGTTAAATTCTTTCACTGGAATAGATCTACCCAAACTACGCAGAATGATTTATCAAATTAAACCCTCCACATGCTTCCCTGAGCCAATGTCAAAAGGCTTTTTCAAAGAAAAATCTCCGATATCGTAATTGAACTCATCATTAAGTACCGGGTTTTGGTCTTCCCTGACTGTCTTAAGACTGCAATTGTTAAACCCCTGCTCAAGAACAATAATATCAACTCCTATGTTTTTGACAACTTTAGACCAATTTCTAACCTGCCTTTCTTAAATAAAAGTCTAGAAAGAGCAGTAATTAAACAGCTAAATGATTACTTGATTCAACATTCTGCTCTTGACTAATTTCAGTCAGGTTTTAGAATAAATCACAGGTCAGAAACTGCACTGGTTAATTTAGTAAATGATTTCCGAGTTAATGCCGACAGAGGTTGTCTATCTGTTCTTGATCTCTTAGGCATGAGTGCAGCATTTGGCACTACAGACCACAGTATTCTTATAAATTGCCTTAGTCAGAGGGTGGGCCTTTCCAGCAGTGTCTTAAATTGGTTTCAGTTTTACTTAATAGGAAGAAAATTCTTTGTTAGCTGTGGTAATTGTGCTTCGGAGATCCATGATATTTTATATGGTGTGCCACAGGGGATCTATTCTGGGTCCGCTGCTTTTTTCAGTCTAAATGCTTCCATTAGCTCAGATTATCTCAAAGCATAAATTGAAATACCACAGCTTTGCAGATGGCACACAGCTTTATTTATTAATAAGGCCTGATGACTCCGATGCTTTTGGCTCTCTGATCCAAGGTCTTAGCAGTATGTCCAATTGGATGAGTGGTAACTTTCTCAAACTAAATAAACAGAAAACAGAAATCTTAGTTTTTTCACTTAAGGAATATAACAAAAGTTAGACCTCTTATAACTTTACAAGGCAGTGAAAAATTAGTTCTTGCTTTTGTTTTTATTCAACTAGGTTACAGTAAATGCACTCCTTACAGGATTACCTAAAAAACACACAAATCAGTTGCAATTAGAGCAGAATGAAAAGAATCCGTTTCCTTCAGGAAAAGAAAGTCTGACCACATCTTACCAGTTCCAGCGTTGTTACATTGGTTGGCTGTGTCATTCAGAACTGACTTCAAAATACTACTGCTGGACTAAATAATCTTGCTCTGTATTTTGGAATGACTATCCTCCTACACTTCAACTTGTAACCTTAGAGGTCTGCTTATAACTCCAAGAGCCAATCTTAAAAGAAGTGCTTAGGGTGGCCTTTTGCTGTTATGCACCCAAAATTTGGAATACTTTACAGACAGAAATTTGTCAGGCTAGCACTGTCTAACATTAAAAAAACTGCTAAAATTCCATTCTTTTAATATGGCTTTTTCGTAGCTACATTTTAGTTGTATTCCAGACAGACTATTCTTCAGGAATTCTCAATCCGTATTAATCTCTACCATTCTCTGCTTCTTTTCTGGTGGCAATCTGTGCCACCACCACCTGATCAAGGCACCATGCAACCCCCTGTGTTGATGGATTAAAGGCAGGTGGCACAGCTGTCTACTAGGCCAACATCCTCAAATACTATCCTGTGAATCCTGAAAACCAAGAGGAATGGTTTAACAACATTTATGGAGCCCATTGGTGGCTGGGCTGTCTTTTAGGTCTTGGGACCCCTGCAGATTTTGTTTCTTTCTCCAACCTAACTGGAGTTTGTATTTGTTTTTTTCTGTCCTTCCAGCCATCTTACCTTACCTTTTGCTTTGTTACTTATTCTTTAGTATTATTGCCTAATTTTATTAGTTTTCATTTAACATAAATTTCTTTTTGTCATCTTGTAAAGAATTTGAGTTACAACGTTTGTATCAAAATGTGCTATATAAAGAATGTTTTTGTTGCTGTTTCTGCTTCACACTGCCACGTTCTTCACAGATTTTGCATATTCTCCTTTTGTATTTAAAAACTGATTGGAATCAATGAGTGTCAGTGAGCTTACTCACTGAAAAATGTCCTTGGTTCTTTTATTACCTTACCTCAACAAGAGCATCTCATTCATTCATTCATTTATTTATTTTCAACAGCTCATCAGGTGCAGGGTTTTGGGGGCATCAGTCGTAAGCAGTGAGGTCCATACGTCCTTTTGTGAAGCTACACTTGCAAACTCATACTGTCAGATCCCAAGGTGTTCCAAGTCCATCTGGGAGATATAATCCTCCCAGCGAACCCTGGGTCTTCCTCCCAGCTGGTAGTGCTCATAAATCCTACACAGGGAGGCCTCCAGGAGGTATCCCTATGAGATGCCCGAATTACCTTAATTAGAACAAGACAGAATACATGTGTGTAAATGAGAGAGCGGTCAGTGGAATGGTGAGGATGCAAGGAGTAGAGTTGCCGAAGGTGGTTGAGTTTAAATACTTGGGATCAGAGTAATGGGGATTGTGGAAGAGAGGTGAAAAAGAGAGTGCAGGCAGGGTGGAATATGTGGAGTGATTTGTGACAGATGGGTATCAGCAAGAGTAAAAGGGAAGGTCTACAGGATGGTAGTGAGACCAGCTATGATACAAGGGTTGGAGACGGTGGCACTGACCAGAAAGCAAGAGACAGAGCTGGAGGTGACAGAGTTAGAGATGCTAAGATTTGCATGGGGTGTGACAAGGATGGATAGGATTAGAAAGGAGTACATTAGAGGGTTTGGAGACAAAGTCAGAGAGGCAAGATTGCATTGGTTCGGACATGTGCAGAGGAGAGATATGGGTATATTAGGAGAAGGATGCTAAGGATAGAGCTGTCAGGCAAGAGAAAAATAGGAAGGCCCAAGAGAAGGGTGATGGATGTGGTGAGAGAGGACATGCAGGTGATGGATATAACAGAACAAGATGCAGAGGACAGAAAGAAATGGAAGAAGATGATCCGCTGTGGCAACCTCAAATGGGAGCAGCCGAAAGAAGAAGAAGAAGAGCTACTCCCGATGTGCAGGGTCAGCGGCCCTACTCTGAGTCTCTCCCAGATATCTGCACTACTCACCCTATCTCTAATTGGAGAGCCCAGCAACCCTGCATAGAAAACTCATTTCAGCTGCTTGCACCTGTCATCCGATTCTTTTGGTCATTACCTAAAGCTCATGACAATAGGTTATGGTAGGGGTGTAGATCGATTGTTAAATTCAGAGCTTTGCCTTCTGCTCCGCTCTTTCTTCACCACTACAGATTTATGTAGTGAACGCATAACCGCGCTCACCTCCCCAATTTGTATGTCAATCTCACCATCCTTTTTCCACTCACTCATGAACATGTACCCAATGCATTTAAACTCGTCCACTTGAGGCAGTAACTAACCTCCCACTCAGAGAGGACAGTCAACAAGAACATTTATATGGCAGATTTTCATACAAAAAGTAGCTCAAAGTGCTTTACATAATGAAGAAAAGAAAAAAGACAAAACAAGAAATTATAGTAAGACAACATTAGTTAACATAGAAAAGGATTAAGGTCTGATGGCCAGGGTGGACAGAAAAAACAAAAAAAAACTCCAGATGGCTAGAGAAAAAAAAATAAAATCTACAGGGGTTCTAGGTCACAGGACCACCCAGTTCCCTCTGGGCATTCTACCTAACATAAATGAAATAGTCCTCTTTGTAGTTACCATTTTCCTACTAAGGGCCATGGCCTCAGATTTGGAGATTCTCAGTTCACAGCCAAATGAAGCCAACAGGATCACGTCATCTGAAAAAAACAGTGACACGATTCCCACCAAGACCACCCTTCCCTCCCTACCTGCGTCTTGATATCCTGTAAATCAAAAAAGAAAAAGCACAGCCCCACACCCACTGGAAATGAATGCTAATGTTATTCTGAGTACACGGACAGCGCTCATTCTGATTAAACAGGGATCGAATAGCCCTTATTAGGGGCCCTGGAACTCCATACTCTCTGAACACCCCACACAGACTCCCTTGTGGATATCATATGCCTTCCTTCAGTCCACAAAACACATGTATACTGATTGGGCATACTCCCATGCACCCCCAGAATCCTCATAAGGGTAAAGAGCTGGTTCACCTTTCCATTGCCTGGTCAGCATTCACATCTCTCCTCCTGGATCTGAGGTTCCACAACTGGGTGGAATCACCTTTGTAGTACTCTGGCATAAGCTTTTCCAAGAAAGCTTAAGAGTGTGATCCCCTGATAGTTGGAGCACCTCCTCCTGCACCCAAATGGGGTCCACTACCTCTGTCTAATACTCCAGAGACGCAACATTGAACAGATGTGTCAGGCATGACAGCTCAAAAATGTCCAGACCCTTCAGGATTTATAGCCATATCTCATACAACCCTTGGGGTCTTGCCACCTCGGAGTTGCTTAACTACCTCAGTGACCTCTCACAGGGAAATGGGCATTGATCCCTAATCAGCTTTTGGATTTGCCTCCTCCACAGAGGGCATGACCATCAGATTCGGGAGCTCCTTAAAGTCTTCCTTACACCACCAGACAACATCCACAGTCCAGGTCATTGCTTCTCCACCCTTACTGAGAACAGCCTGGATGAATTGCTATCTCCCCTTGCTGAGTCACCTGGGCCCTCATGCATAACGCCATGCGTAGAATTCACACTATAACATGGCGTGTGGACAAAAGCAGAAATGTGCGGAAAAATCCAGATGCATAAATCTGTGCGTTCGGCAACTTCCACATTTTTCTGCTCCATAAATCCCAGTCAGCGTGAAAAGTAACGCACGTGCATGCGCCTGCTGTCCTGCTCCAGCTCCTCCCAGAATTACTCCTTTTTGAATATGCCAATCAATATAAATAGCCCTTAAGCTCAGCCTTCTGTGAAAAGACAATGGCAAAAGAACAAGGGAAAATAGAAGAATTTTAGCGAATACCAAGTGAAGGCAAGGAAAAATGTAACAATTGTTGGTGTAAACAGTGGTATAAACAACAAAAGGAAGTTGATCGAGTGACATAGCGTGTCAGAGAAACTCGAAAGCTCAAGTTCACAAAGTCGCACAGTGCCCGAAATAAAAAAGAAGATGTCAAATATCAAAGTTGCAGTGAAAAGGCGAGTCTTAGCCCACCGTCTGAGTGTCATATGAAAGCTTATTAGGGTACAGAGAAAAAAAATAGGCGCACAGTGGGAAAAAAGCACGAAACGTCAACTTTAATCTCTAAATTTCCACTTTAATCACGTAGTTTATTTTGATATTAAAGTAGAACATCATAAATTAAACGATTTTAAGATGAAGTTTACTAGTTTCTCAAATCCCATCGTAACTAAAGTAGCACATTAAAAGCTTTGTTTTGTATTTGATTTTCTATGTGCTCTATGTGTGTGAATCACTACGTGCTTCCGGGCTTTCTCTTTCTCTGACAGGACACAGAATCCATTACATTCGTAATATTACAGCTCTCTGAATAATTAAAATAATGACATGTATACGTGATATAATTTTCATTATGATAGGAGTTAAAGCATATTATTAAACATGGCAACACGGTGGCGCAGTGATTGTTCATGTCTTATATATCGGAATGCCTGACACGTTATATTCCAAATCGTAACCTTAGATCCTCAAAATGAGTGTCTCCTTAGAATTCCAAAAGCTAAACTTAAAAGAAGTGGTGAGGCGGCCTTCTGCTGTTATGCACCTAAAATCTGGAATAGCCTGCCAATAGGAATTCGCCAGGCTAATACAGTAGAGCAGTTTAAAACACTGCTGAAAACACATTACTTTAACATGGCCTTTTTATAACTTCACTTTAACTTAATACTGATACTCTGTATGTTCAATTCTTCATAATAACTATTCATAGTGGTTCTAAAATCCATACTGACCCCAACTCTCTCTTCTGTTTCTTTTTCCGGTTTCTTTGTGGTGGCGGCCTGCGCCACCACCACCTACTCAAAGCATCATGATGCTTCAACATTGATGGACTGAAAGCCAGAAGTCTACGTGACCATCATCATCAAGTCCTTCCATGAGAACCCTAAATACAAAGATGACTGTTTCATTTATGTTAGGTAGATTGCCCAGAGGGGACTGGGCGGTCTCTTGGTCTGGAATCCCTGCAGATTTTTTTTTTCTCCAGCCGTCTGGAGTTTTTTTTTGTTTTTTCTGTCCACCCTGGCCATCAGACCTTACTTATTCTATGTTAATTAATGTTGACTTATTTTTATTTTTTGTGTCTTCTATTTTTCTATTCTTCATTTTGTAAAGCACTTTGAGCTACATTTTTTTTGTATGAAAATGTGCTATATAAATAAATGTTGTTGTTATGCAAGACGCTTGCTGCGCTATGCGCGACCTTCGATGAAATATTTTATTGCGGCAGTACTGTCTCTTTCAAACATACTAATCTCCAATTCCTGTCCTTACTTTTCTTTCTCCATATACCCAATCGTCACACAATCAGCTCTGTAATAGACGTTAAGCCAACTGTAAGCTTAGAACGCCAATTCTTCAAAACTTTTAAGGAACATTGAAATATCTTCGTAGTACATGTTTAATTATTCTATCCATCCATCCTTCCAGTGTCGCGCCAGCACCAGCAAGATTACAGCGCGAGGCAGGAACAATCCGTGAACGGAGCACCAGCGGCTCGCTTTGGCAGGAACAATCCGTGAACGGAGCACCAGCGGCTCGCTTTCGCTGAGGCACCGTGTCCTCACGTTTAATTATTAACAATATAGATTATTTAAATGAAGTTAAAGTTTTATCTGTATAATAAACATATTTTGCTGCATTTAATCTTAAAAATGATATTGTCATCATATGTAAATATGCGCTTTATATAGTGGCTCAGGTTGTGCAATATTAGAACTATCACATGTTTACAGTGAGGTAATTGCACTTATAAGTACAAACAGTTCTACAAGGAGCACTTGATGGACTGATTGTGTGTGTTTAGAGTTCTTGGGATGAAACTGTTTCTGAACCGAGAGGTCAGTACAGGAAAGGCTCTGAAGCATTTGCCGTATGAGAGCAGTTCAGTAGACAGCATGGCAGCGTGTGCTTGATGCTGTATACCGATAATTCTCTTTCCGATCAGCTGCTTTACAGCGGTCATTCACCACTCAGATACAGTGATATAAATACTCCGAATGGGGCGAGTGTAATATGGAAAATGATGATCCGCTGTGGCAACCCCTAACGGGAGCAGCTGAAAGAAAAAGGTGCAGTGACAGTAACAACGCTAAAGCAGCTATTGTATTTAGAATAGTTTGACCATTCTGTGGACCATTATATTGTTACAGGTTAACTACAATCAGATGCATTAAACTAATAAACAATATGCAGTTAATTTCAGTGTATTTATAAAGCCGCATCAGGGATGTGGATCTAAAAAACGAAAAGGGTAACCACACAGGAACAGTAGCACTGCTCTGACGCTGGGTGCCGCCAGTCTGCAAAACCAAGCGCAGAATGCGTAGGACAGGGTATGAGCTACCGTGGAAATGTGCGTGGCTTTACGGCAAGTTTAGGTTTTATACATCTCGATTTGAACGTGGAAATGTTCTTACGCAACATTTTTTGTGCATACACACCATTTATACATGTGAGGCCCCTGGTGCCCAGAAACTGTTTTGAGTCTGATCAATAGTTGGCTTTCAATGGTCTCTCCAAACTCCTGCCACCCCTGGGTTTTTGTTTCGCTGACCTCCAAAGCCAGTCTTTACGGCTAGTCGGTACCTCTCTGCTGCTCTATGTATCTCCTTTGATAACAATACATGGAAAGCCTCATTTTTCAGCTTGATGGGATCCATCTCCTCTGGTGTCCACCATTGGGTCCATGCATTGCCACCTCAAAAGGCACTTATGGTCTTTAGGCCATAGCTCTTTGCAGCTGCTTCCACAATGGAAGGATTCTGGAAAAGCTCTTTCAGAGGTTGAAGTTGAAAGTCTTAAGGACAGGGACAACCCCAAATGTTCTCAGTCCACCATCACTACTCGCTTGGGCTTTTTAGTTCTGTCCAGGCACCTCCTCACCATCTGACCCAACTCACCACCAGGTGTTAATTACCTGACAGCTCTGTCCCACTCTTCAACATATTTGGTAAGCAAGTTGCCCGGGGAGAAAGGTGTTGGGCAGTATTGAGCTTCTTATTGAGTTGCTGCCTGGTTGATACCATGTTAAGGTAATGCCCTGAAGAATGAGAGGGCTGCCTCTGTGCGGCTGAAGAGCGTAGAGTAGAGGACTTACTGCTGTAAGTGCCCAGGTATGGTTTGTCCATAACAAACAACTTGTTTGAATATAAGGTGTCTTATAGATGCAATTGGTACCAGCGCATCCTATCGCTCGACACCTTTCTCCCTGGGCAACTATAGATTAAAGGAGAGTCCAGTCTCTTTTTAGAAATTTGGTTCCAGAACCAAATGAGTGGGTGGACATATCTAGTTGGTCCCTTCTTCCCAAGAGAGGTGACATCATAAGAGTCAGTTTGTGCATTTGTGTTCCAGTCCGCCATGGCCACTGCCTTCAACTACCGCCCAGGTCACATTGCACCTGGCCTCTATTCCTCATGCATGTGGAGGGTCCACGGAAAGGCTGTCCCATGTTGCATTTCCGGGATGTGCCTGAACGGGCCAAGGAGCAACTCAGCATGCATTAAAAAAAGTTTACAACTGGTTTGTGGTGGTTCAATTGGTTTCCTTCAGGTTGGGCTCTATCACAAAACCTTTTTCAAATTTCAGAGTATTTTTTTGTGCATGCATACAACATGCAGGTACTTTGGCTCTAATCAACAACGCTGAGTGCATGTAGAGAAGTAATTATTTGAGAAAATAGTACCAAGTATCTGCGATAAAATGTACATTTACAGTTTACTTTTGTTATCTGCCTCAGAAACGCAAAGGGCATGTTTTTCTTAAATTGAAACCTTTGCTACTTCAAACTGGACACATTTGGGAAGTTAAGGCCTTTTTTCCTCACTGTGTCACCCCAGTGCCCATTGGCTCCACTATAAAACACAACAGCAAACTAGATTTTTTTTTTTATATACAAAAAATTTGGATGGTTGTTTAAATAAAATACTACTTCTGGTTGAGTAATTTCTCAAATTTCACATTAGTTTGCTTTTTATCATTAGAAATATATGTACAAAATTTGAATCATCTGTAATTATAACTATAGTTTACTTGAAAACTTGTGAAAGTACGAGAAAGTAAAAATGGAATGAAGAAAAACTAAAATCACTTTCATTAAAATAAATCAGAATTGTGAGAAAACTTTAGAACAACTTTTCTACATTATAAAAGCAAAAAATAACACAAAACACATATAAATCAGGTCACTGGTAACAGATAACCAGTGGAATATGCTAAGGCACCTTTCACTAAGCAACCTAAATAAGATTACAATTCAAAGCTTCAAGTGCTATGGCTTATAGAACTCTTCATTTAAAGAACAAAGTGTATATGATAGTAGCCTACTCTGGGAAACGAGAATGTGTTTGAAAAATTACAACAACTTTTGTCAGGCTCAAATCACACTAGAAAAAGGGTGCCTGGAAAGACTTTCCTTTAAAGTACTAATGATTATATAAAAGTAAAACTCTTGGGAGGAGAATTTTTGGTTGAAGACCAGAAGATGACAGAACAAGATTTTCCAGATTGATCATTATATAGTCCCCTCCCTTGTGCCTACTGTAAAGTCCTTTAAATACACAAAATTGTTACCATATTTTGGAAGAGATTAAACAATCACTTATTTTGTAGAAAACTTTATTTTTTCCTTTTGTGAATTTTGCTCTCTATTTTCATCCTTTTCATGCAATGCTCATTGCACTACTTTTGTTCTCTACTTCTCTCAGCCATTTATGACTGAGCTGTTGGGGGAGTGCTGTCAAATGGGGAAGTTTCCATTTTTCCCTTACTGATGTTCATGACTTTTCATTTCTTTGTTTCCTATATACTTTAGAAGTTAAAAGTTACATGTTTACAAACAATATATTACTATGAAAAGTACAAATATAAAACTTGCCCTTAATTTTTGATTCATTGGAAAAATATACATAAAAGCCTATTAGCAAGGCAAACAGACATTTAAAACATGAACATATTCTTAATCTTTAAAGGGTAAAAAGAGACCATAATGTGACATTTTATAAGCAAGTACTACAATAATACCCAATAGTGTTGATATATATTATGTTTAATCACACCCATAATGTGCAAAGATCACTCACTTACTTTCTTATGGGAAAAACAAGGGACTGGGACATCATCTTTTTTTATATAAAGAAACTATTTACAAACATGTCTATCATTGTGTTTCTATTGGTCAATTATCATTGGTGCAAAAAATTATTAACTGTACATTTAAACAAGGTGGAGAAATGTACTTTACAATGACAAACTTACATAGATGGGAAAGTTGCTTTATTGTAGGTGAAAAAAATATCAATTTATATTTAAATGTTTCAACTATAATACTACCTACTGATATATAAAAACAAACAAAAAAAAAACTTTAAACAAAAAGAAAGACAAGTTTCATTTTCAAGTCTAACTGGGTTTATTCAAACAACCACAGAACAAATTAGTAAACACTGGTATATTCTTGATTACTGTAAAAGAGGCTTTCTGCAGCCTGTCATGCACAAACATACATAGACAACTTCAAAAGGGTTTAAAAAAAAAAGAAAGAAAACAAAACAGACATAAAAAAAATGTACTAATGTAAAAAGGTTTGGAATATTTTAACAGCTTTCCACATAAAATAAATGGATTATGTACACAGTCTTGCTCCTTCTGGAGAGACTAGCCCTGGGATGACTGAGAACATCAGTCTTCTTTTCTCCAAAGTGTGTCAGTCATTTATCTTGTTGGTTCAACTGTTAGAGAACAGAGAATAAACAAAAAGTAATGAATGGACACGTACCTACTTTAAATTTACTCTTCATAATTGTATTTCTAGTTTAAGAAATAATGAAAAAAGTAAAATACATACTGTAAGATGCAATATCAATCTCATCAGGAAGTTCACTTATGTTAACTTCAAACCGGTCCTGAACATCATTGAGGATCTTTGCATCATTTTCATCTGACACAAACGTGATAGCTAGGCCCTTAGTGCCAAATCGACCAGCGCGTGCGACCTGTGAACAACACAAAATGTTTAAATACATTCAGGCAAAATTACCCGCTTAATATTAAACAGTCAATCAGTGGCAGGGCATAAAAACAGGAGCCTGATGATTTACAGTATCTTAAGTCATTGCTTTTAGAAAAAAGGAAAAAAGTGTATATAGTAAATGCTTCTATGCAAAGTGAAAAGAAAAATATGCATGCACCTATAGCACAACTACTTTTAAATTACAAAAAAATAGAATTTTAGCAAAACAATGTGTAGACTTAATGAAGATCACACCTAAATTAATTACCATACTATTTATAACAAATGCATGACAGGATTGAAATGTGTAGTATAGTAATACATACATCTCACGCTTGAATGAAAAAAATAACATCACTTGCATCATTTCATAGTTTAAGTGTGAGGAAATGGCTGAAAAGGGCATCTTGACAACGTGCAGTTACTGAACTTCTTGTGATACAGGAGGATACCATGACCTTTCAAAGATTTTCAGTCACAGCTTTTATTTACATAATCTGCTTTATTAAAAAAGTTTTCTATTTGGTCCACAATATTCAGCCTTGACCAATCCCCTCCACACTGCTCGTCCAATCATTATTCCTACTGTGCACATCCTCACTCCGTACCACCCCGCAACACTCTCACTGCTGCTAAATCGCCCTTAAACACAGTTGGATAATGGCAAGGCAGAAAAGCAAATTATCTATTCAAGGATGTTTAGTTTTAGACTGCAATAGAAAAACAGCAGCAACAGCGGATGATGAATGCCTGGGGGGGGCGGGGAGAAAGAAAATGAACAAAAAAAGCCACACAGAAAAATGAAGAACAAATAGAATATCCAAAAAACTAGAAAGAGAAAAATATCCTGAACAATATTTTAACAGAAATGAAAAAATGTTTATATAATGCAAATTACAGGATATAGTAATTCATAATACTGTTTTTGATGAGGCGTTGATGTAATTTAACTTTTTAAATTTACTTTTTATTACTTTTACATCTACTTTATATTATTCATTTGTATTTAAAATAGACAACTGTAGTGAAATAATTAAGTAAATGATTTTCTATCTGTAATAACTAACGACCAAACCGTCTTCCTTCTGTGCCCCGCATACTCTTCTATATACCACCTATTTAAATACAACTGCTTTCTCTAATGGAGGGACATATTGACACCCTTTGAGCGGCTTGGCTGCAGGATAGCAGACGCCCAGTGCCTGCCCCCAGAGGTTGGCAAGTGATGTGAGCAGGAGGCAGGACCCTATATAAATATAACTGTAAGCTGTTTGGATGTCTGCTTATTTGCCAAACACACAAAAACAGTGTAAACCAAATTTTGCATATGTGTTGCTGTTGGTTGAGCTTAAAATATAGGCTATGTTTTCTCAGGAAAAGAAGTTATAATAAGAAGGGGGAAGCCCAAAACTAAAGCAGAAGTGGGACAGGAATTCTTATCAGGCAGCCAGTGTGTTCTGGGGCTGATGGGAGGAAATTATCCGTGCACATAACATTTTCTAGTAGGTAAAAGTGTGATATCAACAAAGACTACAGAGGCATGCACAGTTTTCGATAACAATGTTCTTGTCTCGCTGTATTACACCTTTTGTATAAGTCGTGTAATTTTTTTTTGGTCTCATCATGGGTCAACTTTACCCATGCTGAAATTCCAACCTGGACAAGGCATGTACTTTGGATGTCTTTAAGAAAATAACACTGAGTGCCATGACCATTAATCAAGTAGTGTGATGTCCCTAGCAACTCTGTTATAGTGCTTTGCGATTTGCCATAACAAGCTGTAGGAAGTCACCAGTCTGGGTGGGCTCGTCTTTGTATGTGTGACAGAGAGTTGACATCCAATGAACAATCTACTGGAAATGCAATGCACATAATGTCTACAAGCCTACAGTTGCAAGAAAGGAAGGTCTATTCTAGCATCATCAAAAGTATCAAAATATCAATACGTATCAATTTTAATATTTAAAAAAAATACTTCAATACTCATTTTTTCATGGTATCAATTTTACAGCCTACATCATGAAGGCACTTGAACTTCACAATAGCTGGAGTAGAAGCCCAGTTTCCATCCACTCACAGTAACATGGCAGCTTCAGCAGTATTAGAGCTTTCATCAGCATGGTTAACTGAAAATGACGACAGCCAGAGTGGTGTATGGAAATACTTTGGCTTTGTGGTGAATGGGGACAGAAAACCACAAGACACATACAGTGCATCCGGAAAGTATTCACAGCGCATCACTTTTTCCACATTTTGTTATGTTATAGCCTTATTCCAAAATGGGTTAAATTCTTTTTTTTCCCTCAGAATTCTACACACAACACCCCATAATGACAACGTGAAAAAAGTTTACTTGAGGTTTTTGCAAATTTATTAAAAATAAAAAAACTGAGAAATCACATGTACATAAGTGTTCACAGCCTTTGCTCAATACTTTGTCGATGCACCTTTGGCAGCAATTACAGCCTCAAGTCTTTTTGAATATGATGCCACAAGCTTGGCACACCTATCCTTGGCCAGTTTCGCCCATTCCTCTTTGCAGCACCTCTCAAGCTCTACCAGGTTGGATGGGAAGCATTGTTGCACAGCCATTTTAAGATCTCTTCAGAGATGTTCAATCGGATTCAAGTCTGGGCTCTAGCAGGGCCACTCAAGGACATTCACAGAGTTGTCCTGAACCCACTCCTTTCATATCTTGGCTGTGTGCTTAGGGTCGTTGTACTGCTGAAAGATGAACCGTCGCCCCAGTGTGAGGTCAAGAGCGCTCTGGAACAGATGTCTCTGTACATTGCTGCAGTCATCTTTCCCTTTATCCTGACTAGTCTCCCAGTTCCTGCTGCTGAAAAACATCCCCATAGCATGATGCTGCCACCACCATGCTTCACTGTATGGATGGTATTGGCCTGGTGATGAGCGGTGCCTGGTTTCCTCCAAATATGACACCTGGCATTCAAACCAAAGAGTTCAATCTTTCGTCTCATCAGACTAGAGAATTTTGTTTCTTATGGTCTGAGAGTCCTTCAGGTGCCTTTTGGCAAACTCCAGGCAGGCTGCCATGTGCCTTTTACTAAGGAGTGGCTTCCATCTGTCCACTCTACCATACAGGCCTGATTGGTGGATTGCTGCAGAGATGGTTGTCCTTCTGGAAGGTTCTCCTCTCTCCACAGAGGACCTCTGGAGCTTAGACAGAATGACCGTCGGGTTCTTGGTCACCTCCCTGACTAAGGCCCTCCTCCCCCGATCGCTCAGTTTAGATGGCCGGCCAGCTCTAGGAAGAGTCCTGGTAGTTTCAAACTTCTTCCACTTAAGGATGATGGAGGCCACTGTGCTCATTGGGACCTTCAAAGCAGCATAAATTTTTCTTTAACCTTCCCCAGATTTGTGCCTCGAGACAATCCTGTCTCGGCGGTCTACAGACAATTCCTTTGACTTCATGCTTGGTTAGTGCTCTGACATGAACTGTCAACTGTGGGACCTTATACAGACAGGTGTGTGCCTTTCCAAATCATGTCCAATCAACTAAATTTACCACAGGTGGACTCCATCCTTTAGATGTTTCTGCAGCTTAATTGATCAGGGGAAACAGGATGCACCGGAGCTCAATTTTGAGCTTCATGGCAAAGGCTGTGAATACTTATGTTCATGTGATTTCTCAATTTTTTTATTTTTAATAAATTTTCGAAGATCAAGTAAACGTTTTTCACGTTGTCAATTATGGGGTGTTGTGTGTAGAATTCTGAGGAAAAAAATGAATTTAATCCATTTTGGAATAAGGCTGTAACATAAAATGTGGAAAAAGTGATGCGCTGTGAATACTTTCCGGATGCACTGTACAAGACTGTATACAAGATTCACAAGTCAATACAAAATATTTTGAAAGGAATCATTTCTAAGATGACAGAAACATTAATAAGTATAAATCTGTAAAATGTTGCATTGGAAGTAAAGATATGACAACTATTTTTTTTTCTACAAGTTAAAACATTTTTTTCTAGGAAGTTAAAGGGTTAACACATCCAGACAGGGGTCTGCAATCATTTTTACCTGCGGGTCAGTTTTATTCCGTGCTGTTCATTCAGGGGTAAGGTGGGCAACATGGGGTCCATCACTTCCTAGATTTTTAAACTCTTGAGCAAAAAAATATTTCCTCACATTTAATGTATAATGGTATGGTGTTAAAACTTTTCAGTACTCATTTGCATTAACAGTGGCACTACTACCCCCTGTGCTCGTATACGTTAAGCTATAGTTTAGAGCATATATTTAGTACAGCAGCAGCAAAACAAAAGTAGGCAGTAGTCTCACAAAAAGACATGCTAGTCTTTTTGATAAAAAATTTGGAAGTTGTAAAGACATCATAGTTTTTTCACACCAATATGCAATGTACACTGTTTGCATTTATACAAAATCTTTAAGTATGTTATTGGTTTGATTGTATGACTTTTCTGAGCAATTGTTTACAAAAGATCACTTTAATGTTCTTTTTACTAAATGTTTAACATTTTTAAAAAATATTTTTACTGAGATTAATGGGAATAAAATCTAACTGAAATATCCATTCTTGTTTTAAGTTAAAAGATTTAAGTGGTCAGACATGACTTCACAATGAGAAAGACCTATGAATTTATTAATGATATTTGACAAAATTTTGCTGAAATGTACAAATTAGGAAATAGCTATGGTAAAATAGCTGAACAGGTGACCAAGGATCATTGCTGGAGAACTGCAGAGTCAGAAAGTCTTCAAAACTATGATCAGATGCCACCTATATAAACACAAGTTGTTTGAGAAGGTTGCATGAAAAAGGCCATAGCTGTCAAACCACAAACTCAGTCTGCTAAATGTTACAGAAACATCCAAAACGGCACAGATCTATGGTTAGATGAGACAAAAAAATTAAGTTTTTTAGCAACATACACCAGAGATTGGTTTGACATAGAGGGAATAATAGACATGCAAAAAAGTACTTAATCCCCTTTGTGATGTATGGTGGTGTATCTTTAATGCTGTGGCCCTGTTCTTCTGCCAAAAGCCCTGGATAACTTGCTAGAGTACACGGTATCTTGGACTCCATCAGGTATTGGCAAATATTAAGTGAAACCTTACTACCTCGGCCAGGTTGCTTGAACTGGGCTGTGGCCGAGTACTTCCAGGAGGGCAATGATCCAAAGTCCTTTGACCTAAACCTAGGATCACCTCAGATCCCGTACTGTGTGTTGTTCAACCTTGAAGACGACTCAGAACTGTTATCTTGGCAAAGGGGGCTGCACAGTTACTAAAGGAAGAACTGTCAATAATTGTGGCCCACATACAATGAAAGAAATATTTTTCTCAAATAAAATTATCTTCCCTTTAATTATTTTACTTCAACTAATGGTTAAATTATTGCTAATATTTTGAATTACATTTCAAGAGGATAACCAGTAAGGACATTTTTTCACAGCTCACTTTTACATGTTTTTATACCAAGGGTGACGGTGCAGGGCATTGTATATCTACCAAGAGCAACACATTTGATCAATGTGTTAATTTCCTCTTCATAATTTTTTTAATCACAAAAGTAGGTAACAATTTAGTTGAAGTCTTGCAAAAATGCATTTATTACTATTTTATAAGACGACTTTAACAGGCACTTGTTTGGACCTTCATAACACTTACAAAACATCCATAAAGTGTTCATGGATGTTGCAAAGCTCTGCAATGTGAGGATGCTTTACTAAGACACATTTCTCTTGATATTACACATTTAGTATACAACCTGTGAATCCTTCATATTAACAAGTCATTTTACCATCATGTTAATATATGCCACAGTGCACAAAGATGAATAACTGATCTACTGATGTTTTATAAGTGTTATGAAGACTAAAAGAAGCCTTTGTTAAAGTCTTGTTACATTAAGATATTGCAAAGAAGTAACTATTACTAATTTACTCTAAAGTGTTACCCAAAATTATTTTTTTCATTATGTTTGTTACATTAGCTGCCTTGTACTTATTATGACAGGAGATAATTCTGGTTAACGCATCTTTCCCAAAGGGACACAATACAAAAAAAAGAAGAACTTAAATCAAAAATGTGATTTATTAACACAAGATAATGATAGGTATATATGGGAGAACGTGAATCTAAAACAACAAAACAAGGACAACAATTCACAAGCACCCAATATACTCTACCCACTCACTTCCAAACATACTTTCCTATACAATCTCTTTATACCAGTGGCCACAAGTATTTCCCTTTCAGGCTGAGGTCTTGACAATAAGCAGATTCCTGATTCAAAGCACACAGGTTTCCTAGTCTCCCAGAGACAACATAAAATTAGTCCTGACATTTCTAAAAACACTTTCTTGGGTTAGTGTGCAACCCAAAATGTCCTACAACTCTCCCTCTGGTGAGTCCAGGATTCCTTGCATGCCTAATGTCCTCATATATGATGAGCTTCAAATCACTATTTATTTCTATGCCCTATTGCCCTTTAATGGAAAACATAGGAGTACTCCAGTGATGCCTCCCTCGGACACTCTCAGCTATTTGCCGGTTTCCATGAGCCTTTTAACAATTTGGTATCCTCACAGTAACTACTTCTGGGGCACTTACAAAACTTAAAATGTGTGGCTCACTCCAGCAGATGCCATCCTATAATAAAAGCCTCATGGCATCCTTTAAGTGCCAATCCACTATGTGTGCAATAGAGCTGCCCAACCAACTGAGGTAAGCAGTTCCAGTCACTAACAAGAGGGGGTACTGTCACTAACAGTCTCTTCTCCTTTTACCACAGCCCAGACTGAAAGCTGACGAAATTAAATCTTCCTCAAGCAATATAGGTCCAAATCTACACAGCCATCATCAAGTCCATTCTGATTTCATCTATAACTACGTGGCTTGTCGCAGCCTTACTGAACATTAAAGTCCTATACAAGTACAGGGTAAGGGCCGCAAAAGATAATTGCTAATCCGAATCACCCAGGGCATACCTGGTCAAAAGATTTCGCCCTGGCAAACATCTTCATGCAGTGACAGCTAAAACAACATGTCTTCTAAACAGCCCAACTAGAAAATGTGTAGTTATTCTTACTAATTAGGTCTGAGCCATTACTTAGTATCTATGTACTGCATACCTGCACACTAAACTGCCTGGACATTAGACTCCCACGAACTCTATTTTTTTTTGTATTGCCCTTGCATGATACATCATATTTTATATTTATCTTCTTATATTTATCTTTTGTATTCTGTGTTGTTCTTGTATGTTGCACCAATGCTATCAAGAGAAATTCCTAGTACACATTAGTGTACGTGGCTAATAAAGTGAATTCTGATTCTGTAAACATGCCCAGTGAGGGCAACCAAGCCCACAGTAACGTCAGAAGATAGTCCCACCCCTTGCAGTCCCATGAACATAAAAAGTGGAACCTCAGGAAATTGGCGTTGTCTTGAGAGGACCACAAAGGAGAGAGGAACTCAGATGAGCGAATACGTATTTACAAGCAGGTATACGTTGCTACCATTCAATTATTTTGAAGCTTGCGTTATTTTATTGTAGGGACATTTTTTTTGTTGTTGTTTTTACCTTTTTTCTGAGTTAAGTAGTAAAAGGGTTTACCAGGTACTCCAGATTTTTTTGTGTTCTCTCTCCTGCTTCCTGACCACCAGTCAAAACACACAGCTGTCATCGTTGATCCTGCTATGACTGATTTTGCCACCTTTATCGAAATGAAATATATAATATACCCTAGGTTCTTGTCTATAAGCCGGACTCGTGTATAAGCCGGAGACCAAAAATAATACGAATTCCAAAAATAATACGAATTTTTAAAATAAAATCTTATCATAGATAAGCCGGACTCAGGGAAAAGCCGAACGTACTATAAACTATAACTAATAGAAGGGAGGGAGGTCAGTGGTCTCACTCGCACCCATTTAATTTCTTTAAGGGGGGAGAGAGTGTGAGATATTGGTGTCTCTCTCACTCCCCGCATGGCGCCGTTGGAGCGGCCGGAGCGCGTTCTTTCTACTCTGGGCGTCGCCGAGTCAACACGGCGAGTAGCGGTCAATCACATTTAAATTGTGATTTTGTTAAATTTTTGTTTTGTGAAATTTGTTAAAATGGATAATGTAAAGAAGACTCGAAAATCTTATCCCAATCATCGAAAACTTGAAGCGGTGAGCTATGCCCAAAAATATGGCAATGCGGCGGCGGCTAAAGAGTTCGGAACAGACAAGTCAAACATCCGGCGATGGAAAAAACAAAAGCCTGTTATAAAAGCAATGCATCCGAAGAAGCTGCCGTCGGTCCCGAAAAGAGTTTTGGCTGGAATTGGAGTCACAACTGAAGACATGGATTATCTCCAGACGGAATGAAAATAGAAGAGTGTCGACCACTGGAATTCGTTTGAAAGCGAAAGAATTGGCAAAACATTAAAAAATCAATGACATCAAAGGCAGCAAATGTTGGTGTTTTCTGTTTATGAAAAGACACAACTTATCTGTAAGAGCCATTACATCTATTGGACAGAAATTACCACAGGATTGGGAAGAGAAAATGGCTGTCTTTGGGGTTTTTGTCAAAAATGCGATCAATGGAGTCAATTTCGAACACATCAGGAATATGGATGAGGTCTCCATCAGTTTCGATATGCCCAGTGGTTTCACAGTTGAGACAAAGGGATCAACTGATGTCAGAATCACCACCACTGGCAATGAAAAGTGCAATTTTACTGTTGTCTTGTGTGCTACAGCCGACGGTGGAAAATGCAAACCTTTAGTGATTTTCAAACGAGAAACTATTCCTAAAGATGTCTTCCCTAAAGGAGTTATTGTCACAGCAAACGAAAAGGGATGGGTTGACGCGGATATGGTCAGCTATTGGTTAGAAAACATTTGGCGTAAACGCAAGAATTAATTTTTTTGCCAGAAATCAGTTTTAATATACAATTCAGCTCGACCTCGCATCACAGAAGTCAAAGAAAAGGTGAAAAAGTATTCACAATTGGCTGTTTATTCCTGGAGGACTGACATCTAAATTACAGCCACTGGATCTAAGCGTTAATAAATCTTTTAAAATCAAAATGTGTGAGAAATGGGATGAATGGATGGTCAATGGTTACGATTTATTCACTAAGTCTGGATCAATCAAAAGGGCCTCTTATGCTGAAGTATGTCAATGGATCGACGAATGTTGTAACCGCGGATTGCATTAAAAATGGAGTTAAAGCCGCGAATATCCAACCGAAGTGCTAACAACTGTGATATCTCGTGCCACTGATAGTGAAGAAGAATCTGAAGAAGAATCCGAAGATCAAATTGAATCGGATATTCCAGAATCTTTTAACGAGATGTTTGATCTCTTTAATACTGAATCTGATGAAGAATTTGATGGCTTTGATTAATAAAAATAAATTTTTAAAAATGTATAACTTTTTTTAATAAATTGATTTTGTGTATAAGCCGGACTTATGTATAAGCCGATATTCTATTTTTTCATTTTCACAACTTTTTTCCTTAGAAAAGCCACGGTTTATAGACAAGAACTTAGGGTAGTATAGCTGCCTCAAGGAAAAGTGCAGCACAGCTTTTTACTTTGTGTATTTGATAAAAACGATTTTATAATGTGACTATGACAGCAGTTTTAAAGTAAGAAGGTCGTTTCAGTTAATTTATGGTGTAAGATGTTACAGTTAGCTATTCAACTCCCTTTTTTTTTTTTTTTTTTACAAAGCACCAAGAAGGGGAAAAAACCACCACCAGACAAGACTTATGGTTACGTACCTAAAATTCAGCCATACTAATCCTCTCAACATCAAAATCATTGTCTACTCATACCTGTTCTGTGAGGAAAAATGCTACCATTTCAAAAATACACAAATGCAGTTGAATTAGCTTCCTTCAACAGAACATGTTGTAAAACAAATCAATGAATAACCTTAGTAATTATAATTTCTGTATCACATCCCACATGTGTTTTTTGTCAAATATTTCTTACCTGTGGCAAAACCATGGTTGACATTAACATCATGGCTTTCTCTTTCCTTGATAACAAAAATTTAGCTAAACATAAATTTGAAAATCACACACGAAATGACATTTTTCCTCAGAAAGTTCAGAAAATCAAAGGCAGTTAGAATTTATAAAAGTTCAGATATAAATATATAATAACTGTCAAGATGAACATTATTATTCTCACCCTATGAAGATAAGTATCAGAGTCTTCAGGCATGTCATAATTAAAGGCAATATTAACTCTCTCGATATCCATCCCTCTACCAAAAAGGTTAGTGGCCACCAAGATACGACGCTGAAAATCCTTGAACTGCTGGTAGCGAGCCAGCCTAGAAAGAAACAAACAACCTTGTCGGTCATTTACTTTCATTGATTTTAAATACATCAACACATTAACTATTACAAAAAATAGTAAAAGGAGAAATATGTTTTATCTGGTCAATGGCAATGCAGAGAAAATGAAAATGGAAACAAAAGCCAAAACAGAAATGACACCACTAGAAAAAAAAAGTAAAGATGTTTGATTAGTAATAACAAACAGGAAAAGCTCAGGAATGTGTTTCATTGAACTTGAGCAGTAGATCAAGCTGTTATCTGTATGTGTCCTTTTTACTTGTATGCAGCCTTTTTTATAGCAAAGTAAACATTGTTCAGGAATTGACAGGGCAAATTCAGTGCATAGTTTTTTTTATTTTTCTTTATAAAGTGCCTTTTGCAGACAGTGTCACAAAGCAGTGTAACACCATAGAAAACAAAACACACAGCTACAAACAAAAAATAAAACTTAACATTTCAACAAATGACCCATAAATCAGAAAAGCCAAAAATGGCTACCCACATGCTAACCTAAAAATGTGCTTCTTCAAACTGTTTTTAAATATATCAAGTGTATCAGCACCCCAAAAAGCACAAGAAAGCATATTCCACCATTTCAGCGCAGCAGACAGAAAAGCCAGATCCCCACAAGTCTTTAGCGGAGTACGTGGAATAATAAGAAGACACTGGTTAGATGACCTAAGTGAGCAACTGATAGTACAAGGTTGCAAAAAATCTTAAATATATTGTAGTGTTTGACCATGCAGAACTCTATAGGTGGTTACAAAAATTTTAAAATGCATTCTGAATTCCAGTGGTAGCCAATAAAAAGAAGATAAAATTGAAATAATATGAGACCACGTACTGGAGCAGATTAACAATCTAGCAGCAGAACATTGAATAGGATGAAGACAAAGATTTTGATCTACGTCTTTTGATTTGAGACAGCTCGTTAATCAGCCTACACATAAAGCAGGTCATACGTGAGACTTAGTAATTACTAAAGGACTTAAAGTTGATATAAAGCAGATCATTGATACGGGTCTATCAGACCATTTTCTTCTACTTTTTAATATAGAAATAATGATAAAAAAACACCCATGAGAAGCAGATTATTAAAAAACCCTTCTTTGACTCAGCAACAGCTTTAAAACTTACAAACATTCCAAGCAATCAGTCCGCTTATAGTGCCAACTATAATAGCGAGGATAATGTAAATAGTAAGGTGGAAAGATTTAATACTAAAGTGAAAGCTGCTGTTGACATAGTTGCACCTGAAAAGACAGTTAAAAAATCTTCTAGTGTTACTATACCATGGAAGACCCAAAGAGTGTTGGATTTAAAGAGAACATGCCGTAGAGCTGAGGGTAAATAGAGGAAGACTAAACTAACTATCCACTATGAAATATTAAAAAGTTAAAATAACAGAATACAATAACACTTTCCATCTTGAGAGGCGCTGCTATTTCTCTAAGATTATAAATAACAATGTTAGTAATACCAGAGTCTTATTCTCTACGATAGATCGTCTGATAAACCCAGGTAACTCAAAGGAATGCCTCCTAAGTACTGCCAGTAAAACCTGTAAGGCTACTGCTGCATTTTTCAATCAAAAAATTAATGATATTAGAAATAACACAGTACATCTCCCCAACACTAAGGATCCTCCTAAACCCCAGCATTCTGTTATAAACAAATTAATCTCTTTCACTAGGATAGATTTACCTGATTTACAAAAAATAACATCTCAATTAAAACCGTCCACCTGCGTCCTTGACACAATACCAACAAATTACTTCAAAGAAGTATCGGGCGTGCTAATTGATAATGTTCTTGACATAGTAAATACGTCATTAGATACGGGGGTCTTCCCAGACTGTCTTAAGACTACTGTAGTTAAACCCCTACTTAAGAAACATAATCTCGACCCCTCGGCTCTTGAAAATTTTAAACCCATCTCTAACCTGCCTTTCTTAAGTAAAATTCTGGAGAAGGCAGTCATTATGCAGTTAAATGACCACCTAAATAAACATGCTATTCTTGATAAATTTCAGTCGGGTTTTAGAACAAATCACAGCACAGAAACTGCACTCGTTAAAGTAGTAAATGATTTGCGGGTGAATGCAAACAGAGGCCATCATCTGTTCTCATCCTCTTAGATCTGAGTGCTGCATTTGACACCATTGATCATTATATTCTTAGAAATCGCCTTAGTCAATGGGTGGGCCTCTCTGGCAGTGTCTTAAATTAGTTTGAATCCTACCCGACAGGGAGAAAATTCTTTGTTAGTTGTGGTAATTACAACTCAAAGACACACGATATCCTATATGGTGTTCCACAAAGCTCTATCCTGGGTCCGCTGTTATTCTCAATCTATATGCTTCCATTAGGTCAGATTATCTCAGGGCACAATGTGAGCTACCACAGCTATGCTGATGACACACAGCTGTACTTATCAATAGCACCTGATGACCCAGATTCTCTTGATTCACTAGCACAATGTCTGACTTGTATCTCAGAATGGATGAATAGTAACTTTCTCAAGTTAAATAAAGAGAAAACTAAAGTGATTGGCAATAATGGATACAATGAGGCTACAATGAGGCTATTAGAAATAAACTGGATACAGTTTATTACCTGGTAATCTGAATTTTAAATCGCATATTAATCAGATCACTAGGACAGCATTTTTTCCACTTAAGAAACATAGCTAAAGTTAGACCTCTTATATCACTGAAAGATGCTGAAGAAATTAGTTCACGCGTTTGTTTTTAGTCGACTAGATTACTGTAACGCACTCCCTCTCATGACTACCCAAAAAAGATATAAATCGTTTGCAACTAGTGCAGAATGCAGCTGCTGGAATCCTAACTAGGAAAAGAAAATCCGAGCACATTTCTTCAGTTTTGATGTCACAACACTGGTTACCTGTGTCATTCACGATTGACTTTAAAATTCTGCTTATGGTTTATAAAGCCTTAAATAATCTCACCCCATCTTATATATCGGAATGTCTGACACCTTATATTCCAAATAGTAACCTTAGATCCTCAAATGAATGTCTCCTTAGAATTCCAAAAACATAACTTAAAAGAAGTGGTGAGGCTGCCTTCTGCTGCTATGCACCTAAAATCTGGAATAGCCTGCCAATAGGAATTCGCCAGGCTGATACAGTGGAGCACTTTAAAACACTGCTGAAAACATATTACTTTAACATGGCCTTTTCATAACTTCACTTTAACTTAATCCTGATACTCTGTATGTTCAATTCATCATAATAACTATTCATGGTGGCTCTAAAATCCGTACTGACCCCTACTCTCTCTTCTGTTTCTTTTTCCGGCCTGCACCACCACCACCTACTCAAAGCATCATGATGCTCCAACAATGATGGATGGATTAAAAGCTTTTTTTTATTTTTTCTGTCCACCCTGGCCATTGGACCTTACACTTATTCTATTTTAATTAATGTTGTCTTATTTAAATTTCTTATTTTGTCTTTTCTTCATTATGTAAAGCACTTTGAGCTACTTTTTGTATGAAAATGTGCTATATAAATAAATGTTGTTGTTGTTGTAGAAGCAACGTAGGGCTGGGCGATATATCAAAAATTTATCGTTACCGAAATTTATGACTCTTATCGACGTCATTTTGCCCATGTCGGTAAATTCGGTATTTTAAAAAAAAAGAAAAGGCATGTGCAGGTTGGTGATGTTCATGTCCCTTTAAGACGCTGTGCTACGTTACAGACTTGACGGGGTGGAGTCACATGACTCTACTACCTGTAACAAGACGAGACACGGGTGAACAAATGGAGGACAATTTAAATGTTGAAGCAGCAGCGACGAAGGTAGAGCTGGTGGAGGAGGAAGAGGAGACGCTCCACCAGGCAGCGGTCAATAACCGAAGCATTTGCTAGTACTCAACTATATGAGCGAACTTCAAAAAGATGGCAAGAAATCACAAATGCTATAGGCTACCACATAACAAAAGACATGGCTCCTATTGCTACAGTGGAACGCAACGGGTTCAGACACTTCATGAAAATAATTGACAAGAGATACGAACTCCCATCACGAAAATATTTTTCAAAAACTATCATTCCCAGCATGTACAGCACAGAGAGGAAAAAGGTTGCTGTTGAATTGAGATACGTTAAGCACGTTGCAGCCACATCCGATCTCTGGTCCAGTCGCACAATGCTAGCCGTATATTAGTCTCACAGTTCATTACATCGACATCTGCGTACCAGAGTGCTCGAGACGGCCTATTTTCCATCTGATCACACGGGGGAGATGGTTGGACAGGGGTTGAGAGCGATGCTGTCTGCATGGGACATCAGTGAAGAGGACCTTGTTGCTATAACAACTGACAACGGCCCAAATATTGTGAAAGCTGTCAAGCTCAATAAATGGACACGGGTGCAATGTTTAGGGCACAGGCTGCACCTGGCAGTCGGTAAGTGTGTACATCTTAATATATTTGGGTGGTGACATCTGGTGGGTTTTAAAGTGACTTTAATTCTGTGTGTCATATTCAAAATTGAAAGTATTAATGTTTGAATAATGTTTATATAGGCATAAAAATACTTAAGACTGCTGAGCAGCAGTGTATCCAGAAAGTTTTTACAGAAGACTTATTGTGAGCCAGTGTTGATCATGTTGTGCTGTGAAATGTAGCAAAATACATGATTTTTAAAATGTTTTATTACTGTGCCAACCCTTTTTAATTTTGTAAATATGGTCTGAGAGGTCTTATTTAATTCTTACTTTATTTTGCTTGCTTTATTTGAGAATTAGACCATGAATTGGGGTGATGTTGGGTGTGAAGATTTGGATAGATATGCTACCTCAAGGCCTTAGCAGAGATAGGCCTTTGTCCATGATGGCATTACATTTGCACAATCATTGTTTACTTTGTGAATAGCCAATGTGAAACATATTTATTATTAAACTATTTTGTTTACAAGGGATACACATTTTTTAGAGAGCATGGTTACATATTGTATCCTACACTTTTTATTTTGTTCAGTTAATAAATCTTAACCACTAAAAGTACTTACTACTATTGTCTTCATTTATTTTCGGTGACATTTTACAGTCCTTTAAAGTGGTAATAATATAATTGCAATGAATAGGTCTAGGGGGAATAATATTATCAAAATAACTGGAGGAACTATGCTGCCTGCCACAGCCCCATCAAATGAAAAAAAAAAAAGTTTGTTTTTTTGGCACTTGGGGTGGTTATCGTCCATTTATTGTTATCGAGGTTAACTGCTCAATTTATCGTGATATTGATTTTAGGCCATATCGCCCATGTTTAAAACAACGTCTTTTAAACATATAAAGAATTGCAATAATCAAGATGTGACAAAATAAAAGCATTCACTAACGTCACCATTTGAGCCTTCAATACTATTGTTCTTAGCTTTAATATAATCCTCAGATGATAAAAACAAGATAACATGAGATCAAGATCGGTCAGACAGAACACCCAGGTTCCAGATGCAAGATTTAAAGTTGACTGAAACAGCCAATATCCTGAGACTGATCACTGCATGCAAATTTAAGGGGGGAATAATTAGAACTTCATTTTTTTTTTAATTGGGCTGTAAAAAAATTTAGAAGCTAGCCATTTATTAATTTCATTCAGGCATTCAACTAGAGCATATTACTTATGGAGGTGGTGTTGCTTGAAAGAGCATGAAAGCTGAATATCATCAGCATAAATGTGACACAAAATATATTTAAATGGAAGAATGTATAAGGAAAGTAACACTGGCCCAATAACAGATCCTTGTGGTAGTCCACATGATAAGGATGCTGGGGCTGACATGTACGGAGTAGCTCCTTTCTGCCAAATAAAACGTAAACTAGTCTAAGGCAGTCCCTGAGATACCCACACAATGATTTAACCTATTAATTAGAAGCATATGGTCTACAGCATCAAATGCTGCACTAAGATCCAAAAGAACAAAGACTGAACACTGCCCAACATCAGCAGCTATCAGAAGGTCAATAGCCACCCTAGGCAGTGCTGTTTCAGTGGAATGTTGTTTCCTAATGCCAGACTGAAATGGATCTAAACTTTAATATTTATTAAGAAAAGCAGTCAGCTGTGATTCAACTACCTTTTCTAAAACTTCAGCCAGGAATGGGAGTTTAGAGAAGGCCTCAGATTATTAAAATCGGCAGGAAATTAAGATTAGATTTTTTTCAGCAAAGGCTGCACAACAGCATACATGCAGTAAGTTGGAACAAACCCAGTGAGGAGAAAATTTATCATGGATGCCAAATTTGGTCCAATCAAGCAAAAAGAACCCCTAAAACTACAGAAGCTGGAAGAATATCCAACACACAAGATGAAGGATTTAAATTCTTGATTTAAAGTGTGAAGACTGTAGAGAGATACTGGGGAAGATGAATTCAGAATGAAAAAGCAAGGGGGATTAGCTCGCACTAAGTTTGGAAAAGCAGAGATATTTAATCAAATGGAAGAAACTTTCTCAAAAAAGTTAAGAATATTATCACAATCCATATCTGAAAAAACAGGAACACTAACAGACAGGAGAAACAAAGTTAGAAATATTGTCAAACAAAACTTTGTAATTAAGTGTCCTATATGATATTAATTGCTTAAAATACAAAGCCCTAGCATTCCTCACTGTGTTATATGGGCAAAGCAAATCTTTTAAATAAACGTGGCAAACTTCCAATTTAGAGGCCTTGCAGTTCAGTTCAGTCTTCCAACAGTGGCACCAAGCTCTTTGAAAAGATTGATTTAGCTAAGGCAAAGATTTACTGACCCGGCTGTGATCGGAGTTAAAAGGTGCAATAGAGTTCAATATATTAGAACATTACTGATTAAAAAAGTAAACCAATGCCTCGGTATCATCCCATCAAAGTCTTTTGAGCTATTACAGTATAAAACTGAGCTACCACAGCACCATCGATAACTTATGTACAATTAGGTTGTCTAACAGGTACAAGATCAAGAGATTATGGCACAAGATTCATTTATGGTCACTAAAAATAAGATCACGAAGATAAATACGATCAATAGTAACACCATAAGTAAAAAGAAGTTCAAGCGTATTCCCGCCAATATGTGCAGGCCCAGAAACATGCTGAGTAAAATTAAAATTTTCAGCACTCTCTCTCTCTCTAGAGAGAGTGAGCCGGAGGGCTGATCGCACCCCAAAATAGAGACAAACGCCCCTGTGAAAACCACAAACCCTGAAACACTGACTACCCTCTCATTGCTCCTTATCCTGGCACTATAACGCATAATACAAGCCTCGCGTGGTACTCCGCCGACTTATAAGCCTTGCGCGCCTGTCAGTTTTGGAATTGATTGTCTGCTTTTATCTCTCTCTGCTCCTAGCAGAACTGTCATCTCTGACTTGTCATGGAGCACGTTTAAGCTCATGTGTTTGAATAAAAATCCTTCTTGTTTCTACGACCTCCTGTGTCTCTGTGCAAATATGTGACCCAAGCGGGACAAGTGGTACCAAGAGTGGTTGCACAGATGGATGCTGCCGAAGACTTATTTCAGAGGTCTAAAACTTATGCACTTAAAGACTGGAAACTAAACATGGATGACCCAATCCGTGCGCAAATTCAAGATTTGATACATAAAGTGCACTGTTGGTTTGAAGGAGACGTGATGGAAACAGTTGTCGTGAATATATTACTGGCCGGCATACCTGAACTTCTTAGAGATTAATTTCTACATCATGATATTAAATCATTAACGATTATGTCCAGACGATTAGAGGGTTCACAGTCCGCTTGGAGAAAGAGCGGTGGATTTCATGCTGCTTCGCAACCTGTGAACGAACGTCCAGGACATTCTCGTCGCTTCGATCAACAAGCTGCAGGACCTGAAAATCGAATGGGGTCAGGTAGGACCCCGGGAAATCCAGTCGTAGATGAGACGTCCGTTTCTGGGGAGACAGCGACAACAGCGGCCCGAGGAAACCGTGGACACTACAGAGCATATTTCGGAAACGGAGCCGACCGTAGATGTTTCCGGTGTGATCAGCTCGGCCATCTGGCAAGAGAATGTCGCTTGTCTCCAGCTCATTCAATGGAGATTGGACTGGCCGAGGTTTGTTGCTCAACTATTACATATCCGGATGGAAAAGATGGCTTGTTGATCCCGGTGAAATTGGGGGCAGAGAAATCTCAGCATTGTTAGACTCGGGAAGTGACCTTTGTATTGTGAGACGAGACTGTCTTAATGAACAATGCCTTAGAGACTGTGAGACTGTAAAAATACGCTGTGTACATGGTGATGTTAAAGATTATCAGACTTTACTTCTTCCTTTAACTTATAGGGGTCGCCACTTTAAGGTTTGGTCTGCCGTTTCAGACTCGTGCCTTGGCCATTACTCATAGGACGGAGAAATGCCCTTTTTCCAAAACTGATTAATAAATGTAAGGGACCAGTAGTCCAGTCCACTAATGAACTTAGTGGGGGGAGAAGAAGAAAACCAAGACGAAGAACTGGTAGCGGCCGGGGAAAATCTAGAGCCCAACTTAGATATTGAACCCGATCTCTCCAGCGAGACGGAGGAGGTCACCCCCGACAATCTTCCAGAATGGGCTGGTCCTTCTACATCTTCCCAGATTGAAAAAGCCCAACACAAACCGGCGTTAACGAACAATCAGATTTTGTGCGTTTGCAGCATACTGATAGCTCATTAGAATATGCATTTAAACAGGCTCACCCTGCTAATGACTCTTATTACCAAGAGCGTAATTCCGGGGGTGTGAAAACCCACACTTTATAGAAAAGGACGGTTGCCTTTTTCAGAGTGATCTCAGATCATTTAAAGGGGGAATTTATTGAACAACTGGTGGTACCTGAAGCACATAGGGAAACTGTTTTGCATCTGGCACATTCACACATCTTGGGGGGGCACCTCGGTGCCGACAAAACTAGAGACCGGTTATCAAAACGATTTTATTGGCTTAATATGGGAAAAGATGTTGAACGATTTTGTACTTCATGTCCAGACTGCCAGATCGTCTCTGCTTATAAGCCTCCTCGGCTCCCCTTTGTCCTATGCCCATATTGGAAGTTCCCTTTCAGCGTGTGGGATTAGATATTGTGGGACCATTACCTAAGACTAAGGATGGGTACCAATATTTGCTGGTGTTGGTTGATTATGCGACACGATATCCAGAAATGATTGTGCTGAAAAGGCCAACTCTTCGCTGTAGCCAAAGCACTATGTGAAACTTTTACTCGTATTGGTATCCCTAGAGAAATCTTAACTGATCAAGGCACACCTTTCACTTCTCGTGATGAAACAATTGTGTGACAGCTTTGCTATTAAGAAATTGAGTACTACTGTTTACCATCCTCAAACGAATGGTTTAACCGGCGATTTAACAAAACATTGAAACAGATGATCAGGCGAGTTGCTCATAATGATCCCACAACATGGAACACTGTCCTACCTTTGTTTTGTACGGTGCGAGAATCACCACAGGCGTCCACTGGCTTGAGTCCCTTCGAGTTGTTATTCGGCAGGCGGCCGCGAGGCATCCTGGATGTGGTGCGTGAGGAATGGATAGGAAACGAGAGAGCAGCTAAGGTCCAAGCTTTGCAGATCGACTAATTTCGTTGCAAGACAGAATTTCTATGCTTTCCTCTATTGCTGTGGAACACCAACAACGAGAACAGGAAACTCAGAAGCGTCTTTACGATAGGCAGCAAGCTCCGTGAGTTCAAACCTGGCGATCGTGTTTTGGTACTGGTTCCCTCGGATCCACACAAATTCTTAGCTAAATGGCAGGGCCCCGCCATTATTGAGGAGCGTATGAGTCCGTAAATTACAAGGTTAGAATACCAGGCCGCGCAAACCATTCCAGATTTTACACATTAACCTCTTGAAGGAATGGCACGACCGACAAGAGGTTAACACTTCCTTGGCTGCTGTTTCTCAGACCGATGTTACCATTGGTAACGATCTTACTGACACGCAAAAGACAGAACTGTTATCTTTGATAGAACGGAACACTGATGTCTTTTCAGATTTACCAGGCAAGACTAACATTACAAAACATAAAATTACCACTGAACCTGATGTTCAGACAGATGCGCCGTTCCGATACCGAAGCGCGAAATATTGTGCTGAAGAGGTAAAAAGATGCTGACACTAGGTGTAATTCGTGAAAGTAGAAGTGACTGGTGCAGCCCAGTCGTATTAGTCCCAAAGCAAGACGGTTCGGTTCTGTATTGATTTCAGACGCTTGAATAAAGTCTCAAA